>NW_027142368.1:11780114-12429942 GCF_026170545.1 Melanerpes formicivorus | reverse complement strand
TCCTCTCCTCTCCTCTTCCTCTCCTCTCCTCTCCTCTCCTCTCCTCTCCCTCCTCTCCTCTCCTCTCCTCTCCTCTCCTCTCCTCTCCTCTCCTACTCCTCTCCTCTCCTCTCCTCTCCTCTCCTCTCTCTCTCCTCTCCTCTCCTCTCCTCTCCTCTCCTCTCCTCTCCTCTCCTCTCCTCTCCTCTCCTCTCCTCTCCTCTCCTCTCCTCTCCTCTCCTCTCCTCTCCTCTCCTCATCCTCTCCTCTCCTCTCCTCTCCTCTCCTCTCCTCTCCTCTTCCTCTCCTCTCCTCTTCCTCTCCTCTTCCTCTTCTCTCTCTCTCTCTTCTCTTCTCTTCTCTTCTCTTCTCTTCTCTTCTCTTCTCTTCTCTTCTCTTCTCTTCTCTTCTCTTCTCTTCTCTTCTCTCTTCTCTTCTCTCTTCTCTTCTCTTCTCTTCTCTTCTCTTCTCTTCTCTCTTCTCCCTTCTCTCTTCTCCCTTCTCTCTTCCCCCTTCCCTTCCCTTCCCTCTCCTTCCCTTCCCCTCCCTTCCCTTCCCCTCCCCTCTCCCTCCTTTCCCCTCCCCTCTCCTCAGGAGGGATTTTTCCTCTGGGCTCCTCACTCCCAGAAGGACACTGAGGAGCTGGAGCAGGGCCAGAGAAGGGCAATGAGGCTGGGGAAGGGTCTGAAGAAGAGGGCTGGGGAGGAGCAGCTGAGGGAGCTGGGGGTGTTGAGCCTGGAGCAGAGGAGGCTGAGGGGAGAGCTTCTGGCTCTCTGCAGCTCCCTGCAAGGAGGCTGCAGCCAGGTGGGGGCTGGGCTCTTGTGCCAGGAACAAATGATAGGACAAGAGAGAGCAGCTTCAGGTGGCCCTAGGGGAGGTTTAGGTTGGCCACGAAGAAACTTCACAGGAAGACTCTCAAGGCCTGGCCCCAGGCTGCCCAGGGCAGTGGTGGAGTCTCCATCCCTGGAGGGGTTTCCAAGCCCTGGGGATGTGGTGCTGAGGGCCAGGGTTTGGTGGTGCCCTGGGCAGCGCTGAGTTAAGTTTTGGCCTCCATGACCTCAAAGCTCTTTTCCAACCCAACCACCTCCAGGATCCCCTGGCTGGGCAGAGCAGGGAACAGCCACCTCAGGACCACTCTGTTGGGAGTTTTTTGAATCCCTTTTATTTCTGTCCCAAGGTTCAGACTGAAAAACCTCCCATAAATTAACAGCCCCATCACGGCAGCACAGGTAGAAAATGTTTCTGAGTTGTACAAAAGAAAAACACAACAGATGTGTGCTGGGGGTGAAGGACACATCCCCCCCCCTCCCCCCTTCCTCCCCACTCTTCTTCCTCTCCACCCCCACCCCCCACCCCCCCCCCATGGATGAGGAGAAGGAGGAGGAGGTTATGGGACCCTCCCCTCAGGCTCAAACCACAGGACTCAGCATCAGCATCATCACTATGAACACAATGTCACAATGAGACCCAAAGCAGTAAGGGGCACCCCGGGTCCCTCCTCGCTGAGGTTGGGGAAGGGGCTGCTGTGGGCACCCCTCCCCCCCTACACCCCCACATTCCCCCCTCCCCCAAGGAGGGTCTGAGCTAAGGTGGAGACCCCTCCCCCACTCCTGCAGGCAGCTGGGGTTGGCCTTGCTGGCATGGGGTTGAGGTCCCCAAGGTGGTCCCCAGGAGCAGCACAGCCTGCTGGAGGTGGGGGATGGGGTTGGGAGGTGTGGGGGGACACCAGGAGGAGGGTTTGGTGCCTTACTGGTTTGGTTGGAGGGGGATTGGGGGGGGAGAGGGAGAGGGGGCTGGGGGGTAAGCCCTCCATGGTCAGGAGCTACCCCGGATCCTCTCCATGTAGCTCCTGAGCTCCTCGGGGTCCCTCAGCCCCATGTCCTCACACACCCAACGGATGTCATCCTCGCTGGCCACCAGGATGGACTGGACATTGGGGACGGGCTCGGGGGGCTCCTCGGGGGCCCGGGCGGGGGCAAAGGTGACAAACTCCACTCTCTTCCTGCGGCCCCCCCCCGCCGTGCCCCCCTCTTTGCGAGGCAGAGGAGCTCCGGGCGTCGGGGGATCGGCGGGGGGAGGAGCCCCCGGCTTCCGGGCCCCGGCGGCTCCCCGCAGCAGCAGCGGCCGCCGTCGGTGCCCGCTTTGGTGCCCGCTTTGGCTCCCGGGGGCTCCGGCTGCTGCCGGTCCAGCTGCCGGCTCAGCTCTTCCTGGTCGGTGCCCAACCAAACCCAGTTGTGGGGCTGGGGGGGCGGAGGGGGCAGCGCTGGCGCCGTCGGGCAGCTCCTTCTGCTGGTAGCGCAGGACGAAGAAGATGCAATTGACCAGGAAGATGAAGATGGCCAAGCAGAAGACGCCCAGCAGGACGTACATGCCGATCTCCAGGTCGGTCACCCGCTCAGGAGCCTTCACCATCTCCTCCTCCTCCTCCTCTTCCAGCCCGCCGGCTCGGCTGCGGTGGCCGTAGCCTTCCTCGTCCTCCTCCTCCTCCGAGGAAGACCCCAGGCCGTGGAGCTTGGTGGCAGCAGGTCCTACGCCCTCGGGGTCCCTCCGCCGGGGCTCGCTGGCTGCCGTCACTGCCTCCCCCGACATGGCCCCTTCGGCCCTCGGGAAGGGGGAGCTGGCTCGGGGGCGACCCCCCCGGGCTCGGGGGCCGCCGGGGGTGGGGAGGCGTTGGCCCAGCCCCACCTCGAGCCAGGCGGTGCCGGTGCCCAGCGCGGCCGCCCGGTGCCGGCCCCGGCGGCAAGCGTCCGGCGGGTACAGGCTGAGCTGCAGCAGGGGCCCCGCGCCCCGGCCCCTCTGCCACCACCCAGGGGCGAGCCGAGGGGCCCCCGGGCGAGCCCCCGACGGTGGCCACCGAGGGGTCCAAGGTGGTGACGGTCAAGGTGGCATCCTGCCAGCCGTAGAGCTCCAGCGGGGCCAGCGTGCGGTCGGAGAAGGACAGCCAGACCGAGAGCGTCGCCTCCTGCCGGGGTGCCAGGGAGGGTGATGCCAGGGAGGGTGACACCAGGGATGCCAGGGAGGGGGATGCCAGGGGGGCCAGGCAGGGGGATGCCAGGGGTGCCAGGGAGGGTTATACCAGGGAGGGTGACACCAGGGATGCCAGGGAGGGTGATGCCAGGGAGGGTGACACCAGGGATGCCAGGGAGGGTGATGCCAGGGAGGGTGATGCCAGGGAGGGTGACACCAGGAATGCCAGGGAGGGGGATGCCAGGGAAGATGACTCCAGGGATGCCAGGGAGGGGATGCCAGGGAGAGTAACACCAGGGATGCCAGGGAAGGTGACTCCAGGGATGCCAGGGAGGGGGATGCCGGGGGGGGATGCCGGGGGGGTGGGGGGCAGGCCTCCCTCCGTCCCGCTCACCTGCTTGGGGGCACGCAGGGCGGTTGTCCCCGTGGCGGTGGCCGTGACCATGCCAGGGTGGCCTGGCTCTGCCCGCAGCGCCAGGGACAGCCCAGCCACCACCTGGGCACGCAGCTCTGTCACTGTCACCTTCTCCTCGGACACCACCAGCATCTGCTCCCCCAGGATGGAGTCTGACAGTGGGGAGCGGACCTGGGGGGACCAGGGTTGGGGGAGGTGGAGCTGGTGAGCCCCCAGACTTCGTGGCCTCCCTACCTCCAACCTCTGCCACCCCTCTCCAGCCCCTCCCAGCTCCAGCTCTCCAGCCCCTAGGTCCACCCAGGACGCCTCTGCACCCCCAGCTCCCCCTTGCACTACCCCCCCCAGGACCCACTTCAATCCTCTATCCCCACCTCTTAAAGCTCCTCCAGAACCCCTCCCTCTATCTTCCCCAGGACCCCCTCCAAGCCTTTGCATGCCCCTAGGACACCCCTCCAAGACCCACCCTGCAACCTCCACAGCCCTTCAGGACCAACCCTTCCAGCCCCTCCATGCCCCTGGAACCCCACTCTAGCCCTTCCACCCCTCCAGAGCCCCGCCCCCCCCTCCCTCCCCCAGCCTCTGCACTCCTTAGGACCCCCCTCCAACCCTGGCACTCCCCAGGACATCCCCTCCAGCCTCCCCAGGACCTCCCCTCCAGCCTCCCCAGGACCTCCCCTCCAACCCTGGCACCCCCCAGGACATCCCCTCCAGCCTCCCCAGGACATCCCCTCCAGCCTCCCCAGGACCTCCCCTCCAACCCTGGCACCCCCCAGGACCTCCCCTCCAGCCTCACCAGGACCTCCCCTCCAGCCTCCCCAGGACCTCCCCTCCAGCCTCTCCAGGACTCCTCCTCCAACCCCTCCATGCCCCCAGGAGCCAACCTCCAGCCCCTGCAACCCCCTCCCCAGGACCCCCACCCCCACCCCTACCTCCACAGAGGTGACCCCAGGCTCTCTGCCGACCACCACAGTGCCCCCCTCCAGCGAGGCCACCCGTGGGTCCTGCACCCGCGTCCGGCCGGCCACCAGGTGGGTGACGTCCAGAAGCCATTGGGGGGCGGGCAGGTAGGAGAGGTGACGGCCACCGTCCAGGGGGTGGGACACGAAGTGTGCCAGGACCCTCACACCCGTGCGCTGGTACTGGGGTCGGCAGCCCCGAGCCCGCCGCTCCGCCTCCTCCCCAGGCTCCTCTGCCTCTGCTGGGCCACTGCTGCGGGGGGGACACAGCGGTGCAGGGGGCCTGGCTGGGCTCAGGGGGGTGGGCAATGGGGACACAGCGGTGCAGGGGGCCTGGCTGGGCTCAGGGGGGTGGGCAATGGGGACACAGCGGTGCAGGGGGTCTGGCTGGGCTCAGGGGGGTGGGCAATGGGGACACAGCGGTGCAGGGGGTCTGGCTGGGCTCAGGGGGGTGGGCAATGGGGACGCAGCGGTGCAGGGGGCCTGGCTGGGCTCAGGGGGGTGGGCAATGGGGACACAGCGGTGCAGGGGGCCTGGCTGGGCTCAGGGGGTTGGGCAATGGGGGCACACTGGTGTCACCATCCCTGGGTGGGCTCAGTGGGGTGGGTAATGGGGACACACTGGTGTCACCAGCCCTGGGTGGGCTCAGTGGGGCAGTGACACATGTCCCAAGCCCCATAGGGCTCTGCAGGGCTGTGGTGCTCACCTCCAGCTCCCTGGGGCCCACTGGCACACGTCCCAAGCGCCACAGCGTGCCAGCGCCTTGGCCCCCACCCCCTCTGCCACCTCCCAGCTCCCCCCAGGGTGACGCAGCCCCCCCGTGGGTGGCACTGGGCTCACCTGTCGGTGCCAGCAGGCAGCCTCCAGCCCCTGACTTGCTCCAGGACGGTGTCCCCCAGCTGGACACGCAGGGGCAGCAGCGGTGCCCAGACGCTGAAGCTCAGCGAGGCGTGGAGCCGCCGCCACCAGAAGTCCACCCGGGCCCCCCCAGCCCCCCGGCTCTCCTTGCCCCCCACGAAGACACTGGCACAGGAATCCGACACCTGCCAGGGGCAAAGGACATACACAGCTGGAGGGGCACCACAGGCAGGGAGGTGGGGTGGGGTGGGGTGGGGTGGGGTGGGGTGGGATGGGATGGGGGAGACCTTATTGTGGCCTTCCAGGATCTGAAGGGGGTACAGGAAAGCTGGGGAAGGACTTGTGAGGGTGTCAGGGAGGGATAGGACTGGAGGGGGATGGAGCAAAACTAGAAATGGGGAGATTGAGATTGGCTGTGAGGAAGAAGTTGTTCCCCAGGAGGGTGGTGAGAGCCTGGCACAGGCTGCCCAGGGAGGTGGTGGAAGCCTCCTGCCTGGAGGTGTTTGCAGCCAGGCTGGAGGTGGCTGTGAGCAACCTGCTGTGGTGTGAGGTGTCCCTGCCCATGGCAGGGGGTTGGAGCTGGCTGAGCCTTGAGCTCCCTTCCAGCCCTAACAACTCTGTGGTTCTCTCCAGGTGTCCCTTCACAGGGGACAACTACAGGACCCAGCTCATACCTGTGGGCCCAGCCTCCCCCCAGCTGCCCTTCCCCAGCCACTACCAACGCTTCGCCATCTCCACCTTCACCTTCGTGGAGCCCCCATCCATGGCAGCGCTGGAGGGAGAGGTGAGTGGAGCAGCACCACCCCCAGGCCTTGCTCAGCAACTTCAGAGCTGCCTGCTGCTCCTCCTCAGCTCCTCAAGTGCTGGCAAGCCCCCTGGCCCCGCTGGTAGCCCCCCCGTGGTTTTTCAGGTGTACATCTCCTGCAGCGCTTCCGTCTGTCACCTCGCCCAGCCCGAGCCCTGCCGGCCCTCCTGCCAGCTTGGGATGCCCTCACGTGAGTCTGGGGGCCACCACCAGCCCCTTGGGGACCACCAGCCCCTTGGGGACCCTCCACCTTGCCCCTCAGCTTTCCAGGCCAACCCCTTGCCCCTCCCCAGGAGCACGGAGGTCTGCAGAGGACGAGGCCCCAGCTGGAGCCATGGGGACGGTCAGCTCCCAGGGAGGAGTCATCCTCCCCAGGCTGCCCAAGCTGCACACAGGATGAGACTGCAGCTGCTGGGTGAGTGGTGCCTCAACTCTCTAAGCTTCTCCTTCCTCCCAGCACTACCTCACTCTCCTCCTCCTCCTCCTCTTCCTCCTGCACAGCTCCTGCCTCCAGCCAGATGCTGCTGGACGTCTCCAGGCAAGCTGCACAAATAAACCAGTGCCCAGCAGGGCTTGGTGGCTGCTTTGTCCCTGGGCATGGGGGGAAAGAGGAGGGGCTCTGGTGCCCATCTCACAGCTGCCAGCACCCACAGCTCCCCCCAGCTCCACTGGGGTCTGATGGGCCCAGAAGCAGCCAATCTTTTCTCTTGGAAGAGACCTTTAAGGTCATGGAGTCCAAGCCCCAACCCAGCCCTGCCAGGGCACCACCAAACCCTCAGCACCACAGCTCCAGGCCTTGGAAACCCCTCCAGGGATGGGGGCTCCACCACTGCCCTGGGCAGCTCTATGATCCTGGGAGCACTACTCCCCTGCAGCACCACTGCTTGCTTACCTGCAGCACCACTCACTCCCCTGCAGCACCACTCACTGCCCTGCAGTACCACTCACGCCCCTGCAGCACTACTCACTCCCCTGCAGCACCACTCACTGCCCTGCAGTACCACTCACTGCCCTGCAGCACCACTCACTGCCCTGCAGCACCACTCCCCTGCAGCACCACTCCCCTGCAGCACTACTCACTCCCCTGCAGCACTACTCACTCCCCTGCAGCACCACTCACTGCCCTGCAGCACCACTCACTGCCCTGCAGCACCACTCACTGCCCTGCAGTACCACTCACGCCCCTGCAGCACTACTCACTCCCCTGCAGCACCACTCACTCCCCTGCAGCACCACTCCCCTGCAGCACTACTCACTCCCCTGCAGCACCACTCACCTGCAGCACCACTCACTGCCCTGCAGCACCACACACTGCCCTGCAGCACCACTCACTGCCCTGCAGCACCACTCCCCTGCAGCACTACTCACTCCCCTGCAGCACCACTCACCTGCAGCACCACTCACTGCCCTGCAGCACCACACACTGCCCTGCAGCACCACTCACTGCCCTGCAGCACCACTCTCTGCCCTGTAGCACCACTCACCTGCAGCACCACTCACTGCCCTGCAGCACCACTCACTCCCCTGCAGCACCACTCACTCCCCTGTAGCACCACTCTCTCCCCTGCAGCACCACTCACCTGCAGCACCTGCCTGTCGGCTGACTCGCAGCGAGGGGGGTCTGGGAGCTGGGTGATGCCACCCCCAGCTGCCACCATCACCAGCCTGACCGGGATGGAGCGAGGGACCCCCGTCAGGGGCGCGGTGTTCAGCAGCTCCAGGTCCTGCGTGGGGCACAGAGGCGTTGAGAAGCTCATCCTGGGGAGACTGGGGGGCAGTGGGATGGGACACTGGTGGCACCAGGCCTGGGTGGGCTTAGTGGGGTGGGTAATAGGGACAGTGGTGTCACCAGTGCTGGGTGGGCATAGCAGGGTGGGTAATGGGGACACACTGGTGTCACCAGTGCTGGGTGGGCATAGCAGGGTGGGTAATGGGGACAGTGGTGTCACCAGTGCTGGGTGGGCATAGCAGGGTGGGTAATGGGGACAGTGGTGTCACCAGTGCTGGGTGGGCATAGCAGGGTGGGTAATGGGGACACACTGGTGTCACCAGTGCTGGGTGGGCATAGCAGGGTGGGTAATGGGGACAGTGGTGTCACCAGTGCTGGGTGGGCATAGCAGGGTGGGTAATGGGGACAGTGGTGTCACCAGTGCTGGGTGGGCATAGCAAGGTGGGTAATGGGGACACACTGGTGTCACCAGTGCTGGGTGGGCATAGCAGGGTGGGTAATGGGGACAGTGGTGTCACCAGTGCTGGGTGGGCTTAGTGGGGTGGGTAATGGGGACACACTGGTGTCACCAGTGCTGGGTGGGCTTAGTGGGGTGGGTAATGGGGACACACTGGTGTCACCAGTGCTGGGTGGGCATAGCAGGGTGGGTAATGGGGACACACTGGTGTCACCAGTGCTGGGTGGGCATAGCAGGGTGGGTAATGGGGACACACTGGTGTCACCAGTGCTGGGTGGGCTTAGTGGGCTGTGCCACAGGGACACATCTCATGCCCCTACCTGCACCAGGGGGACGAGGGCTCGGACGTCCCTCTCGGACACTTGGACCTCCCAGACCAGTTTGTCCTTCTGGGCCTCGGGGTCCTGCCCAGGGTACTCCACCTGCCAGGTCAGGGGGCGCACCGGGGCCAGCCCCCCCGTGCCGTTCTCCACCACCACGTCCAGCAGCAGGAACGCAGCCGAGTCGCTCGCCCTGGGGCATCAAACAGGGGTCAGGCTGGCCTGTGCCCCCCAGCCCCCCCTCACTAGGCCATGCTGGGATGGGAGCAGGGCAAAGGGAGCAGGGCAAAGCACAGCACCCCCTGCTCTGACTGGGCCATACTGGGATGGGAGCAGGGCAATGCACAGGTCCCCTTGGGCCATACTGGGCCATAATGGGATGGGGACAACACCATGCAGAGGTCCCCTGATCCAAGTGGGCCACACTGGGATGGGAGCAAGCCACACCCAGGTCCCTCCTGTCCCCAGTGATGGACCATGCACCAACTGGGTTATACTGGGAGTCCCATGCACAGGTCCCCTTTCCTCTGTCTGGGCCCTGCTGGGCTGTACAGGGCTAGCACACCAAAGCCCCTCTCCCACACTTGGGTGGGGAGGTGCCAGGGGTGCCACACCTACCTCCACTCACTGTCCCCTCTGCGCTGGCACGTCACCACGGCCATTGAGTGCTTGGCACCTCGGGTACGCTCCAGCTGGGTGCTCCAAGCACTGCTGTCCCCAGCCCGGGCAGCCACCACCTGCAGCCCCTTCTTGGCCTTGATCCTGCCACCAGAGACCCCCCACATGGTCACACAGCGGTGTCCCACTCGTCCCCAGCAGGGGCTCACCCCTCTGGGTGAAGGTGCCACCCCCAGCCTGGGCAGCCACCACCTGCAGCCCCTTCTTGGCCTTGATCCTGCCACCAGAGACCCCCCCACATGGTCACACAGTGGTGTCCCCCTCGTCCCCAGCAGGGGCTCACCCCGCAGCAGGTCTCACCGGAGGGTCAGCTGCTCGGCGGTGAAGTTGTGCCGCAGGCTGAGGGTGGCGGTGAAGCGCTGCCCGGGGCGCAGGCTGGCATCGGGTACCCTCAGCAGGACCTTGTCGTCCAAGCGGACCTCCTGGCGCCGCGCCGGCTCTGCCCCCCGCAGCTCCAACCTGCCCAGGAGCCGCGGCGCCTCCCCGGGGCTCCGTGCGCGGCCGCAGTCCCCCGCCGCCAGCAGCCCGTAGCGCAGCTCGGCCGGCTCGGCCGGCTCGGGGGCCACGGGGGGCTCGGCCGCCCGCCGGCGGCTGCGGGGGGTGGGGGGCGGTGAGGAGAACCAGCGCGCAGGGATCTCCAGCTCCACCACGCAGGCGCCCAAGGGTGCCTGCAGGACAGAGAGGGCTTAGGGTTGGGGGGGATGGGGGGCGGCAGCGAGGTGGTGCCACGGGCAGGGGAGAGCGGCGGCCACGGTGGGTGGCACTGACCTGCAAGCGGCACGTCCCACGGGCCACCCGGCCGCGGTGGTGGGCATGGAGGGTGACGCAGGGGAGGTCCCACGCCCCGGGGTGTTCGTGCTCCACGGAGTGCTCCCGGTGGTCCCGTTTGCCAGGGTGGTCCCACGCCCTGGGGTGGTTTCGTTGCCTGGGGTGGTCCTGCTCCCCGGGGTGGTGGTCCCACTCCCTGGGGTGGTGCTGCTCCCCGGGGAGGTGCTGCTCCCCGGGGTGGTTCTGCTCCCCGGGGTGGTGGTCCCACTCCCCGGGGTGGTTCTGCTCCCCAGGGTGGTCCCATTGCCCAGGGTGGTCCTGTTGCCCGGGGTGGCTCCACTCCCTGGGGTAGTTCTGCTTCCCAGGGTGGTCCCGTTCCCCAGGGTGGTGGTCCCACTCCCTGGGCTGGTTCTGCTCCCCAGGGTGGTGGTCCCACTCCCCGGGGTGGTGCTGCTGCCCGTGGTGGTCCCGCTGCCCTGCCATCCAGTCAGGACCCCAAAGGTGGAAGAGGACCCGGGCGAAGGGCTCGGCTGGGGACACGGAGCTCTCGAGTGACACGGCACGGATGGCCCAACCCTCCTTCCCTGCTGGGCTCTCTGTGGGCACCTCCTGCAAAGAGACACAAGGACGGTGCCAGGGTGGCCAGGCCGGACCGCCCCAGGGTGGCAGGGTGGGTTGGCAGGGGGGATTGGCAGGGGGGGATTGGCAGGGGGGTATTGGCAGGGGGGATTGGCAGGGGGGGTTGGCAGGGGAGGTTGGCAGGGGGGGTTGGCAGGGAGGGTTAGCAGGGTGGGTTGGCAGGGGCGATTGGCAGGTGGGGGACTGGCAGGAGGGGTTGGCAGGGGGGATTGGTGCCATTTTACCTGGCGGGTGCTGAAGGGTGGGTAGGTGGCCTGGAGCAGGGGCTGGGTGGCCGAGCCGTGCGCCAGCAGCAGGTAGGTGTCGGTGCGGGCGTGCAGGGAGCTGTTGGTGGGCACGTCCTGGTCTGCCCGCTGCAGCCGGTAGGACTCGGGCACGCCGAGCACCTCCAGCTCCACCGGCAGGTACACAGGGTCTGGGGGCTCCCCGTCACCCCTGGCTGCGGGCACAAGGGCACAGTCACCAGCCTTGGGTCTCTGTGCCCACATCTGTGCCTGTCTCTGTGCCTGAGGCTGCAGCTCGGCACCACGGAGGACCCTCCCACCCCCCGAGGCGTCCAGCCCCCCCCCGGGAAGAGAGTCACCCCATGTCCCCTCAAACGATGTCCCCTGTGTGGCAAGCCCCCTGTGCCCCTCGGGAGTGGGTGCTGGAGGGTGGCTGGCACCCAGGGTTGGGGGGGGGGGGGGGCAGCATGGGGGCAGCAGCACGGGGGCACCAGTATGGGGGGTTACTGTTGAGGGGGATCAGCACTGGGGGGGGGGGGGTGTAAGGCAGCCCCCCACCCGGTAACGACACTGGTAAGGCTCTGCCCGTGGGGGGGGGGATCCACTCCTGTTGGGATCCAGGATCAGGGTACCCAGATCACCGGGACCCTCAGTGTGCAGGGAGTGGATGCCGCCGGGATGCCTCGGGGCCCCGGAGGTGGATCCCACCCGATCCCCAGCTCCCCGTGGGGCATGGGAGGTGGGGAAGCTCGCTGAGGGGGCAGGGAGAGCACCGAGGCAGAGCTCGTGGTAAGCAGATCCCCTCGGACCGCAGGGATCCCACCGGGGATGGGGAGGAGATTCCCTCCGAGATCCCAGTGGATCCCACGTTCTTTTAGGGGGGAATCCCCTCTCACGATCCCGGGGGACCCCAGGCGGTGAAGGGAGAACAGATCCCCACGGGATCGCCGAGGAGCGAGTGGGAGCAGATCCCCTCGAGATCCCGGGTGATCCCAGGATGCAGAGGGGGCGCAGATCCCCCCGGGATCCCGGGAACGGGAGGAGCAGCTCCCGGCGATCCCGAGTGCGGGAGGAGGGGAACGGATCGCCCGGGATCGTGAGAGGGGATCCAGGCGGGGATCCCCCGCGATCGGGTGCGGAGCCCAGCTGGGGGCTCCCGGCGCTGCCAGCGGCGGTACCGGTCGGCGGTGCCGGCTCGCGGTGCCGGTTCGCGGTGCCGGTTCGCGGTGCCGGTTCCCGGTGCCGGTTCCCGGTGGCTCACCTGAGGCGCAGATCAGGGCGGCGATCAGCAGCGCCAACCGGGTCCCCGGGGCCGCTCCCGGGGTCGGTGCGGGAGCCATGGCCGGGAGGGCTCCGCGGCGTGTCCGTGCGAGCAGCCACCGCCGGTCCCGTCCCTCCGCCTCCGCGCCCAGACAATGGGGCCGGGGCGGGACCGGGCACCGGCACCGCCTCGTCCCGCCGGGTCCTAAACACCGGCCCCGAGCAGCGCCGGGCACGGCTCCAGGCGCGTTCCCTAACGCCAGAGCCAGCCCTGGCACAGCTTCCACCCCATTCCTCACCCCGTGCCAATCCCTGCTCCCCGTCCCAGTCCGATTGCTGCTCCCCACTCCCATCCTGCTCCCCATCCCATTCCAATTGTCTGCTCCCCAGCTCCATCCTGCTTCCCCCACCTCATTCCTTATTCCCATCCCTATCCCTGCTCCCCGTGCCTGTTTCCCATCCTGTTTCCCATCCCAACCCCATCCTATCCCACCTTCACCCCACTCTTCATTCCCATCCAATCCCAACCCATCCCCATTCTCCATCCCATCCCGTCTCATCCTCATCCTGTTCCAATCACATCTTGTCCCCAACCCTCTCCCCATCCCCCCACCATCCCCCACATTCCCATCCCTATCCCTGCTTCCCATCCCAATCCCAACCCAATTTTCACCCCACTCTTTGTTTCCATCTGACCCCAACCCATTCCCTGCTTCCCATCCCACTCCCCAAATTCATCCCCAATCCCATTCCCTGCTTCCCATCCCCAATCTCATTCCCTGCTCCCCATCCCACTCCCCAAATTCATCCCCAATCCCATTCCCTGCTTCCCATCCCCAATCTCATTCCCAGCTCCCCATCCCACTCCCCAATCTCATCCCCAACCCATCTCTGCTTCCCATCCCACTCCCCAATCCCATTCCCTGCTTCCCATCCCACTCCCCAATCTCATCCCCAATCCCATTCCCTGCTTCCCATCCCACTCCCCAATACCATCCCTGCTTCTCATCCCACTCCTCAATCTCATCCCCAATCCCATTCCTGCTTCCCGTCCCACTCCCCAATCCCATTCACTGCTTCCCATCCCACTCCTCAATCTCATCCCCAACCCATTCCCTGCTCCCCATCCCACTCCCCAATCTCATCCCCAATCCCATTCCCTGCTCCCCGTCCCACTTCCCACTCCCACCCCCATCCCCCTCCAGGACACACATGAGCAGGACCACATCCCTCCCCCAGAGAGGGAACTGGGAGGAACTGGAGGGCAGTTCCCCTTCCTCCTCCTCCTCCTCACACCCCCTTGACCTCCCCCCCAGACCCCAAATCTGAGCCAGCCCCGGGTCCAAACCGTTTTTATTCAGATCCAATTATCAAAAAAGCAGCAGAACACCAGGAGGGGGATGGGGGGAGGCCTGGGGGGAGTGGGGGAAGGAGGTTGTGACATCTTCCCCCCCAACACACTTCCCTGTGGTAGCAGAGTTGTTGTCACCCCTCCTCACCCCCCCCACCCCCCCCACCCCCCCCTTTTTTGTGCTGGGGACATTCCCTGGGTGGGGAGCTGGCACCCCTCTGCATGCCAAGGGCACAGGACCAGCAGGCTGGGGGGCAGTGGGGATGGGGACACTTTTTTTCTGCCCCCCCCCCCAAACTCCATGGAGGGTTGGATTTGGGGCTGGGGGGCAGAGGACCACCTGAGGACCCCCCCGCCTCTAACCCCAAGGCAAAGGCACTTTTGGTTGGGTGAAGGCACTGTGGCACCTTTGTCCCAGCTTTTGGGGGTGCTGCTCTGACTGGGGGGGAAGGGCACTTCCAGCAAGGTGGGGGGCACCACAGGACCCCCACCAGGAGAACTGGCTGGGGGGGGAGCAGCAAGGAGGATGCATGCTTGGGGGTGGGGGAGACACATGATAAATGGGGGCACGCTGGGCTGGGCTGTCCCTTCTTGTCGGGGCGGGGGGGGGGGCTTGGGTCACTCCTCACGGTTCCGGGGTCCCCCCCACTTCTGCCTCCTCCGCAGCTCCTCCACCTTCCACTCCAGGCTGCGCACGGCCTCGTCCAGGCGGCTGCTGCCACTGGGGGGCGCCAGCAGCTTCCCCAGCAAGGCGTAGAGCACCCAGAGCCCCAGCAGCATCCCCGCCTTGGCCGTGGGGGTCTCCTGGGAAGCCGCCACGTTGAGGAAAGCCCCCAGGAAGCAGAAGATCTTCACCCAGCGGAGGGTGGGCAAGAGCAGCCCCCGCAGCCACGAGAGCAGCCAGGAGCCCACCAGGGCCGCCAGACCCCAGAGCAGCACTCGCTGCACCTCGCTGGGACCCAGCGCCGCCGTCCGCACCAGCCCGTCCCCTGCGTGAGGGACAGGGGGAGGTGTCACCAGGGAGGTGACAAAGCCCCCCAGGCTGTCCTTGTCCTTCCTCCCCCCAACCCCCTCCGGGCTCCTCAACTCACCGCTGAAGCCGGTGGCGGCCAGGAGGTCGCCCAGGATGCCGCAGAGCATGGTCAGGGCCACCGAGATCCCCGAGGACACCACCCAGACGGTGGCGGAGAGGCTCTGCGGGGACACGGAGGGGGTTAAGGAGGGGACCCGGGGCGGGGGGCAGGCGGGGGGCAGCTTCCCTTGCGTCCCTAAGGGGGTGTGGAGCTCACCTCAGCCACCAGGTGCAGGGCTTGGGAGCCCACCCAGCTCTCCAGGGTGTCCCAGGCGGCTCGACCCAGCCGTGTCAGCAGGTCGTCGGCGGTGGCATGGCCACGAAACTTCCCCTGGCCGTGGAACTTGTCCTGGCCGTCCTCCTGCGCTGCCACCACGCCGAGGACAGGCAGCCACAGCAGCAGGACCACCAGAGCCCGCTGACCCATGGCACCCTCCACCTTGTGCCTTGCCTCTGCTCTGGGTGGGGAGGGGTCTCTGTGAAGTGAGGGGCAGCGAGCTGGGACCCTATGGTACAGGACATTGTTCCTCCACGCTGTGCCAGGGCCACCCCTGCCACTTCTGGGCACCAGCCCAGAACCAGGGGATGGCTGGAGGCAGTGGGTTTCCCCCAGATGCCTTTGGGGTGTGCCCATCCCCCCACCCCGTGACTTTTATGGTCCCCCCTCTGGTCTTTGGGGTTCCCTCCACCCGATTTTTGGGGTGTCCTGGGTGGGAGGGGACATTTGTGGCCCTGCAGCGAGCCCAGATCTGGTGTCCCCACTCCCGCCTCCTCCCCAGCTATCTTTAGTATCAGCGTCAGCAGGGCACGGTGCCCGCCCTGCCCAAGGGCATGGGCCTGGCTCCGATGGGGGGGACACAACCCTGGAACCCCACCGCTGTATCTGTCCCCACCCAGGAGACCCCCACTGGGTCACCTCACACCCCCCACATGTGCCCCATCCCACCCTGTCCCCTCTTCAGTCCCTGGGTGTCCCGTTTCCACTCCCCCCCCCCGCCCCAATCATGGACCTTGGGGACCCCTCCACCCAACAGACCCCCGGGGGGGGGCGGAGGGGGGAGAGAGGAGAGGGGTCCTCTTCCCTTTCCAGTCCCCATGGGATCACCCAGGACACTCGCGATCCCCCCGACCACGCCGTCTATCCCACCAAGGACCCCCGCACTCCCCCGCCCCCAGCCCTATGTCCCGTCCCCTCCAGGACCACCCCACCGGGGGGTGTCCGCCGCAACCTCATCTGCTGCCCCCCTCCCCGCCCCCGCGATCCTTCATCCCCGGCACCCCCCGCTCAGATTTCCCGATCTGGGAACTCTCGAGCCCCAGAATCCTCCCAGTCCCGGGACCCCCCGATCCTGCCTGTGTCCCCCCTTCCCGGGTCCCCGTCCCCCCCAGCCCCCTCACCCCAGGATCCATCGAACCCCGATAACCGCCCCCCACTTGGCACCTCCCTGCCCTCGGGTCCCCCACCCCGTTTACGTCCCCTCCCCGGGACCCCCTCATATCCGGGTCCCCCACACCCGGCTCCCTCCCCCTGCCTTTCCCCTCCCCGGGGCGTCCCGAGCCCCCCAACCCTCTTTATACCCCCTCGAGATCCCCGCACGCCGGCACCCTCCCACCCCCGGATCCCTCCACGCCTTCTGCCCCCCTCTCCGGGACCTCCGTGTCGTCCCCCCCCTTATCTGTCCCCTCCGGGACCCCTCCACCCGACCTGTGCCGCGCCTCGAATCCCCCAGCCCCCCCAACCCCCCCTCCCCAAGCGGGGTACCCTCGGCGGGGTAGCGCTCACCACTACCGCACGGGGGCGCTGCAGAGCAGGGCGGGCTGGAGCGCGCCAACAGACACCCCCCCCCACTCCACCCTCCGCCGCGGTGCACGACGGGAGCTGTAGTCTGCGCTCGCCGCCCGTTGTATGCCGGGATACGCTCGCTATGGTAACAGCCACCCCTCCGCCCCGGGGCATGTCGGGAAGGGGCGGGGCCTCCCCCTCTCTCCACCCCTCGCGCGGGGCAGGCGCGGTGCAGGCCGGGAGCGTTTCCGGTTCCGGCGGCGGTGGCGGCGGCGGCGGCAGCGGTGTCCGCGTGAGCCCTCGGGAACGTCGCGGCGGTTTCCCCCCCCCCCTCCCCCCGCGTGCGCGCCTGTTCTACCGGAACCGGAAGTAGAAGCGGAACCGGAGCGGGCCGCAGTCGGTACCTACCATGGCGCTGATCTGCTCCAGTGAGTGCGAGGCAGCGGAGGAGGCCCTCGGAGAAGGGGGGGGCGGGGTTACCGGGCAGGGGGCGACCGCTCTGTGGGGTTACCGGAGGGGGGGTGGTGGGGGGATTCCTCAGCTGTAAGACTACCGGGCTCGGGGTCCCCGGTGTGTGGAGGCGGCGGCTGGCAGGGCCTGGCAGTGCCGTAACCCCCTGCTCGCCTTCTCGCCCCGCCGTAGTTTCCAACGAGGTGCCCGAGCACCCCTGTGTGTCCCCGGTGTCCAACCACGTCTACGAGCGGCGTCTGATCGAGAAATACATCGCAGAGAACGGCACCGACCCGGTCAACAACCAGCCGCTGTCTGAAGAGCAGCTCATCGACATCAAAGGTGGTGGGATGGGGGGGAGGGAGGATGGATGGATCGCTGTGGTTCCCCTGGGGGAAGATGCCGGACACGGCAGCTCCGCCTAGTCTGAGAGGAGCTGTGTGTCCCCAGGGTGATGGTGGCAGCCTGGGATTTCCCGAGGGATCACTCAGTGATGCTCTCAATGGGCATTGGGTCACAACAACCTCGTGAAGGCTCCAGGCTGGGGGCACAGAGGCTGGAAACTGCTCAGTGGAAAAGGACCTGCGGGGGTGGTGGCAGCAGCTGGGGATGAGCCAGGGGGTGCCCAGCTGGCCAAGGAGGCCACCAGCAGCCTGGCCTGGAGCAGCAAGAGTGTGGCCAGCAGGAGTAGGGCAGGGATTGTCCCCTGGACTTGGGCACAGGTGTGGCCACAGCTGGAATCCTGAGATCAGTTTTGGGTCTCTCACTCCTAGAAGGACACTGAGGAGCTGGAGCAGGGCCAGAGAAGGGCAACCAAGCTGGAGAAGAGGGCTGGGGAGGAGCAGCTGAGGGAGCTTGGGGTGTTGAGCCTGGAGCAAAGGAGGCTGAGGGGAGACCTTCTGGCTCTCTGCTGGGGCCAGGTGGGGGTTGGACTCTTCTCCCAAGGAACAAGTGACAGGGCAAGAGGAAAGGGTTTCAAGTTGCCCCAGGGAATGTTTGAATTGGCCATGAGGAACAATTTGTTGCCCTTGAGGGTTGTCAAGGCCTGCCCCAGGCAGTGGTGGAGTCCCTATCCCGGGAGGTGTTTCCAGGCCATGGTATGGTGGTGCTGAAGGCCATGGTATGGTGGTGCTGAGAGCCACGGTATGGTGGTGCCCTGGCAGTGTTGGGTGAAGACTTGGACGCCAATCAGAGGTCTCCTCCAGCCACAGCAATCCCACGATGAGCAGGGCAGCTTAACCCTCGCTCTGCTGAGCTTCTAAAGCTGAGCTGCAGGGCCCAGGTTGCTGAGGGGGTGTCAGGGCAGCAGTGGGGCTGTCTGCAGGGCCTGCCCAGCACGTCGAGCACACAGCTGACGCATTCCCTCCGTCTCCCTGGCAGTCGCCCACCCGATCCGTCCCAAGCCTCCGTCGGCCACCAGCATCCCGGCCATCCTCAAAGCCCTGCAGGATGAGTGGGTGAGTGCTGGGCAGGCCGCTGAGCGCCGCCTCTCGGCCCCCTTTCCCTGCCTGACCCCGCCTCGCCCTGCAGGACGCCGTCATGCTGCACAGCTTCACCCTCCGCCAGCAGCTGCAGACCACGCGCCAGGAGCTGTCCCACGCTCTCTACCAGCACGACGCCGCCTGCCGCGTCATCGCTCGCCTCACCAAGGAGGTCACCGCCGCCAGAGAAGGTGACGCGGGGCCCCCGGGCACGGCTCGGGCGCGTCTCCCACCTCCACCGCTCACACCCTTCCTTGTTTACCCTCTCTCCCGCAGCCTTGGCGACTCTGAAGCCCCAGGCCGGCCTCATCGTGCCCCAGACGGTGCCATCGGCCCAGCCCAACGCTGCGGTGAGTCCCTGCTGCCTGCCTCAGCCCTCCTCCCCTCCTCGCCTCCTCTCCTCCGAGCTGCCGGGACCAGCTGCCGTCCCTGCTCTGAGCTGCCAGGCCAAGCTGCCAGGCCCGGCTGCCATCCCTGCTCCCAGCTCCAGGGCCCGGCTGCCATCCCTTCCTCCCAGCGTGTCCAGCTCCATCCCTTCCTCCCAGCATGTCCAGCTCCATCCCTCCCTCCCAGCGTGTCCGGCTCCCATCTCTCCTCCCAGCGTGTCCAGCTCCATCCCTTCCTCCTAGCGTGTCCGGCTCCCATCTCTCCTCCCAGCGTGTCCGGCTCCATTCCTCCCTCCCAGCGTGTCCAGCTCCATCTCTTCCTCCCAGCATGTCCAGCTCCATCCCTTCCTCCCAGCGTGTCCAGCTCCATCTCTCCCAGCGTGTCCAGCTCCATCCCTTCCTCCCAGCGTGTCCGGCTCCATCCCTTCCTCCCAGCGTGTCCAGCTCCATCCCTTCCTCCCAGCGTGTCCGGCTCCATCCCTTCCTCCCAGCGTGTCCGGCTCCATCCCTTCCTCCCAGCGTGTCCAGCTCCATCCCTTCCTCCCAGCGTGTCCGGCTCCATCCCTTCCTCCCAGCGTGTCCGGCTCCATCCCTTCCTCCCAGCGTGTCCGGCTCCATCCCTTCCTCCCAGCGTGTCCGGCTCCATCCCTTCCTCCCAGCGTGTCCAGCTCCATCCCTTCCTCCCAGCGTGTCCAGCTCCCATCTCTCCTCCCAGCGTGTCCGGCTCCATCCCTTCCTCCCAGCGTGTCCAGCTCCATCCCTCCCTCCCAGCGTGTCCAGCTCCATCCCTTCCTCCCAGCGTGTCCAGCTCCATCCCTTCCTCCCAGCGTGTCCAGCTCCATCCCTTCCTCCCAGCGTGTCCAGCTCCCATCTCTCCTCCCAGCATGTCTGGTTCCCGTCCCTCCTCCCTGTGTAACCAGCTCCTTCCTCCATGCCCTGCAGGGAGCTGGGGAGTCGATGGACCTGGGAGAGCTTGCAGGCATGACCCCCGAGATCATCCAGAAGGTAAAAGGCGCTGTGGTGGTGCTGCTGCAGGCCCCAGCGGGGGCTGCTCCCCAGCCTTCCCCCTCCGGACCACTTTTCCCTTTTTTTGTAGCTCCAAGACAAGGCCACGGTGCTGACCACGGAGCGCAAGAAGGTGAGTGGCCTCCCTTCCCCCTAAAGAGCAGCCACAGCAGCCTGGTTGTACCATGGCCTGAGCGATCTCTGTGGTCATCTCCTCGCTGCTTTCCTTCTGCAGAGAGGGAAGACGGTGCCAGAGGAGCTGGTGAAGCCAGAGGAGCTCAGCAAGTACCGGCAGGTGGCTTCCCACGTGGTGAGTGTTGTGATGGGGCTGGAGAAACCCTGCCCTCCTGGTGAGCCCACACCCAGAATCCTGGCCTCAGTTTTGGGCCCCTCACTCCAAGAAGGACATTGAGGAGCTGGAGCAGATCCAGAGAAGGGCAACCAAGCTGGGGAAGGGGCTGGAGAGCAGGGCTGGGGAGGAGCAGCTGGGGATGTTGAGCCTGGAGCAGAGGAGGCTGAGGGGATACTTTCTGGCTCTCTGCAGCTCCCTGCAAGGAGGCTGGAGCCAGGTGGGGGTTGGGTTCTTGTGCCAAGGAACAAGTGACAAGATGAGGGAATGACCCCAAATTGTACCCCAGGGGAGGTTTAGCTTGAACATGAGGAACAGTTTGAACAGCTCCTTCTCCTTGAGGGTTATCCAGGCCTGGCCCAGGCTGCCCAGGGCAGTTACAGAGTCCCTATCCCTGGAGGGCTTTCCAAGCCTTGGAGCTGTGGTGCTGAGGGCCATGGTTTGGTGGTGCCCTGGCAGTGCTGGGTGAAGGGTTGCACTCCATGATCTTGGTTTCCAACCCAAACCATTCCATGGTTGTGTAAGCAGCAGATCTGCTGCTGGGCATGGCGAGGAGAGGACTGTGGCTGTGCCAGTGGCGTGGAGGTGGCACAGAACCTCTCCAGATCTTCTCAATCCACCCTGGGGGTGTTTTCTTGCTTGTGGCATCAATCTGGTGTCCTCTTCCCTCCTGCAGGGGCTGCACAGTGCCAGCATTCCTGGGATCCTGGCCTTGGATCTGTGTCCTTCCGACACCAACAAGATCCTCACCGGTAAGGGCAAAGCTCCTCTGCGTCCTGGGGGCTGCCTGGTGGCAGCAGGTCCCTCTCTCCCTGCTGATAGGAGTGGGGCAGCAGCCCTCATGGCAAAGCTGCTGAGGATGGTGGTCCCCAGGAGGAGCAGGTGGGTTTGGACCTGGCTGGCCACAGGCTGGTGCCTCTGACCTCTGCCTGCTCTCTTCCCCAGGAGGGGCTGACAAAAACGTCATCGTCTTTGACAAGAGCTCGGAGCAGATCCTGGCCACGCTCAAGGGCCACACCAAGAAGGTCACCAGTGTCGTCTTCCACCCATCTCAGGTGTGCTCAGGCTCACATTTGGCCTCTTTCCTCTCAGCCAGGCTGCCCCAGATCAGGTTTCTGAGCCCTTTTCTGGTGAGGTCTCTCTGCTGGTGCTCATGGGCCGGTCTGTACCTGTTGGCACCTTCCTTGGGTGAAGGCTTTGGATGTTTGGAGAAGAGGAGACCTTCTGGTGGCCTTTCAGTGCTTGAAGGGGCTGAGAAGAAAGCCAGGGACAGACTTTAGAGCAGGGCCTGTTGTGACAGAGCGAGGGGGAATGGTTTGGAGCTGAAAGAGGGAGATTCAGACTGGAGAGAGGGGAGCAACGTTTGACCCTGAGGGTGGTGAGAGCCTGTCCCAGGGCGCCCAGGGAGGTTGGTTGGGGCTCTGAGCAACCTGCTCTGGTTGGGGCTCTCCCTGCTGGCTGCAGGTGGGGGTTGAGCTAGATGGGTTTCAAAGGTCCCAAACCACTCCTGTGACTCTCCATGAATATTCCTGTCCCTTCTCTGTCTCTCTAGGACTTGGTGTTCTCAGCTTCTCCTGATGCCACCATCCGCATCTGGTCTGTGCCCAACGCCTCCTGCGTGCAGGTTGTCCGTGCCCACGAGGGCTCCGTCACGGGGCTGAGCCTCCATGCCACGGGTGATTACCTCCTCAGCTCTTCTGATGACCAGGTGAGACTCACCCCTGGCCCACAGAGCAGCCCCAGCACCGCTCCTGATCTTCCTGGAGTCACCACTCTGCTCCTCTCTCCTGCAGTACTGGGCTTTCTCTGACATCCAGACCGGCCGTGTCCTCACCAAGGTGACAGACGAGAGCTCTGGCTGTGGTAAGGCTTCAGGCCTGAGTGTTCCCACCCTGGGGGGAGTGTGGGAAGCCTGCAGAGAAGGAATTCTGCTCAGGTCCCTAGAGCTCAGAAGAACGTGGTGGGGCTTGATAACCAAGTCAGAAGGACTTCCTCAGCCTTCCAGATAGAATCCATAAGGTTGGAAAAGACCTCCAAGATCATCAAGTCCAGCCTGTCACCCATCTCCCCTTGTGTCTCCCCAGCTCTCACCTGTGCCCAGTTCCACCCTGATGGACTCATTTTTGGAACAGGGACAATGGATTCTCAGATCAAGATCTGGGACCTGAAGGTAGGGCTGGTCCTGAGGGGGGCATGTTGGGGGGATGTTTGGTTTGAAGCCCAGCAGAGTCTTCAGACCAAGGCATGGAGAGCAACTGAGAGAAGCAGTAAGGAGCAGGAGGGTCCAGAGGCTGCCAGCACTGCTGTGGGATGAAGCTCTGCAGGGTGTGAGGGTCTGGCTTGGTCCCATGGCTGGGGATCTGTCAGGGATGTGCTGGAGCTACCCAGCTTTGGCTGTTGAGGGCAGCAAGAGCATGTGGAAGCTTCCACCAGGAGGAGTGTGGCCAGCAGGAGCAGGGCAGGGATTGTCCCCTGGGCTGGGCACTGCTGAGGCCACAGCTGGAATCCTGGGGGCAGTTTTGAGCCTCTCACTCCCAGAAGGACATTGAGGAGCTGGAGCAGGGCCACAGGAGGGCAACCAAGCTGGGAAAGGGTCTGGAGAAGAGGGCTGGGGAGGAGCAGCTGAGGGAGCTGGGGGTGTTGAGCCTGGAGCAGAGGAGGCTGAGGGGAGAGCTTCTGGCTCTCTGCAGCTCCCTGCAAGGAGGCTGCAGCCAGGTGGGGGTTGGGCTCTTGTGCCATGCAACAAGTGACAGGACAAGAAGAAGCAGCCTCAGGTTGCCCCAGAGGAGGTCTAGATTGGACATGAGGAACAATTTGTTGCCCTTGAGGGTTGTCAAGGCCTGAGCTGGCTGAGCTGTGGCTGCAGGGCTCTCCTAGGCTCTGCTGTGCCAGCTGCAGGTCCCTGCTCACAGCCCCTCTCTCCCTCCCTCGTCCCCAGGAGCGCACCAACGTGGCCAACTTCCCAGGCCACTCTGGGCCCATCACCAGCATTGCCTTCTCAGAGAATGGCTACTACCTGGCCACAGCAGCAGATGACTCCTCTGTCAAGCTGTGGGACTTGAGGAAGCTCAAGAACTTCAAGACACTGCAGCTGGACAACAACTTTGAGGTGTGTGAGCATCCCCTTTCCCCCCTCACTGGGCAGGATCTTCTCCCAGTGCCCACCACAGGGATCACAGGGCAAGTCTGAGGTAGAGGTCCTGGCCAGGCCTGGCACCCCAAGAAGCTGCTGGAAGCTCCCTGGGGCAGGTTTGAAGCTTTGTTGCTCTTCTCTTGCAGGTGAAATCTCTCATCTTTGACCAGAGTGGCACCTACTTGGCCCTGGGTGGGACAGATGTCCAGATCTACATCTGCAAGCAGTGGACCGAGATCCTCCACTTCACTGGTGAGGGGCTGGGGATGGTGGGAGGGCAGAGAGGGGAAGGGAGGAGGTGTGGAGCTCCCCTCCTGAGGGAAGGAATCACTTCCCTGGCTTTGTGGAGCGTGCTGGGGGGGATGCAAAACGCTCCCCACCCCCCTCAGAAGACCCTCTGGTGGCTTCCCCGCCTCGGCTTTCAGCCTCCTTCAGCGGGGGGCGGGCGTGAAAGCGACCAAAGTCTCCCCGTGCCACCACCACTCCTGGTGGGGAGAGGAAGGGCCAAACTCCCCTTGCTGCCCTAACCAGGAGCTGTTTTCCCTCCCCCAGAGCACAGTGGCCTCACCACAGGGGTGGCTTTTGGCCACCACGCCAAGTTCATCGCCTCGACGGGCATGGACCGCAGCCTCAAGTTCTACAGCCTGTAGCCTCCAAGGTGGGGCTGGGGGGGGCTGGTCTTGTTGGCCTGCTCTGGGGCTCTGGTTTGGGTGGGGGGGGGGGGGAGAATTTGGGCTTAGTAGAAGTTGGGGGGGAGGGCTACAGGTGGTTCATCACTTCTCCAGGCTCTCTGCTGCGTAGCTGTTTGGCAGGGGAGAAGTTTGGGGTCACCTTCGCCTCGCTCTGGAGCTGTTGGGTTGGGGTTTTAGTTTCCTCCTTTTGTGTTTGGTGTGTGACCCCACTTGGGGTGGGGTTCTTTTTTTGTGTGTGTGTGTGTCTGTCTGTTTGGCTTTAGGTTCTGCTTTGTGGCTGTAGCTGATGCAACAAACTGGTTCCAGCCTTGCTGGGTGGGTGGTGGTGGTGGTGGATCTGTGCGTGGAAGGAGGGTGGTGGGAGGGGAAAGGCCATGAAGGGGTTTTGTAAGCAGTTCTCTAGTTTCACTGAGGAAATAAAGAAGCTGTTGAGCAGAGGGCTGTGTGTGGCAGGCCCCATCATCATCATCATTCTCCTCCTCAGGGGGGAGGAGGAAGGCTCTGGGGTGTCACACAGGAGAGGGAGAAGGATGGGGAATGAAGCTGGTGAAGGGGCTGGGGCACAGGTCGGGTGAGGAGCAGCTGGAGGGACCTGGGATGGAGAAAAGGAGGCTGAGGGGAGACCTCCTGGAGGCAGGTTGGGCTCTTCTGCTGAGGAGCAAGGGATGGGACAAGAGGAAATGGCCTCATGTTGACCCAGGGGAGCTTTGGGTTGGACATGAGGAACAATTTCTTGTCCTTGGGGGCTGGCAAGGCCTGGCCCAGGCTGCCCCAGGGCAGTGGTGGAGTCTCCATCCCTGGAGGGGTTTCCAAGGCCTGGAGCTGTGGTGCTGAGGGTTTGGTGGTGCCCTGGCAGGGCTGGGTTGGGGCTTGGACTCCCTGACCTTAAAGGTCTCTTCCAAGAGAAAAGATTGGCTGCTTCTGGGCCCATCAGACCCCAGTGGAGCTGGGGGGAGCTGTGGGTGCTGCCAGCTGTGAGATGGGCACCAGAGCCCCTCCTCTTTCCCCCCATGCCCAGGGACAAAGCAGCCACCAAGCCGTGCTGGGCACTGTTTTATTTGTGCAGCTTGCCTGGAGACGTCCAGCAGCATCTGGCTGGAGGCAGGAGCTGTGCAGGAGGAAGAGGAGGAGGAGGAGGAGAGTGAGGTAGTGCTGGGAGGAAGGAGAAGCTTAGGGAGTTGAGGCACCACTCACCCAGCAGCTGCAGTCTCATCCTGTGTGCAGCTTGGGCAGCCTGGGGAGGATGACTCCTCCCTGGGAGCTGACCGTCCCCATGGCTCCAGCTGGGGCCTCGTCCTCTGCAGACCTCCGTGCTCCTGGGGAGGGGCAAGGGGTTGGCCTGGAAAGCTGAGGGGCAAGGTGGAGGGTCCCCAAGGGGCTGGTGGTCCCCAAGGGGCTGGTGGTGGCCCCCAGACTCACGTGAGGGCATCCCAAGCTGGCAGGAGGGCCGGCAGGGCTCGGGCTGGGCGAGGTGACAGACGGAAGCGCTGCAGGAGATGTACACCTGAAAAACCACGGGGGGGCTACCAGCGGGGCCAGGGGGCTTGCCAGCACTTGAGGAGCTGAGGAGGAGCAGCAGGCAGCTCTGAAGTTGCTGAGCAAGGCCTGGGGGTGGTGCTGCTCCACTCACCTCTCCCTCCAGCGCTGCCATGGATGGGGGCTCCACGAAGGTGAAGGTGGAGATGGCGAAGCGTTGGTAGTGGCTGGGGAAGGGCAGCTGGGGGGAGGCTGGGCCCACAGGTATGAGCTGGGTCCTGTAGTTGTCCCCTGTGAAGGGACACCTGGAGAGAACCACAGAGTTGTTAGGGCTGGAAGGGAGCTCAAGGCTCAGCCAGCTCCAACCCCCTGCCATGGGCAGGGACACCTCACACCACAGCAGGTTGCTCACAGCCACCTCCAGCCTGGCTGCAAACACCTCCAGGCAGGAGGCTGCCACCACCTCCCTGGGCAGCCTGTGCCAGGCTCTCACCACCCTCCTGGGGAACAACTTCTTCCTCACATCCAATCTCAATCTCCCCATTTCTAGTTTTGCTCCAACCCCCCCAGTCCTATCCCTCCCTGACACTCTCCAAAGTCCCTCCCCAGCTTTCTTGCAGCCCCCTGCAGATCCTGGAAGGCCACATTGAGGTCTCCTGGGAGCCTTCTCTTCTCCAGACTGAACAGCCCCAACTCCCTCAGTCTGTCCTCACAGCAGAGCAGCTCCAGCCCTCTGCTCATCCTCATGGCCCTTCTCTGGGCACCTTCCAGCACCTCCAGATCCTTCCTGGCACAGAGGCTCCAGAACTGGCCCCAGAGCTCCAGCTGTGGTCTCAGCAGAGTGGAGCAGAGGGGCAGAATCCCCTCCCTGGCCCTGCTGGTCACAATTCCCTTGCTGCAGCCCAGGCTCTGCTTGGCTCTCTGGGCTGCCAGTGCTCACTGCTGGCTGCTGTTGAGCTTCTCCCTCCCCAGCACCCCAAAGTCCTTTTCTCCAGGGCTGCTCTCAAGCCAGTCCCTGCCCAGCTTGGGATTGCCCTGACCCAGCTGCAAGGAGGACCTTTGACTGATGCAAGTGACCATCTCTACACCACTCCAGCTCCCTGTTGTCCCCCATCCCTGCTCACCCATCCACCAGGATGGGCCACTGGGGCCCTGCTGCTGTGTTGGTGCTGGGGGCTGCCCAGCAGTGGTGCAGGACCAGCACCAGGTTGGGGTCTGTCTTCTGCAGCAGCCGGACCTCCACGTAGATAGGGTCCCGCAGGACCTTCACCAAGGGGTAGTCCCCACTGGGGTGGTAGGAGCTGTAGGTCTCATCTGTGGGGAGGGTGAGAGGCTGAGCCAGGTGGAGGTCCAGCAGATGAGAGCATGCTGGAAGGGTTGGAGTGGGAAGAGACCTCTCAACACCCTGGAGTCCAACCCTTGACCCAGCACTGCCAGGGCACCACGGCTCCAGGGCTCTGACATCCCTCCAGGGGTGGGGGCTGCTGCACCACTGCCCTGGGCAGCCTGGGCCAGGCCTTCACAGCCCACCTGGGGGTGGGTGGTTCTCTTCACATCCCACCTGAACTTCTCCTGGGGCAACTCGAGGTCATCTCCTCTGGTCCTGAGCGGGCTACTCACCAGTGGCAATGCGTAGCTGGAGCCCCAGTGGCCCCAGCATGGCCAGGGGAGTGGAGGTGGGGGGCACAGCCACTTCCATGTGGAGTGGCAGGAGGTCAGTGGCGTTGTAGATGCAACGAGCCTGGAGGCTGTGGGGGAGCAGAGCACGCCTGGCTGCCCCTCCCTCCTCCTCCAGCCCCTCAGCCAGGGATTCCCAGCTCCAGAACCAGTCAAGGAGGAGGGGGAGCTGGTCTGGGTGTTGCTGGAGGCTAAGGGGGGCTGGATGGGCTCTGCTTGGGGGGGGGGGGGGTGATGCTGGCTTACATGTAGATGCTGTCCCTTGTGATGGAGCCCCGGGGAGCCCCTTGAACGTCAACGGTCGAGATCAGCTGGTTCTCATAGATCAGCCGGTCCTCCAGCGCCTGGGGGGCACACAGCCGGGGGGGGAGGTCCTGGGGGCTGGGGGTGGTGGGTTGGGCTGGGGGTGGTGGGTTGGGGCGTGGTGGGTTGGACAGGGCTGGGTTGGGCTGGAGGGGGTGGGTGGGACTGAGCTGGGCTGGGTTGGGTTGGATTGGGGGGGCTTGGGTTGGGCTGGGCTGGAGGGGTTGGGTCGGACTGGGCTGGGTTGGGTTGGGCTGGAGAAGGTGGGTTGGACTGGGATGGGTTGGGCTGGAAGGGGTGGGTTGGACTGGGCTGGGCTGGGTTGGGTGGTGTTGGGTTGGGCTGGAGGGGTTGGATTGAGGGGTGTTGGGGTGGGCTGGAGGGGTTGGATTGGGGGTGTTGGACTGGGCTGGAGGGGTTGGATTGGGCTGGAGGGGGTGGGTTGGACTGGGCTGGGGGGAGTGGGTTGGGCTGGGTTGGGCTGAGGGGTGTTGAGTTGGGCTGGAGGGGGTGGGTTGGACTGGGCTGGGCTGGGTTGGATTGGGGGGTGTTGGGTTGGGCTGGAGGGGGTGGGTTGGACTGGGCTGGGCTGGGTTGGATTGGGGGGTGTTGGGTTGGGCTGGAGGGGGTGGGTTGGACTGGGTTGGGCTGAGGGGTGTTGAGTTGGGCTGGAGGGGGTGGGTTGGACTGGGCTGGGCTGGGTTGGATTAGGGGGTGTTGGGTTGGGCTGGAGGGGGTGGGTTGGGCTGGGTTGGGCTGAGGGGTGTTGAGTTGGGCTGGAGGGAGTGGGTTGGACTGGGCTGGGCTGGGCTGGGTTGGATTGGGGGGTGTTGGGTTGGGCTGGAGGGGGTGGGTTGGACTGGGCTGGGCTGGGTTGGATTGGGGGGTGTTGGGGTGGGCTGGGCTGGGGGGCTGGTTCCCATCCCTACCTGCACGGTGGTGCCGCACTGGGTGACGGCGAAGCGGAACATGACGAAGGCCTCGCTGAGCCTGAGGGGCTCGCAGCCAGGCTGGCTGCTGGCCAGCCTCACGCTGTCCAGGTTGTAGGGCTGGGTGCCCAGGCCCCGTGGCACCACCACCACAAAGTGCCCGTCCAGCAGGCACTGCACGGTGGCTGCGACAGGAGGGGGCGGCTCCGTCAGCCCGCCGGGGCCCCGCAGCCGCCCCGGGCAAGCGGTGGCCGAGGCCAGGGGGCGACCCCGGGGCCCCCAGCCAGCCTCCCACCTGTGTTGCCGTAGTAGCAGGGTGTCACCCTGTCCATGTCGTTGTAGCAGCAGCCTGCCTGCACGCAGGCCTCCCGCCCCTCCGCGGCCACGCAGGGCATCTTCCCCGCCGGCACCTGGCACTGCTCCCGCGTCAGCTGGGTGCCTGGGGTGCCAGAGAGGGGGCAGTGCCCTCAGCCTCACCCTGAGCACGGTCCTGGCCTGCTCACCCCCTGCCCAACCGTCCTCCTGCTCACCCCCTGCCCAACCATCCTCCTGTGCATGCCTGACCTGCTCACCTCTGCCCAACCATCCTCCTGCTCACCCCCTGCCCAACCATCCTGCTCACCCCTGCCCAACCATCCTCCTGCTCACCCCCCTGCCCAACCATCCTGCTCACCCCCTGCCCAACCATCCTGCTCACCCCCTGCCCAACCATCCTCCTGCTCACCCCTGCCCAACCATCCTCCTGCTCACCCCCTGCCCAACCATCCTGCTCACCCCCTGCCCAACCATCCTCCTGCTCACCCCCTGCCCAACCATCCTGCTCACCCCCTGCCCAACCATCCTGCTCACCCCCTGCCCAACCATCCTGCTCACCCCCTGCCCAACCATCCTCCTGCTCACCCCTGCCCAACCATCCTCCTGCTCACCCCCTGCCCAACCATCCTGCTCACCCCCTGCCCAACCATCCTCCTGCTCACCCCCTGCCCAACCATCCTCCTGTCCACGCCTGACTTGCTCAACCTCTGCCCAACCATCCTCCTGTGCATGCCTGACCTGCTCACCCCCTGCCCAACCATCCTCCTGCTTACCCCCTGCCCAACCATCCTCCTGTCCACACCTGACCTGCTCACCCCCTGCCCAACCATCCTCCTGCCCACCTTTGACCTGCTCACCCCCTGCCCAACCATCCTCCTGCCCACACCATGTGTCCCCTCACACCTGTGACCTGCTGCTCCCAGGGACAAGGAGGTCCCAAACCCCAGCTAGATGCTACCACAGAATTAACCAGGTTGGAACAGACCTTTGAGATCATCCAGTCCAACCTATCACCCAGCACCATCTAAGCAACTAAGCCATGGCACTAAGGGCCTCATCCAGGCTGGTTTTAAACACCTCCAGGGATGGGGACTCCACCACCTCCCTGGGCAGCACATTCCCATGGCCAACCTCTCACTCTGGGGAGAACTTCTTCCTCACACCCAGCCTAAACCTCCCCTGGCACAGCTTGAGACTGTGTCCTCTCATTCTGGGAGAAGAGACCAACCCCCTCCTGGCTACAGCCTCCCTTCAGGTAGTTGTAGAGAGTCTCCATCCCACCCTGGTGACCTACCTGCCCCTGCTGAGGGGTAGAAGAGAGCCATGGACTGCAGCAGACCGGCCTGGGGTTGGAGCCTTGGATGTTCCAGCCCTGAGTGGAGCTGAGCCTGAAGGCCAGGACGTACCATACCTGGTCGGGACTGGAGTGCTGGGCCTGCAATCTCCCCTTGGGAGCTGCTGGCATGGACCAGCCCAGCTTGGTTCTGGAGGCCAGGGTGCAGAAGCCCAGGCTGGGAGTGGGTCTGAAGGCTGGGGCGAGAGAAGCCCGGTTGGTTTGGGGCTTGAGCTCCTGTGTGGATGAAGCCTGCTTGAGTTTGAGCAGCAGTGTGTGCTGAGCCAGACTGCACACTGTGGTGCACCAGCCCCAGATGGGTTTGGGTCTGAAACCCTGGCTGAAGAAGACCTGGCTGGGATTGAGCTCCTGGTTGCACCAGCCCAGGACGGTTTGGGGTGTGAAGACCTGGCTGGGGTTGAGGTCCAGGGTTCAACAGCCCAGGACGGTTTGGGGTGTGAAGACCTGGCTGGGGTTGAGGTCCAGGGTTCAGCAGCCCAGGACGGTTTGGGGTGAGAAGGCCTGGCTGGGTTTGAGCTCCAGGGTTCAACAGCCCAGGACGGTTTGGGGGGTGAAGACCTGGCTGGGTTTGAGCCCCAGGATGGACCAGCCCAGGGCGGTTTGGGGTGTGAAGACCTGGCTGGGTTTGAGCCCCAGGATGGACCAGCCCAGGGCGGTTTGGGGTGTGAAGACCTGGCTGGGTTTGAGCCCCAGGATGGACCAGCCCAGGACGGTTTGGGGTGTGAAGACCTGGCTGGGTTTGAGCCCCAGGATGGACCAGTCCAGGCCTGTGTGGGGTGTGAAGACCTGGCTGGGTTTGAGCCCCAGGATGGACCAGTCCAGGACTGTGTGGGGTGTGAAGACCTGGCTGGGGTTGAGCTGCAGGGTTCAGCAGCCCAGGACGGTTTGGGGGGTGAAGACCTGGCTGGGGTTGAGCTGCAGGGTTCAGCAGCCCAGGCCGGGTTTGGGTCTGAAGGCCTGGGCGAAGGAGCCCTGGTTGGGTTTGGCCAGGCTGGACGGGGGGCTGCCTGCCCGGGCGGGTTAAGCCCTGCTGGGTTTGGGTGTGAAGGCCCAGGTGAGCCTGGGCAGGTGGGGCTGGAAGCCCTGGGTGAACCGAAGCGGGCTGGGGCTGGGGCTGCAGCCCAGGGCGCAGCAGGACAGGCTGGGTCTGAGCCACGGAGTGAAGCTGCTCCGAGTGGCCTTGGGAGCTGCCGAGCTGGGGTCTAGAGACAGGGAGTGAAGACTGGGAGACGTGGTGCAGGAGGCCAGGCTGGGACAGGGGGACCAGGACATCGCTGTGGGCTTGGTGGATGCCGCTGCCCTGAGCTGCCTGGCTGCCATCCCTGAGGATCTCGAAGTGCCCTGGCTTGGGGCAGGTCATGTTGACTGCATAGGAGGCTGCCACGGCCCCGCCGAGCAGCAGCTCCTCCAGCTGCACCCGCAGCAGGTAGCGGTCGTCCTGTGGTGGGACAGGAGAGACAGGCACAGGGTGACAGAACCAGCATTCAGCTTGGAAAAGCCCCTCAGGGTCACCAAGTCCAAGGTTCACCCCAAGGTGAACCTACTCTCCAAAGCTCACCCCTAAACCCTATCCCCCCAAGCGCCACATCCAGAGCACCTTTAAACACCTCCAGGCTTGGGGACTCAACCTCCTCCCTGGGCAGCACGTTCCAAGGCCTGACTCCCACCCATGGACAGTCACCTCCAGCACTGAGGGAACCCCAGGAGTGGGCCAGGACCCTCACCTTGACCAGGACGTGGCAACCATCATAGCCAGAGGAGAAGATGACAGCACCATCCCCGCCGGTGCTGAGCCAGTGGAGGCAGATAGAGCAGTTGGCCACATCGAAGCGGGTGCCAAACTCGTCTGTGGGGACACCATGGGGGTGGGGGGTGGGATGGAGGTGGCACAATCAGGTGCCACGCTGCTCCCTGGGGTAGGCAAGCACGCAGGAAACCCTCCCTGGGTTCTCAGCAAGCTCCTTCAAGCCATTGGGCACATCCTAGCAGGGCACCGATACCCTGGGGCACTCAGGGGCTTGGGGTACGCAGGTTGATCCAGTGCAGGCCACCCCGAGGAGGGGCATGGGGGGGCTTCCACCCTCTGGTGCCACCAAGGGCTGGGGGTAACCAGGTTTATCCAGCACAGGCCACCCCGAGGAGGGTCACAGGAGGGCTTCCACCCACTTGAGGTACCAAGGATTGGGGTAACCAGGTTGGTCCAGCACAGGCCACCCCGAGGAGGGTCATGGGGGGCTTCCACCCTCTGGTGCCACCAAGGGTTGGGGATAACCAGGCTGATCTAGCACAGGCCACCCCAAGGAGGGGCATGGGGGGGCTTCCACCCTCTGGTGCCACCAAGGGCTGGGGGTAACCAGGCTGATCCAGCACAGGCCACCCCAAGGAGGGTCATGGGGGGGCTTCCACCCTCCAGTGCCACCAAGGGCAGGGGGTAACCAGGTTGATCCAGCAGGGGCATGGGGGGGCTTCCAGCCTCTGGTGCCACCAAGGGCTGGGGGTAACCAGGTTGATCCAGCAGGGGCATGGGGGAGCTTCCAGCCTCTGGTGTCACCGAGGGCTGGGGGTAACCAGGTTGATCCAATAGGGCATGGGGGGGGGCTTCCAGCCTCTGGGACCATCAAGGGTTGAGGGTAACCAGGTTGATCCAGCACAGGCCACCCCAAGGAGGGTCATGGGGGGCTTCCAGCCTCTGGTGTCACCGAGGGCTGGGGGTAACCAGGTTGATCCAGCAGGGGCATGGGGGGCTTCCAGCCTCTGGGACCACCACTCACCCATGACTTTGAAGCGGACGCTGCGGCCACGGCTGGGGTAGGCCTGGAGCTGCATCCCATAGTCCCCACAGTCGTAGCGGTACCGGAGGAGAGAGAAGGCAGCTCCTGGCCACTGGCACAAGAGCAGAAGCAGCAGGAGGAAGCAGCAGCCCCGGCCCATGGTGCTGCTGGTGGCCAGAGCAGGAGGCTCTCCGTGGGTCAGCGCCGAGGAGGTGGATTTATAGGCAGGCAGAGCAGGGATCAGCTGACCGGTGGGGCTGTGCCAGGCTGGTGCCTCCTGCCTGAGCTCTGCCCAGGGCTCCTCGCTCCCCTGCCGCCGCTGCCCTCGCTGCCCCCCGGCCCCGCGCTCACCTTCCGTGGCCGTGCCGCGCTGACCGGGCAGGAACGCGGAGCCGGGCAAAGAGGCACCCTGGGAGAGCCTCCTGCCGGGGGAGAGGGACAGGAGCTGGCACCAAGCCCAGCAGGCAGGCGGAAGGGGCTGGCATGTGCCCACCTGCCCTCTGGCCACACAGCCCTGGGGTTGGACGCAAGCTGTTGGGGACAGCGGTGGCGCCTGGCTCCCCGGTGAGCACCCCAAGGCAGCCATAGGACTGGGAGCCTGGTGAGGGACCAAGGGAGGTTTAGGGGCCCCTTCTCCATGGTGGCTGCCACCCCTAGTGCCCCACTGGCACCACAAGCCCTTCAAAGAGCACTTGGTCCTGTGGAGATGAAGAGTCAGGAGAAACTCTTCTCCCCAGTGAGGAATCAAGACCTGCCCTGAGCACTGCAAAGGGCCAGGGGATGCCCAGGTCACCCCTGGGTCTGGTTGTCACCTGCCTTTGCTCTGGGGTTGCTCCCCTGCACCTCACTCTCATGCCATCACCCCAAAGCCAGCATGGTCATGGTGCCACCCCCTGTGCCATGGTGGCCCCAAGACACTGCAGCAGGTGTCACAGTATCACAGTATCACAGTATCACTTAGGTTGGAAAGGACCTCGGGGATCATCGAGTCCAACCTGACACCGCAGACCCCATGACTAGACCATGGCACCAAGTGCCACGTCCAATCTCCCCTTGAACGCCTCCAGGGTCGATGACTCAACCACCTCCCTGGGCAACCCATTCCAATGCCGAATGACTCGCTCGGTGAAGAACTTCCTCCTCACCTTGAGTCTGAACCTCCCCTGGCGCAGCTTGAGACTGTGTCCCCTTGTTCTGGTGCTGGTTGCCTGGGAGAAGAGGCCAACTCCCTCCTGGCTACAACCACCCTTCAGGTAGTTGTAGAGGGCAATAAGGTCACCCCTGAGCCTCCTCTTCTCCAGGCTAAACAATCCCAGCTCCCTCAGCCTCTCCTCATAGGGCTTGTGTTCAAGGCCTCTCACCAGCCATGTTGCCCTTCTCTGGACACGCTCAAGTGTCTCAATGTCCTTCTTAAACTGAGGAGCCCAGAACTGGACACAGTACTCAAGGTGCGGCCTAACCAGAGCAGAGTACAGGGGCACTGACCTCCCTGTTCCTGCTGGCCACACTATTCCTAATGCAGGCCAGAATGCTATTGGCCCTCCTGGCCACCTGAGCACACTGCTGGCTCATATTCAGGTGGCTGTCGATCAGCACACCCAGGTCCCTCTCTGTCTGGGAGCTCTCAGCCACTCCGACCCCAGCCTATAGCTCTGCATGGGATTGCCATAGCCAAAGTGCAGCACTCGGCACTTGGACTTGTTGAAAGCCATCCCATTGGACTCTGCCCATCTTTCCAGTCGGTCGAGGTCCCTCTGCAGAGCCTTTCTACCCTCTAATTGACTAACATCTGCCCCTAACTTTGTGTCATCTGCAAACTTGCTGATGACTGACTCTACCCCTTCATCCAGATCATCAACGAATATGTTGAAGAGGACAGGGCCCAGCACTGATCCCTGGGGGACACCACTGGTGACTGGCCTCCAGCTGGATGCGGCACCGTTCACGACCACTCTCTGGGCCCGGCCCTCCAGCCAGTTCCTAACCCAGCACAGAGTGTAGTGGTCCAATCCACAGGCTGACAGCTTAGTCAGCAGTTTGCTGTGGGGGACGGTGTCAAAGGCCTTGCTGAAGTCTAGGTAGACCACATCCACAGGCCTCCCCACATCCACCAGGCGGGTCACCTGATCATAGAAAGAGATCAGGTTGGAGAGGCAGGATCTGCCCTTCCTGAATCCATGTTGGCTGGACCTGAGCCCTTGGCCATCCTTCAGGTGCGCAGTTATTGCTGCCAGGATAATCTGCTCCATCACTTTCCCTGGCACTGAGGTCAGGCTGACTGGCCTGTAGTTTCCAGGTTCCTCCATCCGACCCTTCTTGTGGATGGGGACCACGTTGGCCAGTTTCCAGTCACCTGGGACCTCTCCAGTGAGCCAGGACTGGAGGAAAATGATGGAGAGTGGCCTAGCTAGCACATCCGCCAGCTCTCTCAGCACCCTAGGATGGATCCCATCTGGTCCCATGGACTTGTGGATATCCAAGTGGCTCAGCAGGTCCCGAACTAACTCCTCATGGATTTCCAGGGTATTACTCTGCTCCCCGACCCCAACGCCCAGCTCCGGAGACCACTCGTCCTGAACTCCTGCCTTGCTGTTAAACATTGAGGCAAAGAAGGTGTCCAAGGGGTGTGGGTGCCCTGGAGGTGTTCCATGCCAGGTTGGATGAGGCCTTGAGCAACCTGAGCCAGTGGGAGGTGGCCCTGCCCATGGCAGGGCTTTGGAACTGGATGATCTTGAAGGTCACTTCCAACCCAACCCCTTCTGTGAGTCTCTGATGGTGTTCCCCTGAGGTGCCCAGCGTGGTCAGACAAGGGTGCCCAGTTTAAGCAGTGCCCTGGAATGAGGAGGCAGGAGCTGGGTCCCCTCAGCTGGCTGCTGAGCACCTTGTGGGTTCCTCCCCTTAAGAGTTTCCCATCTGGGACTTACCTTTATTGCAGCTTAAACTGAGTCAGCCCTCCCCTTGCTGATGTGATGGTCCCAGCCAGCTCCTGCACCCTGCCCTGGCACAAGCTGGGTGTGAACGTGCCCAGGCGCCCATTTGCCACCCTTCAGCCGTGCCCAGGTGCCAGCCTCAGCAGTTTTTTTATCTAGAGCAATGCCCTGCAGTGGTGCCAGGGCTGGGGCATCTCCTACTTCTCTGGGCAGCCTGGGACAGGCTCTCACCACCCTCAAGGTCAAACATATCTCCCTTCTCTCCAGTCCAAATCTCTCTGTGTTCGTTCCAAACCTTCAGCCCTTGTCCTGGGCACAACAGGCCCTGCTCAAAAGTCTGTCCCCAGATTTCTCCTCAGCCCCTTTAAGCCACCAGAAGGTCTCCCTTGGAGCCTTCTCTTCTCCAGGCTGAATAACCCCAACTCTCTCAGCCTGGCCTCACAACAGAGGGCTTCCAGCCCTCCCATCACTGCTGTGACCTCCTCTGGCTCTGCTCCAACAGGTCCCTGTCTGTGCTGAGGACTCCAGAGCTGCCCCAGCACTGCAGCTTGGTCTCAGCAGAGAGGCAGAATCCCCGAGCTGCCCCAGCACTGCAGCTTGGTCTCAGCAGAGAGGCAGAATCCCCTCCCTGCCCCTGCTGCCCACCCTGCTGGGGATCAGCCCAGGCCATGGCTGTCTTCTGAGCCAGCTCACCTCCAGCTTTTCATCCCCCAGCACCCCCAAGCCCTTCTCCACAGGGCTGCTCTCCAGCCCTTCACCCCCTGCCCCAAGCCAGGTGCAGAAGGTCTCTTCCAACCTGGTTTATTCTACTCCCTTCAGAGCCTTGGACCTACACATACAGAGGGCTCCTCCACTGTGCCATCAGCAGGAGCTCAGCACCAACAGGCCACGAGCAAAGGATGCAGGGGGCAGGATCACAGCATCCCAGCAGGGTGGGGGTTGGAAGGGACCTCTGGAGCCCATCCAGGCTAAAGCAGGGGCACCCCCAGCAGCTTGCCCAGGAGCACTGCACTTTATTGAGTGGTGAGGCAAACCCTGGGGCAGCCCCAGCCCCTTCCACCGCCTCCCCACGGCCCTCACAGCTTCCCGGTGGCGACAGAACCCAAGTGGAGCTGCAAGAAGCTGATGATCTCCTGCCAGGAGTGCTCCTGGGCTTTGGCATGGGGTTGGGCTTCACCTCCCCACACCAGGGGCCTGGGGGAGCCCCGAAGGCTGGACATGCTGCAGAGGGGGGAGCCAGGAGGTTCTATCAAGTGCCCAGCCCCGGGGTAGGAGAGGAGGCGGCAGCTCCCCGGCGGCATCCGTGCCATGGCCAGCTGAGCAAAGAGCTTGCTGTTGACGCTCCTGTCAGCTTCTCCCACCACAAAGAGGACCTTGCCTCGGATCTTCTCGGTGGGGATGGCTGAGGTGCTGTAGGCAGGGTCCTGGGGGTCATCAAAGACGGCCGAGTTGTCCATGGCCCCCAGCTCCGTGAAGACCACTCGCTCGACGCAGTAGGGGATGGGGGGCATGAAGAGGTCCTTGTAGACCAGGGGGTTGCCATGGAGGGAGGCTGTGCCGTTGATCCACACCGTGGCCACCACCTGGGGGAGGAAGGTGGCCATGGCCAGGGCCACTTCTGCTCCTTTGGAGACGCCGACGACTCCCAGGCCAGGGCCTCGCACCTGCGGTGGGAGCGGATGGAGCCCAAGGGGCAGCAGGGCTCAGTGCCTGGCCACTGGGACAACCTGCTGGCCTGGGCAGCCCTGGCCACCATCTCCTTGGGATGTCCCCAGGACAGCTGGCATGGGCAGCCCTGCTCACCAGGACATCCTGCTCACTGGGATGTCCCCAGGACAGCTGGCGTGGACAGCCCTGCTCACCAGGACATCCTGCTCATTGGGATGTCCCCAGGACAGCTGGCTTGGACAGCCCTGCTCACCAGGACATCCTGCTCACTGGGATGTCCCCAGGACAGCTGGCTTGGACAGCCCTGCTCACCAGGACCTCCTGCTCACTGGGATGTCCCCAGGACAGCTGGCTTGGACAGCCCTGCTCACCAGGACATCCTGCTCACTGGGATGTCCCCAGGACAGCTGGCTTGGACAGCCCTGCTCACCAGGACATCCTGCTCACTGGGATGTCCCCAGGACAGCTGGCTTGGACAGCCCTGCTCACCAGGACATCCTGCTCACTGGGATGTCCCCAGGACAGCTGGCTTGGACAGCCCTGCTCACCAGGACATCCTGCTCACTGGGATGTCCCCAGGACAGCTGGCTTGGACAGCCCTGCTCACCAGGACATCCTGCTCACTGGGATGTCCCCAGGACAGCTGGCTTGGACAGCCCTGCTCACCAGGACCTCCTGCTCATTGGGATGTCCCCAGGACAGCTGGCTTGGACAGCCCTGCTCACCAGGACATCCTGCTCACTGGGATGTCCCCAGGACAGCTGGCTTGGACAGCCCTGCTCACCAAGACATCCTGCTCATTGGGATGTCCCCAGGAGAGCTGGCATGGACAGCCCTGCTCACCAAGACATCCTGCTCATTGGGATGTCCCCAGGAGAGCTGGCTTGGACAGCCCTGCTCACCAAGACATCCTGCTCATTGGGATGTCCCCAGGACAGCTGGCATGGACAGCCCTGCTCACCAGGACATCCTGCTCATTGGGATGTCCCTGGGAGAGCTGGCCTGGACAGCCCTGCTCACCAGGACATCCTGCTCATTGGGATGTCCCCAGGACACCTGGCATGGACAGTCCCTGGTCACCATCTCCTTGGGATCTCCCCAGGAGAGCTTGCTCCTGGGGATGGCCCTGGTCACCAGGACATCCCATGCAACCAAGCTCTCCTTGTTCACCACTGCCTTCCTGCTTGCCAGGACATCCCCAGGACATCCCTGGTGAGTGGGGGGGGGGGGTCTCCTGGTGAGCAGGATGTCCTTCATGGCCATCACGGCATCCTCCTCACTGAGCTGGTCCCCAGGAGCCGCCCATCCTGCCACAGAGCTCACCTTGGGGTGCTGGAGGAGCATCTCAGCTGCCTCTTCAAAGTAGCCCAGGTCGAGCTGGGCCATGGTGCTGGGCAGGTCGTCGTAGCCGAAGAAAGCCAAGGCCAGCACGGCGAAGCCCCTGCTGGCCAGCAGCCCTGCGCGGAACTCGATGAGGCCACCGGCGCCCCCAAACAGGTCGATCACCCCCGGGAAGGGTCCCGCTCCTGTGGGCAGCCAGACAGAGAGAGACCATCACCCACGGAGGGGAACAGCCCCCAGCGCCGTCCCACCCGGCCCCCAGGCATCCCCAAGGGCTCCAGGCTGGGCGCCCCGAGGTGCCCCTGTAGCTCACCGGGCGGCAAGAAGAGAGCCCCCCGGACCCTGCCCTCCTTGACGGGCAGCCGGCGCACGCCGGGACCCACGAACCAGCGCTCAGCCTGGCAGGAGGCCAGCGGCGGCTCCGGGGGGCTGGCGGCCAGCTGGAGGCCGTCGAAGACCTGCAGCCGGACGAGGAAGGGGCTGCCGGCCACGTCCTTCTTGAGCAGGCGGCGGAAGGGTCTGTCGGGCTGCAGGAACCAGAAGAGCCCCATGGGGCAGACGCCCGCGTAGCTGCCCCCCAGAGCGGGCTGGCGCCCGGGGTCCACCTCGCCCCCGGGGTCGGCGCGGAAGAAGGCTCGAGCCTGGAAGTCCTGCCCCTGCTCGTCGGTCAGCGCCGCCCGCAGGGTGACCAGCTGGGCAGGGCGCAGACCCCGCACCCGCACCCGCACCCGCCGGTCCGACAGCGACCGCTCCGGCGTCACCGTCACCTCCACCATGCCGCAGCTGCGGGAGCACAGGAGGGGAGGGGTTGGGAGGGACCGCCGGAGATCATCCAGTCCAACCCCCCCCCTGCCAGAGCAGGAACATAGAACCCAGCACAGGAGCATAGAACCCAGCACAGGAACGCATCCAGATGGGGCTTGGAGGGCTCCAGAGGAGGAGACTCCACAACCTCCCTGGGCAGCCTGCTCCAGCGCTCTGGGACCCTCCCAGGGAGGTTCCTCCTCATGTTGAGGTGGAACCTCCTGTGCTGGAGTTTCTAACCATTGCTCCTTAGAATCACAGAATGGTCAGAGTTGGAAGGGAGCTCAAGGCTCAGCCAGCTCCAACCCCCTGCCATGCCCAGGGACACCTCACACCACAGCAGGTTGCTCACAGCCACCTCCAGCCTGGCTGCAAACACCTCCAGGCAGGAGGCTTCCACCACCTCCCTGGGCAACCTGTGCCAGGCTCTCACCACCCTCCTGGGGAACAACTTCTTCCTCACAGCCAATCTCAATCTCCCCACTTCTAGTTGTGCTCCATCCCCCCCAGTCCTATCCCTCCCTGACAGCCTCACAAGTCCCTCCCCAGCTTTCCTGCAGCCCCCTGCACATCCTGGAAGGCCACAATTAGGTCTCCTTGGAGCCTTCTCCTCTCCAGCCTGCACAACCCCAACTCCCTCAGTCTGTCCTCACAGCAGAGCAGCTCCAGCCCTCTGCTCATGCTCGTGGAACCTCCTGTCCTCTAGTTTCTATCCATTGCCCCTTGTCCTGTCACAGGGTGCAGCTGAGCAGAACCTGTCCCCTCCCTCCTGACCCTCAGCTATTGACAGACATTGATCAGATCCCCTCTCAGTCTTCTCCTCTCCTGACTGAACACCCCCAGGGCTCTCAGCCTCTCCTCACAGGGCAGTGCTGCAGTCCCTGCAGCATCCTTGTAACCCTCCATGGACTCTCTCCAGCAGATCCCTGTCCCTCCTGAACTGGGGAGCCCAAAACTGGAGGCAATACTCCAGGTGAGGTGTGGAGATGAGCATCACAGCCCCTGAGCACCCCGTGGTTGGTTGCCCACTCCACTGAGGGAGGAGGAAGCTGCTTGGTGGCCCACGGTGGGCTGGCAGCAAGGGACCATCCCCAGGGATCCCAAGGAGGGCCACAGAGGGGGTCTGCAGCCCAGCTGCTCTCACTGCAATCCCTGAGGACATGGAGCACCAGACCCCTCCCACCCCAAAAACCCTCTCCAGCAGCTCCCACCCCACCCCCCAAACCCACCCAGCAGCTGGGTCACCCCCAGGGCCATCCCTTTTCCTTCTGTGCCCCTAGCACCCACTGTCCCCTCTCCCCATTCTGCTCCTCAGCACCCCAGGGTCAAACCAGGGTAGGGGGTCTTGAGGTAGGGGCTACAACCCCCCCCCCCCCCCCAGTCCTGCTCAGAGCCACCCCATTTTCTTCTGTCCCTCAGCCCCAGTGTCCCCTGCAGCCACCATCCCCTTTCCCCATCTTCTTCCTCTATACCCCAAGACAGAGCCAGGGTAGGGGGTCCTGGGGGTAGGGTCAGTTGGCTAAAGCCCCCCTCCCCCAGGTCAGAGTCACCCCCTTTTCATTCTGTCCCTCAGCCCCAGTGTCCCCAGCAGCCAGCACCCCCTCTCCACCCCCCTCCTCCTCCTCTGCACCCCAGGGCAGCACCAGGGTAGGGGGTCCTGGGGGCAGGGGCTACAACCCCCCCAGTCCTGGTCACAGCTACCTCTTTTCACTCTGTCCCTGAGCCCCAGTGTCCCCCACAGCCAGCATCCCCTCTCCCCCACCTCCTCCTCCTCCTCCTCTGCACTCCAGGGCAGCACCAGGGTCTTGGGGGCAGGGGCTACTGGGGGGCGGTGGCTCCGAGCCTCCCCCCACCCCCCTCCCCAGTCCGATCCATTGGCTCCCCAAGGGCAGGAGGGAGGGAACCCAGCGAGCTGCTGGCCCCCGGCCAGCTCCGGGAGGAGACAAAGCCACGGCCCCAGCGCAAAACCAGCCCCGCCACGAAGCTGTGCTCGCCCACCGGCTCTGCAGCTGCTGGGGGTGGGCTCCAGCCCCACACACCGCCCCCCCCTCAAGGTTCCCAGCACTCTTACCCTGCCGGGCGGAAGGCTGACTGCCGCCGTTGCGCTGCGAAGAGGCGGCAGAGGCTGGGATCTGCTCGTCCCGAGCCTGGGCAATCATTAGCCCGAGAACCAACGAGGGCAGAGCCCTCCCGCCCCATGACCCTGCCAGGCTGGCACCAGTCCCGCAGCCCCGCGGAGCTGCGCAGGTGCCCACGGGCCAGGTGTCCACCCCCCTGCCTGTGGCACCCCTAACCCCCGCCCCCCCCAAAAAAAACCCACCCCAACTCCTACTTGCCTTCCCCAGCTCCCTGCTTTCCTCCTCCAATTCCTACTTCCCTCCTCCAATTCCTCCTCCCCCTCCAATTCCTACTTCCCTCCCCTTCAGTTCCTACTTCCCCCCCCCCAAAGTTCCTACTTTCCACCCAGTTGCTTCCTCCCTCTTCTTTCCTCACCTTCAATTCCTACTTCCCTCCATCAAACCCCTATTTTCCTCCTCCCAATTCCTGCTTCCACTCCCAAATTCCTACTTCTCCCCCCCCCAACATTCGTGCTTCTCCCCATTCCTACTTTGCCCTGCAGTTCCTCCCTCTTCCCTTTTCTTGCCTTCAGTTCCTGCTTCCCTCCCCCCAGTCCCTTTCCTCCTCCTTCAGTTCCTGCTTCCCTCCCCCCCGTCCCTTTCCTCCTCCTTCAGTTCCTGTTTTCCTTCTCTCAACTCCAGCTTCCACTCCTAAATTCCTACTTCCCCCCAGTTCCTCCTTCCCCCCACTAATTCCTACTTCTCCCCCCCTAATTCCTCCTTACCAATTCCTTCCTCCCCATCCTTACCTTCCTCCCCTCCACAGCTCCTCCTTACCCCCTTCCCAATTCCTCCTTTCCCCTTCACTTCCTACTTCTCCCCTAATCTCCCCTCAATTCCTCCTCTTCCTTTCCCACCTCAATCCCTTTTCTCACCCCAGTTCCCACTTCCTCCCCAATTCCTGCTTCCCTCCAACTCCTTCCCTCTCCATTCCTGCTTCCCCTTCCCCCCCAGCAATCCTTCCCCAAACTCCTACTTCCCTCCCCCCTACTTTCCCTTCCCCTTTGGGTCTGCTGTGATGCCCTCAGCCTCTCCTTAACCCATCACTGCCACAAGCCTGTGCCCCCCTCCCCAACAGGAAGCTCCTGGGCACCACCACACCTCACCTTATTCTCCCTGCAGCCTCCTATTTGCCTCCTCCCCCCCCCCCCCCAACTTCAATCCCACTTGTGCCCACTTTGATCCCCTCCAACCCTCATCCCACTGGTCTGGCTCCCAGCAGGCTGCAGACCAAGAGCAAGCAAAACCAGGAAAGCTGAAGATTAGGGAGGTTGGAGGGGGGTTACCCCACCAAGCCCTTCCAAGACAGCCTGCCCACCCCACTCTGCAGCTCCCACCCCCACCCCAAGCAGGGTTACAGCAAGCTGAGTGGCACTCTGCCCCCACTCCCATCTCCACAGTCCCCTCCCCTCTGTGACAAGCTCCAGGGCTCAATCCCAGGGGCATGACAGCTCCTCCTGTTTGAGGAAGGGGAACTTCAGGTGGTGACCCCCACCTCTTTGAGGAGAGAAAAGCTCAGGAGGTGACCTCCTCATCTCTCTGAGGAAGGAGAACCTCAGGGGCTGACCCCTCTTTAAAGAACCACCTCAGGGGGTGATCCCCCAACACCTCTCTGAGGAAGGAGAACCTCAGGGGGGGATCCCCTACACACCTCTCTGAGGGAGGACCTCAGGAGGTGATCCCCCCTGCTCTCTGAGGAAGGAGAACCTCAGGGGCTGACCCCTCTTTAAAGAACCACCTCAGGGGGTGATCCCCCAACACCTCTCTGAGGAAGGAGAACCTCAGGGGGTGATCCCCTAACACCTCTCTGAGGAAGGAGAACCTCAGGGGCTGACCCTTCTTTAAAGAACCACCTCAGAGGGTGATCCCCCAACACCTCTCTGAGGAAGGAGGACCTCAGGGAGTGATCCCCCAACACCTCTCTGAGGAAGGAGGACCTCAAGGGGTGACCCCAGCAAAGCTGGGAAGCCCAAAGCTGGAGCCTCCAGCCCCCCCTTCCCCCACTGATTCACTGGAGGCCAATGTGGGTCAGTTCCTCTTCATTTTTACACAGAAAAGGCAGATTTGGGGCAGGTGAAAGCCAATTCCCCAGCTCCAGCAGCTCCACAAAGGCAAAGAGAAGGATTCAGGAGCTGCTTCCTGCATGTCCTGGAGCAGCACAACCCAGCCCCCCCTCCAGCAGCTCTGTCCTGCTGTGTCCAACACCAAGGGCCCCTCCAAGCTGAGGAATCATCCCTGAGGAGGGGCAGGAGGCAGGGAAAGCCCATCTGCAGGGCTTGGGCAGCAGAGTGTCCTCGTTTCCCCTCTCATTCTGGGGGGGGCTGGGGCCTGGCAGGGCCCTTCTGCAGCAGGGCCAGGGTGTCCCTCTTCTCCACCCGCCGCAGCTGCTTCTTCTTGGCCCTCTTCAGCTTCAGCGGGTTCCGGATCTGGGGGGGAGAAAAAGTGCATTTGGAGGGAAGAGACATGGGCACAGTGGGGCTGTCAGCTTCCCAGCCCTGGGCATGGAGCTGGGGGATGGCAGAGCAGAGCTAGAGCAGAGCCAGAGCAGAGCCAGAGCAGAGCTAGAGCTAGAGCAAGAGCCAGAGCAAGAGTCAGAGCAGAGCAAGAGCTAGAGCAGGACCTTTGAGATCACTGAGTCCAACCTATCACCTACCACCACCTCATCAACTCAACCATGGCACCAAGCACCCCATCCAGTCTCTTCCTAAACACCTCCAGTGGTGGTGACTCCACCACCTCCCTGGGCAGCACATTCCCATGGCCAATCTCTCTTTCTATGAAGAACTTCTTCCTCACCTCCAGCCTAAACCTCCCCTGGCACAGCTTGAGACTGTGTCCTCTTGTTCTGGTGCTGGGTGCCTGGGAGAAGAGACCAACCCCCACCTGGCTACAACCTCCCTTCAGGGAGTTGGAGAGAGCAAGAAGGTCTCCCCTGAGCCTCCTCTTCTCCAGGCTAAGCAACCCCAGCTCCCTCAGCCTCTTCTCACAGGGCTGTGCTCCAGACCCCTCCCCAGCTTTCTTGCCCTTCTCTGGACACCTTCCAGCAGCTCAACATCTTTCCTGCACTGAGGAGCCCAGAACTGGACACAGGACTCAAGGTGTGGCCTGAGCAGAGCTGAGCACAGGACACAATGAGCTCCCTGCTCCTGCTGGCCATGACTCCAGAGCCTGGCTATGAAACCATCCAGATGAACCCAGAGCTCCTCCTTGGGAAACACCTCCCAGGTTCTCCCAGCCCTTGTGTTGGGAGAAGACCAGGAATGAATCCATCCTCACCACCATGCTGGGGCTGGGCAAGTCTTCCATGTGCACTTGCAGCCCAGAGAGCAAATCACCTCCTGGGCTGCAGCAAGAGAAGCACAGCCAGCAGGGCCAGGGAGGGGATTCTCCCCCTCTGCTCTGCTCTGGTAAGACTACCCCTGGAGCACTGCATCCAGTTCTGAAGCCTCTGTGCCAAGAAGGATCTGGAGGTGCTGGAAGGTGTCCAGAGAAGGGCCATGAGGATGAGCAGAGGGCTGGAACTGCTCTGCTGTGAGGACAGACTGAGGGAGTTGGGGCTGTCTGGAGAAGAGAAGGCTCCCAGGAGACCTCATTGTGGCCTTCCAGGATCTGGGGAGGGACTTTTGAGGCTGTCAGGGAGGGATAGGACTGGAGGGGATGGAGCAAAACTAGAAGTGGGGAGATTGAGATTGGCTGTGAGGAAGAAGTTGTTCCCCAGGAGGGTGGTGAGAGCCTGGCACAGGCTGCCCAGGGAGGTGGTGGAAGCCTCCTGCCTGGAGGTGTTTGCAGCCAGGCTGGAGGTGGCTGTGAGCAACCTGCTGTGGTGTGAGGTGTCCCTGCCCATGGCAGGGGGTTGGAGCTGGCTGAACCTTGAGCTCCCTTCCCACCCTGACTATTCCATGGCTCTCCACATCCACCCTGAGCTCCCAGGTCTCTTCCAGGTGGAACAGCCACGAGTTTGCTCACAGCATCATGCCTGGATGCCCACCAGCAGCATGTTGCCCTCACTCTGCCACCCCATTTGCTGCTCATCCCCATGCTGAGCCCCTCTTTGGTTTCCTCCAGCATGAAAGGGAAGCTCTGCCCTTCCCCTCAACCCCACTCTGGAGGACATCAGAGAAGAAAACCCTCCCGGCGTGGCTGGGGGCTGGCTGGAATGCCCCAGGCCTCCCGGTGCTGCTCACAGGAGGAGCCAAGGAGGGGAACTGGAGGTGAGGAGAGGAACTGAAGCAAAGTGGAGGCCCAGCTCTCCATGCTCTGGGGGCCACAACTCACCACTTGGACAATCTCTGCCTTCCTCTCGTTCTCCAGGCGCCGCTTGAGGTTCTCCTCCCTTCGCCGTTTCTTCTCCTGAGGGGGCAGCAGCAAAACATTGCCTGTGGGTTCCTCCACTCCCTCTGAGCCTCAACCCCAACCACTATGGACCCACCAGCACCACTCAAGGAGCTGCAGGGGCCGTGGCAGCCCAAGTGCTGTCCACCTGAGCGTGGAATGTGTGGCACAAAGCTCAGCTGGAGGCTGGAAGCCAGCCTGGGACCTCATCCTGCGTGGGTGATGTGCAGCTTGTGACTGTCACAGCCTGCACTGGGCACCAGGACAGGAGCTGCCACTCAGTGAGACCTGGCCAGGATGAAGAGGTGGCTGAGGAACCTCATGGAGTCCAACCAGGGCAATGGAGGGTCCTGCACCTGGGGAGGAACAACCTCCTGCAGCAGTACAGGGGAGGGCTGCTGGGAAGCAGCTCCAAGGAGGACCTGGCAGTGCTGGGGGACAAGTTGCCCACAAGCCAGCAATGTGCCCTGGTGGCCAAGGAAGCCAATGGTCTCCTGGGGGCATGAAGAAGAGCCCAGCAGGGCAAGGGAGGTTCTCCTCCCTCTCTACTCTGCCCCAGCCAGGCTACATCTGGAGTCCTGGCTCCAGTTCTGGGCTCCCCAGCTCAAGAGAGCCTGGGAACTGCTGAAGAGAGTCCAGGGGAGGCTCTGAAGGTGCTGAGGGGCCTGGAGCAGCTCTGTGAGGAGCAAAGGCTGAGAGCCCTGGGGCTGTGGAGCCTGCAGAAGAGCAGCCCCAGAGGGCAGCTAAGCAATGCCCAGCAAGAGCTAAAGGAGCTGTGGGGGGCAAGAGGCTGGGGCCAGACTCTGCTGAGTGGTGCCCAGGGCCAGGCCAAGGGGCAGAGGGCACAAAGTGGCAGGCAGGAGCAAGTTGTTTGGTGTGAGGGTGCTGGAGGCCTGGAGCAGGCTGCCCAGAGGTTGTTACCTCTCGTTCTCGCTGCTTCCCCTCCTGCAGCTGCCGTGCCAGGTCCTGGACAAGCTTCTTCTCCTGCCTCTCCTTCATCTTCCGTGCCCAGGAGCTTCGAAGGGCTTTGTCCTGGATCATGTGTGAGAACCTGGGCAGGCAGAGGGGTCGTGTGGCAGCTGGAGAAGGCAGAGCTCAGCTCCCCGTGGCTCACAGAAACCCTCCACAGCTGTGGTCATCCTCTATGGGGTTGGGGTCAGATAAAGGGGGCTCCTATGGGGTGTCTGTGGGCCAAAAGCCCTGTAGGGACTCTCCACCCAGAGCACTTGCAGAGCCTCCCGCCAAGCCTGAACCCAAACATAGCCCAGCCCCCACGACATCTCCCCAAAAAGCAACCCCCAGAGCTTCCCTCCGACCTCGAGAACCTCCCAGCAGCCCTACCTCCAACTGTAGACCCCAAAAACACTCTCCTCGGCCCCAAAGACCCCAACAGCAGCCTGCCAGTCCCTCCCCGCACCCACCTCTTCTTGTCGGGGTCCTTCCACACCCGCCCCGACTTGGGCCTGCCCCGCGGGATGACCACTGCCGCAGCCTCCTTGCGCTTCTTGGCGGCTTTCCGAGGCCGCCGGGCCGGGGCCGACACCGGGGCCGCCCCCTGGGGCTCCTCCATCCTCCACGCGGCGCCTTCCCCTTTGCGGCGCACGGTGATGACGTCAGAACCGCGGCGCAGCGCACCGCTGTTGCGCGCAAGCCGACATGCGGCCACCGCGAGGCCTCTGGCGCCATCTTGGTATTGGGCAACACCGCCCGCCTGCGCTATGGCGCTGGGTGGAGGCCGCCATCTTTGTGCCGGGCAGGGCCGGGCATGGGGGCGGCGTGTGCCGGGGGCCGTCCACCACCAGGCCCCCCTAATCCTGCCCGGTGAGGGCTCCCCCGATTCCTGAGCGAGTTCTGGAGACATCCGTGGCCTAGGCTTGGGCGAGAGGCCTTTATTGGGGTCCCAAACCACCGAGGGGAACAGCCACCGTCCCGGGGCCAGGGGCAGGGAGGTGCCTCCGGCCGCGGCCAGCTCCAGAGCCGGGCTCCGGGGAGGGCTGCCAGGGGCTCCAGCGGCTTGGTTGCGGTAGGGCTGAGGCTCGTGGTGCTCCTCAGCAGACAGCTGTGGGCTTAGCCGTGGCTACAGTGCCTGCGAGGAGAAAAATAAAAAGGGGGAAGTTGGGGGTCGTGCAGAGGAATTGCTGAGTGCCACCAGCCTGGGGCAGCCCCTTGGAGGAGGGAAGAGCAGGGGTAGCGCTGTCCCGGTCCTGCCAAAGTTCCCTGAGTCCCCCCTCCAGAGCCCCAGCCCCTCTCAATGTTCCCTGAGCCCCTCTCTCAAATGTCTCTGAGCCCCCCCCCCCCCAGAGCCCCCAGCCCCTCTCAAAATTATCTGAGACCCCCTCTCAAGGGTCCCTGACACCCCCCCCCCCCCAAGCCCCAGCCCTTCTCAGACTTCTCTGAGCCCCTCCAGAGCCCCAGCCCATCTCAGAGGTCCCTGAGCCTCCCTCTCAAAGGTCCCTGAGCTTCCTCCCCCGCCTCCAGAGCCCCAGCCCCTCTCAATGTTCTCTGAGCCCCCCCAGAGCCCCCAGACCCTCTCATAGTTCCCTGACCCCCTTCTCAGGGGTCCCTGAGCCCCAGCCCCTCTCAAAGGTCCCTGAGCCCCCCTCTCAAGTGTCCCTGAGCCCCATCCCCTCTCAAAGTTCCCTAAGCCCCCCCTCTCAGGGGTCCCTGACCCCCCCAGCCCCTCTCACCATGCGGGAGTAGTCCTGCTGCTTGAGGCCATGGTAGCCAAAGGCCACAGCAGCCACTGCCACACAGAACTCCAGGAGGTTGAAGATGACCAAGATGGAATCCAGCCCATGGCTCAGCTTCTACGAGGAGGAAGAGGAGGAGGAGGAGAGCAGAAGGCTCCTGCTTGCTGGCAGCAGCCCCCACCCCCATCCCATCCCATCCCATCCCATCCCATCCCATCCCATCCCATCCCATCCCATCCCATCCCATCCCATCCCATCCCATCCCATCCCCTCCCCTCCCCTCCCACGTGCTTGCTTGATCCCAGCCGGCGCTGGGAGGCTCAGACCCCAACCCCCCCCCCGGAGCAGGGCCAGGAGGTTCTACCTTGTTCTTGGGGTTGAAGCACCAGAGAGGTTTCAGGCTGTGTGGCAGGGTGGCCTGGCAGCCAGGGGTGTCCTGGGTGATGGCTGTGGTGTGGAGCAGGGTGGCCAGCAGCGTGCTCAGCACCACCCCCACGTTGACCACGCAGCAGGCCTTCACCTGTGTGGGTCAGCTCCAGTCAGCCAGCAGCAGCTTTGGCCCTCCTGCCAGGAGCTGGGGTGGGGGGTGAGAGCAGGGTGCCCACCCCTCCCACAAGACCTCTATGGGTTGCCAGGGAGCTGGGGGAGAAGGCTGCCTGGGGCTTGGAATCAGAGAATGGTCAGGGGCTGGAAGGGACCTCAAGGCTCAGCCAGTTCCAACCCCCCCTGCCTTGGGGTAGGGTAGAGATGGAATGGAATGGAATGGAATGGAAATAGAATAGGAATAAGAATAGAATAGAATAGAATAGAATAGAATAGAATAGAATAGAATAGAATAGAATAGAATAGAATAGACATAAAATAGGAATAGGAATAGGAATAGGAATGGAATAGGAATAGGATAGAATAGGATAAGAATAGAATAGAATAGGAATAGAATAGGAATAAGAATAGAACAGGAATAGGAATAGAATAGGAATAGGAATAGGAATAGGAATAGGAATAGGAATAGGAATAGGAATAGGAATAGACCAGGTTGGAAGAGACCTAGGGACACCTCACAGCACAGCAGGTTGCTCACAGCCACCTCCAGCCTGGCCTTCCAAACCTGAGCTCCACAAGCTGGCTGGATTCTGCTCACCCTCTCCCCCCCCCAGAACATAGAATCACAGCATCACAGCATGGTCAGGGTTGGAAGGGGCCTCAAGGCTCAGCCAGCTCCAACCCCCCTGCCATGGGCATGTGGCATGAGGGACACCTCACACCACAGCAGGGTGCTCAGAGCCAGCTTCAGGGCACAGCTTCCCTTTCATGCTGGAGGAAACCTAAGAGGGGCTCAGCATGAGGTTGAGCAGCAAATGGGGTGACAGAGTGAGGGCAACATGGTGCTGGTGGGCATCCAGGCATGATGCTGTGAGCAAACTTGTGGCTGCTCCACCTGGAAGAGACCTGGGAGCCCAGGGTGGATGTGGAGAGCCATGGAAGGGTCAGGGCTGGAAGGGAGCTCAAGGCTCAGCTAGCTCCAATCCCCTGCCATGGGCAGGGACACCTCACACCACAGCAGGTTGCTCACAGCCACCTCCAGCCTGGCTGCAAACACCTCCAGGCAGGAGGCTTCCACCACCTCCCTGGGCAGCCTGTGCCAGGCTCTCACCACCCTCCTGGCCAACAACTTCTTCCTGACATCCAATCTCAATCTCCCCACTTCTAGTTTTGCTCCATCCCCCCCAGTCCTATCCCTCCCTGACACCCTCCAAAGTCCCTCCCCAGCTTTCCTGGAGCCCCCTGCAGATCCTGGAAGGCTACAGGAAGGTCTCCTTGGAGCCTTCTCTCCAGCCTGAGCAGCCCCAGCCCCCCCAGAGGAGGTTCTGCTGTTTGCCTGAGGATGACTCCAAGCTGCATTATTCAATCCAGGTCAAATCTGCTCCTGGAGGAAGCAGCCTCTCTGACATCCTTTGTCCCTGAGAGTGACTCTGCCAGGCTCCCAGCATCCCATGGAGGCCCTGGAGGGTGGGGATGTGCCCACCCTGTGCCTGCTGGGCATCTCTGAGGGTGAGAAGAGCTTCTCTGCAGACCCTGGGGGGGGGAGTCCAGGCTGCAGGGAGGGGGTCTCAGAGCCAAGGGAAGGGGCAGGAGTCACAGAAGCAAGGAGTGGGGTGGCTTGGCCCTCCCAGGCTGGCCTCAGGGCACCCACTTACCAGCAAGATGTTCTCCCTTTTGTCACTCTCCACCAGCAGAGAGCCAGAGAGCAGGAGCTGCTCCAGGAAACAGAGGAGGAGGAGGTGGTCAGCAGCCAGGCATGGATCTCTGACCCCCATCCTGCACCTCCCAGCGCCCCCCTGGCTGGGCAGGGGGCTTTGGGGCTGGACCCAGCCCCTCTCCAGCCCCAGAGGGGACAGCCAGAAGTTGTGGGTGTACAAGGAGGTCCTGGGGAGGAGGAGATGCGGTTCCCGACCCCCCCACCCCCCCACCCCGGGTGGCATGGGGAGGAGGGGAGGCTCAGGAGTGTCCCTGCTTACCAAGCCCCCGAGCCAGAAGAGGACCCCACTGGCCACGGGGAGCGAAGGGGCCTCATGCTCTGAAGCTGTCAGGATGATCCCAAAGCAGATGTGGAGGAGCCCAGTGAAGATGTGGATGGTCTGGGGAAGGAGAGGGGAGAGGGATGCCCCTGGGCACTCCTCCCTCTCAGCCCAAGGTGCTGCCAGCACCAGCGAAGGGTGGAGGTCACCAGCGCTGTTAGCCCTCACCCACCCCAGCCCCGGTGGCACACCGTGCCCTGCCTGCCCCCTGCAGTGCCAGGAGGGGTCCTGGGGACAGCCTGGTGCGCTGGCACTCAGCACCACTGCGTGGCCTGGCCCTGGATGTCCCCAGGCAGGGGACAGGATGGTCCCCGGGGAGCCCTGCTTTGCACCCCGGGCGCCGTCTCTCACCCCCAGTATCCTGGGCTGAGCCCTTCTGAAGCCTCTGACTTGGAAGGAGGACACAGTGGGTGGGGGTGGCCTGGAGCCAGCAGCCAGCTGGGCTGCCCGGGGGTCTGTGGCTGGGATGAGCTCTGTGATGATCCTCACACCTCCTGCGTCGGTCACCGTGGTGGCTGCCATCGCCTGCGGGGCTGGGGAGCCTGGAAACACAGAACGCTTTGGCTGGCAGAGACCTTCGGGATCCTGGAGCCCAGCCCTTCCCCCAGCACTGCCAGGGCACCACCAAGCCACAGCCCTCAGCACCACAGCTCCACAGCTCAGGAACCCCTCCAGGGATGGGGACTCCACCACTGCCCTGGGCAGCCTGGGACAGGCTTGGACAACTCTCTAGGGAACAAATTGTTCCTCATGGCCAACCTAAACCTGCCCTGGGGCAGCCTGAGGCCATTCCCTCTTGTCCTGGCACTTGTTGCTTGGCACAAGAGCCCAACCCCCACCTGGCTGCAGCCTCCTTGCAGGGAGCTGCAGAGAGCCAGAAGCTCTCCCCCTCAGCCTCCTCTGCTCCAGGCTCAACACCCCCAGCTCCCTCAGCTGCTCCTCCCCAGCCCTCTTCTCCAGACCCTTCCCCAGCCTCATTGCCCTTCTCTGGCCCTGCTCCAGCTCCTCAATATCCTTCTGGGAGTGAGGGACCCTGACCAGCTCCCACCCTGCTGGGGGCCAGCACCTGGGACATGTCTACGTGAATGGTGACACAAGGAGCACCAAAGAGTCTCCTCTGAAGCTGTCCCACAGCCCATCCTGTACCCCTACCCCACAGCCCATCCTGTACCCCACAGCCCATCCTGCACCCCTACCCCACAGCCCATCCTGTACCCCACAGCCCATCCTGCACCCCTACCCCACAGCCCATCCTGTACCCCACAGCCCACCCTGCACCCCACAGCCCATCCTGCACCCCACAGCTCATCCTGCACCCCACAGCCCATCCTGCACCCCACAGCCCATCCTGCACCCCTACCCCACAGCCCATCCTGTACCACACAGCCCATCCTGCACCCCACAGCCCATCCTGTACCCCACAGCCCATCCTGCACCCCTCAGCCCATCCTGCACCCCACAGCCCATCCTGCACCCCTCAGCCCATCCTGCACCCCACAGCCCATCCTATACCCCTCAGCCCATCCTGCACCCCTCAGCCCATCCTGCACCCCACAGCCCATCCTGCACACCACAGCCCATCCTGTACCCCACAGCCCATCCTGCACCCCACAGCCCATCCTGTACCCCTCTGCCCATCCTGCACCCCACAGCCCATCCTGCACCCCTCAGACCATCCTGTACCCCTCTGCCCATCCTGCACCCCATCCTGCACCCTTCAGCCCATCCTGTACCCCTCTGCCCATCCTGCACCCCACAGCCCATCTTGTACCCCACAGCCCATCCTGTACCCCTCAGCTCATCCTGCACCCCACAGCCCATCCTGTACCCCACAGCCCATCCTGCACCCCTCAGCCCCTCCTGTACCCCTCTGCCCATCCTGCACCCCATCCTGCACCCCACAGCCCATCCTGCACCCCTCAGACCATCCTGTACCCCTCTGCCCATCCTGCACCCCATCCTGCACCCCACAGCCCATCCTGTACCCCACAGCCCATCCTGCACCCCTCTGCCCATCTTGCACCCCATCCTGTACCCCTCTGCCCATCCTGCAACCCTTCAGCCCATCCTGCACCCCTCAGCCCATCCTGTACCCCACAGCCCCTGCTTAGATACCTCCTTCAGCCTGGGCTTGCCCCCCTCCTCCTCCTCCTCCTCCTCTTCCCGTTAGAGGTCCCTTTGCTGCCCGGTGCTCCCTGGGAGGTGGGGCTGAGGCCAGGGCCAGGATCCTGCTGCCCTTTGCTCCCTGGAGGAAGTTTGTTCATGGAAATTTGGTCAGGCCCCTCTTGCTCAACGTGGTGGCTTTGCCAACAGAGGGACACCAGTGCAAGCCAGCAGGGCTGGAGGCTGAGGAAGGCACCTGGGGGTGCTGGTGGACAGCAGCTGCACAGGAGCCAGCAGTGTGCCCAGGTTGCTGATGGCATCCTGCCTTGGATCAGGAACAGTGTGGCCAGCAGGAGCAGGGAGGTCATTCTGCTCCTGTGCTCAGCACTGCTCAGGCCACACCTTGAGTCCTGTGTCCAGTTCTGGGCTCCTGAGTTTAGGAAAGATGTTGAGCTGCTGGAAGGTAAAAAAGGGCAACAAAGCTGGGGAGGGGTCTGGAGCACAGCCCTGTGAGGAGAGGCTGAGGGAGCTGGGGTTGCTTAGCCTGGAGGAGAGGAGGCTCAGGGGAGACCTTCTTGCTCTCTCCAACTCCCTGAAGGGAGGCTGTAGCCAGGTGGGGGTTGGTCTCTTCTCCCAGGCACAAGAGGACACAGTCTCAAGCTGTGCCAGGGGGAAGTTTAGGCTAGAGGTGAGGAGAAAGCTCTTCCCAGCCAGAGAGATTGGCCATGGGGATGTGCTGCCCAGGGAGGTGGTGGAGTCCCCATCCCTGGAGGTGTTCAGGCTTGGCTGTGGCCCTTGGAGCCATGGTGCAGCAGTCAGGAGGTGCTGGGTGGCAGGTTGGACTTGCTGATCTCTGAGGTCTTTTCCAACCTTATTGATTCTATGGTAAGGTGGGGAGGGGGGCTTGGACCCCCCGAGGTGGGCCCCCAGTCCAAGGTGTGTGTTGCAGGGGAGGAGTTGGATGCTTACCCCTTGGGAGACCCCGAGGAGGACACCTCCCTTACTGGCTTCTGGGTGATTGCTCTCCATCCCTGGCTGTGGACGTTGTGTTCAGGCAGCAGTGAGCCACAGAGCAGCTCTGGCATGGTCCTAATGAGCTCCTCAGAGGCGCTGGGACCACCTCGAGGCAGTGGTTTCCCTTCCAGGAGAGCAGAAGGCAGGGAACAGGACGTGGCATGAACTTTACAACCCCTCCTAGCCCAGAAAGGTCCTGAGGAAGCTCCTTAATTGCCTTTTTGTTTCCTTTGGACTTCTCCCTTCCTTCACAAGCACCTCAAGCCCGGGGGTCTGTCCCTGGGGGGGGGGGACAGGGAGGTGGTGAGGAACGGCTCCAGCCTGAGCCTGGGGAGATCCAAAGGGAGATGTGGTTGTTTCCGATAGGAAATGAGAGCTCAGCCTGGGAACAGAGCCACCACACATGGCCAGGGCCTCTCAAGGGCCATTCTTGGAGGCCCCTTCCTCCTTCCACTCCCCTCCAGGTCGACCAGAAGACAGCTTTTTCCTTCATGGCCACCATCCCCAAGTGCTCACCAAGAGGGCTGGGGTCCCCCTTTAACTGGCCTGGAAGGAGCTCCCAGCTGCCTTGGAGGCTGGGTGGGGGTGGGATGCTGGGTGCTGGTGTTCCATCTGCTCCCATCCTCCCCTTTCCCTGAGCTTGCTCCCAGATTCTCTGCTGCAGAAGGGAATAAAGCTCCCAGAGGGGTGATGTGGTGGAGAAGGGGCTGAGGGACAAAGGGGGTGGGGGAAAAATGGGTGAGGGAGAAAGGGGTGAGGGAGAAGGGTGAGGGAGAAAGGGGATGAGGGAGAAAGGGGATGAGGGAGAAAGGGGATGAGGGAGAAAGGGGTGAGGGAGAAAGGGGTGAGGGAGAAAGGGGTGAGGGAGAAAGGGGTGAGGGAGAAAGGGGTGAGGGAGAAAGGGGTGAGGGAGAGATGGGGTGAGGGAGAGATGGGGTGAGGGAGAAGTGGGTGAGGGAGAAGTGGGTGAGGGAGAAGTGGGTGAGAAAGAAAGGGATGAAGGGAAAATGGGATGAGGGAGAAAGGGGTGAGGGAGAAAGGGGTGAGGGAGGAAGGGGATGAGGGAGGAAGGGGTGAGGGAGAAAGGGGGTGAGGGAGAAAGGGGGTGAGGGAGAAAGGGGGGAGGGAGAAAGGGGTGAGGGAGAAAGGGGATGAGGGAGGAAGGGGTGAGGGAGAAAGGGGATGAAGGAGAAAGGGGGTGAGGGAGAAAGGGGGTGAGGGAGAAAGGGGGTGAGGGAGGAGGGGATGAGGGAGGAAGGGGTGAGGGACAAATGGGATGAGGTTGGACTCAACCTTCAGCCATGAAACTGGACACAGGAGGTGGTTTGAGGGGTGGGCAAGGCGGTGCAGGACCGATGGCCACGGCTCTGGGGGACACCACACACACAGACCCCGTGGGCTCTTTCCTACCTTGAATGCCTGAACTCTCTCTGAGGCTTTCTCTGAGCTGGTTCTTGGTGGAAGAGGAATACTTAAGGCCGAGGTTTTGGCATCTCTGGGCGTGGCTGTGGGTGCCCAGGGCTGGCCTCACAACACCTCGGTGGTCACGGCCATCGCCAGCCTCAGGGAACCCAACCGCCCTGCCCAAAGCAGGAAGGGCCAGGACCCCCCGCAGCCTCCAGCTGGAGCCTTCAGGAGCAGGTGGAGCAACTCTGGGAAGAGCTTTTTCCTTCCTTTAGACCTTAGGGGGAGCTGAGACTCTTGGTTTGGGAGCTATCCGGAGCTCAGCAGAGGCTTCCAGTGCTGGGATGAGCTCCCCAGCAAGGGCTGAGCCCCCCAGCAAGGGCTAAAGCTCTCCAGCAAGGGCTGAGCTCTGCAGCAAGGGCTGAAGCTCCCCAGCAAAGTCTGAGCACCCCAGCAAGGGCTGAAGCTCTCCAGCGAGGGCTGAAGCTCTCCAGCAAGGGCTGAAGCTCCCCAGCAAGGGCTGAAGCTCTCCAGCAAGGGCTGAAGCTCCCCAGCAAGGGCTGAAGCTCTCCAGCAAGGGCTGAAGCTCTCCAGCAAGGGCTCAGCTCCCCAGCAAGGGCTGAAGCTCTCCAGCAAGGGCTGAAGCTCCCCAGCAAGGGCTGAGCTCCCCAGCGAGGGCTGAGCTGTCCAGCAAGGGCTCAGCTCCCCAGCAAGGGCTGAAGCTCTCCAGCAAGGGCTGAAGCTCCCCAGCAAGGGCTGAAGCTCTCCAGCAAGGGCTGAAGCTCTCCAGCAAGGGCTCAGCTCCCCAGCAAGGGCTGAAGCTCTCCAGCAAGGGCTGAAGCTCTCCAGCAAGGGCTGAGCTCTGCAGCAAGGGCTCAGCTCCCCAGCAAGGGCTGAAGCTCTCCAGCAAGGGCTCAGCTCCCCAGCGAGGGCTCAGCTCCCCAGCAGCTCTCCAGCCCTGGGCCAAACCACTCACTGGTAGTACCAAAGCTGTAGGTGATGGCAAGTGGCCATGCCTTGGTGTCTCCTGGGAGCAAGGAGGCACCAGCAGCATGTCCTTGGCTTCTGAGCTTGCACAGGGGCTGGAGAGAAGCTCTCTGGCCACCTACCTCCAGATGTTGTTGGGTTTTCTCCCCAGGGACTTTCATCAAAGCTTTCTCTGTACCCCAAGCTGGAAAGCAATGGACTGGGCAGCAGCTCCCTGGAGTGATGACCCCCAGCCTGGGAGCAAAGGTGGTGCCACAGAGGAGGGGAACATTGGGAGGGAGCATCCCATTTTGGGTCCAGCCTGCCAGCCATCTCCCAGGCTCTTTGTCTGCTGGCTGGGAAGAGGGAGCCCAGGCAGCTGTGTCCTCCCCATGTTAGGAAGAAGTTGTTCCCCAGGAGGGTGGTGAGAGCCTGGCACAGGTTGCCCAGGGAGGTGGTGGAAGCCTCCTGCCTGGAGGTGTTTGCAGCCAGGCTGGATGTGGCTGTGAGCAACCTGCTGTGGTGTGAGGTGTCCCTGCCCATGGCATGGGGGCTGGAGCTGGCTGAGCCTTGAGCTCCCTTCCAACCCTAACAACTCTATGATCCACCTGGGAACATGGCACAGACAAAAACCAGCTGCTTTGGGGTGGTTTTTTCCCCTTCCTTTGGCAAACTCCCACCCCCAAGGCCTTGTCCTAGCAAATGTGGCTCTCTGGATCCCACCAGCCCTGAGAGACCCAAAGCATTTGGAGGCAAAGCCAAGCTGCTGCCTCTGGGTGGGTTTTTGTCTGGGGCTACAGAGTCCCTTCCCAGGAAGCTGCAAGGTTCTGGGAGCAGCTTTTCTGCCTTGGAATCTGTTTTCTTTGGATCCAAGCAGGCTTTTGGGGGCTTGGGAGAAAGGAATGTCTTTGGGGTTCCACCAGGCTCATAAACTTGTCCTGTGCTGGTGGGAAGAAGATGGCTGGGGGGGCGGGGAGGGAGTTGCTGGGGTGCTGAACTTCCCCAAGCCCTGAGCATCCAGCAAGCTTTCCTCAACCCTGAGCCCCCTGCAAGGTTTCCTTCACCCACCCCCTGCCCTCCAAAGGGATGTTGGATTGAAGCCACCAGCCTGGAGCCCTCTCCACCTCCATCCCTCTGTGCTGCTGGTGGGGCAGATGCCTGCTGCCAGCCCCAACGTGAGAGGGAAGAGGGAGGAAAGTCAGCACAGAGCCTTCCAGCTGGCCAAGGAACACCAGCACCAATTAAAATCCAAGGAATGTGTTGTAGTCCATCAAGCAAAGCCAAGAACTCCTGCCAGCAAAGGGCTGGAATTGCCTTGCCACCTCCTTCCAGCTGCTCAGCCAGACAGAGGGGGACGGGGTGGGGGAGAAAACAACAACAGCACAACCCCAACGCAAACCAACCCAGCTTCAGCTCCTGGCATCTGCTTCCAGACTGGCTGGTGACATCCTGCCTTGGGTTCCTGCCATCCCCCAGCTGGCCCTGGCTGGCTGGAGCCGTCAGGAATGCTTTAGGAATGTGGAAGAGGCGGATTTGGGAGGAAATGCGGCGTGGCAGGCGGCTTGGGGCTGGGAACGTGAGCTGCAGCTCGGGCTGCAGGGCACCCCGCCGCTGGCAGGGCCTCAGGAGGAGATCCCAGCATTTCCACGGGTGCTCAAGTGTTCCACAGCTGGGGCTGCAGTGGGATGCTGGCCAGGGTGGGCACTTGTTAGCAGCAGGGTGATGAGAGGGGCTCTGCCTCATCAGAGCGCAGGGCTCAGGAGGGATCAGGAGTGTGGTGAGCAGGCGTGGCTCAGCCTCCTCCAGCCTCCCTCTTTTTCCTGGAAAGCCTCAGCCACCACTTGCAGCCCTTCAGCAGGCCAAGAGCTCGTGGCTGGAGCTGTGGGATGGGGAGGGAGTGGAGGAGCTTCACCCAGGCCAAGAGCTGGGTCCTATGCTTGGGCCACGACCACCCCAGGAAGGCTCCAGGCTGGGGGGGCAGAGGGGCTGGAAACTGCCTGGTGGGAAAGGAGCTGGCAGGGGGAGCAGCTGGAGATGAGCCAGGGGGTGCCCAGCTGGCCAAGGAGGCCACCAGCAGCCTGGCCTGGAGCAGCAAGAGTGTGGCCAGCAGGAGCAGGGCAGGGATTGTCCCCTGGGCTGGGCACTGCTGAGGCCACAGCTGGAATCCTGGGGTCAGATTTGAGCCTCTCACTCCCAGCAGGACACTGAGGAGCTGGAGCAGGGCCAGAGAAGGGCAACCAAGCTGGGGAAGGGTCTGGAGAAGAGGGCTGGCACTGGTGTGAAACCAGCACCAAGCCACCTTCAAGGCACTTTGGGCATCAGGGGGGAGGTTGTGCTGCCATGTGGGACACAGCAGCAGCAGCACTCCTAAAGGCTGCCCCAGATGTGTCCATCATCATCCTCCCACCAGGCTCCAGCCTTTGATCATTCTGCTCCCAGCAGAACTCCTGATGCTGCAGAGCAGCTCCAGCCTGGCTCCAAGGCTGCAGTCCCACATCAGCAGGGGTTTGGCAGGGCAAAGAAGCTCTGCCCTGGGATGGTTCCCCCTGCCCCACCTCAGTGTGCTGAGAGGCAGGGCAGATGTCCTGGGCAGGGGGAGCTCCATCCCCATCTGAGCCTCACACAGCTGGGTGTGGACGGGGACCATCACCTCCTCTGACCTGTGGCATGGAGCCAGGGAATCACTGAGGTTAGAAAAGACCTTCCAGGTCATGAAGTCCAAGCCTTCACCCAGCACTGCCCAGGGCACCACCAAACCATGGCCCTCAGCAGCACAGCTCCAGGGCTTGGGAACACCTCCAGGGATGGAGACTCCACCACCGCCCTGGGCAGCCTGGGCCAGGCTTAGACAACCCTCAAGGGCAACAAATTGTTCCTCATGGCCAACCTAAACCTCCCCTGGGGCAACCTGAGGACATCTCCTCTTGTCCTGGCTCTTGTGGCTTGGGAGAAGAGCTTGAATTCCACCTGGCTGCAGCCTCCTTGCAGGGAGCTGCAGAGAGCCAGAAGCTCTCCCCTCAGCCTCCTCTGCTCCAGGCTCAACACCCCCAGCTCCCTCAGCTGCTCCTCCCCAGCCCTCTTCTCCAGACCCTTCCCCAGCTTGGTTGCCCTTCTCTGGCCCTGCTCCAGCTCCTCAATGCCCTTCTGGGAGTGAGGAGCCCAAAACTGACCCCTGGATTCCAGGAGTGGCCTCAGCAGTGCCCAGTCCAAGGGGGACAATCCCTCTGGTGCTTCCTGTTAAACCTGAGGGTGGTTAACCCTGAGCAGTGACCACATCTGAGCCTCCCCTTTCAGCCCCCCTGGAGCTGTGCCCAAACTGGGGCTTGCCAGGGGCTTGCCAGGCACCAGCAAAGCCTCTAGGCCACCTGGACTCAGCCAGCACGGGATGATTGGTGGGGCTGGTGGTTACCTGGGAGGGGATGGCACACCCTGGGGCCGTGCCAACACCAAGTTTCACTGGAAGGGACCTTTTCCTGCTGGCAGCCAGAGCCTGGCACTGACCCAGCAGCTCCTTGGCACAGGGACCGTGGTGGTGTGGCTCTGAGCACAGCAAGAGCCTGGAGCTGGTGGAGGAGGAGGAAGATGGAGACCACACCACACTGTGCAAAGACCTCTTTGTGGTTGGGCTTGAGGAGCTCAAAGGTTTCATCCAACCTCAACCCTGTGGCCTGGGGGCAGGAAGGCTTTTGGGTGCCCATGCCCCAGGCTGGAGAGCCTGCTGGGCTGCCAGGGGGAAGGGGGAAGGGGAAGGGGAAAGGGGAAAGGGGAAAGGGGAAAGGGGAAAGGGGAAAGGGGAAAGGGGAAAGGGGAAAGGGGAAGGGGAAGGGGAAGGGGAAGGGATTAACCAGGTTGGAAGAGACCTTTGAGACCATCAAGCCCAACCTATCACCCAACACCACCTAACCAACTCAACCATGGCACCAAGCACCCCATCCAGCCTCTTCCTAAACACCTCCAGGCATGGGGACTCCACCACCTCCCTGGGCAGCACATTCCCATGGCCAATCTCTCTTCCTGGGAAGAACTTCTTCCTCACCTCCAGCCTAAACCTCCCCTGGCACAGCTAGAGACTGTGTCCTCTTGTTCTGCTTGCCTGGGAGAAAAGACCAACCCCCACCTGGCTCCAACCTCCCTTCAGGTAGTTGCAGAGAGCAATGAGGTCTGCCCTGAGCCTCCTCTCCTCCAGGCTGAGCATCCCCAGCTCCCTCAGCCTCTCCTCACAGGCTCTGCAGACTGCAGCCAAACGCTTCCCAGTCTTGCTCGGAACCGGAGCCACAGTGGGTCATGAACTCGGGGCGAGCAGAGAGAGAGAGAGAGGTGGCTCAGCCCTCTTCCTGCTCCCTGGGGCTTTTCTCTCCCCAGCAGGCTCATGATTTTTTCAGAGGCAGGCCCAGAAATAACTGGCAGTGAGTGAATAATCCATGAGGCTGGAGCGGAGCAGCGCCGGCAGGGCAGGGCAGGGCAGGGCAGGGCTGGGGCTGGGCGCGCTCCGACCGCCCCGCGGCCCCGGGGACGGCTGCCAGGCAGCGGGGCTGGGAAACACCCCCAAGGTCGTGGAGCCCAACCCTCCACCCACCACTGCCCAGGGCACCACCGAACCATGGCCCCCAGCACCACAGCTGCAGGGCTTGGAAAGCCCCCCGGGGGTGATGGGGACTCTGCCGCCGCCCTGGGGCAGCTCCTTCCGCACCTGGAGAACCCTCAGGGGCAACAAATTGTTCCTCGTGTTCAACCTAAACCTGCCCTGGGGCATCCTGAGGCCATTGCCTCTTGTCCTGGCACTCGTTCCTTGGCACAAGAGCCCAGCCCCCACCTGGCTGCAGCCTCCTTGCAGGGAGCAAGCCAGAAGCTCTCCCCTCAGCCTCCTCTGCTCCAGGCTCAACACCCCCAGCTCCCTCAGCTGCTCCTCCCCAGCCCTCTTCTCCAGACCCTTCCCCAGCTTGGTTGCCCTTCTCTGGCCCTGCTCCAGCTCCTCAATGTCCTTCTGGCAGTGAGAAGTCCAAAACTGACTCCTGGATTCCAGGTTTGACCTCAGCAGTGCCCAGCCCAGGGGACAATCCCTGCCCTGCTCCTGCTGGCCACACTCTTGCTGCTCCAGGCCAGGCTGCTGGTGGCCTCCTTGGCCAGCTGGGCACCCCCTGGCTCCTCTCCAACCTAAACATCCCCAGGGGCAACTTGAGACTGTTTCCTGTTGTGCTGTCACTTGTTCCTTGGGAGAAGTGGCTGCCCCCCACCTGCCTCCTGTTCCCTGTGCTCCACACCAGGCTCTGCTTCAGCACTTCCCTCCCAACCTCTCCAGGAGCTTGGACTGCTCCTGCCTCCACCAGCATCCCCCTGCTGGGTGCTCTCCCCCAGCCTCACCCCTCCTGAGGTCCTCAAGCATCCCATCTGCTGGAGGATGCTCAATACAAGTCAGTGCCAAGCTCCTCAGGAGCCATCACCAGGCCTCTCTGGTGATCAGAAATGGACCCAAAGCCCTTTGGGCTCAGCCTCTGCTCCCCCAGCAGGAGCCAGCTTCGAGGGACAGCAGCAGGAGGGAGGTTCAGGAAGGGTCCCTCAGCTCTGTTGCCATCACAAGCCACATGCCACTGCTGCCCCCATGGCACCCTGAGCAGCAGCCCCAGCCCCAGGGCAGCTCCTTGGTCGGTGGGAGAAGCTGGGGGTGCTGCTGCCAGCCTTGTCACCACTCTCTGTGCATATCCCAGGGGGAGGTTTACAGACTCACAGAATCACCAAGGTTGGAAGAAGCCTCAAGGATCACCAAGTCCAACCTGGCACCACAGCCCCCATGACTAAACCATGGCACCAAGTGCTACTTCCAATCCCCTCCTGAACACCCCCAGGGATGGGGACTCCACCACCTCCCTGGGCAGCACATCCCAATGGCCAACAACTCTCTCTGGGAAGAACTTTCTCCTCACCTCCAGCCTAAACCTCCCCTGGCACAGCTTGAGACTGTGTCCTCTTGTTCTGGTGTTGGTTGCCTGCCTGGGGAAGAGACCAAGCCCCACCTGGCTCCAGCCTCCCTTCAGGGAGGTGGAGAGAGCAAGAAGGTCTCCCCTGAGCCTCCTCTTCTCCAGGCTGGGGGGGGTGGGGAGGTGGCATCCTGCCCCCAGCATGCCCAGACAAGGCTGAGCAGTGCAGGGGACACCTGACAGTGGGCAGGAGGAAGCCCCTGCCTGATGCAGGGTCTAGGGGGTGGGTTTGCAGCTGTGTGATGGTTCCCCCCGCCCCGAAACGAGGAGCCAAGGGCCTGGGCAGAGCGTTTATTTCCCAGATCAAACCAAGCCGGCAGGGTAGGAGCCGAGGTAGATGGTCCAGCAACCTCCACAGCTCCCCCTCGGGGGCTCCCTCCACGGCCAGCAGCCCTCAGGGAGGTCCTCAGCCCCCACGGGAGCGAACCCCAGCGGCCAGCTGGAGCTGTGCAGGCAGGAACAGCCCCGCGGAGCTCCGCAGTTCCACCCCCCTCCCCCACCGAGGAGCCTCTCCAAAGCATCCAGCAAGCTTTGAGACCTAGCACAGGGGCAGGGAAGGAGGTAAATCTGGGGGGTGGTGCGGGGCTCACTGGCTTATAGGGGGGATACCAGCACGTCCCAGCCTGCGGCACAGTGGGAGGAAGATGATGCTGTACAGCCCTGGGTGCAAGGAGCCAGCTGGGGGGGCTGGGGGCGGCGGGGGGGGGACACCAGTTTGAGGCTGCAGGACCCACACCAAGGGGCTGGGGGCCAGCACCTCGCTAGGCTCCGTGGGTGGCCAGCTGCAAAGAACCCCCAAAGCTGCTGCTTCTGGGCTGGGGGTGAGGGGAACAAGGTTTGGGGGGTGGTCAGCCAGCACCCCCCTACACACACCCCACCATGGGGGTCTCCTTCAGCCCCCTCCCCCCCCCCCCGTGCCCACCCGCGGCTGGAGGAGCAGCCGGCGGCAGGGTGCTGCCCGGGCAGGGGGGGCACACGCTGTCCCAGGGTGGGAGGGAAGCACTGGGGGCGGTGGGAGAAGGTCTGTCATGCAGGCAGGGTTTGGAGGCCGCTCCTGGGAGCCCCCCCCAGCGCCCAGCTCCCCTCCTAAGTGGGCTGCTCCTTGGGGTCGTAGATCACCTCGGTGTAGCTGGGGGGCTGGGGCAGGTCGGCCATGGGCACCGCCAGGTCCGCTTGGGTGGCGCTGGGGACGATCAGCATGGCCTGGAGGAGGAGATGGGGGGGGGGGAGAGAGGGGGCAGTGCTGAGGGTGGGCACCAGCTGGTGCTCAGATCCCTCCCTCCCCACTCCCTGCCCTACCTCGTTGGAGCTGAGGCGAGTGGCCCTGCACCAGAAGTTGGCGGTGGCCACGGCGATGCAGAACTCCAGGATGGTGAAGATGAGCAGCACAATGGAGATGCCGTTCCCTGCCAGCTCCAGGGGGGACAAGACCCCGTCAGCAGCCCCCAGCAGGGGGCAACCCGGGCCCAGCTCCCACCCCCCACCTCCTCTTCCCCCCGGAGTGGAGCCCAGCCCGTTATTTTGGAGCTCCTCTCCTCCACCTCCCTCTCCTCACCCTGCCTCTCCTCTCCTCCACCTCCCTCTCCTCACCCTGCCTCTCCTCTCCTCCACCTCCCTCTCCTCACCCTGCCTCTCCTCTCCTCCACCTCCCTCTCCTCACCCTGCCTCTCCTCTCCTCCACCTCCCTCTCCTCACCCTGCCTCTCCTCTCCTCCACCTCCCTCTCACCACCCTGCCTCTCCTCTCCTCCACCTCCCTCTCACCACCCTGCCTCTCCTCTCCTCCACCTCCCTCTCACCCCCCCTTCACCTCTCTGCTTCCATGGCTTATAGAGGCAGCCAGGCCATGCCAAGCCATACCAGGCCATACCAGGCCATGAGTCATCTCCAGAGGTGCCAGCCTAAAACAGGTCAGGCACACAGCACTGCCCTGGCAGCTGGCACCGTGCTTGGGGTGCCACCAGCTGTAGGGCCCCAACAGTGCCAGGGCTGAGCCTGTCAAACCTCCCCTGACCTCCCACAGCACGCATACAAGGTGGGATGAAAGGATGGAGAAAGGACCAGGGGAGGTTGCCAGCAGGTTTAGTCCCTTCCAGGGTGGGGTAGAAGGGGAGGAAAGAACCAGGAGAGGTTCCCTGGAGGTTTAGCCCCTTCCAGGGTGGGATGAAAGGATGGAGAAAGGATCAGGAGAGGTTCCCAGAAGGTTTAACCTCTTCCAGGGTGGGATAGAAGGGCAGAGAAAGGACCAGGGGAGGTTCCCAGAAGGTTTGGTCCCTTCCAGGATGGGATGAAAGGATGGAGAAAGGACCAGGGGAGGTTCCCAGAAGGTTTAACCCTTTCCAGGGTGGGATAGAAGGGCAGAGAATGGACCAGGAGAGGTTCCCTGAAGGTTTAACCCTTTCTAGGGTGGGATGAAAGGATGGAAAAAGGATCAGGAGAGGTTCCCAGAAGGTTTAGTCCCTTCCAGGGTGGGGTAGAAGGGCAGAGAAAGGACCAGGAGAGGTTCCCTGAAGGTTTAACCCTTTCTAGGGTGGGATGAAAGGATGGAAAAAGGACCAGGAGAGGTTCCCAGAAGGTTTAGTCCCTTCCAGGGTGGGGTAGAAGAGCAGAGGAAGGACCAGGAGAGGTTCCCTGGAGGTTTAGTCCCTTCCAGGGTGGGATGAAAGGATGGAGAAAGGATCAGGAGAGGTTCCCAGAAGGTTTGGTCCCTTCCAGGGTGGGATGAAAGGATGGAGAAAGGACCAGGAGAGGCTCCCAGAAGGTTTAACCCTTTCCAGGGTGGGATGAAAGGATGGAAAAAGAATCAGAAGAGGTTCCCAGAAGGTTTAGTCCCTTCCAGGGTGGGGTAGAAGGGCAGAGGAAGGACCAGGAGAGGTTTCCTGAAGGTTTAACTCCTTCCAGGGTGGAGCAGAAGGGCAGAGGAAGGATCAGGAGAGGTTCCCTGAAGGTTTAACTCCTTCCAGGGTGGGGTAGAAGGGCAGAGGAAGGACCAGGAGGGGTTCTCTGAAGGTTTAACTCCTTCCAGGGTCAGGTGGAAGGATAGAGAAAAGACCAGGAGAGGTTCCCAGAAGGTTTAGTCCCTTCCAGGGTGGGGTAGAAGGGCAGAGGAAGGACCAGGAGAGGCTCCCAGAAGGTTTAACCCTTTCCAGGGTGGGCTGGGAGCATGGAGGAAGGAGCAGCCGTTGCCAGAAGGTTGGGCCCCCCCCCTTCGAGGGGCTGGGTGGTGGCTCTGGGGGGCCTGTGGCCGTGCCCCCCCTTACCAGGACGAGGTAACTGTAGTAGTTGAAGTTGGAGCGGTAGAGGCCGTTCAGGTTGAGGTCCACGATGAAGGCCACGATGCCCAGCAGGGCAAAGATGGCACTGATGACATTCATGGTCTGGCTGCCCTTCACCTGTGGGCACAGGGAGTGGTTTAGGAGAGGGGGGGACAGACAATCAGCCCCCCCAAACCCATAAGGGCCTCCCCTCCCTAGGGAACAGCTCAGGCTGCTTTTGGGGTGGGGGTTAGCTCCTCCACCTTGCTTGCTGCAAGGAATAACCTTCCAGAGCAGCTTCTGAACGTGGCTTTGTCCTGCTGGCATGCACCTGGCAGCAAAGCTGGTCCCACCACCACCCCCCCACACACGGGGCAGGGGGAGGAGGGCACTGGTGGGATGCCCAGGGGCCACTCACCGCACACTCCGTGGGGCTCTTCTCTGCCCCGATGGAGAGGCAGCCTGAGATGATGAACTGTGCCAAGAGAGGAGGAGGAGGAGGAGGAGGAGAGTCAGCCTCTGCCAAGCTCACCCTGAGCCACCCAAACCCACCCCCAGCTGCCCATGGGCACAGCCCCACCCCTCCCAGGGCTGCCATGTGCTTAGTCCTCGAGTTTCAGGGGCTGCTGGACCAGGACCTGCTGCTCCCAGGGATGCTGGAGGGCATCCTGCTGGGTGGGCATCCTGCCCCCTGGGCATCTGCCTCCAGCAGGCATCCTCCCTGCCCACTTAGCATCCTGCTGGGTGGGCATCCTGCCCCCTGGGCATCTGCCTCCAGCAGGCAGCCCCCTGCCCAGTTAGCATCCTGCTGGGTGGGCATCCTGTCCCCTGGGCATCTGCCTCCAGCAGGCAGCCCCCCACCCAGCTGGCATCCTAGGTAGGAATCCCCTCCCAGGGAACATCCTTCTGGGTGAGCAATCCTTCCCTGCCTGCCATCCCCTTCCCTGGGGGCATCTCCTTCCCTCCTTAGTAGGCCTTCTTCTGGGTGGGCATCTCCTTCCCCAGGGGACATCCCTCCTGGGTGGACATCCCTCCTGAGAGGACCCCTCCCTATTGTGTATCTCCTTCCCAGTAGACCTCCTTAGTGGGCATCCTTCTGGGTGGGCATCTCCTCCCTGGCTGTCCTCACTCCTCCCTAGTGGGCATCTCCCCCCGGCTGCCCTCCCTCCTTCCCTGTGGGCATCTTCCCCCTGGCTGACCTCCCTCCTTCCCTGGGGGGCATCTCTCCCCCCCTGGCTGCCCTCCCTCCTTCCCTAGTGGGCATCTCCCCCCCGGCTGCCCTCCCTCCTTCCCTGGGGGGCATCTCCCCCCTGGCTACCCTCCCTCCTTCCTTGGGGGGCATCTCCCCCCTGGCTGCCCTCCCTCCTTCCCTGCGGGCACCTCCCCCCTGGTGGGCAGCCCTGGCAGTGCCCCCAGCACTCACAGAGACGCCGCCCAGGAAGGGAATCTCTCCGATGACGAAGACGGAGGTGTAGACATTGGTCAGCGTGGTCAGGACGATCCCAAAGCCGATGTGCATGAAGCCAGTCATGATCTGGATGGTCTGTGCCGTGGGACAGGGTGACAACGGGGACCACTCACACCCCCCCCAACCCTCCACCTACCCCCTTCCCCAACCCCTCTACCCCCACCCAGGGTTGGGGGACCCCCGGTCCCTGAGCTCCTCCAGGACCACAGCATGCCCGGGGGGATCGATGCGACGGGGAGGAGCCTGCAGGAAGGAGGCAAAGCCCCACAGGGATAAGGAAAACCAACAGGAAGGGGGCAAAACCCACCGGCAATGGTGGGGGGGGGAAGCCCTGGAAATGAGGTGGGGGGAAATGGGACAATGAAGCCCAGGGAATAGGGCTGAAGCCCTGGAAATAAGGGGGAGGGGAAAGGCAAAACCAAACCATGGGAATGGGACAAAACCCCCTGGGAATGGGGAGAAAAAAAGCCCTGGGAATAGGGCTGAAGCCTTGGAAATGAGGTGTGGGGGGAATCGGGAATGGGAAGGCAAAACCAACCCGGGAAGGGGGCAGAACCGCCTGGGAATGGGGGGAAAAGAGCCTTGGGAATAGGGCTGAAGCCCTGGAAAGGGGAAGGGGGGAGTGGGAGACGGGAATGGGGATAAAAAACAGACATGGGAATGGGGCAGGAGACCCCAGGAATGAGGCAAACCCCTCGGGAATGGAGGGGGGTGGGGAAACAACAGGAATGGGACAGGACCCCCGGGAAGGGGGAAAGAAAGCCCTGGGAATAGGGCTGAAGCCCTGGAAATGAGATGTGGGGGGAATCGGGAACGGGAGGGGAAAAACAAGCCGGGAATGGGGGTGGGAAATAGCCCTGGGAATAGGGCTGAAGCCCGGGGAAGGGGAAGGGGGGAGTGGGAGACGGGAATGAGGATAAACAACAGACATGGGAATGGGGCAGAACTCCCCGGGAATGGGGCAGGAGACCCTGGGAATGGGGCAAACCCCTCGGGAATGAGGCAAACCCTGGGAATGAGGCAAACCCCTCGGGAATAGGGGGCTGGAGAAACAACAGGAATGGGACAGAACCCCTCAGGAATGGGGAGGAATCCCCCGGGAATGCGGCAGGCTGAGAACGGAGCCAATTTCCCCTGCCAGGGCTGGGGGGGGGTGCCTCAGACCTGGAGCCCCTCTGAGACCACAGCATTCCCCCCCAAGGGGATGGATTTGAGGGGTTAAAACCCCCCAGGAACGGGGCAGAACCCGCCGGGAAGGGGGCAGGGAAGGCCTTTCCCGGGGTCCCAGCCCCTCTCCTCCCCCCTCCCCCCCCCGGACTCACCCCCATCACTCGGTTCTTGCCCTTGGGCAGGGTCTCAGCCGTGTACATCACCGCCCGGCTGCCCAGTCGCAGGCTCCCCATCCCCTGCATGGGAGCAGTGGGGGGGTCACTGGGACCCCCCCACACGCACACCTCCGGTCCCGGAGCCAGCTCCGGTCCCCTCCGGGGTCAACAGTAACCCCCCCCTCCACCCCCCTCACCACCACCCCCCCACCCCCCCAAGCCCCACCCCACCTCGGCGGCTCCCCATTGGTGCAACGTGGCTGATGTCAGAGGCTGCAGCATCCCCGGGGGCACCGCCCCGGCCACGCGTGAATCCCCCCTCATCATCCACGGGTAACGCCCCCCCCCATCCCCACCGCAAGGACCCACGGGTGAAAACCACCCCCCCCCCCACCCCCATGACTACCTATGGCTGAATACCTCAGGACCCACGGGTGAACACCCCACCCCCTCCCCTGCTCCACAACCCACAGGTTAAAGATGCTGAGACCCCTCCCCACCCATCACAGGGATGGGCTTAGGGACCACCCCCCCCGTCACCCAGGGAGGTGACCAAGGACCCCCATGTCACCCCTGGGTGACCCCAGTGTCACATAGGAATGGGACTGGGGACCCCCAGGGCTGTGCTCAGGGTCACCTCTGCCACCCAAGGCTGGGCTTGGGGACCCAAGTGTCACCCAAAAGTGTGACTGGGAGCCTCCTGCTACCCAGAGATGTGCTCAGGGACCCCCCTGTCACATAGGAATGGGACTGGGGGCCCCCAGGGCTAGGCTCAGGGACACCTCTGCCACCCAAGGCTGGGCTTGGGCACCCAAGTGTCACCCAAAAGTGTGACTGGGAGCCTTCTGCCACCCACAGATGCGCTCAAGGAACCCCAGTGCTGCCCAGGGAGGTGACTGGGAACTCCCCCTGGCCCCTAGGAATATGCTCAGGGACCCCTGTGCCACCCAGGGATGTGCTTGAGGGACTCCAGTAGCATCTAGGGACGTGAAGAAAGCAGAGTGGCAGGGAAAAAGCAGCCCCCAAAGGGCCTCAAAGCCCTTTGTGTCCCTCCCCCCTTCTCCTAAGCCTTCCTGGCTGAGAGCTGTCCCTGCACCCCCAGGCCCAAGCCCTGTTTAGAGGAGCTCAGAAAGGGAGAAACAGGAAGAAAAAAGAAAGAAAAGGGAAAGAAGAGAACATAAAATAATAATACTAAATAAAAGCAGCCCAGCAGAGAGCTGCCTGCAGCCAGTTCCTGGAAGAAAAAAATCCATCAAGGGCCATTAGGCAGCAGCCAGCTGCTCCCTGCAGAGCTGGGGGAGCTGAGAGCAGCGCCCTGGACCCACAGAGCCTGGGTGTGGGGCTGGAGAGAGTCCTGAACCCACAGAGCTCAAGAGTGGGGCTGGAGAGAGCCAGAATGTGGGGCTGGAGAGAGTCCTGAACCCACAGAGCCTGAGTGTGGGGCTGGAGGGAGCCAGGATGTGGGGCTGGAGGGAGTCCTGAACCCACAGAGCCTGAGTGTGGGGCTGGAGGGAGCCAGGATGTGGGGCTGGAGGGAGTCCTGAACCCACAGAGCCCGAGAGTGGGGCTGGAGGGAGCCAGGATGTGGGGCTGGAGAGAGTCCTGAACCCACAGAGCCTGAGTGTGGGGCTGGAGGGAGCCAGGATGTGGGGCAGGAGAGTCCTGAACCCACAGAGCCTGAGCGTGGGGCTGGAGAGAGTCCTGAACCCACAGAGCCCAAGAGTGGGGCTGGAGGGAGCCAGGATGTGGGGCTGGAGAGAGTCCTGAACCCACAGAGCCTGGATGTGGGGCTGAAGGGAGCCAGCATGTGCAGCTGGACAGAGCCCCGCTGCGAGGGCTGGACAGAGCCCGGCTCCGTGGGGCCGGGGCTCCGAGGGCTGGACAGAGCGCGGCTCCGTGGGGCCGGGGCTCCGAGGGCTGGACAGAGCGCGGCTCCGTGGGGCCGGGGCTCCGAGGGCTGGACAGAGCGCGGCTCCGTGGGGCCGGGGCTCCGAGGGCTGGACAGAGCGCGGCTCCGTGGGGCCGGGGCTCCGAGGGCTGGACAGAGCGCGGCTCCGTGGGGCCGGGGCTCCGAGGGCTGGACAGAGCGCGGCTCCGTGGGGCCGGGGCTCCGAGGGCTGGACGCGGGCCTGGCCCCACACAGAGCCAGGATGTGGAGCTTGGGCAGCACCCTGGCAGCATCCCCCGGGCTGGGGGCCCCAGAGCTCCTTGGCAGCCGTTGGCCACCCTGGGAAGGTGCCCCCCCAGCAGCTGTGCCCCCAGGCAGCTGCTGCCCACCGCAGGGGCTCTGCACCCACGGGTGGAAGGCTGCAGGCTGGCACAGAGTGGCACTGGGTCACCGTGCCGCACGTTGGAGATGGAAGCTTTCCACCCAAGCCCTCGGGGGCAGGGATCATTGCTCTCCTCCAAGCCAGCTGGCTCCCTCGGGATGCCAGCCCAGCACCACCTCCGAGGCACCCAAGGTCCTCAGCACCACCCTCCCGGCACAGCCGTTTCTGCCCTGGGTTTATTGAGCGAACCAGAAGGGTCACACCGGGGAAGGGTCACACCACAGGTGCAGGGCAGGTCCTGGGGGGCCTGTGGTCTTCCCTGGGTGCGGTGGGGGCCATGGCCACGGCCTGGGGCTCCCCCAGGGCTGCCTCAGCGCCCCCAGTTCGGCGGCGCTGCACGGAGCAGTAGCAAGCGGCCAGGCTCACGGCGAGCAGGGCGCAGCACATGGCCACCATGGCCAGCGTGGTGCCAGGGGGGGCTGGCCCTGTGGAGAGAGGCAGGGAGGGTGAGAGGGGCCAGCAGGGCCAGCCCAGCCCCCCGGGGAAGGTGACACTCACTGGAGTCCCTCGTCCCGCCCCGCACCGCAGGGACCGAGGGGCCAGGAGAGGGCATCCTGCTGGCCTCCAGCGCCGGGGGGGGTCCCTGGGGAGGAGCTGGGGAGAGCTGGGACGAGCTCCAGGGGACCAAGGAGGAGGGTGGCTTCTCCCAGGAGACCTGCAAGGAGAAGGTGATCAGGCACAGAGAGCAGCCAGGAGGGTGCCCAGAGCCCTCCAAGCAGCTCCTTACCTCCGGAGGTGGCCGCCCGCCGCCGCCGCCCCCCGCAGCCAGCTGCAGAGCCACAGCAGGAGCAGCTGGCTCCATCCAGGGACAGCCAAGCGCCTCTCACAGGGTCGTAGGAACAGGCTTTGCCCAAGGTGCCTCCAGCACCTGGTGCCACAGCCTTCAGGTGACAGTGGAGGTAGATCTGTGAAGACAGAGGTCAGTGGGAGGAGGTTCACCAAGGGCAAGAGCTGAGTCCTGCACTTGGCTCACAACCACCCCAGGAAGGCTCCAGGCTGGGGGCAGAAACTGCCTGGTGGGAAAGGAGCTGGGGGGGTTGGTGACAGCAGCTGGAGATGAGCCAGGGGGTGCCCAGGTGGCCAAGGAGGCCACCAGCAGCCTGGCCTGGAGCAGCAAGAGTGTGGCCAGCAGGAGCAGGGCAGGGATTGTCCCCTGGGCTGGGCACTGCTGAGGCCACAGCTGGAATCCTGGGCTCAGTTTTGGACCTCTCACTCCAAGAAGTACACTGAGGAGCTGGAGCAGGGCCAGAGAAGGGCAATGAGGCTGGGGGGCACTGATGGGTGGAGGTCATCCCCCCCCACCCCTGTTGGCACAGACCTGGCTTCCAGAGGCGTTGGGGAAGAGGAAGGTGTCCAGCTGGAAGCGAAGGGAGCCGTTGCCATGCCGGGGGAGGAAGCGAGAGCGCCCCAGCTGCCCATCCAGCAGGCACCTAGCAGGGTGGGAAGCAGGGTGAGCCGGGCACTGCCGCCCCTCAGAGCGCCAGCAAGGGGCCAGAGCAGCCGCTGGGGGCAGCGGCCGCCCCCCATCCCCGGCCCAGCCGTGGTGCTCACCCATCATCCGAGACGACCTCGTAGCTGAGCCGCTCTGCCGCGCTGGGGCTGGCCACGCACTCAGCTACAAAGACCCTCAGGGGGAGCTGCTGGGTGGTGCCCACCGAGGCCTCGACGTTGATCAGCTCCCCCAGGGAATACCTGGGGGGCTGGAGCAGCTGGGAGGACCAGGAACCTTGGGGAGAGCACAGAACATTAGGGTCTGGAAGGGACCTAGAGAGATCACCCCCCAACCCTGCCAGAGCAGGATCACCTGCAGCGGGTCACACAGGAGCACATCCAGGTGGGGTTTGAGTATCTCCAGCATGGGAGAGCCCACAACCCCCCTGGGCAGCCTGCTCCAGGGCTCTGGCACCCTCACAGGGAAATAATTCTTCCTCCTCCTGTTTCCATGGAACTTCCTCTGCCTCAGCTTCCACCACTGCCCTTTGTGCTGGCACTGGGCATCCCCCAGCAGAGCCTGGCTCCAGCCCCTTGGCACTCACCCTGCACAGCTTTATCACCAGCACTGAGGTCACCTCTCAGGCTCCTCCTCTGCAAGCTGCACAGCCCTCAGCTCCCTCAGGCTCTCCTCATGAGGAAGATGTTCCACTGCCTTCACTTTCTTGGCTCTGTGCTGGACTCTTTCAAGCAGTTCCCTGAGGCCCTTCCTGAGCTGAGGGGCCCAGAGCTGGACACAACATTCCAGATGTGACCTCAGCAGGGCAGAGCAGAGAGGGAGCAGAACCTCTCTCCACCCACTGACCACAGCCCTTCGAACACAACCCAGGATACCACTGGCCTTCTGGGCCACAAGAGCACACTGCTGGCTTGTGATTGCTGCAAGCATCACCCTGGGACCCTAGCAAGGCAGGGGGGTCCCTGTCAGCCCAGCACCCGGGGGGGCAAGGAGGTCTGGAGCTCCTCTACTCACTGTCATAGAGGTCCAGGGCGAAGCGCAGGCGTCTGCGGCGGGCGACGGTGGAGCCGAAGGAGATCCAGGTGGGCTGGATGGCTCTGGATGAAACATTGCCCACCCTGCCCCACAGCACAGCCTTCAGGGGGCTGACAGGCTCCACACCCCACCCCACCACCCCTCCTGCCCCCAGCCTGCCCAGGAGGGGCTGCTGGAGCCATCCCTGAGGGGTTCCATCATGGAGCAGCAGGCACATGGGGCTCAGCCAGAACCTGGCTCCATGGAGGTCCCAGCTCACCGGGGGTAGGAGCAGTCCACAGGGAGGGAGAAAGGTCTGGAGCGAGCCACAGGCCTCCCAGCCAGAGGCTGGTAGTGGAGGACGTTGCTGTAGTGGATGCTGTCTGGCAGGAGCTGGAGGAACAAGCAGGTGTGGGGCTGGAGGGGCCACCCAGGTGCCAGCCAGAGGCCCCTCTGTGTCCCCAGCACCACAGAACAGGAGGTGCCCAGGGGCAGAAAGCTCCTCAGCACATGGTGAGGGCCAAGGCTCAGGTCACTGGTGGTGGCCACACTCTGCCCCAAGGGTGGCTGTCCTCATGAGTGCTGCTGCAGGTCCCCCCTCTAGGGACAGCAGGACCTGGGGGGATCCAGCCCCAACACATGGGTACAGTGACAACAATGTCCTGGGCACCTCAGGGAGGGTGTGAAGGACCCCATCCCCACGGGGGACTTCTTCCCAGCCAGGGCCCACGCTGCCCTGACTTTGTCCAGTGCCCCACTGTGCCCTCCTCTGCCACCCCCCAGGAGAGCCAGGCTGCTGCTGCAGCAGCATCTCCATGGGCGGGGGGGGGTGGGGGGGTGTCACCCATGGCTCCTCACCTCCAGCACGGTGCCACAGCCCACGAGGGGGTGCTCCAGCCAGTACCTGTCCCCATCAGCAGCGGTCACCCCGCAGCCAGATCCCAGGCTCAGCTCTCCACGGGCCAGGCTGCTCCCCAGGAGGCTGCTGGGCACTGCCACCGACAGCCAGGCTTGGCCACACCTAACAGAGACTGCAGCAGAGCAAGAAGGAAGGGGACTGAGCCACCCTGCTGCTGGCCTCCAGATGTCCCCTCCAGCTCCCCCCTTCCAGCTTCCCCTGAGCAGGGCTGGGGGGGACAGAGGAGAAGGCTGAGCTGCTTCAGGGGGTCAGCCCAGGGCACTGATGTGGCCATGATGCTCCTGAGAGGTCTCCGTGGGGAGATGAAGGAGATGCAGGACCCATCCCAGGGCTTCCCTCACCTCTTGGTTCCAAACTTGATGTCTGGGACAACCTCCCCATGGTCTTCCTTTGCTGGCACCACCCAGGCTCCCCCACTCCCCAGCAAGCCCAAGGGAGGGCAGCCAGACCTCCAGATGTCCACCCCCCACCCCCTTCAAGCAGCTCCTTACCCTGGGCATCCTGTGCCCAAGCTGCAACCACAAAGAAGAGCACAAACCACCTGCCCCTGAGAGCCTTCATCATGATGGAGGAGAAGAAGAAGAGAAGCAGCCCCCAGTGATAGCTTTTAACACCTGGGTGAAGGTCAGCTGCAGCAGCTCTCCCAATGGGAGGCTGGGTGGTGCCTCCACCCCCCTGCCCACCTCCTCACACCCACCTGGAGCCCATCTCTCCAGCCCAAGAGGCAAAACAAAGGCCTTGGTTCCTGCCCCTCTCCTTGTTCTGCTCCTTGTCCCTCTCCCTGCTCCTTGTCCCTCTCCCTGCTCCTCATCCTCATCCTAGTCCCTGCCCTAGCTTCCTGTCTCTGTCCTTACTCCCTGTCCTGATCCTAGTCCTTGCTCCTTGTGCTGGCCCTTGCCCTGCTCCCTGTCCTTGCTTCTTGTCCTGATCCTTATCCTGACCCCTGTTCTTGCTCCCTGTCCTTGCTCCTTGTGCTGGTCCTTATCCTGCTCCCTGTTCTTGCTCCCTGTCCTTGCTTCTTGTCCTGATCCTTATCCTGCTCCCTGTTCTTGCTCCCTGTCCTTGCTTCTTGTCCTGATCCTTATCCTGCTCCCTGTCCTTTCTCCCTGTCCTGCTCCCTGCCCTTGCTCCCTGCCCTTGCTCCCTGTCCTTGCTTCCTGTCCTTGCTTCTTGTCCTGATCCTTATCCTGCTCCCTGTCCTTGCTTCTTGTCTTGATCCTCATCCTGTTCCCTGCCCTTGCTCCCTGTCCTTGCTTCCTGTCCTTGCTTCTTGTCCTGATCCTTATCCTGCTCCCTGTCCTTGCTTCTTGTCCTGATCCTCATCCTGTTCCCTGCCCTTGCTCCCTGTCCTGCTCCCTGTCCTTGCTCCAGCTCCAATCCCTCTCTCTGCTCTTTCCCAGCTTCTTCCCCTGGTCCTGATCCCTGCCCCCCACCCACCTGGAGGAGGTGATGAAGAAGCTGAGACTCAACCTCTGGCCACATCCTTCGCCCCCAGACCCGAGCTGTTCCCCCCACACAGGGTGACAGCCTCCTCCCCGGGAGCGGTGGGTTTAGGCTGCACCTTTCACGTTGCTCACAGATCTCCAACAGAGAGTGGTAACATGTAAAGGAATCACCACTGGGGGGCAAGAGGGAAACTGATGCCAGCTCTGCCGGCTCCCACTGCAGAGACAGCTACCACAAGAATCCCTTTGGTAAAGACTCTTTCCCCTCTTTTGGCTTCCTGGCTCTGGGAGAGGCCAACTGGCTCCTGCTGGACCTTGGCTGCATTGTTTTGGCTAAGTTCTCACAACCCTCTGCCCTTTTCTCTTGTCCCTTTTGTGTCCAAGGAGGGAGGGCAGGGAGGGAGGAGCTGTTAGCTCCCCTGGTTTTTGGCCAGGGTTGGGGGGAGAGGTTTCCTGTGCTGTCTCTCAATTGTAAATCCCTGTCAATGTTGTGAAGAGTGTAGGATGTGTACAGGCCCATTGCATTTCACAGGATCAGAGGGTGTTAAGGGGTTGGAAGGGACCCAAAGAGATCACTGAGTCTGATCCCCTCTGTGTGCCCAGCCCCAGTTCCCCAGGAGCTGATGAAGATTATAAGCAAGAGCCATTGAAAGGCACTTGAAGGACTCTGCCAGCCTCCAGCAAGGTCAGCAGGATCCCAAGAGGTTAGGGGTTGGAAGGGACCCAAAGAGATCATTGAGTCTCACCCCCCCTGTGTGCCCAGCCCCAGTTCCCCAGGAGCTGATGAAGATGATAAGCAAGAGCCATTGAAAGGCACTTGAAGGACTCTGCCAACCTCCAGCAAGGTCAGCAGGAGCTCTCTGCCAACCTCCAGCAAGGTCAGCAGGATCCCAAGAGGTTAGGGGTTGGAAGGGACCCAAAGAGATCATTGAGTCTCACCCCCTCTGTGTGCCCAGCCCCAGTTCCCCAGGAGCTGATGAAGATGATAAGCAAGAGCCATTGAAGGGCACCTGAAGGACTCTGCCAGCCTCCAGCAAGATCAGCAGGATCCCAGGAGGTGAGGGGTTGGAAGGGACCTCCAGAGATCATCCAGTCCAAGCCCCCTGCCAGAGCAGGAGCACAGAACCCAGCACAGGGCACACAGGAACACATCCAGATGGGGCTTGGGAGGCTCCAGGGCAGCAGACTCCACAACCTCTCTGGGCAGTCTGCTCCGGGGCTCTGGGACCCTCCCAGTGAAGAAGTTCCTCCTCCTGTTGAGGTGGAAGCTCCTGTGCTGGAGTTTCCATCCATTGCCCCTTGTCCTGTCACAGGGTGCAGCTGAGCAGAGCCTGTCCCCTCCCTCCTGACCCCCAGCCCTCATTTCAGTGCAGACTGTACTTCTGCTTGTAAATGAAGCTCCATTTGCTTCCAGCTGGGCTGGGCTGCCAAATTTAATGCTGGAGGGGGAAATTTTCAACCCACCCCACTGGGACACCCACCCACTGCTCTGGGGAGCATGAGCTGGCTGAACATGAGCCAGCAGTGTGCCTAGGTGGCTAAGAAGGCAAATGGCATCCTGGCCTGGATCAGGAACAGTGTGGCCAGCAGGAGCAGGGAAGTCATTCTGCCCTGTGCTCAGCACTGCTCAGGCCACACCTTGAGTCCTGTGTCCAGTTCTGGGCTCCTCAGTGTAGGAAAGATGTTCAGAAGCTGGAAGGTGTCCAGAGAAGGGCAACAAAGCTGGGGAGGGGTCTGGAGCACAGCCCTGTGAGGAGAGGCTGAGGGAGCTGGGGTTGCTTAGCCTGGAGAAGAGGAGGCTCAGGGGAGACCTTCTTGCTCTCTTCAACTCCCTGAAGGGAGGTTGTAGCCAAGTGGAGGTTGGTCTCTTCTCCCAGGCAAGCAGCTCCAGAACAAGAGGACACAGTCTCAAGCTGTGCCAGGGGAAGTTTAGGCTGGAGGTGAGGAGAAAGTTCTTCCCAGCCAGAGAGATTGGCCATGGGAATGTGCTGCCCAGGGAGGTGGTGGAGTCCCCATCCCTGGAGGTGCTCAGGAAAGGCTTGGATGAGGCCCTTGGAGCCATGGGTTAGCTGTCAGGAGGTGCTGGGTGACAGGTTGGACTTGATGATCTCTGAGGTCTCTTCCAGGCTGGCTGATTCTGTGATTCTCTGATGCCAGCACAGGATGACATCTCTGTAGCCCATGGGCCTGTGGTGCACAGCCTGGGGCAGAAGATGACCTGGGGGATGGACCTAGAGCTGCCCTCCCCGACCCCCCTGCCATGTCCTGCTGCCCCTGCCAAGAGCTTTGGGGAAACGGTGGTCAGCCATGCCAGGAAGAAAGGTCCCAGGCCACACCCAGCCTTTGTTCATCTTCAGCTTCCTGACTGATTGCCCAACACTGCCAGCCAGCCACATCCCTCTGCAGGCCTCCTGCCCCCCTGGGAGAGTCACCAGCAGCTCCCGGCCAGGTAGCAGCTGCCGGAGCTGCTCTGCAGCCGGCCAGGGGTAGCTCCCTTCCCTCCCAGCCCTGCTCCTCACCCAGCTGCAGACCTCCTCCACGAGGATGCTGGGAGGGATGGGGGTCAAACCTGACTGACATGCAGCAAACCAACACCCATCCCCTCCCTGCCCATCACCCAGGAGGTGAGGAGGACCTTATCAGCATTGGGTGTTGAACCAGCGGGACGCAACCAGCTCTTGGTGAGCTCCGTGGCACCCTGGGCTAGGCCAAGGGGCAGTGGATGGAAACTCCAGCACAGGAGTTCCACCTCAACAGGAGGAGGAACTTCTTCAGTGTGAGGGTCCCAGAGCCCCGGAGCAGGCTGCCCAGAGAGGCTGTGGAGTCTCCTGCTCTGGAGCCTTCCAAGCCCCATCTGGATGTGTTCCTCTGTGCCCTGTGCTGGGTTCTGTGCTCCTGCTCTGGCAGGGGGGTTGGACTGGATGACCTCTGGAGGTCCCTTCCAACCCCTAACCTCTTGGGATCCTGCTGACCTTGCTGGAGGCTGGCAGAGTCCTTCAGGTGCCTTTCAATGGCTCTTGTTTATGATCTTCATCAGCTCCTGGGGAACTGGGGCTGGGCACACAGGGCTGCAGCTCCTTTGAAACACCCTTCTGGTGAGCTGGCACAGCCTGGTGAGCTTCCCAGCAGAGAGGACCTCCCCTGGCACCCCAAGCACGGAGGAGATGTTTGAGGTGGGTCCTGCCCCAGCTGTTTCAGGGAAGCTCAGCTGGGTCCTCAGTGTCCTTCAGTGGAAAATCCCTGACCCCTCAACTCCGTGTGACCCACCTTGAGCACACAAAAGCAGCTGCTGGTGCCCAGCAGTGCCAGGGCGGATGTGGGAGGGCAGGGCACCGCAGGAGGGCACCAGGAGCAGCTAAAAGCAGGAGGGCACACCCGCAGGGACCAGTGCCCACAGGACTGAGTGGATCTGCTTGCCCCGAGGACAGGAGGATGCTTGGTGTGGCTTTCACCACCGGGGTCCTGCTGGCCCTGGTGGGTGGCACAGATGCCCGCCGCTGCAGTGAGTGCCAGCCTGGCTGCCCAGGCACCGGGCAGAGAGATGCTGGGGGGGGACTCGGGCTCCTCACCAGCAGTGCTAACGGGCTGCCTGGCTCCTTGCCTTCCAGTTGCGCCGGAATCCCTGGTCTCCACGATGCTGGGACAGCTGGAGGGGTCGGTCTCAGAGTCTGAGAAACCAAACCCCAGCGTCCTGCTGGCCATGAGCCTGGCCGGGGGCAGCGGCAGCGGTGCCGACCAGCTGCTGCTCCGTCTGATACAGGAGGAGGCTGTGAAGTACGGCCAAGGTAGGGCGGGGCGGGGGGGTTCAGTCCCAGGACCACCAGCTCTCTCCGCAGCACCTGGGGGCTGGGCAGCTGCCAGGTCCTAGCTCCCCCCCGCCCCGACACCCACCTCCCACCCCCTGCTGTTCTCTTGTCCCCACAGAGATGACCTCAGGGCAGGTGGCTCTGCATGTGCTTGCCCTCCTCTCCTCCTGCCAGAACCCCAAGCAAGTCCAAGCTCTGGGACAAAGCATCGACCTGGTCTATGTCCTCCAGCAGAAAACAGACGAGGAGGTGGCCAGCCTGGGTGAGCTGGGATGGGAGAGGGGGGAGGAGAGACTTGTGCAGCCCCTCCAGAGGGTCCTGTCTGGTGTACAAAGCCAGTGGACAGCCAGGCTTAAGATGTTGACTTCCTCCTTCTGGCCAGAAACGAGTTTCAACAGCCCCTGTGAGCTCCCCTATCAGCAGCAGTGTAGATGAAGCCCAAAGAAATTAGGTCTGCTCGAGGTCATCAGAGAACTGTTTGGCTTGGGAAGGATCTCTGAGAGCACGGAGTCCAACCATCAACCCACCATGGCCACCAAGCCCTGGCCCCAGGTGCCATGGCCATACCTTTCTGGAACACATCCAGGGATGGGGACTCCACCACCTCCCCTGGGCAGCCTCTTCCAGTCCCTGACCACTCCTGCAGCCAAGAAATTGCTCCTCATGTCCAGCCTAAGCCTCCCCTGGGGCAACCTGAGGCCATTGCCTCTCTTTCTATCACCTGAGACTAGGGAGAAGAGACCAAACCCTACCTCTCCACAACCAGGGGCTGCAGAGAGCCAGAAGCTCTCCCCTCAGCCTCCTTCTCTCCAGGCTCAACACCCCCAGCTCCCTCAGCTGCTCCTCCCCAGCCCTGTTCTCCAGCCCCTTCCCCATCTTGGTTGCCCTTCTCTGGAGCTCCTCCAGCCCCTCAGTGTCCTTCCTGGAGTGCTGAGATGTCCCTCTCTGCAGTCCAGCCCCCCAGCAGCTCACTGCCCTTTGCCTTGCAGAGATTGAGGGAGTGCCAATGACCACCCTCTACAGTGTCAGCCTGGATGCCCTGGCCCTGTGCCTGGTGCAGGCGGGTGGCTACGAATCAGCAGCTGTGGCCCTGGCCAGGCAGGTGCTGAAGGCTGGAAACCAAATCTCTGTGGGTAAGGAGCCCCTCCAGCCCCTCTGCTCACACAGGCCCTGCTCCTGGTGCCCTGGTGGTGACGTTGTGACCGTGCAGATACCCGTGCCATGGTGGTGCAGGCACTGGTGTGCGCCTATGGCCACACGGACCTCCAGAGCGTCCAGAGCCTGCTCTGGAATGCAGTGTCCAGTGTGACCAACGACCTCCTCGACGAGCAGGAGATGAATGATGGAGTGATTGGCAACATCTACAGCATGGGGCTGGCCCTGCAGGTACGGCCTGGGGAGGGCTGTGGTGCCGTGGCTGCCCAGGCGCCGCTCCCGGGGCTGCTCACACCATCTCCCACCTTCCCCACAGGCACTGGAGACCTCCAGCAAGTTTTATGCCCCACGGGAGTGGGACTGTGAGCAAGCCTTCAACGTGGTGTACAAATATGACTACCACCAGCCCACGGCCATTGCCCAGGTCCTGCCTGCCCTCGTCAACAAACCCTACCTGCAGGCAGCCAGCGTGGACTGCCCTGTCAAGACCAGAACCAGAACGTCCCCAGACCAACGCTTCTCCCTGCCCCCAAGCCTGGAGACAACCAAAGATGACGAAGGTAGAGCTGCTGCCACCCTGAGCATCCCCCAGACCCCGTGGGGACAATGCTCCTGCCCTGTGGGAGCGTGCCAGGTGCCCACTTGACCCCTCTGCTCTGCCAGCAGCCACCATCGAGGTGCACTACACCATCATGAACAAGCTGCAGGGAATACCCTTCAACAACTCCATCCAGGTGGAGGTCCCAGCTGGCTCTGTGCTGCTCAAGGTGCTGCAGGCTGCAGAGAAGAAGGAACCTGACACCTTTAGGTGAGAGCCAGAGGGGCTGAGGGGGCAGGTGGCAGCCCCCCACCGAGACCTTTATTAGAATAAACCTTTATTAGAATAAACCAAACCAGGTTGGAAGAGACCTTCAAGATCATCGTGTCCAACCCATCAACCAATCCAACCCACCCAAACAGCTAACCCATGGCACCAAGCACCCCATCAAGTCTCCTTCTGAACACCTCCAATGACGGCGACTCCACCAGCTCCCCGGGCAGCCCATTCCATAGCGCAATCACTATTTCAGTATAGAACTTCTTCCTAACATCCAAACAACCTGAGCCCACCTGCTGCTCACAGCATCATGGAAGTGGTTGGCTGGAAAAGATCTTTAAGATCATGGAGTGCAACCTTTCACCCAGCTCTGCCCAGGGCACCACCAAACCATGGCCCTCAGCATCACATCTCCAGGGCTTGGAAGCCCCTGCAGGGATGGGGATTCCACCACTGCCCTGGGCAGCCTGGGACAGGGCTTGACAACCCTCAAGGGCAAGAAATTGTTCCTCAAGTCCAGCCTAAACCTCCCCTGGGGCAACTTGAGGCTGTTCCCTCTTCTCCTGTCACTTGTTCCTCGGCACAAGAGCCCAGCCCCCACCTGGCTGCAGCCTCCTTGCTGGGAGCTGCAGAGAGCCAGAAGCTCTCCCCTCAGCCTCCTCTGCTCCAGGCTCAACACCCCCAGCTCCCTCATCTGCTCCTCCCCAGCCCTGTTCTGCAGACCCTCCCCCAGCTTGGTTGCCCTGCTCTGGACCTGCTGCTCACAAGTTGTGCTCTCACACAGCTTCAAGACAGAGGAGACATCCTGGGGCCCCATGGTGGTCTCCATCCATGGGCTGGCTGCCAACCCACAGGAAAGGACCTACTGGAAGTACCTCAGTGGCGAGGATGCCCTGGAGGAAGGTGGGCAGCATGGGGTGGGGGGCACAGGGGGTCATAGAATCATAGAATCAACAGGGTTGGAAAAGACTTCAAAGATCATCAAGTCCAACCTGTCACCCAGCACCTCAGGACTGCTAAACCATGGCTCCTAGGGCCACATCAAATCCCCTCTTGAACACCTCTAGGGATGGGGACTCCACCACCTCCCTGGGCAGCACATTCCCATGGCCAATCTTCCTTGCTGGGAAGAACTTTCTCCTCACCTCCAGCCTAAACTTCCCCTGGCACAGCTTGAGACTGTGTCCTCTTGTTCTGGTGCTGCTTGCCTGCCTGGAGAAGAAACCAAACCCCACCTGGCTACAACCTCCCTTCAGGGAGTTGGAGAGAGCAAGAAGGTCTCCCCTGAGCCTCCTCTTCTCCAGGCTAAGCAACCCCAGCTCCCTCAGCCTCTCCTCACAGGGCTGTGCTCCAGACCCCTCCCCAGCCTCCTTGCCCTTCTCTGGACACCTTCCAGCATCTCAATGTCCTTCCTAAACTGAGGAGCCCAGAACTGGGTCCTATTGCCCTGACCTCACTGACAGCTGTCCCTTCCCTGCAGGGGTTGGCACCTACAAGCCCCACAACATGGAGCACATCCTGGCCAACTTCACCACCTACTGAAGACACCAAGGGACCCCTGGCCCCAGCAGCCCCAACGTGGTAGCAATAAAAAGCTCTTTGCAGCACAACTCTGTGTGTGTATGTGTGAGAGAGGGGCTGGTGAGGAGTCTTTTGGGGGGGTCACAGAGACCCCAGAGCCCTGAATGGGGATGAGACCCTGGAGACAGGCTTGGGAGAAGCCATTGGAGGCACTTGGGAACCTCAGCAGGACACTGAGGGTGGAAGGGTCCAGCCTGCCACTGGGTGTGGGACCATGAGGAATGTTGTGGAGGGACAAGGAGGGGTGGAATCCTACCCAGACTACCCCAGAGGTGGTGGTGGGGAGTCTTTTGGGGGGTGATATTGGAAGGACAGCGATGTCCTCAGGGCTTTGGGGCCTGAGGCTTGGCTGGTGGGTCCCAGGCTGTCTCCAGTGACTGGAGCTGCAGGCTGGACAGGGATGGGATCGTCCAGGGCTGGGGGGCAGGAGGGGGAAAGGCCACCTGCAATGAGGGGGAAGATGAGGAAGGGGATATGGCTCCCACCATGTCATTGTCCCCCTTCCTCCTTACTGGGCTCTCTGGGCACACCCTGGCAAGTCCCAGGTGGGCAAATCCCACCCAGCTAGAGGCCACTTGGGCCACACAGGCACTTGCTGCCATTTCACTGTTGGCATTCTGGAGACTCATTCCCCACTAGTTCCACAAACCCTCTTCAGCTCTGCCCCAGGAGCTGCTGGGCTGGTCCTCTGGCCACTGTCTTCATTCCTGCCCTCCAGTTCCATTTGCTCTTCTCTCCTTGCAGACTTGAGCCCCATTCATCTCAGTCATGCTTCTCTGTCTGCCCATTGCCTCCTTCCATCCCAGCTCCTCCACTTCTCCCCCAGCCTGGCTCCATGGGGTGGGGAGGGGCTTTGGAGGTACTGCCACACCAACCTCTTCAGTGTCAGCCTGGATGCTCCTGGATGCAGCAGCCAGCAGGCTGGTGGCTACAAAGATCATGGGGTTAATCCCCCCAGGAAAGAGGAACTGAGAGTGGTCACCCCCAGGGTGATCCTAACTGGGGAGGGAGAGAATTGTTGAGCAGTGGTGCAAGGTCTGATAAATGGGATTCAAGGCTGCAAGGAGAGAGGAGCAAATGGAACTGAAGGGTAGGAATGGAGGCAGTAGCCAGGGGTAGCCCAGCAGCTCCTGGGGAAGAATCCAACAGGCTTTGGGGAAGCCCCAGGGAGTGAGTGACCATCAACAGTGAATTGGCAGCAAGTGCACCTCCAAGCCTGGGGTCAGGTTTGTGCCACTCACTCCCTCCAAGAAGGACACTGAGCAGCTGGAGCAGGGCCAGAGCAGGGCAACAAAGCTGGGGAAGGGTCTGGAGTACAGGGCTGGGGAGGAGCATCTGAGGGAGCTGGGGGTGTTGAGCCTGGAGCAGGGGAGGCTGAGGGGAGAGCTTCTGGCTCTCTGCAGCTCCCTGCAAGGAGGCTGCAGCCAGGTGAGCATTCGGCTCTTGTGCCAAGGAACAAGTGACAGGAGAAGAGGGAACAGCCTCAAGTTGCCCCAGCGGAGGTTTAGGTTGAACTTGAGGAACAATTTGTTGCCCTTGAGGGTTCTCAAGGCTTGTCCCAGGCTGCCCAGGGCAGTGGTGGCGTCCCCATCCCTGGAGGGGCTTCCAAGCCCTGGAGATGTGATGCTGATAGCCCTGGCTCGGGGCGCCCTGGGCAGAGCTGGGTGAAGGGTTGGACTCCACGACTCCAAAGGTCTCTCCCATCCTGCGCTCCTCCGGAGCTGCCCCCCGGAACCACTGTGTGCGTTCCGCGTTTCCCGGGGAAGCGGCAGGCAGCGCCGCAGCACCGGGACGTCGCTCGGGGGGCAGCTGCGGGGCCGGGCGCCATGGCCGCGCTGTGCCCATGGAGGCTCCTGCGGCCGCTCCCGGCTGCGGCACGGCCGGGGACCGCCGGTGAGGACTCGGAGCGGCCACGGGGACCGCAGGCTGCGCTGGGCGGCCGGCGGGGAGCGGGGCCGGGCGGCTGCACCCCCGGCCGGGGCGAGCAGGGGTCAGGGGGGGAGGATCCGGTATCAGGAGCCCCAAGCGCCTGCTGCACTCACCGGGGAGGGTTGGGGTCCCGGCGGGGAGCGGGGCCGGGGGCTGCATCCCGGCCGGGGCGAGCAGGGGTCGGGGGGGAGGATCCGGTATCAGGAGCCCCAAGAGCCTGCTGCACTCCCCGGGGAGGGTTGGGGTCCCGGCGGGGAGCGGGGCCGGGCGGCTGCATCCTGGCGGGGACGAGCCGGGGTCAGCGGGGGAGCTCCGGTACCGGGAGCCCCAAGCGCCTGCTGCACTAACCGGGGAGGATTGGGGTCCAGGCGGGAAGCGTGGCCAGGCAGCTGCATCCTGGCAGGGACGAGCCGGGGTTAGGGGGGGAGCTCCGGTATCGCCCCGGCGGGGACGAGCCGGGGTTAGCGGGGGAGCTCCGGTATCGCCCCGGCAGGGACGAGCCGGGGTTAAGGGGGGAGCTCCGGTATCGCCCCGGCAGGGACGAGCCGGGGTTAGCGGGGGAGCTCCGGTATCGCCCCGGCAGGGACGAGCCGGGGTTAGGGGGGGGAGCTCCGGTATCGCCCCGGCAGGGACGAGCCGGGGTTAGCGGGGGAGCTCCGGTATCGCCCCGGCAGGGACGAGCCGGGGTTAGCGGGGGAGCTCCGGTATCGCCCCGGCGGGGACGAGCCGGGGTTAAGGGGGGAGCTCCGGTATCGCCCCGGCGGGGACGAGCCGGGGTTAAGGGGGGAGCTCCGGTATCGCCCCGGCAGGGACGAGCCGGGGTTAAGGGGGGAGCTCCGGTATCGCCCCGGCGGGGACGAGCCGGGGTTAAGGGGGGAGCTCCGGTATCGCCCCGGCGGGGACGAGCCGGGGTTAAGGGGGGAGCTCCGGTATCGCCCCGGCGCCTACTGCACTACCCGGGGAGGGTTGGGGTCCAGGTCTCCTGGGCCAGCAGTGCTGTCTGGGGGTGGGGATGGGGACGTTGAAATCTTAAAGAGAGTTTGAGATCCGGGAGAATTCCCTCCCTGGGTCCCCGCAGGCTCTGCCGGAGCCGCCTGCGGAGCCCCTGCTGCCGGTGGCTGCGTTCCCGGTTTGACCTCCCCGCTCTGTCCCCCAGGTGCCGGTGGTCTCAGCATCCCCCGGGCGGGGCTGAAGCAGTACGTGTTGCCCCCGGATTACAGCGGTAAGGAGGGACGGCAGGGGACGCCCCCTGCCTGCTGGCACCCGCGGTGCCCCTGCACTGGGGCGTCCTGAGGGGTCGCCGCGACCCTCACCCTCTGTGTCCTGCCGGCAGGAATCGTAATCCCGGAGAAGCCAAAGCTGAAATTCATGGATAAGGTCCCGCAGGTGCCCAAGGTCAAGCGGGAGCCGCGGAACCTGCGTGACATCCGTGGCCCGTCCCGGAAGGCCACCGACTTCACCCAGGGGCAGTACGGGATCCTGGTGAGTGGGATGGGGCTGTCCACCCCCACCCCCAGCCACAGCTGGGAAGCCTGGAGAGGCTGGGAGCTGCATCAGGAAGGAGTTGAAGGGGGGTTGGGAGTAGGGTTCCCTGGGGTGGAGACTCCCCTCTGGTGCTGGGCCCTCCTGTGGAGGTGGAAACTCCAAGTAAAGCACTGGGTGGAGGGGACCAAGGCCAAACTGGCTCCAACAAGTCAGGCTGAGCCACTTCTTCCCAGCAAGAGAGACTCGCCATTGGAATGTGCTGCCTGGGGAGGTGGTGGAGTCACCATCACTGGAGGTGCTTAGGAAGAGACTGGATGGGGTGCTTGGTGCCATGGTTTAGTTGATTAGATGGTGTTGGGTGATAGGTTGGACTCGATGATATTGAAGGTCATTTCCAACCTGGTCTGTTCTGTTCTGTTCTGTTCTGTTCTATTCTATTCTATTCTATCCCTTTCCATCCCATCCCATCCTATCCTATCCTATTTCCTGGATCTATTTCTATTAACCTGGTTAATTCTTTTTCTCCCCCCCTTTTTCTCCCCCCCTTTTTCTCCCCCCCCTTTTTCTCCCCCCCCTTTTTCTCCCCCCCCTTTTTCTCCCCCCCCTTTTTCTCCCCCCCCTTTTTCTCCCCCCCTTTTTCTCCCCCCCCCTTTTTCTCCCCCCCTTTTTCTCCCCCCCCTTTTCTCCCCCCCCTTTTTCTCCCCCCCCTTTTTCTCCCCCCCCCTTTTTCTCCCCCCCCCTTTTTCTCCCCCCCCCCTTTTTCTCCCCCCCCCTTTTTCTCCCCCCCCCTTTTTCTCCCCCCCCTTTTTCTCCCCCCCCCCTTTTTCTCCCCCCCCCTTTTTCTCCCCCCCCTTTTTCTCCCCCCCCTTTTCTCCCCCCCCTTTTCTCCCCCCCCCTTTCTTCTCCCCCCCCCTTTTCTCCCCCCCCTTTTCTCCCCCCCCTTTTCTCCCCCCCCTTTTTCTCCCCCCCCTTTTTCTCCCCCCCCCTTTTTCTCCCCCCCCTTTTTCTCCCCCCCCTTTTTCTCCCCCCCCTTTTTCTCCCCCCCCTTTTTCTCCCCCCCCTTTTTCTCCCCCCCCTTTTTCTCCCCCCCCTTTTTCTCCCCCCCCTTTTTCTCCCCCCCCTTTTTCTCCCCCCCCTTTTTCTCCCCCCCCTTTTTCTCCCCCCCCCCTTTTTCTCCCCCCCCGTTTTTCTCCCCCCCCCCGTTTTTCTCCCCCCTGCCTCGCCTCCCTCTCTGCCTCTCTTCCTCCTCCACAGGCCCTGGGGGGTGGCTACCTGCACTGGGGCCACTTTGAGATGATCCGCCTGACCATCGGCCGCTGCATGAACCCCAAGACCATGTTCGCCATCTGGCGCGTGCCGGCCCCCTACAAGCCGCTGACCAAGAAGAGCCTGGGGCACCGCATGGGGGGCGGCAAGGGCCCCATCGACCGCTACGTGACGGCGGTGAAGAGCGGGCGCCTGCTGGTGGAGCTGGGCGGCCGCTGCGAGTTCCAGGAGGTGCAGCCTTTCCTGCTGCAGGTGGCCAGGAAGCTGCCCTTCCCCGCCGTCCCCATCAGCAGGGAGGGCCTGCAGGAGATGAGGCGGCGGGAGGAGGAGAGGAGGCTCAACAACCAGAACCCTTGGACCTTCGAGCGCATCGCCACCGCCAACATGCTGGGCATGCGCCGCTACCTCAGCCCCTACGACCTGCACCTCAAGGGGCGCTACTGGGGCAAGTTCTTCCTCCAGCACAGGGTCTGAGCGGCTCCCGCCTCCCATTAAAGCTTCCCACTGCAGCCTCCCGCTCGCCCCTGCCCTGCTTTCTGGTGTCCAGTCCTGGGCCCCTCAGTTTAAGGAGGACATTGAGATGCTGGAAGGTGTCCAGAGAAGGGCAAGGAGGATGGCAAGGGGTCTGGAGCACAGCCCTGTGAGGAGAGGCTGAGGGAGCTGGGGGTGTTTAGCCTGCAGAAGAGGAGGCTCAGGGGAGACCTTCTTGCTCTCTCCACCTCCCTGAAGGGAGGTTGTAGCCAGGTGGGGGTTGGGCTCTTCTCCCAGGCAGGCAACCAGCACCAGAACAAGAGGACATAGTCTCAAGCTGTGCCAGGGGAGGTTTAGGCTGGAGGTGAGGAGAAAGTTCTTCTCAGCAAGAGAGATTGGCCATTGGAATGTGCTGCCCAGGGAGGTGGTGGAGTCACCATCCCTGGAGGTGTTTAGGAAGAGCCTGGATGTGGCCCTTGGAGCCATGGTTTAGTTGATTAGATGGTGCTGGGTGATAGGTTGGACTTGATGATCTCAAAGGTCTTTTCAAGCCTGGTTAATTCTATTCTAATTGGCCATTGGAATGTGCTGCCCAGGGAGGTGGTGGAGTCACCATCCCTGGAGGAGTCAAGAAAAGGCCTGAATGTGGCCCTTGGAGCCGTGGTTTAGTTAGTCAGGAGGTGTTGGGTGACAGGTTGGACTTGATGATCTCTGAGATCTTTTCCAACCTTTTTGATTCTGTGATTCTTGGAGGGGGAAAGGTGCAGCTGGCATCATCCCCAGATGTGGTGCAGCAATGTGAGTTAGGAGAGCAGCCCTGTGGAGGAAGGAGCTGGGAGTGCTGGTGGGTAAGAGGGTCTCCATGGGGCAGTAGGGTGGGTTTAGGTAGTTTTAATGGGGAAGGGGATATTCAACCCACCACAGGCAGCAATGTGCCCTGGTGGCCAAGAGGGCCAATAGGATCCTGGGGTGCATTAGGAGGAGTGTGGAGGGAGGTTCTCCTCCCCCTCTGCTTTGCCCTGGTGAGACCACACCTGGAATATTGCCTCCAGTTTTGGGCTCCCCAGTTCAGGAGGGACAGGGATCTGCTGGAGAGAGTTCAGTGGAGGGCTGTGAGGATGCTGAAGGGACTGCAGCACTGCCCTGTGAGGAGAGGCTGAGAGCCCTGGGGCTGTTCAGTCTGGAGAGAAGACTGAGGGTGGATCTGATCAATGTCTATCAATAGCTGAGGGCTGGGGCTCAGGAGGGAGGGGACAGGCTCTGCTCAGCTGCACCCTGTGACAGGACAAGGGGCAATGGATGGAAACTCCAGCACAGGAGCTTCCACCTCAACAGGAGGAGGAACTTCTTCCCTGTGAGGGTCCCAGAGCCCTAGAGCAGGCTGCCCAGAGAGGTTGTGGAGTCTCCTTCTCTGGAGCCTTCCAAGCCCCATCTGGATGTGTTCCTCTGTGCCCTGTGCTGGGTTCTATGGCCCTGCTCTGGCAGGGGGCTTGGACTGGATGATCTTCAGAGGTCCCTTCCAACCCCTAACTTCCTGTGAGCCTGTGGCTGCGGCAGGGCTTGTCTCCTGCTGCAGAACCCACCCCCAAAAGCAAGGCAGCACCCCAGGAGCAGGGTGTGGGTGATGTTTTTATTCAGGAGGAGGGCTCTGGTGTGGGCAGCTGCACATCCCAAGAGCCAAGGAGATGGAGAAGTCACCGTGGAGAAGCTCTGAGCGAGGAGGGAGGCTCCAGCTTCCACCCCAAGCAAGGCAGAGCCCTCACCGTCACCCACACGCTGCCCCGGGGAGGAACGCGGCTCCTCTGGCTGCTCTGCCACCGAGGAAGGGGCTGATTTGTCACCATCAGCCAAAGTGGAGGATGGGGAGCAAAGGGCAGTGGGGGTAAACCTTGGGATCTTCACCCAGTGGTGGGAGGGGAGAGAAGGAAAGGGCAGGTGGGCTCCTCCGGACTGTCCTCAGGGCTGCTGGGCTGAGGGCTTGGCAGGAGGGTCCTGGGGTCTCTCCCATGGCTGGAGCAGCAGGTTGGATGCAGGTGGGATCATCCAAGACGGGGGGGGGTAGGAGGAGGAAAGGCCACCTGCAACAGGGAGGAAGATGAGGTGACACTGAGGAAGAAGATAGGGCTCTCATCACCCCCTGATGGGGCTGCTTAGGGTCACCCTGCTGTTGGGTGAATGCCACCCAACTCGACCCCACCCAGGCCCAAACCTGTGCCTTGGGGGTGGGGGGTGAGCAGGGACCTCAGTTTGCATCCTCCCACCAGGCACCCACTCACCTGGAGGGCAGCTGGTGGAGGGTCTCAGGCGAAGATGCTCCCGATGCTGGAAGCCAAGATGATGGCAAGGATGATGCAGCACAGCATGATCAGGATCTTCTTCTGCATGGGGAGAGAGGGGGCTGTGACATGTGGGTGGCATGGAGCTGGGGAGCAGGGACAAGGGACAGGGGTTGGGGAACAAGGGATGGAGGATGAGGAGGCAGTGGGACAGGTGTGAGCTGGTCCTGTGTCCTGCTGGGACAGTCCCCGAGGCTGTGACTTACCCAGGAGCACTGAGGAAGAAGGTCTGGCCCAGCCTGGCAGAGACTGTGGGCCTTTGGGATGTGCCCAGCCCCACACTGCCCTGTCACATCTTCTCGAGGGGCTGTGTCACTGCAGCACCTCAAAGCTGGGGCCAGTCCCAGGCTCTGGGTCCTGAGCCAAAGCCACCATCGTGGCCACCACAGGCTGAGTCGCAGCTGTGCTCATCCCCTGCCTTGGGTTTCTGGAGGTGGCAGGACCCCCACTTGTCCCCTCAGCAGCCCATTGTCACACTGAGCACACAGGGTGGGTGGCAGTGGGGACCTTTATTGTAAGAGGACTTTTTGGTGACCACCAGGTTCCTTTTGGGTGACCACCACATCCTCCCATCCCAGCTCCTCATGGTGCTGGGGCAGTGAGCATCTGGGGCCATGCCACCACCAGCCATCAGAGCCAAGGGCAGATAAGGTCCCTGGTAGCTCAGTCTGCTCAGCACAGGGGACAGCAAAGCATGGCCAGACCTGCTGGCAGCTGCTGGTGCCACCAAACCTTCCTGTCCTGGCCATAGCTGCATCATCCCTTGTCCTCCCACGATGTCCATGCAGATGAGAGCCTGGCCCTCATCTCTTCTTGCCCCCATGACAAGAGATGGGGGACAAGGAGAAGTTGGTTTCTCAGCAAAGAGAAAATGAACAGTCAAATCTTGTCCCCTCCCTGCAGGGGACATGAGGCACTGGCAGGGAATGGTCCAGTGGAGGGGGACACTCCAGTGTCAGGGTCCCAGTGTGGAGGGAGAGGCAGTGGTGCTGAGCTGGAGGAGCTGGCACATGAGGGCAGCAGGTCCAGGAGGAGCAGGGAGAGGAGAGGAGCAGGATGTGATGCTGGGAAGGGTCCAGCTGGGAGCTATCACCACTGGGATGGTTGGACATGTCTGGAGGAGGGAAAGAGGAGATGTCAGCTGGAGAGGCTGGAGGGGAAGGAGCTGATGGGATGCAGCAGGGAATGGGGATGGCAGGGACCAGCGTGGGGAGCATGGAGCCAAGCATGGAGCTGAAACCCAGAGCCCTGGGGAGCACAGGCCCCCAGGCAGAGCCACAGAGCTGGTTGGAAAAGACCTTTGAGATCATCCAGTCCAACCATTCTCTACCTCTGCCAAGGCTGGGGCTAAACCATGGGCTCCAGCACCACATCTCTGCCTCTTTGAGACACCTCCAGGGATGGGGATTCAACCACCTCCCTGAGCAGCCTGTGCCAGGCTTTGAGAACCCTTTCAGTGAAGAACTTTCTTCTGATACCTAACCTAAAGGACAACTTGAGGTCCTTTCCTCTTGTCCTGTCCTTTGTTCCTTGGCACAAGAGCCCAGTCCCCACCTGGCTCCAGCCTCCTTGCAGGGAGCTGCAGAGAGCCAGAAGGTCTCCCCTCAGCCTCCTTTGCTCCAGGCTCAACACCCCCAGCTCCCTCAGATGCTCCTCCCCAGCCCTCTTCTCCAGGCCCTTCCCCAGCTTGGTTGCCCTTCTCTGACCCTGCTCCAGCTCCTCAATGCCTTTCTGGGAGTGAGAAGCCCAAAACTGACCCCAGGATTCCAGGTGTGGCCTCAGCAGTGCTGAGCACCACGAAGCTCCTCACACCAGGACCCCCAGCCCCAAAAGCAGCAGCAGCAGAAACCAAACCGCCACAGAGCCAGATCTCAGCACTGGGACACAGAGCAGCCTCATCCTGCCAGCCCACTGTCCCCAAGCCCTCCATGTCCCTGTGCTGAGGGTCCCCAAACACTTACAGACCACAGCCCCCCCCAGTCTTGGGGGCTATTTCTTGTTTAGCCCCACGGACAGTCCGATGATGAGGGCAACTGTCCCCAGCAAGAGCACCACAACTGCTGCCAAGATCAGCATCTTCTGGAGAGGGCAAGAGTGGAGATGGGGCTGGGGTGACACCTGCCCCGTGGTTTGGGGACACACATGGAGAGCAGAAGTGGGCCCAGAGGAGCCCAGAAGAGCCAGAGATGCTGCAGACCCAGGGACAAGGCAGGGGGGGCTGAGCCCCCCCTCACCAGCTCATCACACCTGAGGGGTTCCAAGGGTGGGGTTGGAGGTGAGGGGGCAGAGAAGGACAGAGATGCCAACCTCCAGGGAGGGCATAAGAGAGGACCAGGAACTGGCTGGGGTGGTTGGGGGTGGCTGGTGGCCAATGGGAGCTGTGGGTGTCATCTAGAGGGTAGCTAGGGGACACGAGGGTTGGGGGGGAGGACACAAGGGGTGTCTGGAGGACACAAAAGGCTGGAAGACACAAGAGGTGGGGGGGAGGACACAAGGGGTGGCTGTGGGACACAATGGATGGCTGAGGGACACAAAGTGGTTGAGGGACAAGAGGTGGCTGGGGGACAGAAGTGGTTCTCAGGGTCCCTGGAGAGCATGAGGAGATGCTGGGGGACAGAGAAGGGGGAGAATGTGGGGTAGCTGGAGGACATGAGGTGGTTTGGGATAGAAGAGGTGGTTGGGGGACACAAGGGGTTTTCAGGGCCTCTGGAGGTTATGGGGAGATGCTGAGGGATAGAAGAGGACGCTGGGGGTGGCTGGGGGACACAAAGGGTGGCTGGGGGACAGGAGAGGTGGTTGGGAGACATGAGGAGTGGTTGGGAAACACATGGGGAGATGCTGAGGGATAGAAGAACATACTGGGGGTGGCTGGGGGACAGGAGAGGTGGTTGGGGGACAGGAGAGGTGGTTGGGGGACAGGAGAGGTGGTTGGGAGACGTGAGGAGTGGTTGGGAAACACATGGGGAGATGCTGAGGGATAGAAGAGGACACTGGGGGTGGCTGGGGGATACAAAGGGTGTCTGGGGGACACAAAGGGTGTCTGGGGGACAGAAGAAGTGGCTGGGGGACAGAAGAAGTGGCTGGGGGACAGGAGAGGTGGTTGGGGGACATGAGAAGTGGCTGGGGGACACAAGGGGTTTTCAGAGCCTCTGGAGGTTATGGGGAGATGCAGAGGGACAGAAGAGGACACTGGGGGTGGCTGGGGGACACAAAGGGTATCTGGGGGACACAAAGGGTGGCTGGGGGACAGGAGAGGTGGTTGGGAGACGTGAGGAGTGGTTGGGAAACACATGGGGAGATGCTGAGGGATAGAAGAGGACACTGGGGGTGGCTGGGGGACACATGAAGTGGCTGGGGGACACATGAAGTAGCTGGGGAACACAAGGGGGCTTTAGGTCTACCGGAGGCTATGTGAGGAAGGTCCTGGGAGCACTGGGAGGCGTGATGGCACGCAGAGGGACACACAGGGACAACGGGATGCCTTGAGGATGCCTTGGGGATGCCAGGGCTGCGGAGGGGACACTGTGGGGACACTGGGGCCGTTGGTCCATCTCACCCTCCTGGCCTCACTCTGGTACTTCACAGCCTTTTTGGTGTCGGCCACCGCCCGCTCCACGAAGCCGACGGACTGGTCCATGTTGTTCTCGATGCGGTCGATCATGGTCCCCTGCGGGGCGGGGCGGGGACGGCCGGGGACAGGCGAAGAAAGAGGAGGGACAAGACACACACACACTCTGAGAGCACCCAAGGGGGGTGGCACTCAGCCTCCCCCCACCCACCCACCTTGCGTGCCTGGCCCTGGTACTGCAGAGCTTTTTTGGTCTGCTGGTGGCCCTGCTCCACGTGCTCGGCCGCCTGCCGGACGTGCTGCTCCACGTTATCCAGCAGCCCACCCTGCGGGGACAGCAGAGGGGACACGCTCAGGGGGGACACCGTGGCGTGGTGCCACGGGTGGTGGCGTTCGGCACGGCCCCACGGCGAGCGGCGCGGGCCCCACGGCGCAGGTACTCACCCGTCCCCAGCGGGCACAGTGGCTCCTCGCGTGGCATGGGGGGGACAAAAAGGGGGCTGAGAGAGCGGCCAGGGCCACCGTGGTGCCGGGGACACACGCCTCTGCCCACCCCTGCGTCCCCACGGGGCTCTGGGCAGCCCTGGGCGACAGTGCCTGGGCGGTTTCATGCCCAGGTTCCTCTTTGTCCCCTTGCACAGGTCCTTTCTTGGCCCCTTAGCCAGGTCCCTGCTGTCCCCGTGCAGAAGTTCCTGCTTGTCCCCACTCTCAGCTTCCCACTTGTCCCCACACTCATGTCCCTGCTGTCCCCTTGCACAGGTTCCTTTTTGTCCTCATACAGAGGTCTCCTTCGCATCTCATGGCCTGCTCCTTGCAGTCCCCATGCCCAGCTCCCCACACACAGGTCCCTGCTGTCCCCATGCACAGGTCCCTGCTGTCATATCCAGGTCCCTGCTGTCCCCATGCACAGGTCCCTGCTGTCATATCCAGGTCCCTGCTGTCCCCATGCACAGGTCCCTGCTGTCCCCACACACAGGTCCCTGCTGTCCCCATGCACAGGTCCCTGCTGTCATATCCAGGTCCCTGCTGTCATATCCAGGTCCCTGCTGTCCTCATGCACAGGTCCCTGCTGTCCCCACACACAGGTCCCTGCTGTCCCCATGCACAGCTCCCTGTTGTCATATCCAGGTCCCTGCTGTCCTCATGCACAGGTCCCTGCTGTCATATCCAGGTCCCTGCTCTCCCCATGCACAGGTCCCTGCTGTCCCCATGCACAGCTCCCTGTTGTCATATCCAGGTCCCTGCTGTCCTCATGCACAGGTCCCTGCTGTCCCCACACACAGGTCCCTGCTGTCCCCATGCACAGCTCCCTGTTGTCATATCCAGGTCCCTGCTCTCCCCATGCACAGGTCCCTGCTGTCATATCCAGGTCCCTGCTGTCCCCACACACAGGTCCCTGCTGTCCCCATGCACAGGTCCCTGCTGTCCCCACACACAGATCCCTGCTCTCATATCCAGGTCCCTGCTGTCCTCATGCACAGGTCCCTGCTATCATATCCAGGTCCCTGCTGTCCCACCAGCACACCTGGTTCTCCACCAGCATGGCAATGTCCACGAACATGTCGTGGAGCTCCTTGATGCTGCTCTCCAGCCGCACGATGTCCTTGTGCCGCCCCTCGATCTCGCTCAGCGCCTGCTTCGAGATCTGCGAGTCCATGATCTGCAACGGGCAGCAGGACAGGGTTGGTGGCCCTCATCCAGGTCCCTGTGTCCCTCCTGGTGTCCCCTCCAGACCGCTGCTCACCCCCGAGGTGAAGATGGAGGGGTTCCCACTTTCCAGCATCTCTTCCAGCTCCTCGTCCGTCGTGTTCTTGCCGGCTGCGGGCAGGTGGGGACAGGGTGGGACAAGGATGGGAGAGCAGGTGGGACAGGAGTGGGATAGGGTGGGACAGAGGTGGGATAAGGAGAGGACAGGAGTGAGGCAGGAGTCGGATAGGGATGGGATGGTGTGGGGGTAGAGGTGGGACAGGGGTGGGACAAAATGGAACAGGGGTGGGGAAAGAGGTGGGATAGGGGTAGGGTAGAGGTGGGGACAGCAGTGGGACAGGGGTGGGACGGGGTTGGGGACAGAGGTGGGATAGGGGTAGGGTAGAGGTGGGGACAGCAGTGGGACAGGGGTGGGATAGGGGTAGGACAGAGGTGGGAATAGAGTGGGATAAGGATGGGAAGGGGTTAGGAAAGGGTGGGGACAGGGTGGAACAGGGTGGAATAGGGTGGGATGAGGGTAGGGAAAGTGGGGGGACAGGTCCTACCCACTCTAGCAAAGGAGGTGGGGCCTATGGGACCTGGCTCCACCTACTTCTACCAAAGGGGAGGAGCCTATACTCTAACCCCACCCAGTTCGTCCAGGGAGGTGTGTGGCCTACGGCCTGAGGCCGCCCACTTTGCCCCAAGGGGTGGGGTTCTGGCGGCTGGCCCCGCCCATCCATCCCAAAGGGGGCGTGGTCAGGAGTCCAAATCCCCCCCACTGGTACTGGCGGGGGCGGGGCCTGTGCAGGGGGCGGGGCACTCACTGATCTCGAGCTGCCGCTGGATCCGGCCCTTGCTGCGCTCCCGGAAATCCACCTGCGCCTCGTTGTACTTGGTCATCACATCCACGAACTTGCGGGACAGGACCGAGTGCTGGGGACAAGGACACGGGCTGGGGACACACCACGGACACGACACCTGCCTGGTCCCACAGGCAGCAAGACCCAGGGATGGGGATAGGGACAAGGACACGGGCTGGGGACACACCACGGACACGGCACCTGCCTGGTCCCACAGGCAGCAGGACCCAGGGATGGGGATGGGGACAGGGACAAGGACACGGGCTGGGGACACACCACGGACACGGCACCTGCCTGGTCCCACAGGCAGCAAGACCCAGGGATGGGGATAGGGACAAGGACACGGGCTGGGGAAACACCAGGGGCATGGCACCTGCCTGGTCCCACAGGCAGCAGGACCCAGGGATGGGGATGGGGATAGGGACAAGGACACCGGCTGGGGATACACCACGGACACGGCACCTGCCTGGTCCCACAGGCAGCAGGACCCAGGGATGGGGACAGGGACAAGGACATGGGGTTGGGGACACACCATGGACACAGCACCTGCCTGGTCCCACAGGCAGCAGGACCCAGGGATGGGGACAGGGACAAGGACATGGGGTTGGGGACACACCATGGACACAGCACCTGCCTGGTTCCACAGGCAGCAGGACCCAGGGATGGGGATAGGGACAAGGACACCGGCTGGGGACGCACCTGGGGCATGGCACCTGCCTGGTCCCACAGGCAGCAGGACCCAGGGATGGGGATGGGGACAAGGACATGGGGTTGGGGACACCACAGACAGCACCTCTCTGGTCCACAAGCAGCAGGACCCAGGAATGTGTGGTGGAGACATGGGACACCCTAGGCATGGCATGTCCCAACCCTGGAGCACAGGACCCAGTGCTGGGGATGGGGACAAGGACTCATGGCTTGGGACACCCCAGGCATGACACGTGCCTATGGGCCATTCTCCCAGGGGACAAGAGCTAGGACAGGGGATGTGACACTGGGAACGCCCCAGACATGACACATTCCAGCCCCAGGAGACAAGGTAGGGTGCTGAGGATGGGGCCAGGGACAAGACTGGTGACACTCTGGGCCAGGAGACAGGACAGGATGAGGTGCTGGAGCTGGGGACCCAGAAGGTGGCACATTGCAGCCCATGGGGAACAGGGCAGAGGGACACAAAGCCTGGGAGCACCCAGCCACAGCGTGTCTAAGACAGGGGGATGCTGCTAGAGATGGAGCTGGGAGACCTGGGGACACCCAGGACATGCCCCTCCATGCCAGCCTGTGGAGGATGGGGTGGAGACAGGGTGGGACCTGGACAACCCCCAGCAGCAGGTCCTGGGGGGCCGCAGCTCACCTGAGACTTGCGTATCCGGAGGTCAGCGGAGGACCTGTCCTCATCCTGCTCAATGTTCCTCTCCATGCCTGGGGAGATGCAAACCCCAGGCCATCAGGGACCTGCCCAGTGCTCCCAGCACAGCCTGCCCTCCCTGTGAGGACAAGGGGGACCCCGTGGGGGGAGCAGGTGGGGCCACACAGCCACTCACTCTTCAGCTTGTTGCGGACGCTGTTGGCCATTTTCTTGATGTCTGTGGTCAGCTGCTCCAGGTCATCTTTGGTCTCTGCGGGGTGACAGCACATGAGGCGGGGAAGCCAGCACGGGAACGTCCCCAGGGAGGGGACAGGCGACCTGGGGAGGTGGGGCAGGGGGGAGCAGTGCCCCCCACACTCACTCTGCTCGGGGATGGGGGCCGAGAGGATGACGCTGTAGAGCTTCTTGGCCTCCTCCACGTTCTCCGAGATCTTGTCGATGTTCTGCCGGGTCTCCTCGATCTGCACGAGCCAAGCAGGGGGGTGGGGAGCAAAGAAGGGGCTTGGGGGGCAGGGAGGGGGGGCGTTTCGAGGGGGGGTGGTCTCACATCTGTCCCCCACCTCACCTCCGAGAAGAACTCGTCCATGAACGCCGTGTTGTCCACAGCGATCTCCAGCTCCTCGGTGTCATCGTCTGCGTCCTGTTTCTGAGGGGCGATGGTGGGGAGTGTGACTGCCCCCTCCCGCGGGTGGCAACCACAGAGCCCCCTCCCCACCAGCCCTGCGGGGTCAGGGGGGGACGAGGCACGAGTCAGCCGTGGGGACGTGGTGGCCCACGTGGGGGACGGACGGACGGACAGCTGCAGCGGGGAGGGGAGGGCTGGGGGGGGCGGCCAAGCTTCTCACATCTGGCTGAGGAATTAAGGGATTGCCAGGCTTGGCTGGAGGGAGGGGACGGTGACAGGGATGGGGACAGGGATGGGACAGGGTCTCATGGCCCCAACCTCTGTCCGGTGGCAGCTCCAGGCAGCACCGGGGCTCAGCAGGGGGCCCAAGGGTGGCTGTCACCCCTGGCCGTGACACCACATCTGTCATCCCCCACCCCGCCCCTCCAAGGGCCACCCACCTCCATCCCTTCTCGGGGGGTGCCAAATCCAACCCCCTCCACCTCCCCTCACCCCATTCAGCACCACAGTGCCTGCCTGTGAGGTGGCAGGGGGGGACAAGACGGGGACAGACCCCAGCAGGGGACCCCCGACATTCTCCACCCCCCCCTCCCCCTTTTGGTCTCCTCCCGCCAGAGTAAAAATAAAATTAATCCCTTTGCCCCCCCCAGGGCTTTTATCTGATGACTTCGTAATCCCCACTAAATCCCTGCCAAGCCTCCCTGCCGCGGCTGCCTGCCCCACGCTGGGGCCCTGACACAGCTTGGAGGGCAGCTGGGATCCCCCCAGAGCGTCCAAAGGGAAGCTCACAGCGGCGCAGGGCTGGCCCCAGGAAGCTGGGGGGACAGTGGGGCCCCAGGGCAGGGCAAGAGCGGGAGGAGGAAGCAGAGGTGGTGGCAGCAAGATGTGGGGTGCAGGACGGGGTGCTGGCCTCCATGGACACCCCACAACCATTACAGGACCCCCCCCCCGGAGAAGGGACACCCCCTCTGCCCCACGCAGTGTGAGTTTGGGCTGGTGTGTCCCCACTACACCCCACAGTACCCTCTTTGAGGTGACCCTCTTTGAGGTGACCCTCTTGTCACCCCAAAATGCCCACCCCCCCGAACCCACAGATCTTACCAGCCCCTGCAGTCCCCTCCACCTGACACCCCCATAGCTGGGGGGGGGTCTGGCTCACAGACCTCTCCCCCTACCCCCATTGTGTCTCCATCCCCCACGGGGTGGGGTCTCAGTGACATCCATCCCCACGATGTCCCCATCCACCACAGACCTGGGTCTTGGGGCTATCCCCTCCCCATAACCACCCCATCAACCCTGGGGTGGGGGTCTCAGGGTCCCCCCACACTCACGACTCCCACAACAAGCATGGGGTGAAGTCTCAGGGACTCCCACCCAACGACCCACCCACCATGGGATGGCATCCCAGTGACAGCCACCCCCATAATGCCCCCACCCACCACAAACTTGAATTTTGGGGCCACCTGTCCCCAGGACCCCCCCTCCATCCACCACGAGGTGGTGTCTCAGGACCCCCCACCTCCATAAATTCACTATGGCATGGGGGCTTGGTGACATCCATCCCATGATGTCCCCATCCACCACAGACCTGGGTCTTGAAGCCATCCATCCCCATGCCTCCCCCCCCCACCCCCCAGCACCCCCATCAACCATGGGATGGGGTCTCAGGGTCCTCCATCCCCTATGAAGTGGGGTTTTTAAGGACCCCCATCCCCATGTCACCGAGGGCCCCCCGTGCCAGGGTCCCAGCTCCCCTTGGGTGACCCCCCACCCCTGGAGCTGCCCCCACGGGTTGGGGGTGGGCTGGGGGGGAGGTCTCTCACCGCTTTGAGCTGCTCCAGCCGGTCCTTCATGGTGCCCCCAAGGGCTGGGGGGAGGTCCCCCCGTCCTTGCCCACCTCAGCGCTTGGTCCTCCCTGGCCAAGCCCGGGCTTCCTACATCCAGGCGAGGTGGCGGTGGCCCTGTCCCCCCTGTCCCCAAGCCCAAGGCTGTTGTCCCTCCGCTAATCCCCAGTGACAGGCGCAAGGAAGGCAGGAAGGCGCCGAGGGGAGGGACGAGGTGGAGCCACCCTTCACCTGGGGACACCCCGGGGACACCGGTTTGGTTAAAGGAGAGCCGGTGTTGGTGGCCCTGGCCACCCCCCGTGAGCTGGTAATGAGGCTGGAGGGTGGATGTGGAGGGGCTGTGGGGTGTGGACGTGGAGCAGCTCGGAGGCTCGATGAGGAAGCTGGTCCCCACGAGGGACACGTGGTGACGACGACGTGTCCTTCTCTGTCACGGGTGGCTGCAACGGGGACACGGCTGGGGAGAGCGGACACGGATTGGCGGGGGGGGGTCACAGTTAGGGGATGTGGGTGGGTGAGACACCGTGGGGGATGTGGGGAGAGGAGACATGGATGGCGGGACACAGGAGCACAGCTGGGGGACACAGCTGGGGAGAGGGGATATCGATGAGGGTTTGCAGTTAGGGGACATGGCTGGGGTGAGGGGGCATGGGTGGGGGGATACAGCTGAGGGACATGGCTGGGGTAGGGGACGTGGAAAGGGGAGGCATGTCTGTGGAGAGGGGACAGCTTCAGGGATGCAGATGGGGAGAGGGAACATGCAAGGGGGGACACAGCTGGGGACAGGAGACACAGCTGGGGATAGGGAATATGGAAGGGGAGTCACAGGTACAGGTAGGCGACATAGAAGGGGGGACACAGCTGCAGATAGGGGACACAGAAGGGAGGACACAGCTGGGGACAGGGGACACAGCAGGGCAACACAGGGAGAGGGGGGTATGGCTGGGGAAAGGGGGCATGGCTAGAGGGACACATCCAGGGGGCATGGCTGGGGATAGAAGTCGCAAAAGGGGTGACAGGGGACACGGAGCTGACCCCACAGGTCACACTGCGGTGGACATGGCCACGGGTGTGGGTGGGAACAACACTGGGGGATGTGTTTATGAATAGGGGACACAGCTAGGGGGCATGGGTTACAGTTAGGGGACATGGCTGGAGGGACATGGCTGGGAGGACACGGGTGGAGATGGGGGACATAGCTGGGAGGGCACGGGTGGAGATGGGGGACATAGCTGGGAGGGCACAGCTGAGGGGACACGTCTGTGGGTAAGGGGCGAAGAAATGCCGCTGGCCCTTTAAGAGCAACCGGGGTGGGACCTTTAAACACACTAAGGGGCGTGGCGTTCGGGAGACCACGCCCCCTCGCAGTATCCCGTCCCCTTGCCCTTCGCGCGTGCGCCGCTAGCAGAAGGGGCGTGCGTGATGACGTCATGTGCGTGCGCCCGCGGCTACGCATGCGCGGTTCGGCCTGGGGCCGGAGCGGGCGGCGCGGGGCCTACGGGCGGTGGGCGCCGCCGCCGCCGCCATGTTCCGGTATCAGGTACGTGGGGAGGGTGGAGAGAGGATGGGGGAGGGTCTAATGGGGAAGGAGGAACGCGGACCAGGGTGGGGAGGGGACGCGCCGGGCCGGGAACGGGTTCGTTGCGCCCCCTTCCCACCCTGGCCCGCTCTCCCCCCTACCCCGCCTCGACCGGCTGCCGAGAGGCCTGCGGAGGAACCGGGAAGGTGGTGGGGTATGGAGCCGGGGAGTGTGCTGTAGCCCCGGTACCGGAGGGTGGGGTTGGGTGGGGTGGGGGTCACTGGAGAGCGTAGCGGGGCAGGGAGGAGGTCACCGTTGGGGTCTAGCGGACTAAGGAGAGGAGTGGAGGGGGTCTCCGGCGTAGTGTAACGGGTTAAGGAGGGGACGGGGGACGCGTAACGGGCTGGAAGGGAGTCACCGGGGAGGCATAATGGGGCGAGGATCGGAGTGGGGAGGTCACCGAGCAGGTGTAACGGGCTGGGAGGCGATCACTGGGGAGATGGTGTAACGGGCTGAGACGAGTCGGCGGGGCGAGGGGGGGGATCGCTGGGGTTGTATAATGGGGTGGGGACAGGAGCCTGGGGGGGCACAGGGAGGTGTAACAGGCTCTGTAGTGCAGAGATGGGGGCTCTGACCGGCGGGAGAGGGGTCACTGGGGAGGTGTAACAGGCTGGGCAGCATAAGGGGGGTCATCAGAGGTGGAGGGGGGGGGGGGGGGTCACCTGAGGAGTATGATGGGCTGGAGAAGGCATCCTCTGGGAGGTGTAGCATCCTGGAGAGCGGAGGGGGGAGCCCTCATGGAGGGAGCAGGGGTTATGGGGTACATCTAGGGGTGAAAGACCGGTGCTGACCTCCCCCATCCTTGCTTCCCCCAGTCCCTGGAGGACTGCCCCCTGGATGAGGATGAAGATGCCTTCCAGGCCCTGGGGGAGGAAGATGAAGATATCGACCAGTTCAACGATGACACGTTCGGAGCAGGGGCTGTGGGTGAGTGCTGGGAGACTGCCCCTCAAAACCACCCCTCACAGCCTTGGGGCTGGGCCCCACCGCCCCAGTGATGCCCTCCCTGCCCCTGCCCCTCCCCAGGGGGCCCTCCCTGCGCCTCCCTCACTGTGGGTCCCTTGCAGACGACGACTGGCAGGAGGCACACGAGCGACTGGCCGAGCTGGAGGACAAACCAGTGGCCAACAGGGAACAGGATGGACCCAGTGGGGAGGATTCAGACCTGCTGGGTGAGCCTGAGGACACCTTGGCTGAACGTCTGACCAGGCTGGTCATCGACAGCGAGCTGGAGGACCCTGCCATCATGCAGGCCGTGCAGACCAAGGTCCCCGCTCAGGTGAGGATGGGGCTGGAGGGGGTGGGGGATCCGAGGTGGGAGAGGTGGGGGGAGGGTCTCAGCAGCTCTGTGCTCATTCCCTGTCTGTGTTCCAGCAGCCTGGAGGGTTGAATTCCAGCATCTGGGACAGCTCGGCAGTCCTGCGGCGGATCCGGGGGCCTCTGCTCACTCAGGTGTGGTATGGGGGGGTGGTAGTAGCCATGGTGGGGGTGAGGATGCTGGGGGGGGTGGTAGTAGCCATGGTGGGGGTGAGGATGCTAGGGGGGGGTGGTAGTAGCCATGGGGGGGGTGGGGATGCTAGGGGGGGTGGTAGTAGCCATGGGGGGGGTGGGGATGCTGAGGGGGGGGTGGTAGTAGCCATGGGGGGGGGTGGGGATGCTGGGGGGGGGTGGTAGTAGCCATGGTGGGGGTGAGGATGCTGGGGGGGTGGTAGTAGCCATGGTGGGGGTGGGGATGCTAGGGGGGGTGGTAGTAGCCATGGTGGGGGTGGGGATGCTGGGGGGGTGGTAGTAGCCATAGTGGGGGTGAGGATGCTAGGGGGGGTGGTAGTAGCCATGGTGGGGGTGGGGATGCTGGGGGGGTGGTAGTAGCCATGGTGGGGGTGGGGATGCTGGGGGGGTGGTAGTAGCCATGGTGAGGGTGAGGATGCTAGGGGAGGGATGGTAGTAGCCATGGTGGCTTCCTTAATGCTCCCTCCAGACCTCCTCAGCAGTTGATGTGCTGTGTTGCTATGGGCTGGACAGTGCTGGAGGGGGGCCACCCCCAGGTCATTTTTGTCTCTGGCTGAGTCTGTGTGGACCTGAGTTGAGCTCTAGGCCTTCCTAGACATCACCCCTTGCAGGGCTGGAGAGCCAAGCTGGTGGGGGGGTGGTTCTTGGTGATCTGTGGGTCCCAGTGATATCCTGGTGGCATCCCCATGTGGAATATTGGTGCCTCAAGGCAGAGGAATTTCGTTTGCTGTGATTTAATTAAGGGTCAGGTTTTTAATTGCAGGCAGAGCGTGTTGTGTGGCTCTGCAGGGCTGGGAGCTGAGTGTGGACCTTCCACAGTGGTTGTGGCACAGCCTTGCCACTACATAAAGGGTCTTGGGAGCCGTGTGGAATGTGGGGAGGGTTCTCAGGAATTCCCAGGGTTGGGGGGCCAGGGGGGAAGTGGAATGGGGGGTGGGGTGGGAAGAAGGATGTGGCTGTCTTGTGCTGGGGCAGTCAGTGCTGGAGTCTTTGGTGTCACAGTGACTTCTGGAGGGTGTGAGGGTTGGAAGCCTTCTGCTGTGAGGCCAGGCTGAGAGAGTTGGGGTTGTTCAGCCTGGGGAAGAGAAGGCTCCAGGGAGACCTTGTGGTGGCTTTTCAGTGCCTCAGGGGGCTGAGGAGAAAGCTGGGGACAGACCTTGGAGCAGGGCCTGTTGTGACAGGACAAGGGGTGGTGGTTTGGGACTAACAGAGGGAGATTCAGACTGGAGAGAAGGAAGACAGAGGGGGAGAGGAGGAAGAGAGTGGTGAGAGCCTGTCCCAGGCTGCCCAGAGAGGTGGGAGCTGCCCCAGCCCTGGCACCACTGCAGCTCAGGTTGGTTGGGGCTCTGAGCAGCCTGCTCGAGTTGGCTGCAGGAAGGTTGGACTAGGTGAGCTTTGAAGGTCCCTTCAACCCAACCCAATCCATGATTCTATGTTCTCCTCCTGTTCTGCTGGCAGGAGATGCCCTCTGTGTCCGTGCTGGACTATGCCCTGCCTCAGAGACCCCCTCAGAGCCGAGAGGAGGAGCGGGACCCCTCGGAGCGGGCACTGCCGCGCCGCTCCTCGTCCCCCGTCATCGGCAGCCCCCCAGTCCGGGCTGTTCCCATTGGCACCCCTCCCAAGCAGGCTGCAGTGCCCAACTTCAACCAGCAGGTACCTTCTCAGGGCCCAGAGGGTGCAGGATAATCTCTGAGGGAGCTCCTCCAGGGTGACTGAGCTGGGTCCTTTCCCCTAGATCCTATGTCCAAAGCCTGTCCACATCCGAGCTACGATGCCTCAGCGCTACCCTGCTCCCTATGGCGAGAGGATGTCCCCCAACCAGCTCTGCAACGTCCCGGTACCTCCTCCTCCTCCTCTGCCACCCCTCTGTGTGGGTGCTGCCTTTGTGCCCCTCAACCACTGAGAGTTCCTCTGCCCTTCCCAAGGCTTCATTCCCTTCTTTTTCCCCAGAACTCCTCCCTTTTGGGCCACCCCTTCCCTCACAGCGTCTCTCCCGTCCTCACCCACCTGCAGAGAGCGCAGCTGCTCGGAGGAGCCCAGGTAAAGCCCTTCTCAACCCCTTCCTGACCTCCCCTTCACCACAGCCAGGATCTTTTGGAGAGCCAAGAAGAAAGCTGGGGACAGGCTTTTGAGCCAGGCCTGTTGTGACAGGGCAAAGGGTGATGGTTTCAAAGAGTGAGATTCAGACTGGGGAGAAGGGAGAAATCTGTGATGCTGAGGGTGGTGAGACCTTGTCCCAGGCTGCCCAGAGAGTGGTGGGGGATGCTCCATCCCTGGAACCACTGCAGGCCAGGTGGTTCGGGGCCCTGAGCAACCTGCCCTGGTTGGGGATGTCCCTGCTGACTGCAGAGGGGGTTGGATTAGGTGACCTTCGAAGGTCTCTTGCCACCCAAACCAGTCAGGGATTCTGTGCTACTCTTGGTATGGCTGCAGGAGCTGCCTCTGTGCCTCTCTGCCCAGCCCAAACCCAGCCACCCTCCCTGGCCCCTACCTTGTGCCCCCAGGTCCCTGACTCCAGGTGCCCTCTCTGCCCTACCCAAACCCAGCCACCCTCCCTGGCCCCTGCCTCATGTCCCCAAGCCCCTGACTCCACGTGTCCTCTCTGCCCTACCCAAACCCAGCCACCCTCCCTGGCCCCAGCCTCGTGCCCCCAGGTCCCTGACTCGGGGTGCCCTCTCTGCCCTACCCAAACCCAGCCACCCTCCCTGGCCCCTGCCTCGTGCCCCCAGGTCCCTGACTCGGGCTGTCCTCTCTGCCCTGCCAGGCCGGCCGAATGTCCCCCAGCCAGTTTGCTCGTGTCTCTGGGCTGGTTGGGAGCCCCCTTCCCTCTGTCAATCCCAAGCTGCTCCAAGGCAGAGTTGGGCAGATGATGTCTCCTGCCAGCGGGTTTCGTGCCTTCTTCGGGGCTCCCCCGGCGCCCTCGCAGCCGCAGCATCCGCCGGGCCCCGCCGGCTCCCACCTGCAGGGCCTCAGGTAGGTGCCATCCCCTTCCCTTTGCCCGCTTCCCCCTGCTCTGTAGCCAGCTCTTGAGGACTCCCAACTCTTCTCCAGGCCCCAGTCCCAGATGTTCCGGCCGGATACCACCCACCTGCACCCCCAGCACCGCCGGCTCCTGCACCAGCGGCAGCAGAACCGAAAGTGAGTGCCCTGGCCCAGAGGGGAGCTGCCTGCTGTGCCTGGGGGAGGGGGGTGGCTTTGCATCGACTCTCTGCTGAGGGTGGGGGGGTCCTTGCTGCTGGGGATTAGCCTGTGCACCGCTCTCTGTCCCTTCCTGTAGCTCCTGTGTGCTCACAGGGTCCCTTCTTACCTCCTGCCAGCCAGCACCGGAGCCTCAACGGCTCAGTTGGGGACCGGGGAGGCCACCGGAGCAACCAGCAGGAGCGCAAAGATCCCTATGCCAACCTCATGCTGCAAAGGGAGAAGGATTGGGTGTCCAAGATCCAGATGATGCAGCTCCAGAGCACTGATCCCTACCTAGATGACTATTACTACCAGGTACCAGGGGTGGGGAAGCACCCAGGTCGCTCGTCTGCACCTCCAGTCCCCTTGGTTGACGGTTGGCAAGCTCCTTAACCTTCCCACGGGGAAATGCTGTCCTCCCAGTGTCTTCCCAGTGCTGAGGGGGAATGTGGTGGAGGAAGCAGAAAGGTGGGGTGAGGTGAGGTGAGGAAGGGGAGAGCTGCCTTCTTGATCTTGGATGAGATCTTCAGGGCTGAGGAGGTGGTGGTGGATGCTGGTGGCATGGATTTAAGAGGGTCAAGATAAGAGGAGTGCAGCAAGGGGACAACTGGACTCTCAAATCTCAGCTGGGTTTGAGGTGGGACAGGGCAACTTCATGTGAGGGGAGACTGGGGAGGTCTTCAAGCCACGTAGGATGGATTTGGGAGATTGAGTTGGTCTTCTGGGGTGGGTTTCTGGTCCTGGAGTGTGGTTGGTGGAGCAGGGAGAACAGTCCCCAGCAGCTGATGTGGGCCAGAGCAGTCCTGCCCCCTCTGTGGTGGGCCAGGAGGGATGAGAGCTCCCTGTGGGGCTGTCTGAGCTCTCTGGTGGGAGCTCAGCTGTGGTTCCTCTGCTCTGGGGCTGGCAGGAGGCATCATGCTGACACAGAGGGGGTTTGGGGAGCTGTGGGTGAGCTGCTCTCCCAGTAAAGAAGAGGAACTGGTGCGGCCTCAGGCGGGATGTGAGTCAACAGAGCTCTGCCGTTGCAAAAGAGCCAAATGTTGGCCGGGGTGGGAGGCCCCAGGCATGCTGCTGACAGAGGAAGATGGGCCAACTGGAGCGTGCTGGGGAGCACTGGGAGCTGGGGAGAGAGGATTTGGCATTGTTTGTGTTGAGAAAGAGAGGGCTGGGGAGGAACTTTGACCTCTGTAATCTTCAAGGGGTGATAGAGGAGAGGGTGCAGCAGTCGTGGGGGAAGAGCGGCGGCTTCAGACGCTTGTGGTGTGTCTGGAAGAGCAATAAGGGTTGGGTAAGAAGTGGAGCAGAGGCTGGGAAGAGGCATGTGTTGCATCAATCCTTACCAAGTGGCTTGGAGGGGGGCTCTCAACCTCTCCTCTCTGCCTGCCTCAGAATTACTTCCAGAAGCTGGAGAAGTTGGCAGCAGCAGAGGAAGTGCACGGGGATGGTCCCAAGAAGGAACGCACTAAACTCATCACGCCTCAGGTGGCCAAGCTGGAGCACACCTACAAGCCAGGTAAAACTCTCCTTCCTCCACTCAACCTGTGGGTGAAGAGGTCACCAAGGGACTCCTCCTGGGCTGCAGGTGAAGCAGGATGAGGTGGGGTTTGACTCCCTTTGCTTCCCTTCTCCCTCCTTCCTGCAGTGCAGTTCGAGGGCTCGCTGGGGAAGCTCACGGTCTCCAGCGTCAACAACCCGCGCAAGATGATCGACGCGGTGGTGACCTCCCGCAGCGAGGATGATGTGAGTTTTGTGGCCCTTCATCCCCTCCCAACGGGGCAGCTGGTGCTCAAGCCAGCAGAGAAGCCACCTGCCCTGGTCCTTGACCCCTTGTCCTCCCCTGGCAGGAGACGAAGGAGAAGCAGGTTCGAGACAAGAGGCGCCAGACCCTCGTCACGATCGAGAAGGTGAGTTTGAGGAGGCTCCCTGTGACCCTCAAGGGGTCTGTGGTGAGGTACAAAGGATAAAGAAAGAGCCAGGGAGACCACAGCACAGCACTGAGCTTTGGACATCCAGCTGGGGACAAGTCACCACTCAGCAGTGGCTGAGATGCTGCTTTGCAGGAGATGGGGAGCCTTGGCGAGGAAGAGCTGGGGCTGAGGACCAGCCTTGCTTTCACCCTTTCCCAAAAGCAGCCTGGCCAGGCTTTGCAGAGCCCATTCTTGACTCAGAGCTGAGGTGTTGGATCTCTGCAGCCCCCACAGGAGGGGATGGATGCTTGCAGGTCACAGATTCTCCTCACTCTTGAGTCCAAATGAGGCTTTGAGGCAAATGAGGCCCAGGACATGTGGTTCCTTTCCCGGCGAAGTCAATGGGAGAGCCCTGGCTGGGGCCGGATCTCTACAGAGCCGGGCTAGTGGATCCCATGGCGAGATCCCTGTGCCCTGCTGTGATCCAAGCTTCTCCTGCAGACCTACAGCCTCCTCCTGGACGTGGAGGACTACGAGAGACGCTACCTCCTGAGCCTGGAAGGCGAGCGGCCGGCCCTGATGGGCGAGAGGAAGCAGAAGATCTGCGACATGTATGACAATCTGAGGGGGAAGGCACCTGGGCAGGACAGGTGAGTGACTCAGCGCTTGAAGCTCCTGAAAATGGCTTCCCAAGGACCTGTTTCCCAAGGAAAAGGCAGGCTGAGGGTTCCAGGGATGTGTCTGGGAGCTGGGGGGCCTGAAGTAACCTTTGGTTTTGACCTCTTCTTGGCCGTTTTCCTCCTGCGATCGTTGACGCTGCCCCAGAGCTGCCAGCCCTGCAGCTGGGCTGCTGCCTCTCTGCTCCTTGGGTGTCTCCCCCCTGAGCTCTCCACCCATCCATCTCTGAGGGCCTCTTTTTAACTGCATTGCCTCTCACCTGACCTGGCCTACCAATGGCCAAAAGAAGGCCCCAGGGCCTTGGTGGCTCCTCCTTTGCTTCTCCCTGGGGAACCAGACCTTGTCCTCCTGTCCATCCCATCAACCAGGCAGAGATTGGGCTTCAGGGTGTCCTTCCTGTGTTGCTTGCCCCTCCCCAGGGAGGTTCTTCTGGGGCACAGGGGGCTACCCACAGCCCCCAGGTGAGGGCTTGGACACCTTTTCACCTCTCCTCTGCAGGCCAAGCGATGACCACTTCATGCAGATCATGTGCATCCGCAAAGGGAAGCGCCTGGTGGCCCGGATCCTCCCCTTCCTCTCACCTGAACAAGCAGCTGATGTCCTCATGGCAACAGCCAGGAACTTGCCCTTCCTCATCAAGAAGGATGCTCAGGATGAGGTGAGATTCCAGGAACTGGGAGTAGGGTTTCCCCTCACTCTGGGGTAGGCTTTGGAGCTGGAGCTTCTCATCCCCACGGCAAAGGACGTGGTGGTTTCTTCCTCTCCTGGGAGGCTGCTGGAGGTCTGAGCTCCTGGCAGAGCCCATTTGGAGTGCCTGCTGGCTGGCCCAGCACAGCCCAGCTTCACCAGGAAGGAAACTGGGTGCGGGGAGGGGGGAGATTCCTGGTAGATGTGGCCTTTGTTTCACCAGCTCTTGGCTGAGTGCTCCCCCAAAGGGCTGTGTTGACTCCTCAGGTGACGACTGGAAGCCAAAAATCTTCTCCAGCCAGCCTCAAGAAAGCTCAAGTCCCTGTCACCACTCTGCTCTGTCCCTAGGTGCTGCCCTGCCTGTTGAGGCCCTTCTCCCATGTTCTCTACCACCTCCCCTTGGGGACTGTCACCAGCCTTGTGCAGCAGCTAACGAACCTACCTCAGAGCGCGACCGCGTCGGCGCCCCCCAACCTGCACCTCACTGCTGTGCTCCAAAACAAGGTCCTGCCCTCCCTCCTCCTCCATCAGCTCCCTCCTGCCCTCCCTCCTTCTCCATTGGCTCCCTCCTGCCCTCCCTCCTCCTCCATCAGCTCCCTCCTGCCCTCCCTCCTTCTCCATCAGCTCCCTCCTGCCCTCCCTCCTCCTCCATCAGCTCCCTCCTGCCCTCCCTCCTTCTCCATCAGCTCCCTCCTGCCCTCCCTCCTCCTCCATCAGCTCCCTCCTGCCCCTCCCTCCTCCTCCTCCATCAGCTCCCTCCTGCCCTCCCTCCTCCTCCATCAGCTCCCTCCTGCCCTCCCTCCTCCTCCATCAGCTCCCTCCTGCCCTCCCTCCTCCTCCATCAGCTCCCTCCTGCCCTCCCTCCTCCTCCATCAGCTCCCTCCTGCCCTCCCTCCTCCTCCATCAGCTCCCTCCTGCCCTCCCTCCTCCTCCATCAGCTCCCTCCTGCCCTCCCTCCTCCTCCATCAGCTCCCTCCTGCCCTCCCTCCTCCTCCATCAGCTCCCTCCTGCCCTCCCCCTCCTCCTCCTCGGCCCCCTCCTGCCCCCTTCCTCCTCCTCCTCGGCCCCCTCCTGCCCTCCTCCTCCTGCCCCCCTGATGTCCCTGCCTGTGTCCCCACAGTTCGGTCTGTCCCTGCTGTACTTGGTCCTGAGCCGTGGGGAGGAGCTGCAGAGCTCGGATGCGAACACGGAGCTGATGCAGGACAACCAGTGGTGAGTGGATTGCCCTGGGGGTGGGGAGCAGGTGGGGATGGGGCTGGGTGCTGCGTTGTGCAGGGTCACAAGGGCTTGGCAGAAGGTGATTTGAGTGGTGCTGTCAGCAGCAGCACTGGAAATGGCCACGGTGCTGAAGGAGAAGGATCATGGAGTCACAGAATGGTTTGAGGTGGAAGAGATCTTTGAGATCATGGAGTCCAAGCCTTAACCCAGCACTGCCAGGGACCACTGAACCATGGCCCTCAGCACCACATCTCTATGCCTTTAAAACCTCTCCACCACTGCCCTGAGCAGCCTGGTCCAGGCCTTGACAACCCTCAAGGGCAACAAATTGTTCCTCATGTCCAACCTAAACCTCCCCAGCACAATTTCAGGCTATTTCCTGTCCCTTGTTCTTTGGCACAAGAGCCCAACCCCCACCTGGCTCCAGCCTCCTTGCAGGGAGCTGCAGAGAGCCAGAAGCTCTCCCCTCAGCCTCCTTTGCCCCAGGCTCAACACCCCCAGCTCCCTCAGCTGTTCCCTTCCACAGCTTTATTACCCATCTCTGGACCTGCTCCATCCCCTCGATGCCTTCGGACTGAGGGGCCTAAAACTGACCCCAGGATTCCAGCTGTGGCCTCAGCAGTGCCCAGTCCAGGGGGACAATCCCTGCCCTGCTCCTGCTGGCCACACTCTTGCTGACCCAAGCCAGGCTTGCTGGTGACCTCCTTGGCCACTTGGTCGCCCTCCTTGGTTCCGCTGCCAGACACGGCGAGACGTCCACAGGCCAGGGGCTCCCTGAGGGAGCTTGGTGAGGAGCCAAAGCCTCAGCACCTCTCACCCTTCCCTTCATCCTTCCTCCTCTGTGGCAGGACTGAGCTGATGCTGATGGCAACCCGGGAGCTGCTGCGCATCCCTCAGGCTGCCCTGGCCAAGCCTGTGTCCACCCCTTCCAACCTGATCTCCCTCTTCTCTCGCTACGTTGACCAGCAGAAGCTCAACCTGCTGGAGACAAAATTGCAGTGAGTAGAACCAGGCATCTCCTCCTTTGGGGGGGGGAACAAGAAAATGAGGGGTGGAGGGCAAGCCAGAGGTGCTGGGGGGTGCAAGTGTGGGGCAGAAGGTGAACCCCACAGCTCCTCTGACTGCTCCCCCTCCCCCATTTGGTTGTTCCCCGGTACCAGCTTAGTGCACGGCATCCGGTAGAGCTCCTCAGCACAGAGTGATCCAGAGGATGGATGGATGGATGGATGGATGGAGGGCAGGAGGATGTCCCCTCCCCCCCCACACCTCACCCTGACACCCAGCTGGGTTTCCCCCACCCCAAAATCCTCTCTCAGGGTGGGGCTGGGAGGGAGGGGGTGGGGTGGAGGGGGGGGGGAAGCGTTTTGGCTGCTCCCCCCAACAACGTGCTGCCTCTCCCTGCTCTGCCCCCCTTCCCCCCTCCCTTTCTTTCCTCTTTCCCACCCACCAGAAGGCTGCTCCTCCCCACACATGCACACTATGGGCAAAGTGGGAGGAGGGGGGGGAGAAGTGTGGGGCTGGGAGAAGCCTCCCCCTGCTCTGTTTGTGGGGCAGCAGGGTGCCCCTCACCCCCGACTGAGCACTGAGGCTTGGTTCCTGTCCTGCCCCCTCCCTCTCCCCCCTCTTCCCTGGCTGTGTGAATGCTGGTGCACACTTTTTTTGCACACTTGCCTTGGTCTTCCCCAAAAATCAGCTCCTTCCCTCAGCCCCCAGGGTCAGGCCCAGCAGCTCTGGGGTGGGGGGAAGTGGGGGGAGGAGAGAAAAAGGTGATAAGGGGGGGGGGGGGGGCACCCCTCTTATTGTGCTTCCCCCTCCCCACCCCCTTTTTTCCTCTCCTCCTCCAGGTGGGTTCTGCTGTTCTGCTCCTGGGGAATAAGGGAGGGGGGGAGGGTTTGATTTTACTTTTTTTGTTCCTTTTTTCCCTTTTTTTTTGTGCTTTTAAAAGAAAACAAAAGAGATTTGCACATTGTAGGTATTTACCCCCCCAGAGTAACTTCTCCCTGCCATTAACCAACCCCCCCACACACACACCCCCCCTGGCTGCCCCCTGCCCCCCTCCCCCTCCCTCTTGACTGATCAAGTGGAAAGTTCATTTCTTTTCTTTTCTTTTATTCTTTTCCTTTGTGCTTTTGTTTGTTGGGGTTTTTTTTTTTTCCCTCCCCTGGGTTGTTTTTTTGTTGTTGTTTTGGGTTTGTTTTTTTTCCTTCTCCCTCTCCTCCTCCTCCTCTCCCTCCTCTCAATTTTTTTGGTTCTGGTTAATGAGAATAAAGTTTCTAAATTTACATTTTTATAGGGTATTGTAAATAAAGAGGAATTGTATACTGCCACCAGCTTGGCCTCTGCTTCCCAGCTTCCCACACACACACACACACCCAGGAACCTTCACCTGCCGCCTCCCAAGGATCTTTCCCCCACCCCTCAGTGCACTCTTTAGCCTCCACAGTTCTTCCACACTGCCCTGGGGACTTCCACCCCTTCATCCTTGGGGGCCAGCCCTATGCAGGGCTTCCCCCATACTTCTGTGCACCTCTGTCTCCACCCCCATGCCCCTTCCTGGACTCCAGGGACCTCCCCCCCAGCCCCTGGGGGCTTTCGTTCCTGCTCCCTTCACCTCTAGGGACCATCCCATCTCTGGGGCCATCTCCCCAGCCCTAGGTCTCCACCCTAGAACCCTCCTCCCTACCCCCGGAGCTCCATCCCAGCCCCTAGAACCTCATCCCCGACCCTCCACTCCCTGACGTCTTCCTCCGTGGACTGCCCTCCTGCCGCCGAGACCGATCCCAACCCCGGAGCCCACCCCCATTGGGCTCACGGTGCCCCCAGTCTGGGCTAGGCCTTCCCGGGGGTGGGACGGGTTCGCGGAGGGGAGGGCACAAGCCAGGGGAGGCCCGGAAAGTGTACCCCCAGATGCTGTGCTACAGCCGGCGGCGGGGCCCCAGCCCCGGTCAAAGGTCAGAGGTCACCGTCCCCCTCCCCGCTGGCAATGTATCAACCAATGGCGACGCGAGTAACAGGAGGCCCCGCCCCCAGGCCAATCAATGTCGGGATGAGTCACCTCTCCACCGCGCGGCCGCGCGCCTGATGTCAGTGACGCGCGGCTCCCCTATGGTTGGCTCTCCGTCGAGACAGACGGGCGGATAGACCAGTAAGGAAGCGGGGCGGGGAGAGTAGCCTCAGGATCTTCGGCGCAAGCGCATCATGAACGAATGGGAGTGCAAGCACCGCCCCTCCCGGTCAGCAGCACCAATCAACCCGCCGGGGCGGGACGCACAGGGATCTCTGGGGCCAATGACACGCTACCGGGGGCGGGGCGTGTGACGGCAGGGCGGCGGGGGCGGTGCGGCGGGGAGGCGGCGGCGGCGATGGCGGCGGAGCTGCGAGCGGCGGCCGCGGGGCCCGGCCCGGCGGCTGCGGTGGCAGCAGCAGCAGCGGCAGCGCTGCCCGGCCCTATGGCGCTGCCCGCGGCGCCTGGTGCGGCCCCGGCTCTGCCTTCACCGGCGGCGGGTGGTGGGGCGGGTCCGGGCCCAGGGGCGGGTGCGGCGACGGCGGCAGCAGCGGCGGCGGGGGGAGGAGGAGGAGGTGGTTCCGGGGCGGGTGGTGCTGGGTCCGGTTCGGCCCGTGAAGGTTGGCTTTTTAAATGGACCAACTACATCAAAGGCTACCAGCGCCGCTGGTTCGTACTCAGCAACGGGCTCCTCAGCTACTACCGGTACGTACCGGGGACCCCCGCCGCCCATACCGGTACCGAGGCCGTGTCCCTGCTCCCATGGTGCTTTCCCGTGATTGCATTACCGGCCTCTTCCCCTTTGTGTCACTGCACAGGGACACCTGAGCCCGGTCATGGTGGCCGTGCCCCTCCCTGGCCCTTCATTATTCATGGGGGGGAACCGGAGCTTGCGGGCAGCTGCCAGCTCCGGTTACAGCCTGGCGGGCGGGCAGGGGGAGAGCGCTGACAGCCCCGTCTGGGGTGTTCTGGGTGGCTGGGTCCCACCCTGTCCCCGGCAGGTCCGGGTCCGGTGACGTGGAAGGGGTGTGCCAGGCTGGCACGGCCCCGTACCGGGTTGGCACAGTCCCGTACTGGGTTGGCACAGCCTCATACCGCACCAGGACGCTTCTGTCCCCTCCCGGAGGCACCGACCACAGCAGCACGGTCGTCCCCGAGTCCTCCCTGGCGGTTGTGACCCTCTTCCCCCAACACAACGGTGCCAGCCCTGGCCCTGTTCCCGCTTGGCAGAACCACCGGGAGCCGGAGCTGGTGCCCTATTAATAGCCCTGCCTGCAGGGTGCAGAATTCCAGGCCCCCTCTCCATGGGTCCCTGAGGGGCTTGGGCACTACCTGGGCCAAGCTATGGGCCGTTTCCTTTCTCCAGCCCCCTGGCACCGTGTCCCTCATCCTGCCCCCTCCCCCCAGATCCAAAGCGGAGATGCGGCACACCTGCCGTGGCACCATCAACCTGGCCACGGCCAACATCACCGTGGAGGACTCCTGCAACTTCATCATCTCCAACGGTGGGGCCCAGACCTACCACCTGAAGGCCAGCTCAGAGGTGGAACGGCAACGCTGGGTCACTGCCCTGGAGCTGGCCAAGGCCAAGGCTGTCAAGATGCTCGAGGAGTCAGGTATGGCCCTTGGTGGTGTCCTCACAGCCACTCAAGTGTCTGTTAACCACTTGCTACACCCTTACAGGTCCTCCTCCAGGGGTCCAGGGGTTGTTTTGTTCCTCCATAAACGTGACCCTGTGTCCCCATCCTGCTGCCAAGCCCTTTTCTCCTGCTGGCTTTCTCCCATCCATCTCTCTGCCCGGTTGAGGCGCTGGGTGGTGACAGTGTCACAGCATGTGGCTTGTGGTACTGGTAGCTGCTCCCTGCGCGGGGTTTGGGATGAGGTGGCCGTGCCCATCCACGTGTGAGCCTGGCAGCACTCTCCTGTCCTTCCCTGCTGCCCAGCTTTGGCTCGAGGAGCAGCCTGGCACATCCATCCAGCACCCCTGCCAGGTCATCGGCCATCTGCTCCGAGCTGCCACTCCCTGCTGTGACATTGCTGTAGCGGTGGCCTGCAGCATCCCACCCGCGGCTCCCAGCCCGCAGGGAGCAGTCAGGCTCCTGCTGTGGCCACATCTTGGCAAACCTTGGTAGACCTGCAGCTATTCCCTCATCTCCTGGGGAGGGGGGTGGGGAAAAAGAGAAGCCCCCCCCCACACCCAGGCCCACGCCGCTGTCCCCTTTGAGCCGCCCTCACGTCCCCTCCTCTCCGGCAGACGACTCCGGTGATGAATCGGTGTCGCAGACGGACAAGACAGAGCTGCAGAGCACGCTGAGGACCCTGTCCAGCAAGGTGGAAGATCTGAGCACCTGCAACGACCTGATAGCCAAGCACGGCACGGCCCTGCAGCGCTCCCTCAGCGAGCTGGAGACCCTGCGGCTGCCGGCCGAGAGCACCGAGAAGATCAAGCAGGTCAACGAGCGAGCAACCCTCTTCCGTATCACCTCCAACGCCATGATCAACGTGAGTCCAGGCTGGGGAGGGGCCTGGGGGGCTTTGGACCCCTCCTTAGGCGGACCAGCCGCTCAGCAGTGCTGCATCCAGCTCTGGAGCACTCGGCGCAGGAAGGGCGTGGAGGTGGTGGAGTGGGGCCAGAGGAGGCTGTGAAGATGGTGAGGGGGTTGGAGCAGCTCTGCTGCGAGGACAGGATGAGGGAGCTGGGGGTGTTGGGCCTGGAGGAGAGAAGGCTCTAGGAGGACCTTAGAGCAGCCTTCCAGTAGCAGAAAGGAGGCTGCAGAGGGAGTGTTTGCAACAGCCTGCAAGGACAGGATGAGGGGCAATGGTTGGAAATGAGAGCAGAGCAGGTTGAGATTGGCTGTGAGGAACAAAGTGTGTACCCCATGAGAGAAGAGGAGATTTAGGTTGGATGTGAGGAACAAGATCTGCACCAGGAGAGCAGAGCAGGTTTAGGTTGGATGTGAGGAACAAGGTCTGCACCAGGAGAGCAGAGCAGGTTTAGGTTGGCTGTGAGGAGCAAGATCTGCACCAGGAGAGCAGAGCAGGTTTAGGTTGGATGTGAGGAACAAGATCTGCATCAGGAGAGCAGAGCAGTTTAGGTTGGATGTGAAGAACAAGATCTGCACCAGGAGAGCAGAGCAGTTTAGGTTGGATGTGAGGAACAAGCTGTGCACCAGGAGAGTAGAGTAGGTTTAGATTCGATGTGAGGAACAAGTTCTGCAGCCAACAGGTTGCCCAGGGAGGTAGTTGAGGCTTCATCCCTGGAGATACTCAAGGCTCAGGCTCAACAAGGCTCCAGTGGAGGCTGTCCCTGCAGCGGGGTTGAGCTGGATGACCTCTAGAGGTCCCTTCCAACCCGAACCCTTCCGTGAGGCACCGCTTTCCCTCCGCCAGGCCTGCAGGGATTTCCTGGTGCTGGCCCAGACCCACAGCAAGAAGTGGCAGAAGTCTCTGCAGCACGAGCGGGACCAGCGGATCCGGCTGGAGGAGACCCTGGAGCAGCTGGCCAAGCAGCACAACCACCTGGAGAGGGCGTTCCGGGGGGCCACGGTCCTGCCCGCCAGCGCGCCGGGCACCGGCGGCTCCGCCAAAGGTACTGCCGCAGCTTCCGCCCCCCCCGGCTGCTGGGGGACCAGAGTCACCCCCAGCTGCTTCCAGTCCCTTCCTCAAGCCAGGCTCGATGTCCTTCCTGTTGCTGAACGTGTGCAGCAGGGGCTGTCTGGGGTCTCCTTGCTCCATCCCCAGCTCCTCCTAAGCCTTCCCTGGGGTCTTCTTCACAGAGCAAAACCTCCTTGCTCCATCCCCAGCTCCTCTTAAACCTTCTCTGGGGTCTCCTTCACAGAGCAAAACCTCCTTGCTCCATCCCCAGCTCCTCCTAAGCCTTCCCTGGGGTCTCCTTCACAGAGCAAAACCTCCTTGTTCCATCCCCAGCTCCTCTTAAACCTTCTCTGGGGTCTTCTTCACAGAGCAAAACCTCCTTGCTCCATCCCCAGCTCCTCCTAAGCCTTCTCTGGGGTCTCCTTCACAGAGCAAAACCTCCTTGCTCCATCCTCAGCTTTTCCTAAGCCTTCTCTGGTCTCCTTCACAGAGCAAAACCTCCTTGCTCCATCCCCAGCTCCTCCTAAGCCTTCTCTGGTCTCCTTCATAGAGCAAAACCTCCTTGCTCCATCCCCAGCTCCTCCTAAGCGTTCTCTGGTCTCTCCTTCATGGAGCAAAACCTCCTTGCTCCATCCCCAGCTCCTCCTTAGCCTTGTTTGCTGCCTCCTTCACGGAGCAAAACCTTCTTGCTCAATCCCTAGTTCCTCCTCAAAATTGTCTGATGTCCCTCAGCGCAGTGGGGTGGTGCCAGGTGGTCCTCCAGTGAGGGGAGCTGGGAGGAACTTTGGCACTTAACTGCCTCACTTACCCTCTCCCCTCCTTCCCAGACCCTTGCTGTCCTGCCAAAGGTGACCTGAGCGACGAGGACGATGACAATGAGTTCTTTGACGCCCCGGAGATCATCACCATGCCCGAGAGCATGGGCCACAAGTGAGTGGTGGGGCTCAGGGGCTGCCCTCCTTGCCTCCCACACACACACCCTCCCCCCGGCCTGGGGCTGATTTTGCCCCTCTTCATCCCACCCCAGGCGCACTGGCAGCAACATCAGCGGCACCAGCAGTGACATCAGCCTGGATGAGCAGGTAGGAGGGAGGGTTTCCACCGGGGTCTGGGAGGAACAGGGCTGGAAAAGAGACTTTTCCACCTGGGGTTTGGGAGGAAGGGGGCTGGAAAGGGGTTGTCTGCCTGGGTCTTGGAGGAGTGGGGATGAAAGAGGATTTGCCATCCTGTTCTTGGAGGAACAGGTTTGGAAGGGGGTTGTCTACCTGGGTCTGGGAGGAGTAGGTTTGGAAGGGGGTTGTCCACCTGGGTCTGGGAGGAAGGGGTTTGGAAGGGGGTTGTCCACCTGGATCTGGGAGGAAGGGGTTTGGAAGGGGGTTGTCCACCTGGGTCTGGGAGGAAGGGGTTTGAAAGGGGGTTGTCCACCTGGGTCTTGGAGGAATGGGTTTGGAAGAGGGTTGTCCACCTGGGTCTGGGAGGAAGGGGTTTGGAAGGGGGTTGTCCACCTGGGGCTTAGAGGTGTAGGTTTGGAAGGGGGTTGTCCACCTGGGACTTAGAGGTGTAGGTTTGGAAGGGGGTTGTCCACCTGGGACTTGGAGGAAGGGGTTTGGAAGGGGGTTGTCCACCTGGGTCTGGGAGGAAGGGGTTTGGAAGGGGGTTGTCTGCCTGGGTCTGGGAGGAATGGGTTTGGAAAGGTCTTTTCCACCTGGGTCTTGGAGGAATGGGGCTCGAAGGGGGTTTTCCACCTAGTTCTTGGAGGTATAGGTGTGGAAAGGGCTTTTCCCCATGGTTCTTGGAGGAGCAGGTATGGAAAGGGGCTTCTCCATCAGGTTCTTGGAGGAGCAGGGCTGGAAGCGAGGGTGGCTGTGAGGTAGGGCCGGGTTGGAGGCGGTCACAGCAGCATCCCTCACCTCCATCCAACCCCCTCCCTAGTACAAGCACCAAGTGGAGGACACCAAGAAGGAGAAGAGAACCCGCATCCCCTACAAACCCAACTACAGCCTCAACCTCTGGAGCATCATGAAGAACTGCATCGGGAAGGAGCTGTCCAAGATCCCCATGCCGGTGAGCGGCGGCGGGGAGGGGATGGCGCCGGGGGGGGATGCCGCCGGGGGGGGATGCCGCCCGGGGGGGCAGCCTGAAACCCTTCCCTTCGCTTTACTTCTCTTCCTTCCCCTTCCCCCAGGTCAACTTCAACGAGCCCCTGTCCATGCTGCAGCGCTTGACGGAGGACCTGGAGTACCACGAGCTGCTGGACAGGGCGGCCAAGTGCGAGAGCTCTCTGGAGCAGCTGTGCTACGTGGCCGCCTTCACCGTCTCCTCCTACTCCACCACCGTCTTCCGCACCAGCAAACCCTTCAACCCCCTCCTGGGAGAGACCTTCGAGCTGGATCGGCTGGAGGAGAACGGTTACCGCTCCCTCTGTGAGCAGGTAGAATAGAACAGGATAGAGTTAGCCAGGCTGGAAGAGACCTCAGAGATCCCTGAGTCCAACCTATCACCCAGCACCATCTGATCGACTAAACCATGGCACCAAGCACCCCGTCCTGAACACCTCCAGGGATGGGGACTCCACCACCTCCCTGGGCAGCACATCCCAATGGCCAATCTCTCTTTCTATGAAGAATTTCTTCCTAAGCTCAAGCCTAAACCTCCCCTGGCACAGCTTGAGACTGTGTCCTCTTGTTCTGGTGCTGGCTGCCTGGGAGAAGAGACCAACCCCCACCTGGCTACAACCTCCCTTCAGGGAGTTGGAGAGGGCAAGAAAGTTTTCCCTGAGCCTCCTCTTCTCCAGGCTAAGCAACCCCAGCTCCCTCAGCCTCTCCTCACAGGGCTGTGCTCCAGACCCCTCCCCAGCTTTGTTGCCCTTCTCTGGACACCTTCCAGCATCTCAACATCTTTCTTACACTGAGGGGCCCAGAACTGGACACAGGACTCAAGGTGTGGCCTAACCAGAGCAGAGTACAGGGGCAGAATGACTTCCCTGCTCCTGCTGGCCACACTGTTCCTGCTGCAGGCCAGGATGCCCTTGGCCTTCTTGGCTGCCTGGACACACTGCTGGCTCATGTTCAGCCTACTTTTAACCAGCACCCCCAGGTCCCTTTCTGCCTGGCTGCTCTCAGCCACTCTGACCCCAGCCTGTAGCACTGCCTGGGGTTGTTGTGGCCAATGTGTAGAACCCAGCACTTAGATGTGCTCAGTCTCATACCTTTGGCCTCTGCCCATCTGCCCAGCCTGGCAGGGTCCCTCTGCAGAGCTCTCCTCCCCTCTAACAGATCCACTCCTGCCCCCAGCTTGGTGTCCTCTGCACACTCACTGCTGATGGACTCAATGCCCTCCTCCAGATCATCAACAAAGATATTGAACACCCAGCCCTGCTCCTCCTAGGCCACCAGCAAGCCTTTGGGGTGGCCACTGGCGAGCTGTCCCCCCCTCTCTTTCTCCTGGCCAGGTGAGCCACCACCCGCCGGCTGCTGCCCACCACGCTGACTCCAAGCACGGCTGGACCCTTCGCCAGGAGATCAAAATCACCAGCAAGTTCCGGGGCAAATATCTCTCCATCATGCCCCTGGGTGAGGGCCAGGCTCCTGGGCAGACCCTTTGCAGGTGGGTTTGGGACAAACCAGGAGGTCACAGTCACAGCCAGCCTTACCCTTCCCTCCTCAGGAACCATCCACTGCGTCTTCCACTCCTCCGGCAACCACTACACGTGGAAAAAAGTCACCACCACCGTGCACAACATCATCGTGGGCAAGCTCTGGATAGACCAGGTGGGGTGGGGGCTTCGGGGGGGGGGCCCTGCCTGTGGCACGAAGGGGATCACCCCTCCTGCCTCAGGGGCTGGGGTTGGGTCCAAGCATCTCCTTCCCTCCCCAGTCGGGCGAGATCGAGATCGTCAACCACAAGACCGGCGACAAATGCAACCTCAAGTTTGTCCCTTACAGCTACTTCTCCCGGGACGTGGCCAGGAAGGTGGGACATGGGGGGAGGGCCTGGGACACCCTGGGGGGTGGGGGGGGTTTAACTCCCCAGTGTCCTATTGCAGGCTGTCCCCTGTCTCCCCCTCAGGTCACCGGGGAGGTGACGGACCCCTCCGGCAAGGTTCACTTCGTCCTGTTGGGCACTTGGGACGAGAAGATGGACTGCTACAAGGTGACGCTGGGCGCGGGGGACAACGGGGGAGAGGGGCGGCAGAGGGCCCACGAGGCCGAGGACAGCAAGGTCCTGCTGTGGAAGAGGAACCCACTCCCGTGAGTGAGGGGAGAGGGGCGAGAAAAGGCAGCCCCAAGAACCGGGCAGGGGGAGGCCAGCTGGGAGGCGGGGGCCGGGTCTCGGGGGCTGGGTCTGCGGGGCTGGAGGCTGTGCTGGTGGAAAGAGGTGGAGTTGGGTGTCTCCTGGGGCTGGGTCTTGGGGGCTGGAGGCTGTGCTGGTGGAAAGGGGCTGGGTCTGCGGGGCTGGAGGCTGAGCTGGTGGAAAGGGGCTGGGTCTGCGGGGCTGGAGGCTGCGCTGGTGGAAAGAGGTGGAGTTGGGTGTCTCCTGGGGCCGGGTCTTGGGGGCTGGGTCTTGGGGGCTGGGTCTCCGGGGCTGGAGGCTGTGCTGGTGGAAAGGGGCTGGGTCTGCGGGGCTGGAGGCTGAGCTGGTGGAAAGGGGCTGGGTCTGCGGGGCTGGAGGCTGCGCTGGTGGAAAGAGGTGGAGTTGGATGTCTCCTGGGGCCGGGTCTCGGGGGCTGGATCTCCTGGGGCTGGAGGCTGCGCTGGTGGAAAGGGGTGGAGTTGGGTGTCTCCTGGCGCCGGGTTTTGGAGGCTGGGTTTTGGGAGCTGGGTTCTGGGGGCTGGGTTTTAGGGGCTGGAGGCTGAATTGGTGGAAAGGGTGTTGGGTGTCTCCTGGGGCTGGGTCTTGGGGACCAGGTTCTGGGGGCTGGAGGCTGTGCAGGTGTGAAGGGGTTGAGCTGGGTGTCTCCTGGGGCTGTGCAGGTGTGAAGGGGTTGAGCTGGGTGTCCCCTGGGGGCTGTGCTGGTGGCAGGGGTTGAGCTGGGTGTCCCCTGGGGCTGTGCTGGTGGCAGGGGTTGAGCTGGGTGTCTCCTGGGGCTGTGCTGGTGGCAGGGGTTGAGCTGGGTGTCTCCTGGGGCTGTGCTGGTGGCAGGGGTTGAGCTGGGTGTCTCCTGGGGGCTGTGCTGGTGGCAGGGGTTGAGCTGGGTGTCCCCTGGGGCTGTGCTGGTGGCAGGGGTTGAGCTGGGTGTCTCCTGGGGCTGTGCTGGTGGCAGGGGTTGAGCTGGGTGTCTCCTGGGGGCTGTGCTGGTGGCAGGGGTTGAGCTGGGTGTCCCCTGGGGCTGTGCTGGTGGCAGGGGTTGAGCTGGGTGTCTCCTGGGGGCTGTGCTGGTGGCAGGGGTTGAGCTGGGTGTCTCCTGGGGGCTGTGTGGGTGGCAGGGGTTGAGCTGGGTGTCTCCTGGGGGCTGTGCTGGTGGCAGGGGTTGAGCTGGGTGTCTCCTGGGGCAGGAAGCATGCTGAGAACATGTACTACTTCTCGGAGCTGGCCCTGACCCTGAACGCCCCTGAGAGCGGCACGGCCCCCACCGACAGCCGGCGGCGCCCTGACCAGCGCCTGATGGAGAACGGCCGCTGGGACGAGGCCAACGCCGAGAAGCAGAGGCTGGAGGAGAAGCAGAGGACCTCCCGCAAGAGGCGCGAGGCTGAAGCTGCCAGAGCCACCGAGGACGGTGAGCAAAGGCTCAGCCACCCCCTGGCATCAGCTCCTGAGCAGCTGCAGCAGAGTCTGGAGGAAGAGGCTGAGGCAGCCCCGGGCGGGTAGCAGAGGGCACAGAGCTGGGTGGCAGCGGTGAAGTGCTGGAGGCTCTTGCAGGGGGTCTGGGCAGGCTGGGTCCGGGGTGAGGTTCACCAAGGGCAAGAGCTGGGTCCTGCACTTGGGTCACAACCACCCCAGGAAGGCTCCAGGGTGGGGGCAGAGTGGATGGAAACTGCCCAGGGTAGGTTGGCAACAGTGGCTGGAGATGAGCCAGGGGGTGCCCAGCTGGCCAAGGAGGCCACCAGCAGCCTGGCCTGGAGCAGCAAGAGTGTGGCCAGCAGCCAGGGCAGGGATTGTCCCCTGGGCTGGGCACTGCTGAGGCCACAGCTGGAATCCTGGGGTCAGTTTTGGGCCTCTCACTCCCAGAAGGACATTGAGGAGCTGGAGCAGGTCCAGAGCAGGGCAACCAAGCTGGGGAAGGGTCTGGAGAACAGGGCTGGGGAGGAGCAGCTGAGGGAGCTGGGGGTGTTGAGCCTGGAGCAGAGGAGGCTGAGGGGAGAGCTTCTGGCTCTCTGCTGGAGCCAGGTGGGGGTTGGACTCTTGTGCCAAGGAACAAGTGCCAGGACAAGAGGAGATGGCTTCAGGTTGCCCCAGGGGAGGTTTAGGTTGGCCATCCTTACCCAAAGGGTTGTCAAGGCCTGGCCCAGGCTGCCCAGGGCAGTGGTGGAGTCCCCATCCCTGGAGGGGCTTCCAAGCCCTGGAGCTGTGGTGCTGAGGGCCATGGTCTGGTGGTGCCCTGGGCAGAGCTGGGTGAAAGGTTGCGCTCCAGGATCTTAAAGATCCTTTCCAGCCAACCACTTGCATGATGCTGTGAGCAGCAGGTGGGCTCAGGCCTCGGTGGGGGGCTGCCACCTGCCCCCTCAGCCCCTCTGGCTCTCACCTAAAGGTGTCAGGTTCCTTCTTCTCTGCAGCCTGCAGCACCTTGAGCAGCACAGAGCCAGCTGGGACCTCCACCTTGGTGGATTTGTTGAAGGGTGCTCCCTGCAGCTTGCTCATGATGCTGAGGGCCGTGGTGCCCTGGCAGCGCTGGTCTTGAAGCTCTCTTCCACGCCCTCCCCTGGCTGCATGCCCCTCAGCCTGCCCTCTCTCTTTGCCGCCCCCCAGGCACTCCCTACGACCCCTACAAGCCGCTGTGGTTCGAGCGCAGGAAGGATCCTGTGACGCAGGAGCAGGAGCACGTCTACAAGGGGGGGTACTGGGAGAGCAAAGACAAACAGGACTGGAGCTTGTGCCCGGACATTTTCTGAGCTGGGGGGGCTGGGGGCCACAAAGAATGATGTGAGGAGAGGAGGAGGAGGAGGTGGGGGACACAGACACACACACAAAGACCCCCTGCCCCCCCTCGGTTCTGTCTGTCCGTCTTGTCTTAACCCCCTCCCCGTCCGTCCCCACGCCGAGCCGGGGCTGCCTTAACCCATCCAAACTGACCTTGAGCTTGGGGGGGGTGGGGGTGGAGCCCCCCATGGTGGGGGGAGGAGGGGGCAGTGTGTGGTTTCCCTCCCTCCCCATCTTCCCCCCCTCCCCCCCCAAAAACCACCCACCCAACCCTCCCTGCTCCATCCTGGCGGGTTGGGAGGGGTCTCCTTTATCCTCCCCCCCCCCATCCACATGCACTTCATCCCCCTCCCGGCCCCCTCCCCACTGTAGGAGCCTCCCCCCCCCCAGGGGTCGGGGGGCACAAACAGCCTCCCCCCCACCTCACACGGTTTTGGGGTGGGGTTTTTTTTGGGGGGGGGGGGGAGGGAGGAGGGGAGGATTCAGGTCAGCCTGGGCCACCCCCCTCCGCGGGGGGTGGGGAGGGCAGGGGCTGGCACTGGGGTGAGCCCGAGGCTGGCCTTGGTCTCGTTTCCTTCCCCCCCCCCCCTTCCCCCCAGCTTTATTTTCCTTCCCCCTTCCTCCCCAACCAGGAATTTGGGGTGCAGCAGGAGTGGGCTTCTCACCAGGGCCCCCCCCTCCCCCACTCCCCCCCCCCCCCGAGGTGCCTTCCCCATAGAGTTTAGGGCAAGGTGGGGGAGGGGAGGGTTTGGGGTCGTTCTTCTGGGGGGGGGGGGAGGAGGGGGGGGGGACTCTCTCCTCTCTATCCCTGGGAAGCAGCAGGGCCCTGCCCCCCCCCCCGCCCCTCCCCCCCCCAAACACTACAGAGACTTGATGGGGGGAGGGGAAGCCAGCAGTGGAGGGGGAGGGGGGATGCCTCTGTGCCCCCAGACCTGAACCATGGAAAGGGGGGGCGGGGGGGGGGGGCGGGGGGGGGTTGTCTGATGCCTTTTTTTGGGGTTTTTTTCCTTTTCTTTTCTTTGTTTTTTTCCTTTTATTTTTTTTTTTTTTCTCTTTTCTCTCTCCCAAGAAAATTAAATTAAAATCTGTGAATGCCCCACCCTGGCTGTGCCTGGCTTTAAAGGGGGGGGGCTGGAGGGGGGCGGGCATAAAGGTGAGGGGTTTAGGGACCCCTGCATTACCAAGAGGCTGTGGATCATCACCTCAGGAAATTGGGGGGGGGGGGAGGGGAGGGCTAGCAGCACCTCAAGATGAAAACTCTGCTGCTCTGCTGGCTGAGCTACCCCCGGGGGGGGCTCCTGGGGTAGCAGGGAGGGGGCACAGGCTCCTCAGCCTTCCTCCTCCTCTTCCTCCTGGATGGGCCAGCAGTGTGGGTACCTCCCTGTGTCTCCCCCCCTCCCTCCCTGGGTGCCCAGCTGCTCTGAAGCTGCTTACCTTGGCCCCCAGCCTCCCCCCCCTCCGATGTTTCTGGAGGGTCCCCAAGTACCACCCTGACGCCCCCCTGAGGGGGGGGCACAGCTCTTCCCAAACCTTCCCTCCCCTGCTGCCCTGGGGACCCTCCACCTCCCCCCTCCCATCCCCAAAACCCTTTCAGACACCTTGAGGGGGGGTGGGGGGGGGGTTGGTCCTGGGGCAGGTTCTTTCCTGTCCACACCCCCAAAGATAAAGGAGCCAGAAGTGGGGACACATCCAAGGGGTGACCCCTAAATCTTTAGGGGCTTGTGTCCCCCCCTTACACACACCCCATACTGGCTCACAAGGGTTTATCCTGGATGGGTTCCCCATGGGTGTGTTGTGTCCTGCCCAGAGCCCTGCCTGTCCCTGTACCCCCATCCAAGCTCTTCCAGTTCCCTTCCAGCCCTGTGTGTGTCCCCCCCAGCCCTCTGTGTCCCCCCACATCTTCAGTCCCCCCAACTCTTTGTTCCTCCCTCCCAATCTTTCCAGTCCCCCTCTGCTCTGCCTGTCATCCTCAAAACCCTTCCAGTCCCCCCCAGCCCTGCCCAGCACCCCAAAACCCTCCCAGCCCCCCCTCAAACCCTTCCAGTCCCCCCCACACCTGCTTATCCTTACCCAAACCCTTTCAATCCCCTCCCTAACCCTTCCAGTCCCCCCCAGCCCTGCCTGACTCCCCCTAGCCCTCCCAGTCCCCCCTCAAACCCTTCCAGTCCCCCCCACACCTGCTTATCCTTACCCAAACCCTTTCAATCCCCTCCCTAACCCTTCCAGTCCCCCCCAGTCTTGCCTGACTTCCCCTAGCCCTTCCAGTTCCCCCTCAAACCCTTTCAATCCCCTCCCAGACCCTTCCAGTTCCCTCCCAAACTCTTCCAGCCCACCCTCCCAAGCCCTCCCTGTCCCCTACCTCCAGCCCTTCCTGCACCTTGAGGAGAAGCAACCACTGTCCCTGTCCCCCCTGGGCCCCCACTTTGTCCCCCAGAGACTCTCCTGCCCACCCCCCCCACCCACCAAGCTCACCCCTGGGGGTGGTGAGGGGCTGGTCCCCCCCCCAATGACCAGCACAGGCTCCCCTCCAGCTCTCATCAAGGGGGTTTATTGTCCACCCCCCCCATACCCTCCTACTCCTCCCAGTCCCTCCCTCTCACCCTGCCACCCCCCCTGGAGTGGGGTTTAGGCTCTAAGGGTTAGGGTGGGGGTGGCAGGGTGGGGGGTGTCTCATGTCTGCCCCCATTCCCATCCACTCCAGCTGTTCACTCTGAAGCCTAATGATGGCAGAGAGCTTCGGGTTGGTTGGATCTGGGGGTGGTTTCTGGGGGGGGGGTGGGGGGGTGGTCTTCTCCTGCCCCAAGGCTTCGTTACCGAGATGACAGCATCATGACGAACTCTGTGGGGTGATGGAGTTGGGGGGAGGGAGGTGAGGTGAGCCCCCCCCACACACACACCCCCCTCAGGGGGGGCTGCAGGGAAGCTGGGGGGGGCTCCTCACCATCGAAGTCCACGTGGCCGTCCCCGTTGAGGTCCACGTCCTGCAGGATCTCCTCCACCTCCTGAGCCTTCAGCTGCTCGCCCAGCAGGGCGGCGATGGCCTCCCGCATCTCCCCGCTGCTGATCTCCCCGTCCCCGTTGGCGTCGAACTGGGGCACCCAGGCCTCGGGGGTCAGCGGCCCCACCGCCCCCCCACCGCCCCCCAAGGCCTCTGCTTAGCCCCCACGGCCCATGGCCCCTCCGCTGTCCCGCCATGGGCGCTGTCCTCTCCATGCCCCATGGCCGCTGTTCCCCCCGCGGCCAACCCACGACCTTCCCATGGTCACCATCCCCCTGTGGTCATGGTTACCCCATGGTCACCATCCCCCTGTGGTCATGGTTACCCCATGGTCACCATCGCCTCCATGCCTATGGTCACCCTTGCCCTATGGTCATGGTTACCCCATCCCATGGTCACCATCCCCTCCACGTCTGTGGCCACCCCCCATGGCCACCATTCCCCTATGGTCATGGTCTCCCCATGGTCACCATCCCCTCCATGCTTATGGTCACCATTGCCCTATGGTCATGGTCTCCCCATGGTCACTATCCCCTCCATGCCTGTGGTCACTTCCTCATGGTCAGCATCCCCCTATGGTCATGGTTACCCCATGGTCACCATCCCCTCCATGTCTGTGGCCACCCTCCATGGTCACCCTTGCCCTATGGTCATGATCTCCCCATGGTCACCATCCCCTCCATGTCTGTGGCCACCATTCCCCTGTGGTCATGGTCTCCCCACAGTCACCATCCCCTCCATGTCTGTGGCCACCCTCCATGGTCACCCTTGCCCTATGGTCATGGTTACCCCATGGTCACCATCCCCTCCATGCCTGTGGCCACCCCCCATGGTCACCCTTGCCCTATGGTCATGGTCTCCCCATGGTCACCATCCCCTCCATGCCTATGGTCACCCTTGCCCCTGTGGTCATGGTCTCCCCATGGTCACCATCCCCTCCATGCCTGTGGTCACCCCAAGGTCACTGTTCTTCTTTGGTCACCATCACCCCAAGGTCTTCCCATGACCATCGTCCCCTCTGTACCTATAGTCACCCCCTGCGGCCATTGTCCCTACCACGGACTTGCAAGGGCTGCTGTCCCCTCCACACCTGCTGTCCCCTCCACACCTGCTGTCCCCACACCAGCTGTCCCCACACCTGCTGTCCCCTCCACACCAGCTGTCCCCACACCTGCTGTCCCCACACCTGCTGTCCCCTCCACACCAGCTGTCCCCACACCTGCTGTCCCCACACCAGCTGTGCCCCGGGGTGGCCATACCTCCCGGAAGGCGATCTTGAGCTCCCTGACGCCCACCATGTGAGCAGTCTCCTCCCGCAGCTTGGGTCCCATCATCTGCACAAAGTCCTCGAAGTCCACGCGGCCACCCACTGCCCAGGGCAAGGGGACAAGCTCAGCACCCACCCACCCCTGCCCCCAGCCCCCCAGCCCCCTCCCCAGCCCCAAGGCGCTCAGCCCCACAGTGGTCAGCCCATGGTGGCCATCCCCATGGTGGCCATCTCCATGGAGGTCAGCCCATGGTGGCCATCCCCATGGTGGTCAGCCCGTGGTGGTCAGCCCGTGGTGGACATCCCCATGGTGGCCATCCCCACAGTGGTCACCCCATGGTGGCCATCCCCATGGTGGCCATCCAGTGGCGGCCATCCCCATGATGGTCATCCCCATGGTGGTCAGCCTGTGGTGGTCACCCCATGGTGGTCAGCCCGTGGTGGCCATCCCCATGGTGGTCAGCCCGTGGTGGCCATCCCCATGGTGGTCACCCCATGGTGGTCAGCCCATGGTGGCCATCCCCATGGAGGTCAGCCCGTGGTGGTCAGCCCGTGGTGGCCATCCCCATGGTGGCCAGCCTGTGGTGGCCATCCCCACAGTGGTCACCCCATGGTGGCCATCCCCATGGTGGTCAGCCCGTGGTGGTCAGCCTGTGGTGACCATCCCCACAGTGGTCAGCCCGTGGTGGTGATCCCGTGGTGGCCCCCCCTGGTGGCCCCCTGCTCACTCCTCATCTTGATGTGCTGTGAGATCTCGATGAGCTCCATCTCGGTGGGCATGTAGCCCAGGGTGCGCATGCAGGCGCCCAGGTCCTTGTAGCTGATGTAGCCGTCCTGGTCCGTGTCGAACTCCTTGAAGGCGTCCAGCAGCTCTGCCCACACACAGGGCAGCCAGGGCACAGGGGCACCCTCAGCTCTGGGCTTCTCCAGGTGCCACACGTGCCCAGGGCAGAGTCTGCATGGCCTGTGTCCCCTTGGCACTGCACCCCATGGCACTGCACCCCAGGGCAGAGCCTGCATGGCCTGTGTCCCCATGGCACTGAACCCCATGGCACTGCACCCCATGGCAGTGCACCCCAGGGCAGAGCCTGCATGGCCTGCGTCCCCATGGCACTGCACCCCATGGCACTGCACCCCAGGGCAGAGCCTGCGTGGCCTGCGTCCCCATGGCACTGCACCCCATGGCACTGCACCCCATGGCAGTGCACCCCATGGCAGTGCACCCCAGGGCAGAGCCTGCATGGCCTGTATCCCCATGGCACTGCACCCCATGGCACTGCACCCCATGGCAGTGCACCCCAGGGCAGAGCCTGCATGGCCTGTGTCCCCATGGCACTGAACCCCATGGCAGAGCCTTCATGGCCTGTGTCCCCATGGCACTGCACCCCATGGCACTGCACCCCAGGGCAGAGCCTGCATGGCCTGTGTCCCCATGGCACTGCACCCCATGGCACTGCACCCAATGGCACTGAACCCCATGGCAGAGCCTGCATGGCCTGTGTCCCCATGGCACTGCACCCCATGGCACTGCACCCAATGGCACTGAACCCCATGGCAGAGCCTGCATGGCCTGTGTCCCCATGGCACTGAACCCCACGGTACTGCACCCCATGGCAGTGCACCCGATGGCACTGAACCCCATGGCAGAGCCTGCATGGCCTGTGTCCCCTTGGCACTGCACCCCATGGCACTGCACCCCACAGCAGCCCCCACCACACCAGGTGTCCCCACAGCACCTCACCCCATGGCAGATACCTCCACAAGCAGGAGCCCCCCACCCCCCCAGCCCACCCTAGTCCCCTTGTGCCCTCACTCACCGTCCAGCTCCTCGGGTGACAGCTCCCGCTCCTGTCCCGGTCACAAACGGGGTGGGGACAGCATCAGCTGCAGCCCAGCCCCCCCAGCCCCCCTTCCTCCCTCCCCCCCCCCCCCAAGTCACCTTCCTTAAGCGTGAGACAAAATTAACTCCGGCGGCAGGGATTAGAAGGATTGGAGACAAAGCCCTGCCCCGTGCCCCCCCCCGCCCCGTCCTGCCCTGCCACCCCTGGCCCCTCACCTGTCACCCACCCAGGGCTGACCCAGCCCAGGACCCTCAGCTTCCCGTACCCATGGGTGCCCCCAAGGCTGCTCCGTGCTCCTGGAGCTGTCCCCCTGCCGAGGGGCTGCCTTCCTAGGCTGTCCCCTTGATCCCCAGGCTTCTGGAGTGTCCCCAACACCATCCCCAGTGTCTCTGTGTCCCCTCCATCCCCTGAGCTCTGGAGTGTCCCCAGCACCATCCCCAGTGTCCCTGTGTCCCCTCCATCCCCAGGCTCCTGGAGTGTCCCCAACACCATCCCCAGTGTCCCTGTGTCCCCTCCATCCCCTGAGCTCTGGAGTGTCCCCAGCACCATCCCCAGTGTCCCTGTGTCCCCTCCATCCCCTGAGCTCTGGAGTGTCCCCAGCACCATCCCCAGTGTCTCTGTGTCCCCTCCATCCCCAGAGCTCTGGAGTGTCCTCATCCTCAGCACCTCCATGTTCCTTCCTTCCATCTCCAGGGTCCCACAGTGTCCCCAGTCCTGTCCCCATTGTCCTCAACCCCAGCATTCTAGAGTGTCCCTGTCCCCATCCTCAGTGTCCTCACGTTCCCTCCATCCCAAGGGTCCCAGAGTCTCCCCAGTCCTATCCCCTGTGTCCTGATCTCTCATTCCCCTGTCCCCATCCCCCCCATGTCCCCTCCATCTCCAGCTTCCCAGAACATCCCTGACCCTGTCCCCAGTGTCCCCACACCCCCTCCATCTCCGGGGTCCTGGAGTGTCCCCAACCCTATTTTCACTGTCCCCATGTCCCCTCCATTCCCAGCACCCAGGAATGTCCTTGTCCATTCCCAGGGTCTCCATTCCCCTCCACTGCCAAGACCCTGAGGTGTCCCCAACATCATCCCCAGTCCCCCCATGTCCCCTCCATCCCCAGGCTGCTTTGGTATCTCCCCAGTCCTGTCCCCAGTGTTCCAACCCCACCTTCACCACCTCGATGTCCCCTCCACCCTCAGGGTCTTGGACTGTCCCTGTCCCCATCCCTGCTGTCCCCTTGTCTCCAGTCCCATCCCAAATGTCCCCATCCCCAGGGTCCCAGAGGATCCCTGACCTCATTTCCCAGTGCCTCCATGTCCCCCCTCCCAAGTCTCCAGGGTCCCAGATCATCCCACACCCCATCTTCACTGTCCCCATGTCCCCTCCATCCCCAGGGGCCTGGACTGTCCCAGCCCTTGTGCCCATCCCTGTCCCACGTCCCCTTTCTGCCCAGAGTCCCAGTTTGTCCCTGATCCAATCCCCAGTGTCCCACGTTGTCCCTGTCCCCATCCCTGCTGCCCCCACATCCCCTCCACCTCCAGGCTCCTGGACTGTCCCCATCCCCAAGGCCCCACGTTGTCCCTGTCCCCATCGCTGCTGCCCTCACATTCCCTCCACCTCCAGGCTCCTGGGCTGTCCTCATCCCCATGTCTCCCATCCCCAGTGTCCCACACTGTCCCTGTCCCCATCCCTGCTGCCCCCATGTCCCCTCCACCTCCAGGCTCCTGGACTGTCCCCATCCCCAAGGTTTCACACTGTCCCTGTCCCCATCCCTGCTGCCCCCACATCCCCTCCACCTCCAGGCTCCTGGACTGTCCCCATCCCCAGTGTCCCACACTGTCCCTGTCCCCATCGCTGCTGCCCCCATGTCCCCTCCACCAGCCTGCCCTCGCTCCTCTCTCCCCAGGCTCCCAGAACGTCCTCACTTCCATCCCCACGTCCCCTCCTCCTCCCGAGTCCCGGAGCAGCCCCGGCTCCATCCCCGTGTCCCCGAGGTCCCCTGCCGGCCCAGCTGTCCCCACCTTGCCGAAGACAGTGTTGAGGAAGGGGGAGTAGGTCTTGTTGGCCGCGGCGTTGGGGTCCGCAGAGCCCTTCTTGCTGTTCTTGTGCCCGTGGCCCCCGTGCCGGGACTCAGGGCTCTTGGTGCCCGGGGGGCCGCCACCATCCTCAGCAGCTTTGGGGCTCTTCTCCCCCCCCCTCCCCTCCTTTCCCCTTGCCTGGGGCTTCTGCGTCCTTGGGGGTCCCCTTGTCCCCCCGGGTGCGTGGCATGTGGCCGGGTGGGCAGGGAGCAGGACCTTGGGGTGGCCAAGCCTGGGGAAGGCGGCTGGGAAATCCTCTTAGGTGCTCCCCCCCCCGCCCGCCCCCCCGGCCCATGAACCTGGGCAAAGCCAATTAGCGGTGATTAGTGACAGGAAACTGCCACCGGCCGCCGCTGCCACCCCCCAGGGCCCCGTGCTGGGGCACAGCCACGCTGCCATGGCACCGACACAGACCGGCTGGGTGCCCGAAGGGCGTCCTGGGGTCACCCCGGGGACGTGGTGGCACCCCAAGGCCACCACCCATGTCCCCAGCACCAACCCATGTCCCCAGCACTCATCTCATGGCCACCACCCATGTCCCCAGCACCAAACCATGTCCCTAGCACTCATCTCATGGCCACCACCAATGTCCCCAGCACCAGCCCATGTCCCCAGCACTCATCTCATGGCCACCACCCATGTCCCCAGCACCAAACCATGTCCCTAGCACTCATCTCATGGCCACCACCAATGTCCCCAGCACCAACCTATGTCCTCAGCACTCATCTCATGGCCACCACCCATGTCCCCAGCACCAGCCCATGTCCCCAGCACTCATCTCATGGCCCCCACCAATGTCCCCAGCACCATCCCATGGCCCCAGCACTCATCTCATGGCCACCACCAATGTCCCCAGCACCAACCTATGTCCCCAGCACTCATCTCATGGCCACCACCAATGTCCCCAGCACCAAACCATGTCCCCAGCACTCATCTCATGGCCACCACCAATGTCCCCAGCACTCATCTCATGGCCACCACCAATGTCCCCAGCACCAAACCATGTCCCCAGCACTCATCTCATGGCCACCACCAATGTCCCCAGCACCAAACCATGTCCCCAGCACTCATCTCATGGCCACCACCCATGTCCCCAGCACCAACCTATGTCCCCAGCACTCATCTCATGGCCACCACCAATGTCCCCAGCACCAAACCATGTCCCTAGCACTCATCTCATGGCCACCACCAATGTCCCCAGCACTCATCTCATGGCCACCACCTATGTCCCCAGCACCAACCTATGTCCCCAGCACTCATCTCATGGCCACCACCCATGCCCCCAGCACCAAACCATGTCCCCAGCATTCACCCCACAGCCACCATCTGTGTCCCCAGCATCAAACAACATCCCAAATACTCACTCCATGGCCCCACCAATGCCCCCAGCACCAAACCATGGCCCCAGCACTCATCTCATGGCCACCACCCATGTCCCCAGCACTCATCTCATGGCCACCACCATGTCCCTAGCACCAACCCACGTCCCCAGCACTCTCACCTTACATCCAGCACTGCTGCCCTCAACCCTGGACCCCCTCCTCCAGCACATCCCCAAGAGGCAGTGACAGCCATGAGCTCTGTGCTGCACATTGGCCCTGCTGTGTGCCCTGATACCATCAGTGCTGGGCAGGGAGGGTGGCAGCAGGAAGCCAGTGCAGGATGGGGAGATGCCATCTGAGGGGCATCGTCACACCATGATCACGCAACACACGTCCCCATTGTCCCCACCTCGGGGGCTAGCCCAAGACCCCCACCCTGATGCTCTATAGAGGCCAGCACTGGGTGGCCCCTGGGGAGAGGGAGTCCTGCTCCACATTTACCCCGTGGCTGCCCCATGGCACTGTCCCCAAGCTGGGGAGGGCCCAAATGGGGCCACACTGCTGTGTTCCATGTATGTCCTCCCCCCAGCCTTAGGTCAGATGGGGAAACTGAGGCAGGGCTGATGCCACCCCCCCCAGGAACCCCTCCAGTATCAGTACTGGGAAAAGGGAGAGATTTTGGGGGGGTGGGGGAGGGGAAGTGGGTGGAGCTCCCGAACTGAAGCCCCTCCCAGCTGCACCCACATTTAGGGCACCCCACAGCCGGGGGCACCCCATCTGCCACCTCTGCTCCAGCTGTCCCCACCACTAAGGTAGGTCCTAATGCCCGGGAGGGAGTGGCACAGGGACGTGGGGTGGCACAGCAGGGGGAACATGGATGGCACACGGCACACAGGGGGACAGCTCAAAGTGAGGGCAGGAAGGAGGGTCAGGGGGCTGGGGGGACATGGGGGAGATGGGAAGCTGGTGACACCAGAAGGGAGAATAGGGAAGGATGTGACACAAGAGGGTGATAAAGAGGGGGTAGACGGGATGGGGGGAGGGGGGAGGGCGGGAAGAGAGGGAAGAGGAAGGGATGATACAGGAAGGGAAGATGCCCAGAGTGGGGGTGACAGGAGAGGGGGGGGGAGACGAGAGGGGGTGAGACCAGAGGGGACAATAGGGGAGGATGGGACACTAGAGGGGGATACAGGAGGGTGTGACACGGCAGGGGGGGAGGGGGGAGGGGAGTGGGATGGAGGATGTGACACGAGAGGGAGTCACACAGGACGGAGTGATAGAGGAGGGGAAGATACGGGAAGGGGCAACCTGAGAAGGGGTAACAAGGGAGGGGTTGACACCAGAGAGGGATGACATGGGATGGGAATGTTACAGGAAGGGGTGACATAAGGAAATGACGAAGAGGGGGTGATGCCGGGGGGGAGGGGGGGCTGACGATACCATAAGGGGGGACACAGGACGAGGTGATACCAGAGCCGATGAGAGAGGAGGAGGTGAAACGGGAAGGGGGCGGCAGGAGAGGGGTGGAGTGAGATGGAAGGTGTGGCAGGGGAGGGGGGTGACACGGGATGGAGGGACGGGAAGGGGTGGCAGGGGAGGGGGGTGACACGGGATGGAGGGACGGGAAGGGGTGGCAGGGGAGGGGGGTGACACGGGATGGAGGGACGGGAAGGGGTGGCAGGGGAGGGGGTGACACGGGATGGAGGGACGGGAAGGGGTGGCAGGGGAAGGGGTGGCAGGGGAGGGGGTGACACGGGATGGAGTGAGATGGAAGGTGTGGCAGGGGAGGGGGGTGACACGGGATGGAGTGAGATGGAAGGTGTGGCAGGGGAGGGGGGTGACACGGGATGGAGGGACGGGAAGGGGTGGCAGGGGAAGGGGTGGCAGGGGAGGGGGGTGACACGGGATGGAGGGACGGGAAGGGGTGGCAGGGGAGGGGGGTGACACGGGATGGAGGGACGTGGAAGGGGTGGCGGGGAGGGGGTGACACGGGATGGAGGGACGGGAAGGAGTGGCAGGGGAGGGGGTGACACGGGATGGAGGGACGGGAAGGGGTGGCAGGGGAGGGGTGACACGGGATGGAGGGATGTGGAAGGTGTGGCAGGGGAGGGGTGACACGGGATGGAGGGACGGGAAGGGGTGGCAGGGGAGGGGGTGACACGGGATGGAGGGACGTGGAAGGGGTGGCAGGGGAGGGGGTGACACGGGATGGAGTGAGATGGAAGGTGTGGCAGGGGAGGGGGTGACACGGGATGGAGGGACGGGAAGGGGTGGCAGGGGAAAGGATGGCAGGGGAGGGGGTGACACGGGATGGAGGGATGGGAAAGGGTGGCAGGGGAGGGGTGACACGGGATGGAGGGACGTGGAAGGGGTGGCGGGGAGGGGGTGACACGGGATGGAGGGACGTGGAAGGGGTGGCAGGGGAGGGGGTGACACGGGATGGAGGGATGTGGATGGGGTGGCAGGGGAGGGGGGGGCACGGGATGGAGTGAGATGGAAGGTGTGGCAGGGGAGAGGGTGACACGGGATGGAGGGACGTGGAAGGGGTGGTGGGGAGGGGGTGACACGGGATGGAGGGACGGGAAGGGGTGGCAGGGGAAGGGATGGCAGGGGAGGGGGTGGCACGGGATGGAGGGACGGGAAGGGGTGGCAGGGGAGAGGGTGACACGGGATGGAAGGACGTGGAAGGGGTGGCAGGGGAGGGGGTGACACGGGATGGAGGGATGGGAAGGGGTGGCAGGGGAGGGGGTGACACGGGATGGAGGGACGGGAAGGGGTGGCAGGGGAGGGGGGTGACACGGCGGGAGGGACATAGGGAGGGCTGACACGGGGAGGAGGTGACACAGGAATGGGCGACACCTCTTCCCTCAGCTCCAAGCCCCCCATGCTTCCCACAGGGCTAGCCCTCGGCCGATGGAGGCAGCAAACACCACACTGTCCCCAGCCTTGTCCCTGCCACCGGGCAGCCTGAGGTGGGATGGGTGGCTTCTGGTGGCCTGCGTGGCACTGGGGCTGCCAGCCAACGCCTTCACCCTGTGGTTCACGGGCTGGCACCTGCGGGGCCAAGGCTTGGCATGCTTCATCCTCAGCCTGGCCACCTCCGACCTCCTCTTCCTCGCCAACTCCATCCTGCAGATCTGGTCTGTGGCCAACAGCCACCAGTGGCTGCTGGGCACCTCGCTGTGCCGACTCCACCAGTTCCTCTACGCTTTGGGTTACTACAGCAGCCTCTTCCTGCTGGCGACCATCAGCTTGGACAGGTGCCTGCTGGTGGCCGCCCCGCTGTGGTACCGGTGCCGGCGCCCGGCACGGTTGCCGCTGGCACTGTGCCTGGGCGCCTGGGTGGCAGCGGCCGCCTGCAGCGTGCCCGACACGGTCCTGGCGGAGGCGCTGGAGCTGCAGTGGGTGCCCGGCTTTGTGGTGTGCATCACCCTGAGGGGCAGCTGGGAGGTGCCCATGCGCTGGCTGGAGGTGCTGGTGGAGGGGCTGCTGCCCTTCTGCGTGGTGACGGTGTGCCACGGGGTGGCCCTGGCGCTGGCAAGCTGCCGGCGTGGGCACGGGGGCCGCCGTCCGGCTCGCTTCCAGCGCATCTTGGTGGCCACGGTGAGCCTCTACGTGGCGCTGCACCTGCCCTTCCAGGTGGCCCAGCTGCTGACGCTGGTGGCACCTGGCACCTCCGAGCACCTCATCTACCTCCTGGGGCTGGCCTTCAATCTGAACAGCTGCATCAACCCCTGCCTCTACCTGCTCTTTGGCACCACCAGCGCCTGCCAGTGCCTCGCCCGCCTGCCTCTCCTTGCCCGCCGGCCAGCCACAGCCCTTGCCCAAGTGCCACCCACTGCCCTCAGCCACGTGCCACCCGCTACCGTCACTCCCGTGCCGACTGCTACTGACAACCCTGTGCCACCTACTACTGACAATCCTGTGCCAACTGCTACTGTCACCCCTGTGCCACCTGCTACTGGCAACCCTGTGCCAGCTGCAGCCACCACCTCAGTGCCACCCACCACTGTCAGCCCTGTGCCACTGCCACCACCTCAGTGCCAGTGACCACCATCACCCTGTGCCAGCTGCAGCCACCACCTCAGTGCCACCCACCGCTGTCAGCCCTGTGCCACTGCCACCACCTCAGTGCCAGTGACCACCATCACCCTGTGCCAGCCGCAGCCACCACCTCAGTGCCACCCACCGCTGTCAGCCCTGTGCCACTGCCACCACCTCAGTGCCAGTGACCACCATCACCCTGTGCCAGCTGCAGCCACCACCTCAGTGCCACCCACCGCTGTCAGCCCTGTGCCACTGCCACCACCTCAGTGCCAGTGACCACCATCACCCTGTGCCAGTTGCTGTTGTTACAGAGCCCCTGAATCACTAAGGTTGGAAAAGATCTCTGAGGTCGTGGAGTCCAACCATCGACTCAGCACCACCCTGGCCACCAAGCCATGGCCCTCAGCACCACATCTCCAGGGCTTGGAAACCCCCTCCAGGGATGGCGACTCCACCACTGCCCTGGGCAGCTTGGGCCAGGTCTTGACAGCCCTCAAAGGCAAGAAATTGTTCCTCATGTCCAACCTAAACCTCAGTTTGAGGCTGTTTCTTCTCATCCTATCACTTGTTCCCTGGCAGAACACCGTCTGGCTCCAACCTCCTTGCAGGGAGGTGTAGAGAGCCAGAAGGTGCCCCCTCAGCCTCCTTCGCTCCAGGTGGAACACTGTGCCCCACAGGGTGACCTGACACAGGGCGACCCTGCCCTCAGGCTGACCCTGCCCTCAGGCTGACCTTGTCCCATGGAGTGACCCTGCTTGTAGGGGAGACCCTGCCTGTAGGGGAGACCCTGCCCATGGGCCCCCTGCTTACGGAGTGGCTCTGGCATGGGGTGACCCTACCCCTGGACACAGCATGCTCCACAGGCTCCCTGCCCATGGAGTGACTGTGCCCAGTGGGCAGCTCCTGACCACGAGGTGACCTTGTCCATAGGGTGACCTTACCCACAAGGACCACGTCCATGGGGACCCTACCCCTCACGGGGACCATGCCCCACATGGTGACCCTGGCATGGTGGGACCCTGCTCCACAGGGTGACCTGAAATTGGGGGATCCTGCCCCCCAGGGTGACCCTGCCCATGGGGTGACCCTGCCCCACGGGGACTGTGTCCTCCCAGCAGGGCGACCTGACATAGGAGGACTTTGTCCACGGAGTCACTGTGGCCGTGGGCACTCTGATCCACGCGGTCCCCGTGCCCAAGGAGTGACCCTGTCCAGAGGGTGACCAGGCCTCTTGGGGGTCCCTGCGCATGGGGTGACCATGCCCGCGGAGGGACAACGCCCGCTGGGGGGACCCTGCCCACGGGGGGGGACCGTGTCCACGAGGTCCATGCCCACGGGATGACCCTATGGGGTTACCCTGACACCGGGGTGACCGCGCCAACGGGGACCGTATCCTCGTCCCCACCCCACGGGGTGACAGCGCCCACGGAGGGGCAGTCCCCACTGGGGGACACTGACACGGGGTGAACCGCCCCTTCCCCCACTTCATCCCCCGGTACCGGGGCCCCCCCGGCTCCCCGGGAGCGCATGCGCGGGGCGGGGCCGCCGCGGTCACTTCCTGCCCCGCCCCCTCCCCTCCCGCCGCTGCCGCCGCTACCGGCCCCGCGCGCCGCCGCCCGCCGCCCCCGGCCCCGGTGAGTGCGGGGACCGGACGCCCCCCCACTGCCACGGCCAACGGCCCGGCCCGAGGGGGGCTCCCGGGAACCGGCTCCGCAGTACTGGACCCAACCGGACTCGCGACCGGAGCCACCGGCCCCATCCCTGTCCCCATCACTGTCCCCGTTCCTGCCCTCATCCTGTCCCCTGTCCCCGTTCTTGTCTTCATCCTGGCCCTGTCCTTGTCCTCTTCCTGTCCCCATATCTGTCTCCATCCTTGTGCCCGCCTCTGTGCCCGTCCTGTCTCCATCCTTGTCCCCATACCCAGTGGGGCCATCCCTGTTCCCCCTGCTGTCGTCGTCCCTGTCCTGTGCCTCATCCTATCTCTGTCTCTTTACCCAGTGAGGCCATCGCTGTTCCCCACCTCTGTCCTTGTCTCTTGCCCTGTCTCATTCTGTCCCCATTCCTGCCTTTGGTTCCTGTCCCTTTACTCAATGGGGCCATTCCTGTCCTCATCCTTGTCCTCATCCTTGTCCCCATCCTTGTCCCCATCCTTGTCCCCATCCTTGTCCTCATCCTTGTCCCCATCCTTGTCCCCATCCTTGTCCTCATCCTTGTCCCCATCCTTGTCCCCATCCTTATCCCCATCCTTGTCCCCTTACTCAGTGGGGCCTCTCCTATCACATCCTTGTCCTTGGCCCCAGTCCTCTCCCCTGTCCCCATCTGCCTTCTCATCCCCTATCCTTGTCCCTGTGCCCTTACCCAGTGGGGCCATTCACGTTCTCATCCTGTCCCTGTCTCTGTCTTCACTCCTGTCCCCATCCCTGTCCTCATCCCCAAGCTCTGTCCTCATGTGCTTTCTCCATCCCTGTCCTTGTCCCCATTCTCACTCCTGTCCTTGTCCCCATCCTCATCCCCATCCCTGTCCCCACCCCTGCCCCTGTCTCTGTCCCCTTTTAGCCAGCAGGGCCACTCCTGACCCCACATCTGTCCCCAAGCCCCCTGACCCATCAGGACCCTCCCCATCCCTCTCCCAGCGGGAACGCCCTTGTCCCCATCCACCTCCCTGTCCCCATGGTGGGAGGGCCCCCCCCGAGCCCCCCTGGACGGGGCAGGGCAGGGAGGGGTTTATCTGCTGGCGGGAAGGGGCTGGGCCGCCCTTTACCCAGGGCGGGTGACAAGGGACAGCCTCCCCTCTCGGCCACCCTTGGCTGCTTGCACGCAAGATTCCAGCTGGGTGCTGACTCCCGTCCCGGGGGGTGGGGGTGTGTGCGCCCCCCAGCCATGTCGTTCCGGAAGGTGGTTCGGCAGAGCAAGTTCCGGCACGTCTTCGGGCAGCCGGTGAAGACGGAGCAGTGCTACGATGACATCCGCGTGTCCCGCGTCACCTGGGACAGCACCTTCTGCGCCGTCAACCCGGCCTTCCTCGCCATCATCGTGGAGGCCAGCGGCGGGGGGGCCTTCCTCGTCCTCCCCCTCCACAAGGTGCTGCTGGGAGGGTGCTGGCGGGCGGCTGGCTGGCCCTTAAGGCGCCTTCCAACCCTGAGCCGTCCGTACCGGGGAGGGTGGTGGTGGGGAACTCAATGATCTTCCAACCCAAGCCATTGATAGTGGGGGGGTGGTGGTGGGGAACTGGCTGATCTTTAAGGTCCCTTCCAACCCAAGCCATTGATAGTGGGAGGGTGGTGGTGATACCAGGAGAGGGGTGATGGTGATACCAGGAGAGGGGTAGTGGAGAGCTGGCTGATCTTTAAGGTCCCTTCCAACCCAAGCCATTGATAGTGGGAGGGTGGTGGTGATACCAGGAGGGGGGTGATGGTGATACCAGGAGGGTGATGGTGGAGAGCTGGCTGATCTTTAAGGTCCCTTCCAACCCCAGCCATTGATAGTGGGAGGGTGGTGGTGATACCAGGAGGGTGGGTGGGGGGAGCTGGATGGTCCCTAAGGTCCCTTCCAACCCAAGCCATTGATAGTGGGAGGGTGGTGGTGATACCAGGAGGGTGGATGGGGGGAGCTGGATGGTCCCTAAGGTCCCTTCCAACCCAAGCCATTGATAGTGGGAGGGTGGTGGTGATACCAGGAGAGTTCCAGCGCACTGAGAAGAGGTTGGTCTCAGTACTGGCAGAGTGCTGATGCTGTGACAAGAGGGTGGCAGCGATACCAGGCTGGGTACTGGTGTGGTGACAGGAAGGTGGCAGCAATGCCAGGGAGCTGGTGGCAGCACTGGGAGGCTGCTGGCGTGACGGTGGGGGTGTGACCACCCTCTCTATGTCCCTTTTGTCCCCAGACTGGGCGCATTGACAAGTCCTACCCCACGGTGTGCGGGCACACGGGACCCGTGCTGGACATTGACTGGTGCCCCCCACAACGACCACGTCATCGCCAGCGGCTCCGAGGACTGCACTGTCATGGTGAGGGGCTGACAGGGGCCGGGGAGGGGAGTGGTGAAGGTGAGGATCCCTCTCCTTTGCCCACTGTCCCCCTCTGCCCCCTCCCAGGTGTGGCAGATCCCCGAGAACGGGCTGAGCCAGCCGCTGACGGAGCCGGTGGTGGTGCTGGAGGGGCACTCGAAACGCGTTGGCATCATCTCCTGGCACCCCACCGCCCGCAACGTCCTCCTCAGCGCAGGTACCGGCGGGGGGCGGTCGCAGGAGGCGGGGGGCACACAGGGGCTGAGGTGACCTCCCGGTGTCGCCTTCAGGGTGCGACAACGTGGTGCTGATCTGGAACGTGGGCACGGCGGAGGAGCTGTACCGCCTGGACGGGCTCCATCCCGACCTCATCTACAGCGTCAGCTGGAGCCGCGACGGCTCCCTCTTCTGCACCGCCTGCAAGGACAAGGCCATCCGCGTCATCGACCCCCGCCGGGGCACCGTGGTGGCCGTGAGTGTCCCCAGCCACTGTCACCCTGCTCGCCTTCCCAGGGCGCCATCCGGCCCCTGGGAGAACCCCCCCAGGTCATAGAGGCATAGAACTGGAGAATCAGAGAGTCAGAGAGTCATAGGATCAGGGTCACAGAATCAGAGAGTCACAGAACCAAGTCATAGAACCAGAGAATCAGAGAGCCAGAGAATCAAGGCATAGAATCAGAGAGCCAGAGAATCAAGGCATAGAATCAGAGAGTCAGAGAATCAAGGCATAGAATCAGAGAGCCAGAGAATCAAGGCATAGAATCAGAGAGCCAGAGAATCAAGGCATAGAATCAGAGAGTCAGAGAATCAAGGCATAGAATCAGAGAGCCAGAGAACCAAGGCATAGAATCAGAGAGCCAGAGAATCAAGGCATAGAATCAGAGAGCCAGAGAACCAAGGCATAGAATCAGAGAGCCAGAGAATCAAGGCATAGAATCAGAGAGTCAGAGAATCAAGGCATAGAATCAGAGAGCCAGAGAACCAAGGCATAGAATCAGAGAGCCAGAGAATCAAGGCATAGAATCAGAGAGCCAGAGAACCAAGGCATAGAAGCAGAGAGCCAGAGAATCAAGGCGTAGAATCAGAGAGCCAGAGAATCAAGGCATAGAATCAGAGTCAGAGAGCCAGAGGATCAAGGCATAGAACCAGAGAGTCATAGAATCAGAGAGTCATAGAATCAGAGTCAGAGAGTCATAGATCACAGAGTCATAGAATCATTGAGTGGTCCAGGCTGGAAAGGATCTCCAAAGTTCATCCAGTCCAACCCCCCCACAGTCAGCAGGGACATCCCCAGCTAGATCAGACTGCCCAGGGCCTCTTTGAGCCTCACCTTGAATATCTCCAGGGAAGGAGCCTCAACCACCTCCCTGGGCAACCTGTTCCAGTGTTCCACCACCCTCATAGTGAAGAACTTCTTCCTGCTGTCCAATCTCAATCTGCCCTTCTCCAGTTTGAAGCCATTGCCCCTGATCCTGTCCCTGCAGGCTTTTGCAGTCTCCATCCTTCCTGTAGTCCCCTTCAGGCACCGGCAGGCTGCTATTAGGTCTCCCTGGAGCCTTCCCTTCCCCAGGCTGAACACCCCCAGCTCCCTCAGCCTATGCTCGTAGCAGAGCTGCTCCAACCCCTCTTGTCTCTCAGCGCTGTCTCATGTCGCTCGGCTGCCGCTCCCCTGGGTGTTCCCCACTGGCTGTGCCATCCGCGGGTGCCAGGGCAGTGCCAGGGCGGTGCCGGTGACCCAGCTGTGCCCTCCCTAGGAGAAGGAGCGGGCACACGAGGGGGCCCGCCCCATGCGGGCTGTCTTCTTGGCCGACGGCAAGATCTTCACCACCGGCTTCAGCCGCATGAGCGAGAGGCAGCTGGCACTGTGGGACACGGTGAGGAGCGCCCCAGGGGTCCCCTGGCACCGTGTCGGGGGTGTGCCGTGGGGCTGACGCCTTTCCCCCCTCCTCCCCCGGGCAGGAGAACCTGGAGGAGCCCATGGGGCTGCAGGAGCTGGACTCCAGCAACGGCGCTCTGCTGCCCTTCTACGACCCCGACACCAACGTGGTCTACGTCTGCGGCAAGGTGCGGCCCCGCGGCGTGGCCCCCGGGCTTCGGGGCCCCTCCCCAGGCCGCAGACCCCCACCCTAATGCCATGTCCCCAGGGCGACTCGAGCATCCGGTACTTTGAGATCACGGAGGAGCCTCCCTACATCCACTTCCTCAACACCTTCACCAGTAAGGAGTCCCAGCGGGGCATGGGCTGGATGCCCAAGCGTGGGCTGGACGTCAGCAAGTGTGAGATTGCCAGGTGGGCACAGGGAGGTGGGACACGGGGTTGGGGGGCAAGGGGGGGTGTGGGGGGGGGTTGTCCTTGTCCCCATTTACCTTCTTAACCCTTCCGTGACCCACTCTGAACCCCCAAACCCGGGCAGGTTCTACAAGCTGCACGAACGCAAGTGTGAGCCCATCATCATGACGGTGCCAAGGAAGGTCAGTGGGGGCTTGGGGGGGGGCCCCACTACCCCAGGGTGTGGCACTGGGATGGGGGGCACTGGTGGCTGGGTGGAGGCTCCTTAATCAATCCTCATGAGGGCCTTGTGGGGTCCCTGGGTGTGGTGGGTTGAAATTCCTCCCCCCCAGCAGGACAAGGCAGTCGAGTTGCAGTCTGCAGTCGTGCTGGTGGGGGTCTGTGGGCAGGACATGGTCCTGGGTGGGGGTTCCAGTGTAGGGGGTCCTCACTGGGGTTGTTTGGGGTTCCTGGGCAGGATGGGGGTGGCTGGGTAGGGTTCTTCAGTCGTAGCAGGCTGGGTGGAGGTCCCTGGGTAGGGCACAGTGGCTGGGTGGGCATCTCCAGTCATGCCTGTGGGTAGAACACATTGCTTAGGTGGGGGGGTCCCCATGTGGGTTGAGTGGGGTTCCCTGGGTGTGGGGTTCCCTGGGTGTGGGGGTTCCCTGGGTTTGGGATTCCCTGGGTGTAGGGGTTCCCTAGGCGTGGAGTTCCCTGGGTGTGGGGTTCCCTGTGTATGGAGTTCCCTGGGTTTGGGGTTCCCTGGGCGTGGGGGTTCCCTGGGCGTGGGGTTCCCTGTGTATGGAGTTCTCTGGGTGTGGGGTTCCCTGGGCGTGGGGGTTCCCTGGGTGTGGGGGTTCCCAGGGCGTGGGGTTCCCTGGGTGTGGGGGTTCCCAGGGCGTGGGGTTCCCTGGGTGTGGGGGTTTCCTGGGTTTGGGGTTCCCTGGGTGTGGGGGTTCCCTGGGTGTGGAGTTCCCTGGGTGTGGGGTTCCCTGGGCATGAGGGTTCCCTGGGCATGGGGGTTCCCTGGGTGTGGGGTTCCCTGGGCGTGGGGGTTCCCTGGGCGTGGGGGCTCCCAGGCAGGCAGGGCTGGGGTGTGTGTGGAGTGCTGGTGCAGGGGAAGCTGCCTGCCTGGGGGTTTCCACGAGCTGCTGGGGCAGGACAAGGCGCAGCTGCGTCGGGGCGCTCCACGGGGGTCTCCAGGAGGGTCCCATCACCTCCTCTGACGTTGTCTTTTGGGGGGGGCGGGGGGTGTGGCAGTCGGACCTGTTCCAGGACGACCTGTACCCCGACACGGCCGGCCCCGAGGCGGCCATGGAGGCGGAGGAGTGGGTGGCCGGCCGGACGGCGGGGCCGGTGCTGGTGTCCCTGCGCCAGGCCTACGTCCCCAGCAAGCAGCGGGACCTGAAGGTCAACCGCCGCTCGCTGCTCCAGGACAGCCGCGGCCCCCCCCGCCGCCGCCGGCGCGCCCACCGCCCCCCCTGCCACGCCCCCCGCCGCCCACGCCCGCCTCAGCGCCCCGCCCGCCCTCGGCACCCTCCCGCCCGCGCCCACGGTAGGTGGGGGGTAGGGGCTGCGGGGCTGGGGGCTCTCTGGGGGGGGTCTTTGTGAGTGGGGGCTTCACACGTGGGGACTTCATACCTGGGGTCTCCAGGGGTAGGGCTGTGGGGTACACGGGGTCTCTGTGGGTGGGGTGAGGTCTCCCCTCGTGAGGTCTCACCTCATAGGTGAGGTCTTTGGGTGGGGCTGTGGAGTAGGTGGAGTCGGTGTGGGATGTGCTGTGGAATGGGTGGAGTCTTTGTGGGTGAGGCCTTCATGGGTGTGGCCTTCATGGGTGGAGCCCAGGGGTCGGATGCAGGGGTGGTGGTCCGTAGGTCGGGTGGGGGGCCGGTGGCCCGTGGGGATGGATGGCGGGTCGGGGAGCGGGTGTGGTGGGTGGGTGTGGCCGCGGCGGGCGTGGCTGACGGGGCGTGGCCCGGCAGGGCCGGCTGGAGGAGGTGCTGCAGGAGGTGGCCGCGCTGCGGGCGCTGGTGGCCGAGCAGGGGCAGCGCATCAGCCGCCTGGAGGAGCAGCTCAGCCGCCTGGAGAACGGCCACGTCTAGGGACCACCTCGCGCCCCCCCCAGGGGACCACCTCATGCCTCACACCCCCCCAAGGGACCACCGGACCCCCTCCCGCGTCGGACTGCCCCCAGGGGACCATTCCCCACCCCGGGACCTCCCTGAGATCATCCTTCCTGGGGTGTCCTCCCGTTTTTTGGGGGCTGGCCACCCCCTCCTCCGTCACCCCTGTACTGGGTGCTGCCCCTCCCCCACTGCCTTACTGGGTGCTGCTCCCCCCCCCCAAATCATGGACCATTCCTGTGGGCTTCCCCCCCTGCCCCCCAACCACTATCCTCAGGCTTGGGGGTGGGGGTGGGGGGGGGGGCTACTCCTGGGATCAAACACTATTCCCTGCACCCTCCCAGCCCTGGGTAGGGGTCTTCCCTCTGTGTGTGTGTGTGTGTGTGTGTGTCCCAAATATGGAATATTGTCCCCCATAGATTTTGGGGGGCTTCTAACCCCTCCTACCTTACAGTGCAGGGTCAAAGAATTCTATTTTCACTCCAAATAAAGGAATTTGTAAGAAAGAAAGGGGAGAAAAAAACGGGGGGGGGAGGGAAGTCGGGGGGGGGCCACACACATGATGAGGGAGTCATTATGGTGTTGGGGGTTGCTGGTTTGGGGGCGGGGGGCACACAGGAAGGAGCAGTGGTCACGGGTTTGAGCTCAGCCACATCAGGCAGGAAATGGGGAGACGCGGGGGGGGGGCGGGGGGAGAGCTCCCTTTCACCCTCCCCCAGTACAGCGCTGGGGAGGGGGGCACTGGTGACCCCAGGATTATGGAGGGGGGGGCACACACACACTTGGAAGGGTGGGGGGGTGGGGGTCACAAGTTGTTCCACATCTGGGGGTTCCAGGGTGTCTGGGGGGGGGGGGGGGAGGGGGACGGGGTGCAGCCTTTTGCCTCCCCCCGCGTCGATACATCCGCTGCGTGGGGGGGACAGGAAGCAGCCAGGGGGGGCCCCCCCTTTGCTCTCTCCCCTGCCACCCCCCCCCCCCCCATCCTAGCCAGTGGCACCAGCACCTGATCTGCCAGCACCCATTGATGGTGAGCACCCCAAAATTGGCGGGGGGGTGTGTCTGGGAGTGAGGTGAATCTGGGGGGGGGGGGAGGCAGCATCGTCCCCCTGCCTGTTTCCACTGCTAAGTTGGGGGGGGGGGGGGGAGAGGGGCTGCTTATATTTGGGTCCCCCCTGAACACCCCGGGGGTAGGGGGACAGTGGTGGGGAGTGGGACAGACGCCCGCCCCACCCCCCCCCCCGCCTAGATGGGTTGGGGTTAAGGGGGGACAGCAGGGCTTGGCGGCGGGGGGGGGGAAGCCGGGGAGTTTTGAGGGGTGGGGAAGGAGGGTAGGACAGCATGGAGGGGGCAGAAGGAACAGGATGGGGAGGCAGGGGGTACGGGGGGCAGATTTGGGGGGGTGGGAGGGCTGATTTGGGTGGGTTAGGGCATTGGGGGGGAGGTTGGGGGCGTTGGGGGTAGCATGAGGTGGAGTTTTTTGGGGGGGTCAGTGCCCCATAATAACGTTGGAGGGCAAATTTGAAGGTCACAAGGGCATTGTGTGGGGCTGGGGGGACAGATTCGGAGGGGCTAGGGCAGCATGGGGGGTTGGAGACAGGTTTTGGGGGGTCAGGGAAGCATGGTGGGGTTGGGGGGCAGATTTGGGGGGGTCAGGGAAGCATGGCGGGGTTGGTGGCAGGCTTTGGAGGGGGGTCAGGATAAAATGGTGGGGTTGGGGGACGGGTTTAGGGGGGGTCAGGGAAACATGGTGGGGTTGGGGGGCAGATTTGGGTGGTTCAGGGCAGTGTTGGGGGGTGGGGGCAGGATTGGGGGGTCAGGATAAAATGGTGTGGTTGGGGGACAGATTTGGGTGGTTCAGGGCAGTGTGGGGGGTGCTGTAGCTACAGGGCTGGGGTGGGGCTGCCCAGGGGCACGTTGGGGGGGTGGTGAGGTGCAGGGGAAGGGGCTCAGGGTGCTGTGTGTGTGCTGGCATGGGGACAGCACCCACCTCCTGTGCCCCCAGCACCCACCTCCTGTGCCCCCAGCACCCACCTCCTGTGCCCCCAGCACCCACAGGTGCGGTGGCATCTACCAACCACAGCTTCCTGTCACGGTGCCACCCCGGTGCCGTGGCCAGCTGCCCACCTGCTTGGCACGCTCCAGTGCCACCCAGGGCAGAGGGGGGCGAGCGGGGGTGTGACACAGCCCTGCCCTTGTCCCTGTCCCCGCTGCCCTACCCCTACCCCACATCCTGGGAGGTGGCTGTCACCCCAAAGCCAGGAAGATCGTGGACCTGTGCCAGCCACACGGCAGTGACCTCCTTGTCCTCCCCTTGCAGGCTGCGGCGCGGTGGCAGCCCCTGGCGCCGGTGCTGCTGGCACTGCTGGGGCCGGTGGCGGCGGGCGACCCCCTGGCCAGCCGCAGCGACCGGGCGGTGGGCATCTTGCTAGGGGTCCTGCTGTGCTTGGTGGCGGGCTTGGCACTAGCCTGGCACCACCTTTGCCGGCTCTCGCCTGGGCGCTACCGTCCCCGGCCCATGGGCCACCGGGCACTGGCACTGCTGCGGGGAGGCTGGCACCGGCTGCGGGGACGGCGGAGCGACACCGAGGGGCTGCCCGGGGACAGGGACGGGGAGGGGACAGCCCTGGCGGAGGACATGGCGGTGGTGATGGCACCTCGGGATGAGGAGGAAGAGTTGATGCCATGGAGCCAGGAGCTGAGGCGGCAGGAGGAGGAGGAAGAGGAGGAGGAAGAGGAGCAGGAGGAGGAGGAAGAGCAGAAAGAGGAGAAGGAAGAGCAGAAAGAGGAGGAGGAGGAAGAGCAGAAAGAGGAAGAGGAGGCCCCGGGCAGCCCCCCGGGCGCGGGGCAGGTGGCAGGGGGCAGCGCCGAGGCCCTGCTGAGTGACCTCCACTCCTTCTCGGGCACCGCGGCGTGGGGGGACACAGGGCCAAATGTCACCGCCCTGTGACGGCACTGCCCTGGGACGGCACCACGCTGGGACGGCACCAGCTTGTGCTGGCAGTGCCCTGCGACCCCCCAGGATGTCCTCACCCTGTTGGCACTGCCGTGTGACGTCACCACCAGCCTGTGACATCAGCACCTTGGGCTGGCGCTGCCCTGGGATGATGCCACTGCCCTGTGCCATCGCCCTCCTGGGATGTCACTGCACTTCAGTCAGTGCTTTGTGACGTCACCACCCTGGGATGTCACTGTCCCGTGACAGCACCACCCACCCCGTGACATCACTGCCCTGTGATGTCATCACCCTGTGACATCACCTCCCTGTGCCATCACCGCCCTGTGCCATCCCTGCCCCTCCTGCGGGCACTACCTGTCCCTGTCTGAAGCTCCCCATTGGCTGCCAGAGCCTGGCTGCTGGCCAATAAAAGAGCAGCTCTGTCCAATTGATGTCCTGCCAGTTCTGTGGTGGGCGGGGCTTGGGGAGGGGGTGTGGTCAAGGGAAAAGGTGGGGCATGGGGAGGAGCCTATGGAAGGGGAGGAGTCTATAGAAGGGAGGAGCTATGGGAGAGGAGGAGTCTATGGAGGAGGTGGAGCCTATGGTGGGTGGAGTCTGTGGATGGGAGGGGCCTGTGGAAGGGGAGGAGTCTATAAAGAGGAAGAGCCTATGGAAGGGGTGGGGCTAATGGAGGGGAGGAGCCTATGGAGGGGCGGAGCCTAATGAGAAGGGCACAAGGGGGCAGTACTGGGGGGGCAGTACTGGGGGGGCAGTACTGGGGGGGCAGTACTGGGCTGCACCTGGCATGAGGGAGTGGGACTGTAGGGATCACTGGGCACAAGCAGATTGCAGGAGGGGCACCGGGCACAACGGGGCAGGACTGGGAGGACACTGGGCGCAATGGGATGCTGCTAGGGGGCACTGGGCACAAGAGGGTACAGGTGGAGTGGCGCAGAGAAGAAGGGGGTAATGGGGGGCACTCGGCACAAGAGGACAGGGGGCAGGGCACTGGGCACATGAGGACAGGGCTGGGCAGGGCACTGGGCATAAGGGGACAGGACTGGGGGCACAGTGGGAAAGGGACAAGGAAAGGGGAAGGGCCTGCAGCCCATGCCCCACCCCAAGAATGCCCTCAGGACCCACCCTCCCAACACAGGACCACCATGGCCTGATTAAGTCCTTTAATTATCACACATCCAGCAGCTGGGCCACGCCTTTGGAGGGGGCACACCCCAAGGATCCTACCCTTGGGGAGCCACACCCTTGGGAGTGCCCCTGCCCACCCCCATTCCCCCAAACCAGCTCCTCCTGATGTCTGTGTGAGCAGGCATGGGGGGGAAATTGAGCAGGGGGGACACCCAGAGCAGAAGCAGCTTTGGGGGTGCCCCCCAGACCTGACCCCATGGGAGGACGCCAGCCCCTCCCCTAGCCCTCCCCATCCCCACCCCTACCCCACCCCTACCTGGGCACCCGCCCCCTACTTCCCTTCTGCTTCTTGGTCTTGATGGGCAAGGGGGCTGTGCCCTCTGGAGGAGGGGGTGGCAGGGTAGCTCCCACCTCCATTGGCTCTCCCCCTGTCCCTCCTGGCTTGAATGCTTCAAAGGGGGAGAATTTCACGGGGCTGGGGGGGACAGACACAAAAACAGGAGGGGGTGGAGTGAGGTGGGCATCCCCTGCCCACCACAGAAACCCCTCCTTGTCCCCCCTCCACTGTACCCCCAGTGCTGTCCCCTTTGGTCCACTGCTTCCCCAGCACTGTGCCATTGTGCCCTATCCCCCACCCCACTATTCCCTTGTGCCCTGTGCCCCCCCCAGCACTGTCCCCTTGCACTAAGAGCTCCCTTAGCCCTGTCCCATTGTGCCCAGTGCCACCCCAGCCCTGTCCCATTGTGCCCAATGACCCCTCCACAATCCCCTTGTGCCCAGTGCCCAGCCCAGCCCCATGCCCTTGTACCCAGTGCCCTGCCCCAGCTTCCTGTACTCGATGTTCCCCCCCACAACCCACTGCCCCCACAGAGAGAGATGAAGGGCAGAAGTAGTCCACAGAGCACTACCACACCACTGTCCACCCCCTTGCCCCCCAAACACCACCCTATGGTGCCCACCTCAATGCCCTCCACCCCCAAATCACCCCCCCCACAGCTATTGCCCCCCCCCTCCAGCCCCAGGTACCTGACGGGGGTGCGGGGGCTGCTGTTGAGGCGGCGGGGGGAGCGCACCTTGGGCTGGAAGGAGAACCCCTCCTTGATGCTCTCCAGCACTGATGGGGCCACGTAGGTGAAGCCCTGTGAGGTGATTTGGGGTGGGGGGGCATCAGGGGGTGCCCGCCTTGCTGCAGAGGGCCACCCCTCCCCCCGCAGCCGCCCCGCTGGGTACCAGGAAGGCTTGGTTGGCACTTTCACTGATGGCAGCGTCGTCCGGGCTGTCCACGGGGGTTTGGCGAGTGAACCGGGTGTCAAACTGGCTGACATCCTCCTCTGACTGCTGCAGGAAGGGGGGGTGGGTGCTCCTACGGGCGCCCCCCACCCATAGGTCGCCCCCTGCCCACCCCCTCGCCCGCCCCCAGTCGTACCAAGCACGGTTTAAACGGAGGGTCCAGCCTGCGGGCCAGGAGATCCTCCCAGTTGATGTGACGGAAGAAAGGCTGCTTCTGCGGGGGGGGGACGGGGGGAGAGGGTCAGGGGTCCGGGGGTGGGGGGGGGGTCAGCCTGGCATCCACCCTGCTGCCCACCCCTGCCTGTACCTGCACGTCAGCTGCATCGCCTGGGCCGCCTCCGACCCGCTGGTTGGGGTTTCTCTTGAGGAACTGGAAGAGAAAAGGGGAGGGAGTGGGGCATGGGGGGGCTGTGTTTTGGTAGGACCTACATAAACCTCTTCTGGTAGCACCTAGGTAACCAAGTGGGGCACACCAGTTTTGGTAGGACCTACATAAACCTCTTCTGGTAGGACCTAGGTAACCAAGTGGGGCACACCACTTTTGGTAGGACCTACATAAACCTCTTCTGGTAGGACCCAAGTAACCAAGTGGGGGACAGCAGTTATGGTAGGACCTACATAAACCTGTTCTGGATGGACCTATGGAACCAAGCATGGAACACCAGTTTTGGTAGGACCTACATAAACCTGTTCTGGATGGACCTATGGAACCAAGCATGGAACACCAGTTTTGGTAGGACCTACATAAACCTGTTCTGGATGGACCTATGGAACCAAGCATGGAACACCAGCTATGGTAAGACCCACATCTGTTCTGGTAGGACCCAGGTAACCAAGCGGAGGACACCAGTTCTGGTAGGACCTACATCTGTTCTGGATGGACCCAGGTAACCAAGCAGGGGACACCAGTTCTGGCAGGAGCCACACAAAGCTGCTCTGGCAGGCCCCAGGTGGCCAAGGGGGTGGTTGTACCTTCTTGAGAAGGTCCCTTGCATCGGGGGTCAGGTAGGGGGGCAGCACCAGCTTGCCCTTGAGGATCTTGTCGATGGTCTTCTTGCGGTTCTCGGCGGTGAAAGGGGGCTGCGAGAGGCACCGGGTGGTGAGGAAGAGCCAGGAGGGTGAGGGAGGCTCCATATCACCCTGCTAGGGCTGCCCACCCCCCACCCAGCCAGCCAGGGCGAGGAGAGGAAAGAGCAGGAGTGGGACTTGCCGATCCTGTGAGCATGTCGTACATCAGGGCGCCCAGGCTCCACCAGTCCACCGCCCGGTTGTGCCCGCTGCGCACCAGGATCTCGGGGGCCCTGCGGGTGGGGGCGGGGGGAGGGGGTTGTTCCAGCTGAGGAAGGGGTCCCTTGAGCTGAGAAACACCCCCCCCCACCCTCCCCCTTCCAGGGGACCTTTCTACCCTCACCCCCTGCCTCACATGTACTCAATGGTGCCGCAGAAGGTGTGGGTGACGGCGCCGTCGTGGATCGACTCCTTGCACAGCCCAAAATCTGTCAGCTTGATGTGACCTAAGGAGGAATGGTTTTGGGGGGGGGTGGTGCTCAAGAACCATTGCTGAGACTCCCCCCACCCCCACCCCAACACACACACACACACCTTGTACCCCTCCAGCCCCATCCAACCCACCTTGGCTGTTGAGCATGATGTTCTCCGGCTTGAGATCTCGGTAGATGATGCCATGGGAGTGGAGGTGACCCAGTGCCAGGGTGATCTCACTCAGGTAGAAACTGGGGTGGGGGTAGGGGGGACTGTGAGTGGTGTTGGGGTCCTGGTCTTCACCCCAGCCCCCAGCTATGGCTCCCCAACCCCATCCCTACCAGGCAGTGTCCTCCAGGAAGATGCCTTCCCGCTCCAGCTGCATGAAGAGCTCTCCACCTGCAAAACCAGACCTCCTAAAGCCACCCCAGGACCTCCTGAGTCATCCTGGGATCCCCTGAGCCATCCCAGGATCCTCTGAGCCATCCCTGGAACCTCCTGAGTCAACCCAAGACCTGAGCTACCCCAGGACACCCTAAGCCACCATGGGATCCCTTGATCCACCTCCAGGACACCCTGACCCATCCGCAGGACCTCCTGAACCATGCCTGGAACCCCCTAAGCCATCCCTAGGAATGCCTGAGCCACCTTTGAATCCCCTGAGCCATCTCTGAGACACTCTGAACCAACCCCTAGTGCCACCACAGGACCCCTGAAGCCACCCCAGGACCCCTGAACCATCCATGGGCCCTCCTAAGCCATCCATGAGACCTTCAGAATCATTCTGAGACCCCTTAAGCCACCTTGGAAGCCCCTGACCCATTCCTGGAACCCCCTGAACCAATCCTCAGAGCCCCCTCAGGACCCCTGAACCATCCATGGGCCCTCCTAAGCCATCTCTGAGACACCCTGAACCAACCCCCAGAGCCACCCCAGGACCCCTGAAGCCACCCCAGGACCCCTGAACCATCCATGGGCCCTCCTAAGCCATCTCTGAGACACCCTGAACCAACCCCCAGCGCCACCACAGGACCCCTTGAGCCACCTCAAGACCTGCTAAGCCTCCACAAGACCCTCTGGAGCCCACCCTTACCACTGAGGCACTCCAGGATGAGGTAGAGCTTGCCACCCGTCTGGAAGGCGTAGATGAGGTCAACGATGAAGGGGTGCTTGACAGCCTCCAAGATGTTCCTCTCAGCTCGGGTGTGAGCCGTGTCCTTGGCGTTGCAGGCGATCTTGGCCTTGATGGGGGAGCGTTGGGAGGTGGTGAGCTTGGGTGGGGGAGGTCTCCAGCGAGCTGGAGGGCGGCTCAGGGGGCTGGGTTGCCGTTACCTTCTTCAGAACCTTCATGGCAAAGATCTTCCCCGTGTTGGTGCCTTGGACTTTACGGACCTGGAAGACCTGGAAGGATGGCGAGGAGTGATTGGAGATGTGGAAGCAAAACCTCTCAAAACTGCAGCCCAGAAAGGATCTTCCCCCCCCCTTCCCCCTGCTGTGCCCTCCCTCCCCTCCCCACCTTGCCATAGCCCCCCTTGCCCAGGACACGCAGCAGCTCGAAGCAGTGGGGGCCGATGTGCTCGGGGCCGTTGTTGACGCTGCTCTCTGAGATCTCGATCTCCTCGTAGTGTCCCACCGGCCTGTGAGGACAGGGGGTGAGAGGGGACAGACCCCCTGCCTGGCCCCAGGCCCCTCCCACTGCCTGTCCCCAGCTTACTCCAAGCCGTTTCCCCGGGGCTCCATCTCCATCTCCTGTAGGAGGGAAACCAGACACTGGTGGGCAAGGGGGGCCCTGGTGGGCAGGGTGCCTACACTGGAAAGTGTGCCCACAGCAAGAAGGATGCCCATGGCAGGAAGAAGAGACCATGGCAGGCAGGATGCTCACAGCAAGCAGGGTGCCCACAGCAAGCAGGGTGCCCACAGCAGACAGAGCACCCACGGTAGGCAGAATGCCCATGGCAGACAGGGCACCTGTGGCAGGAAGGGTTCTCATGGCAAAGACAGTGCCTACAACAGGCAGGGTCCCGATGGCAGGTAGGGTGCTCAGAGCATGGAAGTGCCCACAATAAGCAGGGTGCCCATGGCAGGTGGTGCACTCATGGCAGGCAGGAAACCATGGCAGACAGGGTGCCCATGGCATGCAGAGCGCCCACAGTAGGGCAGGACACCCATGGTGGGCAGGTAGGCAGGGTGCCTGCAGCAGTATGACAGATGGGGACCCATGGCAGGCAGGCAGACAGGGTGCCCACATCAGGCAGGGTGCTGACAACAGGCAGGGTGCCTATGTCCGGGCACCCATGGCAGACAGAGCACCCTGGATAGGCAGAAGAGCCATGGCAGGATGGCAGGCAGGGCACCCATGTCCCCTAGGACACCCACATCACCCATGGCAGGCAGGCAGGGCGAGGCGCGGTGCCACCGGCCCAGCCGGATGTTTTCGGGCTGAGCCCGGGCCCTGCCCAGCTAGAGCCTGCCTTTGCCCGGTCGCACCGGGACCCCCGGCTGTGCCTTGCACCGAGCAGTTCCCGGGCTCTCCATCCCCACCGCGTCCCGGTGCTGCTCAGCCGGCTCCAAGCCCCATCTCCAGCCCATCGCGGTACCCACATCCCTGTCCCGGTGCCCAGTCCCGGTGCCCCCATTCCCAGTCCCAGTGTCCCTGGTCGCCGATCGTGGCCCCAGACACTCCCGGTACCTCCATCCCCGCTCTCGATGCTCCCTGTCCCAGCCAGTCCCGGTGCCCCTCTCTCCATTCCTGGTGTCACCTGTCCTTGATCCCCATTCCCAGCCGCTCCCGGTGCTCCCGTCCCTGTTTCCATTCCCATCCTCAGTCCGGTGCGGTGTCACCATTCCCGGTCCCGGTGCAACCAATCCCGGCCCCGACCTGTCCCGGTACCCCTATGCCCGATGCTCCCGATCCCGACCCCAGCCTATCCCGGTATCCCTATGTCCGGTGCCACCCGATCCATGATCTTGTTCCCAGCTGGTGCCGGTGCCTCTATGAAGGTGTCCCCTGTTCCGGCCCCAGCCACTCCCGGTATGCCTATGCCCGGTGCCCCCGGTCCCAGATCTAGTCCCCAGCCGCTCTAGGTGCTCTTGTCCCTCTCTAGGTCGCCACATCCCCATGCTCAGTCCGGTGCCGGTGTCCCTGTTCCCCGGTCTCGGTGCTTCCATTCCCCACTCCCGGTGGCAATCCCGGTGTGCCGTTCCCCGGTGCCCCCGTCCCCCTCTGGTGCCAGCTCACGGTGCCCAGCTCGGGTTCATCCCCGTCGCTGCCCTCCTCGGTCTCCAGGTCGATATCGAACACCCCCGCCATGACGCCGCTGCTGTACCGGGACCCCGGCGGGACCCGCCCCTTAGGCCCCGCCCCCTTAGCCCCCACCCTCTCCCCCATTGGCTACGCCCCCTTCGGTCACGCCCCCTCCGCGTCATTTCGGGGGGCGGGGGGGATCCCGGGAATCCCCCGCGCGGGGGAGGGGGCGTCCCGGGAGGGTGTTCCCGGGATGGGGGACACGCACGGAGGGGACAAGGACAGAGCCCCGCGGGCCGCTCACAGCCTTTACTTGTGGACACCGCCCCCCGCCGCGTCACTGTCACATCACCGGCAACGCCGTGACGACACCGGAGGGGGAGGGGGAGAATCGGGAAGAGACCGAGACACCCCCCTGGCCCCCCAACCCGGTACCCCCCTCCCCCCAAACCGGGGATCAGCGTCGGGGAGGTGTGGGGCGGTGTTAGTGTGAGGTCGGGGGGCTGCAGGAGCTGTAGCGGTTATGGGAGCTACGTGGGTTATAGGGGCTCTAGGGGTGCTGTAGGGGCTCTGTAGGGGCTCTATAGGGGTTACAGGGGCTCTATAGGTCTCTAAAGGGGTGTAGAGGCTCTAACGGGGCTGTAGGGGCTCCATAGTGGCTATAGGGGCTCTATAGGGGCTCTGTAGGGGTTGTAGGGACTCTATAGGGGTTATAGGGGCTCTATAGGGGCTCTAAAGGGGTGTGGAGGCTCTAACGGGGCTGTAGGGGCTCTATAGTGGCTATAGGGGCTCTATAGGGGCTCTGTAGGGGTTGTAGGGACTCTATAGGGGTTATAGGGGCTCTATAGGGGCTCTAAAGGGGTGTGGAGGCTCTAATGGGGCTGTAGGGGCTCTATAGTGGCTATAGGGGCTCTGTAGAGGCTGTAGGGGCTCTATAGAGGCTCTAAAGGGATGTAGAGGCTCTAATAGGGCTGTAGGGGCTCTATAGGGGCTTCAGGGGCTCTATAGAGGCTGTAGGGGCTCTAAAGTGGCTGTAGGGGCTCTATGGGGTTATAGGGGCTCTATGGTGGCTCTAAAGGGGCTCTAAAGGGGTTGTAGGAGTTCTATAGGGGTTATGGGGGCTCTATAGGGGCTCGACAGGGGCTGTAGGGGTTCCATAGGGGCTATAAAGAGTTGCAGGGGCTCTGTAGTGGTTATAGGGGTTATAGGGACTCTGTAGGGACTCTTTAAAGGTTATGAGGTCTGTATGGGGGCCACAGGGGCTCTATAGGGGCTGTAGGAGCTCTATAGGAGCTGTAGGGGCTCTATAGGAAGCTGCAGGGACTACAGGGGCTCTGTAGAGTCCGTGTGTTGTTTTAAGGTCACTGTTGGGGCTTAGTGCAGGAGCTCAAGGTCCATGTGTTAGTTTAGAGGCTCTGCGTTAGTGCAGGGTCTGTATAGGTGCTGTGTGTCAGTGTAAGGTCACTGCAGGGGCTGCAGGTTAGTGCAGAGGCTCTATAGGGGCAGCATGTCAGTGCAGGGGGTCTGTAAGAGCTGTATGTTAGTGTAGGTTCTCTACAGGGGCTGTGTGTTAGTGTAAGGGCTCTATGTGTATTATTATGGTCTGGTCTCTATAGGAGCCATGTGTTAGTGTAGGGTCTGGGACTCCACAGGGGCTATACATTGCTGTAAGCTCCCTGCAGGGGCTGTGTGTAAGTGTAAGGGCTCTATATGCGTTATTATGGTCTGGTCTCTATAGGAGCTGTGTGTTAGTGTAGGGTCTGGGGCTCTGTAGGGGCTATACATTGCTGTAAGCTCCCTATAGGGGGCTGTGTGTTAGTGTGAAGTCTCTCTGTAGGGGTCTTGTGTTACTGGAGGGGCTCAGGTGTTACTGTAGTGTCTGAGGCACTATAGGGGCTATATGTTGCCGTAGGGCTCCTATAGGGGCTGCCTCTCACTCAAGGACCCAGCACTGTCCCGCTCTGGGAGGGGGGCCAGCGCTGCCCTCTGCTCCTTGCCCCGTCCTGCCGCGGGGTCTCGGGGCCAATGGAGGTCCTGTGTCGCTGGTGGGGGGGGAACGGTGACGTTTAGCACCCCCGGGCTTCGTTTGTGATCCTAGTTTGCTGTTGTAGGGTCTCCCTGTGCCAGCGGATGCCAGCACGCCCCAGACTGTGCCAGCTGTCCTGGTGGGGCGCCTGGGGTATCCTCACATTCCCCTCAACCCATTAGCAAAGGTTCATTAAAGGAGAACCCTGTATGTGCCCCCTGTCCTAGTGTCCCCTGGCATGGGAATGGCACCGGACCCCTTCCAGCTGTGGGGACAGGGAATGCTGGGGACCGGGCTTGGGTGTGCCAGGGGATGGGATGCCAGGGCAATGGGGTTGGAGGGGATGGGGTGTCAGGATGGAGGGGGCATGCCAAGGGATGGGGGGCAAGGGTGATGGGGGGATGCCAGGTGGATGGGATGTCAGGATGGTGAGGGGGATGCCAGGGGATGAGGTGTCAGATGAATGGCAGGGAATGGGATGCCAAGAGACAGGATGCCAAGAGAGATGTCAGAGGATGAAGTGTCAGGGTAATGGGGAGATGCCAGGGTATGGGGTGTCAGGGCAGGGGTATAGGGCATGAGGGTAATGGGATGCCAGGGATGAAACGCTTGGATGGCAGGAGGATGCCAAGGGTTGATGTGTCAGGGGAGTGGGGGGATGCCAGGCAATGTGATGCCAGGATGGCAGGGGAAGATGGCAGGGGATGTGGTGGCAAGACACTAGGGAGATGGCAGGGGATGGAGTAGGAGGATAATGGGTGGATGCCAGAGGACTGAAAGGATTCCAGGGGATGAGGTGCCAGGATGGTGGGGGGTATGCCGGGGCAGGGAGGATGCCAGGGAAATGCCAGAGAATGGAGTGCTGGGGTCATAGGACAGGGAACAGGATGCCAGAGGGATGCCAGGGCATGGGGTGGCGGGGATGCAAGAGGGGATGCCAGGACAGCAGGGTGGTCGTGCCCATGCCCAGCTGTTCCCCCTCCATCCCCGCTGCTTGCCCGGCGCTATTTGAAGTGGGACAAGAAATGCTCGACTGGGTAACGTGGCGAGTCGATGCCCAGCGCCTGGCACAGCCCCAGCAGGCGCAGACAAGCCTCTGCCCGCGTTTCCCCGGCACATGCCACGCTCAGGCAGGGCTCCTCGTACTCGCCGTCCCCCGCCGTCTCCTCAAAGAGCCGGTTGAGGCGGACGAGCCCCCGCTCATGCAGAGCCTGCAGAGCTGCCAAGCCGCCCCCGCCCCCCAGTGCCACCCCGTGCTCCGAGCCCAGGCACATCACACCGGCCAAGTGACCGCGGGGCACCGGGCGAGCGGGCAACACCGGCGGTACCCCCAGCGCCACCAGTACGGCCGCCAGCAGCAGGTCGGGACCGTAGATCTCCCGGATCCAGTCGCGGAGGTAGAACCCCCCCATGCGAGGGTTGATCTCCAGGAGGCGGGGCCCGGTGGGTCCCAGTTTGAGCTCGACGTTGAAGACACCATCCCGTAATCCACACGCCTGGCAGCACCTCAGGGCTGCCTGTACCAGCTGGGCTTGCCTGTCGGCGGGCAAACAGGACGGCAAGCAGGCAGCCGTCTCCAGGAAGGCTGGCAGCCGAGTGGGGCCGTTGTCGGACACCCAAGCCCCCAAAAGTCTCCCTTGGAAGACCACCAGGTCCACGTCGTGCTCGGTGCCCGGCACGTACTCCATCAGCAGCATGGCATTGCCCCAGCCCAAGCCGATGCCAGGGTGATCGTCGTCATCCCGCAGGTCCCGCCAAAGGCGGGCGGCGTGAGCGTGGCACTGCCCCGCGTTCTCCACCAGTCGAACCCCCACGGCGCCAGCTCCGAACTCCAGCTTTGCCACAGCGGGGAAGGGCACGGTGCCAGCCGCCCGCTCAACGTCACCGTGGCTCTGCAGGCGGCGGCAGGGCACGGCGAAGGCGGCCGGCGGCGGGCGGCCGCGGCGGCACCGCTGCAGGTGCTGGTGGGTCCGGCTCTTCTGCTTGGCCACCCGGACGGCCGCGGGTGGGCAGCCGCGCAGGCCCAGGAGCTGGCACACCAGTGCCGCCAGTACCACGCAGTCGTCCCAGTAGGAGAGGCAGGCGTGGGGTCGGATGCCCCGGGAGCGCAGCAGCTCCGCCACCCGCTCGGCGTGCTCCTCGTCCCGCCGGTGCTCCCGGCTGTCGTAGGGCAGGAAGGTCTCCACCAGCCCCGCCGCGAAGTGCTCCGGGTCCGACTCCACCAGGTGGATCTGGGGTCCCGGGGAGGTGTCACCATGGCGGTGGTGGCAGAGAGAGGATACCCACCCCTTGGCACCCGAGCCGTGCCACCCCCTCCCGACGGACCGGGACAGCAGAGAGACCGCTTGGTGCTTGGGCACAGCTACGGTGGTTCCGCTGTGGGCAGGGTGGCACCGCTGTGGGCAGGGTGGCACGCAGCGTTCGCTCTGAAGCCGGCTGATGGCGGTGCCCACCCAGCCTTCTGCTCACCTTCAGTCCGTAGTCGCGGGCAGCAGCCCACACGAAGCTCTTGCTGACACCGCCAGCCCCGATGAGCAGGATGTCCTTGCCCTCCACCAGGTGACACTGCGCCCGGTGCAGAAGGACCTCGGCCACCACCCGGGGCGTGTCGCCGGGGGGTTCCCCCGTGGCACGCCCCATGCCGTGGGCCAGCAGACAGGTCTCCAGGCAGCGCTGGCTGTTGGTGGACAAGGCCACCAGCTCCAGGGCATCGTCCACGCACGCCAGCAAGAAGTCCACGCCTGGGGACGAGGACGTGGAGCTCAGCACCGTGGCGGCAGCGCCACCGCCGTGGGGTGGCACCTGGGGGCCGGCACCGTCACCCTCCCCGGCGGCGCTCACCCAGGAGGTCGGTGCGGGCACGGGTGCCACCACGCTGCTGGGGACTCAGCTCAGCCTCGGCGGCCGAGATGGCAGCCATGGTGGCCTCGGCGGCCTCTCGGAGCCGCGTGGCCAGGACCTGCCGCTGGCCCGGGGCCACCACCCCCCACTGCTGCAGGCTGGAGTCCAGGCCCTGGGGCAGTGACACCCCGTGGCGCACCGGGGCCTCCGCACGCCCCACGGCACATGCCACCTGTGGGGACACGTGGGGACACCAGCTGCCACCAGGGCATGGGCACAGCAGCTGCCACCCCATAGCATGGGCACAGCAGCTGCCACCCCATAGCCTGGGCACACCAGCTGCCACCAGGGCATGGGCACACCAGCTGCCACCCCATAACCTGGGCACACCAGCTGCCACCCCATAGCCTGGGGACACCAGCTGCCACCAGGGCATGGGCACACCAGCTGCCACCAGGGCATGGGGATATGCATGGCCACCATAGCCTGGAGGCATGGGCTGTCACCCTGTCGGCTGGAGACATTGTGACTCGATGTGATGGGGACAAGGGCTGCCACCAGGGCATGGGGACATGGACAGCTGTCTGGGCACACGTGGGGCCACCTGGGTTGTGTCCTGGAGACATGAACCACCCAGGCACGGGAACAGTGGGTGGCCACCATAGCCTAGGGACAGGTAGGGCCACCAGGACGTGGAGGCACGGATGACCACCACAGAACTAGGGACACAGAGGGTCACCAGGACCTGGGGACGTGTCTCACAACCCCATAACCTGCTGGGCCACCACCCACACCGTGCCCCACCGGCCGGGAGGGGAAGAGCCCAGGCTGGGCAGGGCTGGTACCTGGCAGAGCTGGGGCCGGTCCCCCCAGGACCTGCAGACGAGGGTGCAGATGCGCAGGGCCACCGGCAGCCGTGGGGCTGGGCTGCCTGGGGGGCGAGGGACAGGGCAGGCACGGCCACCACCTGCCCGTGGGGTGGCCTTGCCTGACCCTCCCCACCCCAAGAGCTTCTCGGACCCTGTGTGGCACCGTGGTGGCCGTGGCCAACCCCAACCCCGGGGCACTGTCTGCTCCAGCATGGCCACTGTCAGCCCCAGCCCCACGGGAGTGTGGGGAGTTCAAGGTGGCCACCTCACCACCCTGCTCTGCCCCAGGGGACCACGGTGACACTCTTCTCCAGCCCAGGTGGCCAGTAGCCTCCCACATACCCCTGGGGACCATGGGGGACCAGAGTTACCTTCCCCCCAACCCCATGGACCACAGTGAACCAGGGTAACCTTCCCCCACCCCACCACGGGACCACAGGGGACCAGGGTAACCTTCCCCCCTACCCCATGGGACCAGGGTGGCCCCAACTCCTGCCCCAGGGGACTCCGGGGGTCCAAGGTGACCTTCTCCCCCACCCCCAGGGGACCATGAGGGACCAGTACAGCCTTCTCCTTCACTCCAGAGGACCACAGAGGTCCGAGGTGGCCACTTTGCCCCCCCACCTCTACCCCGGGGCACCACAGAAGGTCCATGGTGGCCACCCTCACACCCTGGTGGTCCCCCCCCACACCCATCCCAAGGGCCAGCCAAGTGGCCACCACAGCCACGGGGAGCCTGGGGGGTCCTTCCCTCCCATCCCAGGGTGGTGGGCACCCAAGGGCGGGGATCTTACGTGGGGGGGGTGCGGGCAGGCGGGCGGTGGGCACCAGGGCCTCCAGCAGGACGCTGTCCTCCTCCCGCAGCCCTCGGAGCCGGGCACCCACTGCCCGTGCCACCGCCTCCCCCTCCTCCTTCCCGTGGGTGCTGTGGGTGCCCGTCCCACGCCAGAGCCACCCCGCCGGCCGCACCGCCACCTGCGTGCCACCCCCAGGTCACCTCGTGCCACGGTCACCTATCATCAGCTACACATGCCACCGTGCCACCCCCGTGCCACCCAGTGCCACCCCACCGATCGCATGGCACCCCCAGGCCACCTCCATATCACTGTCACCCACCAGCGTCTCCAGGTGCCGCTGTGCCACCCCACCACTTGCATGCCCTACTGTGTCCCCCAGTGCCACCCCACCACACCTGTACAGGGCACTCCTATGTCACCCCACATCATGGCCACCCACCTACCATCAGCTATGTGCCCCACGAGGTCACCCCACACCACCCTGTGCCACCCAGTGCCACCTCACCACAGTGCTGTCCCATGTCCCATGTCACCACCACTCCCCCTGGGTACAGTCGTCACCACCCATCACTGATGCCACCCCACTGGCACATGACCCACAAGTGCCCCTGAATGCCCCAACGTGCCCCATGGGTGCCCCTCCATGCCCCACCATGCCCACGCCCCCTGCACCTCATCCATGCCCCACATGTCTTTGCCCACCCCTCTGCCATGCCCCATGGGTACTCCCCATGCCCACCACGCCCCGCTGTGCCCACCTGGCTGTAGGGCTCCATGGCGGTGCTCCCCAGGAAGGTGCCCACCTCTTCCTTCACCAGGCTCTCCTGGCCCTGGGGGTCCTCCAGCCTCACCAGCCTCACCCCGGGTGCCCCCAGTTCTGCAGGCAGGTCCCCTCTTGACCCCAGGACAAAGGCCAGGGTTGGGGGCACGGGCAGGTTGGCACGGGCTGCCAGGAGCCAGCGGGTGAGCAGGGGGTCCTCAAGGCGGCGGCTGAGCGGGACCGACCCCCCCGTGGGGCAGTCGAGGTCCCGTGCCAGCTCGCCCACCCAGCCGCCCTCAGGACCCCCCGCGGGGAAGGTGCCCGTCACGTAGTTGGCACGGCGGGGTGGCACGAAAGTCTCCAGGGTGCTGTGACCCCCAGCTTCGAAGGAGATCCCCCGGGACAGCAGCAGGGACCAGGCTCCTGGGGACGTCTCCGAGGGCACCCGGCTGGCCCAGGTGGGTGACAGGCACAGCACCATGGCACCTGTGGGTGGGCATGGGCACAGGCAGCCGTTGTCTCCAAACCTTTGCCCTGGGATGAGGGGCAAAGGGGGCACCCCCCCAGGGAGGGTGAGGAATGATGCTGTGGCAGCCCTGTGCCACCCTGAGGTGGCATTTGCTGCCTGCACTGGGGTGTGCTGCGGTGGATGGGACTGCAGGGGGGGCACGAGCAGAGGGGTCGGTGCCACCCTCATCCCCTGCCCCAGGCTCCCTCCCAGTGCCAGTGCCACGGGCACGGGTGGGTGCGGGGAACGCCTTGGGCCGGGGTCGGGGGAGCTGGGTGGGAGATGAGGACTCCTGCCGGGGCTTCTTGGCTGGCTCACAGAAGTGGGGGTGGGGACGCCATACCCACCTGGGCAGCGGGTGCCACCCTCCAGCAGGATGGGCAGAAAGGCAGTGGGGGAGCCCAGGATGCAGACGGTGACATCCAGCGGGCCAAATCCTGCCAGCAAGGCGAGTGTTACCAGACCCAGGATGGGCACCCTATTGCCAGCCTGGCCCTGGCACCCCCACCAGGCTATAAACCCACTGTCACCCTCTCATTGCCAGCCTGGCACCGTGCTGCCATGGCCACCCTTATCCCTGCCAACACCAACTTAGCTCCTCACTCCCAGCGCCATCCCTGTCCCTGCCACCCCCATGTCCTCAGCTTGGCACTGTGCCCCCCATTGCCGCCCCAGTCCCTACCACCCCCTCATTCCCAGCCTGGCAGGCTGCCTCCTATTGCCACCTCACTCCCTGCCACCCCCATGTCCCCAGCTTGGCACCGTACCTCCCATTGCCACCTGGGTCCCTGCCACCCTCACATCCCCAGCCTGGCACCGTGTCCCCTATGCCCCCTACCTGTGCGGGGCTCTGCAGAGCGATCCAGTGTGGGGGGCAACCCCTCCTGGCACAGGGCACTCTGGAGCAGCTCATAGGCATGGGTGGCACTATCATGGTCCTCACTGTCCTCGGGCACCTCTCCATCAAGGGCCTCATCCTCCAGCCAGCCTGGGCACAGCGCCTCGGGCCCTGCCCACTCCTGCTCCGCTGGGCACGATCCTTGCTCTACACTCGACTGCTCCATCGAGAGCTGCAGGGGGCAGAGGTGAGGCTGGCACAGAGCTGGGAATGGAGCTAAGAGGCTGGCACAAGGCTGGAACGGGGCTGACATGGCTTTAACGGGTTGGCACGGGGCTGGCATAGGGATGATAGGCTGGCATAGGGATAATGGGCTGGCATAGGGCTGAGGAGGTGGCATGAGACTGGTAAGGAACTGGCATGGGGCAAATGAGTTGGTGTGAGGCTGGTAGGGGGCTACATGGGGCTAATAGTTTGGCATAGGCCTGGCATGTGGTTAATGGATTGGTATAATGTTGGCATGGGACTGGCATGGGGCTGACATGAAGGTAAGTGGTTGGCAGGGGGCATGCATGGGGCTGACATGAGGCTGAAGTGCTGGCATGAGGTTGGCATGAGGCTAGCATGGGGCTGACAGAGCTAGATAGGGGCTAATGAGTTGGCATAGTGCTGGCATGGAGCTGATATTCTGCTAAATGGGTGGCATGGGGCTGGCATAGAGTTAATGGGTTCACATGGGACTGACATGGGGTTAATTGCCTGGCACAGGGCTGGTACGGGGCTGGCACGGGACTGAAATGGGGCTAAAGGACTGGCAAGGGGCTAAGGGACTGGCATGAGACCAGTACAAGGCTAACACTGGATGGGCATGGGGGTAGGGTGCTGGCATAGGGGACATGGGGCAGCCGTGGGGGTGAGGGACTGGCAGAGGGGCACAGGGCACCACTGCCCACACGTGGGTGGGGTGCCAGGTTGGTGGGGGGCAGTGGGTGCTGAGCACACAGCCACCGCCCCTGGGACAGTGGGGCAGTGCCAGCCGCCAGGCCACCAGCTTGTGGACAAAGCATCCCCTTGTCCCCACGGGGTCACGCGGTGGGTGGGCACAGCGTGCCACGCTGCCTGCTTCCCTGACACCGTGCCCGGCACCACTGGGGCTCACCGGGACTGTGCCCCACCGGGACGGGGCGCTCACCCCCACCGGGACCCCCCCCCCAAAGTGCCACTCACCATCCTGGTGACCAATGGGCTGCAAAGGAAGGATGGGCACAGTCAGCGGGGACCCCTGGCAACGTGCCACCCTCACTCAGTGCCAAGGACCACCCTCCCCACCCTGCGGTGCCCAGGGTACCCCTCCTGCAGCACCCGCCGGGGCCAGGCACCCATTCCCGGGGCACCCCTTGGTGCCAGCTGCGGTGACCCCAGGTTGTCTCCTCAGTGCCAGTCCTGATGACCCGAGGTTGTCCCCTCGGTGCCAGCCGCGGTGACCCCGGCTGAGCCCGCGCAGGGATTAGTGTAATCCTCTGCCAGCTCAGCAGAGCCCCGGGGTGCCAAAGTGCCCTAGGGCACCCAGCACCTCCCTGTCACCCCTTGGTGGGTGCCTAGCTCCCCCCAGGGTGCCTGGGCATGGAGAGAAACTGGGGCAAGGAGCTGAGTGGTGCCCACTTGCAGAGAACTCCCTGGCCCACCCCCGGAGGCTCCGACACCCCTGTGGCACCGTGCCAGGACCCCCAGAGAACCGTGTCCCCACGGGGTGCCCAGGACCTGGTGCCAGGTTGAGGGGACACACGACTCAGTCCCCTCTTCTCCACCATGAAGTCCCCTCCCCCACCATCCCAGACACAGGGTCCCTGGCAGGTCCATGCGCCCCCCAGCCTGGGCACCGCTCTTCTGTCCCCAGAGTGGCACCGCCGTGTCCCTCCCCACCCCGTGCCCACCGCGGGTACCTTGCGGTGGCCTGAGAGCTCGCAGGGAACGAGGGCTCGGGGACGCCTGGCACAGGGGACACCACTCAGCTCTGGCCTTTAAACCCCCCCTGGTGCCACCCCAGGGTGCCCGGCCCCCGGCCCCGTGCCCCGGATTAGGCGGCGGGCACGGCGGGCGGCACAGAGCCCCATTGTCCCCTCCACAGCCGGGGGGGCACACGGGCGCCTCGCGCCAGGCGCTGGCACCCTCCCCACGAGCTGGGCTCACACCCCTGCTCCTGTCCTTGTCCCCACGGAGAGACAATAAGGAGGCCGTGGGGACCCGGGGTGGTGGCACGGCGTGTCAGGGTGGCCCTGGCCCCCTGGCCCCGGCCCCAGGCTGGGCACCGTGCCCCTCCCTGTCCCACTCTCCCCAGCATGGCAGAGCTGCCAGGCCGCACGTCCCCCGGCTTAGCTCCAGCTGCCCGCGGCGTCACTGTCGCCGTCACCAGCAGGCACCGAGCCACCGCGCCGCGGGGCCCGGCTGCCCTGCCACACACGGCCTGCCACCCGCTGCCACCCACACCTTGGCACCCCCTGCCACTCGCGCCTCGGCACTGCCACCCACACCTTGGCACCCCCTGCCACTCGGCACTGCCACCCTACCGCGTGCACCCCGCCGCCCATCCCTGTACCATCCCCTGCCACCCACCCCGTACCATCCCCTTATGCCCACCCCTGTACCATCCCCTGCCACCCACATCTTGTCACCCCCTGCCTGCCACAGCTACTAGCACCTTGTCACCTGCACCCTGCCACCGGCACCCACTGCCACCTTCCTCTGGCACAGCCACCAGCGCCCCAAGGGCCCCGGGGGTGCTGCCCAGCCCGAGCCGCAGCGCCGCTGCCTGCATGCAGAGCTGCTCCCTGCGGGCATCCACGCACACGGACGGGCCCCGCACCCCTGCAGCTCCCTGCTCACACAGGCTGGGGCACACCGCTGCACGCATGCAGGCATGCACACACGTGCAGACAGACATGCAGGCATCCAGACACACACGAACACACACATGCACAGGCACACGTGCAGACAGCACACACGTGAAGACATGGACACACACAGGTGAACACATGCCTGCAGACAAGCACACACGTGTGCACACCAGTCCACACACTCACGTGTGCATTCACACTCACTCACACACGTGTGCATTCACACACTCACACTGACATGTACACACACGTGCACACACACTCATGTACACACACACTCATGTACACTCACACTCACATGTACACATGTACTCACATGTACTCACATGTACTCACATGTACTCACATGTACACTCACACACACTCACACACACACGTACCCCCTCTCATTTTCCACTCCTCCGCTCCTCCCCAGCACCTTCCCCCTCTCTGCTCACATCCCCCTCCCGCCCCTCCACCATCCCCGCCCGCGCCAGCACCCACCGACGGCGACAGCGACAGAGGGTGACAGTGCTTGTCAGTTTGTCCGGTGATATCAAAGGCTGTGCCCGCTCCGGTCCCGCGCGGGGCGGCCCCGGGGAGGGCCAAGGCGGGGCTGAGGGGGCCCCAAGGAAACGTGGTGGGGGACACAGGGGACACGACAGGGGACACAGGGGACACGGCCAGCCCGGGGGGGTCAGCCGGGGGACGGCTGTAAAACTGACACCGCGCAGCAGAAATGTCAAGGCTGGGGAAGGGGAGCTGTGAGCTGGGGCGGGGAACACGGGCGGAACAAACGGGGCTAGTTGCGTCCCCACGCCGTGCCACCCCACGCCGTGTCACCCCACGCCGTGTCCCCAAGCTTCGGGGTGGCCTTGGGGACATCGAGGTGGCAACAGCCTCCAAGCAACAACCCGGGGATGCTGGCAACAGGTGGCCCCAAGAGCTCGGAGAAAGGAGGGGCGACAGCGGGGATCCACCTATGAAGCTCCCTCGGGGCATGTGCGTGTCCCCTTTGTTCCTTACCGGGGGTCCCCATGTGTCCCCCCCCCGCCGCCGTGTGTCACCGGTGTCCCCTCATCCCTGCGCCGCAAGCTGGGGACACCCCGCTGCGCCCCCTCAAGCCGGTGTTGGGCTGCCGCTGTGCCCCTGACCGTCACACTCACGGTGCCACGGCAAAGGATGTCGCTATGACAAAGGACGTCCCGCTGTCCCCCAGCTCCGGGGTCACCGGGACCATCCCCGCTCCCCGCGCTCGCAAACTGCGCGGCGGCGGCGGCGGCTCCTCCGGGCCGGCAGGGGGCGCGCTGGCGGGGCGCGGCGCGGCGCGGGGGTGGCGCGCGCGGCGCGGCGGGCGGGGCTTGGCGGCAGCGTCCGGCGGCCATGGCGGACACCGAGAAGCTCAACCTCGACTCCATCATCAGCCGCCTCCTGGAGGGTGAGCGGACCCGGCACCCGCCGCAGTTGCCCGCCCAGGGGCACCCAACGGGCCCGGGAACCCCCTCGGCCCCCCCGCGTCGGGCGGCCGCCGGGTCTCGTAACGGCCCCGGGACGTTCCGCCCCCTCCCCCCACACCTTGGAACGGCTCCAGGCTCCCTCGGGACGGCCCCGGGACCCCCCCCCCCCCCGGCCCCGGCGCTTCACCCAGGGCATCCGCCCGCCTCCTTCCTCCCGGCGCCCTACCGCCCCCCCCCACCAGCCCCCTTTCCCCTCCCCGGAATGGCTCCACTGCCCCTCAGCCGCGGCCTCCGGTCCCCCCCCACCCCCACCCCCCCCATTTTCCCCTCAGCGGCCTCCAACCCGCCCCCGGCAGCACCCTCAGAACAGCCCCACTGCCCCCCACAGCGGCCTCCAGCAGCCCACTTCCGCCCCACAGCCGCATTTCCCCGCTCCCCGCGGCCCCTTCCCGCTCCCCACAGTCCCGTTTCTCCCTCCAGAGCAGCCTCATCCCCTCCCCAGCAGCCTCATCCCCTCCCCAGCAGCCTCATCCCCTCTCCACAGTCCCATTTCTCCCTCCCCAGCAGCCTCATCCCCTCCCCAGCAGCCTCATCCCCTCCCCAGCAGCCTCATCCCCTCTCCACAGTCCCATTTCTCCCTCCCCAGCAGCCTCATCCCCTCCCCACAGCCTCATCCCCTCCCCAGCAGCCTCATCCCCTCCCCAGCAGCCTCATCCCCTCCCCACAGCCTCATCCCCTCCCCACAGCCTCATCCCCTCCCCAGCAGCCTCCTCCTCTCCCCACAGTCCTATTTCTCTCTCCCCACAGCCTCATCCCCTCCCCACAGCCTCATCCTCTCCCCACAGCCTCATCCCCTCCCCACAGCCTCATCCCCTCCCCAGCAGCCTCATCCCCTCCCCACAGCCTCATCCTCTCCCCACAGTCTTATTTCTCCCTCCCCACAGCCTCATCCTCTCCCCACAGTCTTATTTCTCCCTCCCCACAGCCTCATCCTCTCCCCACAGTCTTATTTCTCCCTCCCCACAGCCTCATCCCCTCCCCACAGCCTCATCCCCTCCCCACAGCCTCATCCCCTCCCCACAGCCTCATCCTCTCCCCACAGCCCCATTTCTCCCTCCCCAGCAGCCTCCATCCTCCTTTCCCCCAGATTCCCCCCCAGCTTTCCCCATTCCCATCCCCACCAATGGCCCCAGCCCAGCCCCCACCATGCCCTCAGCCTTCCCCTCCCCCTGCATCCCCTTTCCCTCCCCCACCACATGGCCCCAGCCCCCTCCCCTTATCATTCTCTGGCCTCCACTGCCCTGACTCCCAGTGGCCCTGCCTGCCCCCCAACACCCTCTCCTCCAGCACCCCCAAGGCCCCCAGCAGACCCCCCCAGATGGCCCCACTGCCCCTCAGTGGCATTAGGCTCCCTCAGTGTTCTCCCTGTCCCCCCAGGCAATCCCTTTTGATCCCCTCCAATGGTGCCCATCCCCCTCCAGCCCACCCCAGCAGCCCCTTTTTCCCCTAAAGTGCCCTCATTTTCTTTCCTCTCTCCCCCCCCCAAGGCTTTGCACCCCAAACAGCCTCCTCCCCCCTCCCCCCTGGCTTCAGGCTCCCCCCAGCAGCAGGCCAGGGCTGAGCCCTCGCTGGGGGATTGCCCTGGAGCTGAGTGTTTGGGGGGGGAGGGGGTGGGGAATAGGGGGGGGGAAGGATCTGGGAGAGGTGGAACTCTTGGGCCTGCTTTGTTAGGAGGCTGGATACTGGGGGAGGGCTCTGAAGTTTGGGGTGGGGGAGGATGGAGTTTGGGGGCTCAGGATTTGGCAGCCTGGCAGGAGGGCTGCTGGGTTTGGGACTGGGGGGGGCAGTGCCAGGGAGTGTGCCAGAGCATAGGGGTGCCAGGCTAGGGGGGGCAGTGCCAGGGAGTGTCAGAGCATAGGGGTGCCAGGCTGGGGGGGCAGTGCCAGGGGGTGTGCCAGAGCATAGGGGTGCCAGGCTGGGGGGGCAGTGCCAGGGGGTGTGCCAGAGCATAGGGGTGCCAGGCTAGGGGGGACAGGGCCAGGGAGTGTGCCAGAGCAGAGGGGTGCCAGGCTGGGGGGGCAGCATTAGGGAGTGTGCCAGAGCATAGGGCTGCCAGGCTGGGGGGCAGTGCCAGGGAGTGTGCCAGAGCATAGGGGTGCCAGGCTGGGGGGGCAGTGCCAGGGAGTGTGCCAGAGCACAGGGGTGCCAGGCTGGGGGGGCAGTGCCAGGGGGTGTGCCAGAGCATAGGGGTGCCAGGCTGGGGGGGCAGTGTCAAGGAGTGTGCCAGAGCATAGGGGTGCCAGGCTGGGGGGGCAGTGCCAGGGAGTGTGCCAGAGCACAGGGGTGCCAGGCTGGGGGGGGCAGTGCCAGGGAGTGTGCCAGAGCATAGGGGTGCCAGGCTGGGGGGGGCAGTGCCAGGGAGTGTGCCAGAGCAGAGGGGTGCCAGGCTGGGGGGGTCCTGCCCCAAACCTCAGCTCTGGGCGGTGGTCTGAGGTCGGGGGGGGGCAGCCCTGAATCTTTCAGCAGCAGCTCCCCCGGCGGGCTGTGGGCGCAGGGCTGGCAGCAGCCCCGTGCCCGCCGTGCCAGCAGGGGGCGCTCACGCCCGCCTCTCTCCGGGCAGTGCAAGGCTCCCGGCCCGGCAAGAACGTGCAGCTGACCGAGAACGAGATCCGGGGGCTGTGCCTCAAGTCGAGGGAGATCTTCCTCAGCCAGCCCATCCTGCTGGAGCTGGAGGCTCCCCTCAAGATCTGTGGTGAGAGCTCTGTAGGGCTGGGGGGGGAGGGCACCGTGCCAGCAGGCACAGCCTGGCACCTTGAGGCTGAGGGACCTGGGGCTGTTCAGTCTGGGGAGGAGAAGGCTGAGAGGGGATTGAATCGAGGTTTGTAAATCTCTGAGGGCTGGGGGTCAGGAGGGAGGGGACAGGCTCTGCTCAGCTGCACCCTGTGACAGGACAAGGGGCAATGGATGCAAGCTGCAGCACAGGAGCTGCCACCTCAACACAAGGGGGAACTTCTGCACTGTGAGGGTCCCAGAGCGCTGGAGCAGGCTGCCCAGAGAGGTTGTGGAGTCTCCTGCTCTGGAGCCTTCCAAGCCCCATCTGGATGTGTTCCTGTGTGCCCTGTGCTGGGTTCTATGCTCCTGCTTTGGCAGGGGGCTTGGACTGGATGATCTTTAAGGTCCTTTCCAACTCCTAACCTCCTGTGAGCCTGTGTGAAAGCCTGCATTGGCAGAGGGCCTGGGGGAGGCAGGAGGGGTGGCCTGAGGAGCTGGGATCCCTCCCTCACCTCGCTGTGTGATGTGTGCCCCCCGTGCCAGGTGACATCCACGGGCAGTACTACGACCTGCTGAGGCTGTTCGAGTACGGAGGCTTCCCCCCCGAGAGCAACTACCTGTTCCTGGGGGACTACGTGGACAGGGGCAAGCAGTCCCTGGAGACCATCTGCCTGCTGCTGGCCTACAAGATCAAGTACCCTGAGAACTTCTTCCTGCTGCGGGGCAACCACGAGTGTGCCAGCATCAACCGCATCTACGGCTTCTACGACGAGTGTGGGTGCCCCCCGCAGCCCCCCGCCCCCTCCCACGGCCTCCTTGCTCTCCCTCTCTTCCCCCAAGACTCTTCCCAGCCCTCTGTGGCCCTTCACAACACCTCTGCCCCGTCACGTTCCCCCACAACCCCTCTCCATCCCCTTGTGTCCCCCTTCACCACCCCACAACCCCTCTGCCATCCCCTTGTGTCCCCCTGCAGCTCCTCTGCCACCCTGTGTCCCCTCACCACCACCCTGCCACCTCTGGAAGCCCTCTGCCTCCCCTCACATCTCCACCACAAGCATTCTGCCACCTCTCTGTCTTCTTGCCCCCTTGTGTCCCTGTGCCCCCCCGCTATATGCTTCTGCTACCCCCACGTTCTCATGCCACCTTTATGTCCCCGTGCCACCCCTGTGCCACCCCACCTCCCCCAGCACCATCCAGGCTGAGTGTCCCACACCCACCTCATGCCCCCCTCAGAGGTGCCAACAATCTCCCTCCCAGATGCCACCACCCTATTGCATTGCCAGAGCCAGTGAGAAGCTGCATGGGCTTCACCTGGGGGGCACAAGCCTACACTGGGGACCCCTGTACCCCAACCCCCCCAAATGGGGCATCCTGGCACCCACACCCCCCTGTGCCTTGCAGGCAAGAGGAGATACAACATCAAGCTCTGGAAGACCTTCACTGACTGCTTCAACTGCTTGCCCATTGCTGCCATCGTGGATGAGAAGATCTTCTGCTGCCATGGAGGTAGGCACAGGGCTGGAGGAAGGGGACAGGAGCTGTGTGCTGATGTCTTAGGGGTTCTGCTGGAGGGTTGGAAGCTCCAAAGAGGAGTCTGGCCAGCCTGGATCCATGGTGAGGTCACTGGGATGAGGTTCAACCAGGCCAAGTGCTGGGTCCTGCACTTGGCTCACAACCACCCCAGGGAGGCTCCAGGCTGGGGGCAGAGTGGCTGGAAACTGCCTGGTGGGAAAGGAGCTGGCAGGGGGTGGGTGGTGACAGCAGCTGGAGATGAGCCAGGGGGTGCCCAGGTGGCCAAGGAGGCCACCAGCAGCCTGGCCTGGAGCAGCAAGAGTGTGGCCAGCAGGAGCAGGGCAGGGATTGTTCCCTGGGCTGGGCACTGCTGAGGCCACAGCTGGAATCCTGGGGTCAGCTTTGGGCTTCTCACTCCAGGAAGGACATTGAGGAGCTGGAGCAGGGCCAGAGAAGGGCAATGAGGCTGGGGAAGGGTCTGGAGAAGAGGGCTGGGGAGGAGCAGCTGAGGGAGCTGGGGGTGTTGAGCCTGGAGCAAAGGAGGCTGAGGGGAGAGCTTCTGGCTCTCTGCAACTCAGAATCAGCAAGGTTGGAAGAGACCTCAGAAATCACCAAGTCCAGCCTGTCACCCAACACCTCAGGACTACTAAACCATTGCACCAAGTGCCATGTTCAATCCCCTCTTGAACACCTCCAGGGATGATGACTCCACCACCTCCCTGGGCAGCACATTCCAATGGCTAACAACTCTCTCAGTGAAGAACTTTCTCCTCACCTCCAGCCTGAACTTCCCCTGGTGCAGCTTGAGACTGTGTCCTCCACTCCCTGCAAGGAGGCTGGAGCCAGGTGGGGGCTGGGCTCTTGTGCCAAGGAACAAGTGCCAGGACAAAAGGAAGCAGCCTCGAGTTGCCCCAGGGGAGGTTTAGATTGGACATGAGGAGAAACACTCTCACCCAAAGGGCTGCCAAGGCATGGCCCAGGCTGCCCAGGGCAGTGGTGGAGTCCCCACCCCTGGAGAAGGCTCCAAAGCCCTGGAGCTGTGGTGCTGGGGGCCATGGCTCGGTGCTGCCATGGGGGGCGGATTGCACTGCAGGCTCTTGAAGCTCTCTTCCCCCTGCAACCGTTCTGCAATCACCCCAAGCGGGGCCTGGCCTCCCCCTCCCCGCAGGGCTGTCCCCTGACCTGCAGTCGATGGAGCAGATCCGGCGGATCATGCGGCCCACCGACGTGCCGGACCAGGGGCTGCTGTGCGACCTCCTGTGGTCGGACCCCGACAAGGACGTGCAGGGCTGGGGCGAGAACGACCGCGGCGTCTCCTTCACCTTCGGCGCCGAGGTGGTGGCCAAGTTCCTGCACAAGCACGACCTGGACCTCATCTGCCGGGCGCACCAGGTACGGCCCCGGCATGGGCACCGCCCCGGGGATGCGCCCGGGCCGGGCCCTGGGCCCGAGGGGTTTGGCCTCGGGGGTGTTGGAGGGGACTTGGGGGGCTGGGCTTCTGCAGCTGTTTGCCCCAGGAGGTGAAGCTTTGCCCCTAAATGGGGTATGTGCCCCTGGGAGGTGAAGTTTCGCTCCTGGGAGGTGAAGTTTTACCTCAAAGGTAGGGATTTGCCCCTGGGAGGTGAAGTTTTGCCCCAAAATTGGGTATCTGCCCCAGGAGGTGAAGTTTTGCCCCAAAATTGGGTTTTTGCCCCAGGAGGTGAAGTTTTGCCCCAGGAGGTGAGGTTTTGCCCCAGGAGGTGAGGTTTTGCCCCAGGGGTGAGGTTTTACCCATGGGAGGTGAGGTTTTGCCCCAAAATTGGGTATTTGCCCCTTGGGAGGTGAAGTTTTGCCCCAAAGGTGGGGATTTGTCCCTGGGAGGTGAAGTTTTGCCCCTGGGAGGTGAGGTTTTGCCCCAAAATTTGGTATTTGCCCTAGGGGTGAAGTTTTGCCCCAGGAGGTGAGGTTTTGCCCCAGGGGGTGGATATTGGCACAGGGCAGTGGCTGTCTGCCCCAAGGGGGTGTGAGTACTCGACCCAAGGCACAGGGACTTGCACCATGGTGTGGTTATTTGCCCTCACAGGGTGGTAATTTGCTCCTGGGAGCGGGAATTTGCCCTGAGATGTGGGCATTTGCCCCAGAGCAGGGAAGTTTTGCCCCAGAGGGTGGCTTTTTGCCCCTGTCAGAGTGGGGTTTGCCCCAGAGGGGGTGAGTATCTACTCCAGGAGCTGGGCATTCCCCGCAGGGCATTGACACCTCAGAGGGGGTTAAGTGTTTACCGCAGGCTGTGTTTCCTTGCCCCTGAAGCTATTCACTCCAGGGGGGTTGATATTTGCCCCAGGGGGGTGGCTGTTCACCCCTGTGGGGGGCAGATGTTTGCCCTGGGTGGGGTGGGGATGAGTGTTCACCCCAGGAGCTCGGTGCCCACCCCAGGAGCTCAGTGCCCACCCCAGCAATTGGATGTTCAACCCCCGGCGGTGTGCATTTACGCCAGGGGGGTGACACTTTCCCCCCTGGGGTGGAGGTTTTACCCCAGGAGGCTGGCTGTATGCCCCTGGTGGGGGGTATTTGTGCCCTGGGGGGGTGCCCATGTGCTGTTTAACCCTCCCTGCCCCCCCTTCTCCAGGTGGTAGAGGACGGGTACGAGTTCTTCGCCAAGCGCCAGCTGGTTACCCTCTTCTCAGCCCCCAACTACTGCGGGGAGTTCGACAACGCCGGGGCCATGATGAGCGTGGATGAGACCCTGATGTGCTCCTTCCAGGTGGGTCTGGGTGTGGGGAGGGGGAACACACACAGCCTGGGGTGGGGGGGTCACACACAGCTGGGGAGGGGCCATCACACACAGACCCAGGGTGGGCGCTGCGGGAGGGCCCTGCGACCCTGCCGAGGTGGGGAGGAACTGGAGGGGGAGCCTCCACACATGGCTCTGGGGGGTGGGGGAGAGGGGAGTTGGGGCAGGGTGTGTGACCCCCTCGACACCTTTTCCTCACACACACCTCACACTTGCTCCCCTCTCTTTTCCCTCCCCCCCCACCCTGCTTTTCTCCCTCTTTTTATCTCCCCTCACCATTTTCTCCTCCCCTTTCATCCTTCGCTGTTTTTGGCCTCCCCCCAATGTCTCTCTCTCCCCCAATCTCTCTCTCTCTCCCCCCAATGTCTCTCTCCCCCCCCCATGTCTCTCTCCCCCCAATGTCTCTCTCTCTCTCTCCCCCAATGTCTCTCTCCCCCCCAATGTCTCTCTCTCCCCCCCAATGTCTCTCTCCCCCCCAATGTCTCTCTCCCCCCCAATGTCTCTCTCTCTCCCCAATGTCTCTCTCTCCCCCCAATGTCTCTCTCTCCTCCAATGTCTCTCTCCCCCTTTCTTCACACCCTCCTCACCCTTTCCTCCTTTTTCCACCTTCCCCCCCATCCCTTTTTCTACCCCCCAACCCTTTTTCTACCCCCCAACCCTTTTTCTACCCCCCAACCTCTCTTGACTCCCCCCCCCCCCCCCGTTTGTGCCTGCCCAGATCCTGAAGCCAGCTGACAAGAACAAGGGCAAATACGGGCAGTTCAGTGGGCTGAACCCTGCCGGCCGCCCTGTCACCCCCCCTCGAAACTCTGCCAAAGCCAAGAAATGAGCCCTCAGCTGCCCCTCCACCCCAAGCTGGGGGGGGTGGGGTCTGGAGGATCCCTCCTCCCTACCCCCCCCTAAACATCAGGTCACCTTTTCAAGTCAGTTTTTTATCTGGAAGATCCTGCCTTTCCCCCCACCCCCCCCCTCTCCCCCAGCCAAGCTCCACCAAACCACATCCAGCTGCCCCCCCACAGACCACTCTGAGGGCAGGGCTGAGGTGGGGGGTGGGGGGGCAGTTACAAAGCCCAGAGCCCAGCCCTGGGGTTGGTGGGGGAGTGGGGGGGAACAGTGGAGGGGGTGGGGGGGGGGTAGGGAAGCAAGGATGCTTTTTTGAGGAATAAACTTGTAATGGGTCATGTTTAGGAGCTGGTGGTGGATTGGGGTGGACACTCTGTGTGTGTGTGTGTCTTGGGGGTGTTAGGAAGGGGGGGAGGGGGGTGGGGGGGTGGCTTCAGGAGTCGTTGTCACTGTCCTCTGCCAGCACCTCCTGGGTGGGGGCCAGGCGCTGCTCCCCTGGCGTCAGCACCGAGCCGAAGAACAACGACCGAAACTGGGGGGAGGCAGAAAATGGGGGTCAGGAGGGGGGCTGTACCCCCTCTGCCCCCACCTCCCCTGGTAGACAAATGCCCATCCCACACCTTTTTGTGAGGGGGAGTGCCTGGCACAGCTCCTTCCTCCTCTTCTTCCTCTTCCTCCTCCTCCTCGGGGTCGCTTTGGGCTGGACATGGGGTGTGTAAGGGGAAGGTGGGGCTGGGGGGCACCTCGGGCTCCTCCTCAGCTTCCATGGCAACCATGTAGGACTCGAGGTCATCAGGGAGGTCATCAGAGGGGAGGGGCAAACTGGAGATGTTGCTGGGGTGAGAAATGAGCAAGCAGGGGCAGATGGGTGACCGTTCACTCTGGTCCCTACTGCTGCCACCCAACCCCATCCTCAGCTTACCCATTAGCCAGGGGGGGCTGCGAGTCACTTTTGGGGTCCAAGAGGGTGGCCAGCACCAGGTGGACCTCCAGGACAGCATCTTCCAGGGTGAAGATCACCGGCCTGGGAGGAGGGTGGAAGGCCACAAAGGGTGTGAGGGCTGGGGGGAGGCAAGGGCAGGGTTGGCACAGGGGTGGGTTGAGATGCCCACTCCTACCTGCCGGGCACATCGTAGTGGATGGTGAGGGGCAGGTTGGAGGCCTCAGCGAAGGTCAGCAGCCCCTGTCGGGTGGAGAGGGACAAAGAAGGGGTTGGGGGTGGGGGAGGTTCAGTGGAGTGACCCCAAGGTTTGGGGAGGTTCCCCAGCAGGGCCTGACCCGGAACTCCTTGAGGCAGAAGGTGATGGAGGAGCCTGGGGTCACTGCCACCCTCTGGAACTCGTCCTCTGCCAGCCACAGCTCTGTCACCATTGTCTTCTTCAGCTCTGGGGGTGATGGTGAGGGGCAGGTCAGGGAGTTGTGGTGGCACCCCAAGGCCAGGGAAGGGGCACCCACTTCCCCCCCCAGGGGGCTCACCCATCTCATCCTCCACGTAGTTTTGGAGGCTGATCTTGCCCCCGGGGCCAGCCCCCAGCGTCACTTCAGCCAGCGTCTGGGGAAAGTGAACCACGGCCTCTGCCAGCACCCTGCAGGCACAGGGGAGGGTGAGTGAGGGCAACTGGGGCTGACCACCCCAAGCCCCCCAGCAGAGTCCCACCTTTAACTCTCCTTCATACCCCTGCCCACCTTGGTGCCACTCCAGTGTCCCTTTTGTGCCACCCACATCACTTTTATCACCCCAGCATCCCCTTTGTGCTAACCCAGCTGCCCCCTGCCATCCCTTCTACCCTGGTGCCACCTTGGTGTCCCTTTCATGCCATCCAACTGTCCTTCACCATCCCAGCCCCTACCACCTCCCACCTCAGTACCATCTCCATGTTCCCTTTGTGCCACCTACCCAGGCTCTCCATGCTCTCCTTCCCTACCCTGATGCCAACTCAGTGTCCTCTTCATGCATCTTCCTTGCTGCTCCAGGGTCCCTTCTCTGCCACCCCAGCCTCCCTTGGCAATCTGGTGCCACCTCGGTGTCCCCATTGTGCCACCTACACACCCTTTGCCACCCCAGCCTCTACCTCATCCCATCTTTCTGTGCCACCTCCATCCCCTTGGAGAGCTCAGTGTCCCTGTGCTGCCACCCACCGTGCTGGGGCACAGAGGCTGCTGGCACAGTGCTGGACATCGAAGACAGCCTGGAGCCGCTCGCATTCCTGGAAAGCCAGGTTGTGAGTCTTGGTGACACCTGTCAGAGAGGTGACCAGCTCAGCAGGGCAGGCTGGCAGTGCCACCACATGCCCCCTCCTAGCGCTGGCACTCACCATACTTGCAGTGGAGCTGCAGGACCAGGCGGTTGGCGCTGGGTTTGAGCAGGATCAGGCATTTCCCCACCGTCTTCTCCAGGGAAGGCAGCGAGCGGAAGACGCCCAGGAAGGACTATCAGGAGGGGGCAGGAGAGGGGACAGTCACCCTTACCTGGCACCCCTCACCATTGAGAAGCTTGGGGGTGCCCGGGCACGGGGCTTCACCTTCATGAGAACTTTGCATCGGAAGGGTTGGGGCTCACCCAGCTGGTACAGCTGGAAGAAGAGGGGGGCGAAGAGGAAGGAGGCGAAGGCTGAGCGCGAGGAGTTGACGGAGCAGAGGGACAGCTTGTGGGGGCAAGACACACAGCGTTGGCACCACCTCAGGCACACAGGGGGCGCAAGAGGCAGCCCCTTACAAGCTCCCAGCCGGCTCTGCCCCCCAAGCCTGGTGCCTCGTACCCCGCCATCGGTGGGCTCCAGGTAGAGCTCGTCCCCAATGCGGGACAGGGAGTGCACAGCACGGCCGAGAACTGGGGGTGAGGAGAAGGGGAGGGTCAGGCAGGGCGCTCCTGTGCCCCCCCCCGCCCTGTGCTCCCATTGCTTCCCATTCTTCAGTGACACAACCCCACACCTCTCAAATCCCATGTCCCCCCTTCCCCTCACATCCCTTGTACCCCCCCAGTTCCTTTCCATCCCCACTCCTTTCATGCCCCCTCTACCCCCTGTGTCCCACTTCCCCACGCTCCTCAAAATCCTTCTGCCCCCCCCATGCCCTTCACTCCCCGTGTCCACCACTCTCCATGCCGTCCCACTCTCCCTAAGCCCCTTGTAGCCTACACACTCAATGCCCCACACCTCTTCTATGCTCCCACACCACCAGTGACCCCACAGCCACCAAACCCCCTGTGCATTCCCCACATCCCCCACTCCCCAGTGGCCCCTCACACCATCATTCCCACCAACCCCCTTGTGACACCCCCCCATGCCACACACCCCAGTGCCCCCAACACTCTCCTTGCTTCCCACTCCCCCGTGCCCCCCATACCCACTGTGCCCCTCTGCCACTGTAGTGCCCCCACCACCTCCATTCCCCACTCACCTCCCACGCCCTGTGTTCCACCACCATTCCAAACACCCACCCCCGACCCTCTCACCTTTGACGTTGCCCCCGGTGATGACGCCCTTCATGGCGCGGGGTCAGCACCGGCACACGTGGGGGGGCTTCGCGCCTGCTGCCCAGGCCCCACCCCAGCGCTTAGGCCCCGCCCCAACTCACGCCCCCCGCCGAATGGTTCCGCTCGGGCTCTCCCCCTGCCCACGCCCCTATGGACGAGCCCAGCCCCGCTCCCGCCCCTTGAACACGTCCACCCTTCCCCTGCCACTGTTTTCCCTCCCTCTCCGATTTCGGGGGGTCCCGGCGGTGCCGCCCAGCCCGGGGGTGGTCGCGCCCGTACCCCCCTCCCCCCCACCTCCCCCCGGCCGTTGGTTCCGCCCGTTTCTCCTCCGCGCGCCGCCACCTTCCCGATCCCGCCGCCGCCCTCTCCCGTCGCCTTCCCATTGGATGGGAGCCCGCCTTTATCCCGCCTCCACCGCCGGACGATTGGTCAGCGCTACCCGCGTGACTGCCGCGGGGCGGTGTTTGGAGCCGGGCTTCGCCTCACGTGATTGAGGGCCGGGCTCACCATGTAGTTCCGCCTCCCTTCTCTTTCTGTTGGTCCGCAAGGCGCAGGCACCGCCGGCTCTCGGAGTGACGTGACGTTCAGCCAATGGGGCTTCGACTGCGGACAGCGGCTGTGCGCCCCTCAGCGCGGCTCCACCTCCCGGCTCTGACCTTGACTCCGGCCCCTGGCTGCGGTCCTGGACCCCAGCTCCAGGCTCCAACCTCGACCCCAGACCCCAACCCCCGGCTTCTGGCCCCAATCCCCTGGCACAAGGTACCCCCTCTGGGCTCATGGCGCGACCCTGGGCCTGAGCCTGAGCTCTAGTTTCAGGCCCTGACCCCAGTTACAGACCTGGGCCACTGGCCCCAGGCCCTCAGCGCGCCCCTGGGCCCACCCCTGGGCCCACCCCTGGCTCTTCTGCATCCTCTGGATCTCTGTGAGGTTCCTGGGCCTCCCCCAGATGGCGTTGGTCACCCCAGGCTGTACGGTGGCTCTCCACTAGACCCCAGTCTCCTTTCCCAGCCTGCTCCAGCTGCCCCTTTCTCCTTCCAGCAGCATCCCCTCCTGCCCCCCCCCCTGCTTCTCCCCCACCAGCAGCCAGGGTGAGATTCACCCCATTCTCTCACTTCCCTTGGCTCAGCCCCATCCAACAAGCTGCTGTTGCCAGCTCCTGCCCCACACGGTGCTCCCCAGATCTGGGTGGTCACCCACAGGAGGCTTTAATGGAGCAGTCTCTGCTCCAGGGCCTCAGGGGAGCCCAGTGTTCTGCCCTGTGTCTGCAGGTCTCAGCCTCTTGGCTGGTGGCTGAGGGCACATGGGTGGGCAGGGATGCCATAGCCAGGTTGGCAGCAGTTCAGGGTCTTTCCACCCTGGAAGGCTGGTTCCATGTGTGGAGTGGATGAGGGTAAGAAAGCAATAAGGAGGGTAAATGGTCCTGCTGGGGTGGGGGGGCCTCAGTAAGTTGCTTTGCTCATGTAGGCAGCCAGTCTGGAGTGCCTGCATCTCGGGTTGATGCCTCAAGGGAGGCTGGGGGGGGGGGGAGGAAATCTGGCTGTGAGGAACTTGACTCGGGCTTGCAGTGGGGTCCTTCAGCAGGAGCAGCAACTGCCCAAGTCCCTCCTCCTAGGCTCAGTGTCTGCAGAGCCCGAGCTGAGGGGCCCCCCAGTCTGTAGCCTGCAGTGTGGCTGGCACCTGAGGCAGGCGGGGAGGGGGGGCACAGAGCCCCTCTTCCATCCCTGCCATCCTCTGGCATGCAGCCACAGCCTCTCTGCCTCCTGTTTCTTCCATCTCAGGTGCGTTGCTGGTGCTCAGCGCCTCTCTGAGTGCCCCACAGCTGGAGTTTTGGACCCAGCAGCCCTCAGCAGCACATCCCCTCCAGGTACCATCAACCTCTGAGCTCCGTGGGGCCGCTCCTGGGCCAAGCCGGCTGCGTGTGCCTGGGCTTGGGGAGCTCAGGGGACTCCCAGGCCTGCCTTGGCCTGGCTGTGGGGTCCAGCCTCCACGGGGTCAGCTGGATCTGGCTCACTCCACCTCTGGGGTGAGCACTGGCTGCCAGCCCCTTCCTCCCAGGAGGAGGAGGAGGATGGGAGTGTGTGTGTGTCCGTTCCAGCTCCGGAGCAGCAGCCGGGGCTCCTCTGGAGCCGCCGTCCCCAGGAGGGGCTCTGGCCTCGGGGCTCAGCGTTTTATGGGGCTGTGGATAGGACGCAGCTGGCTGCGGGCGTGACACACACACCTCAGTGGTGGCCAAAGCCACAAGCACCCCTCCCCTCCTCCCCTGGCCTCCCCCAGCCAGCACCGACGAGGCGCTGGGGACCGGGCTGGATGCGTGCCGGGAGCCGGAGCCTGGCAGCCCTCCGAGGGCTCCGGCACCCCTGGTTTCAACCTACCCCCCGAGGCTGGGGACCTGTCACCTTCCCTGCCACCCCTTGGGTGGCCTCCACGTGCCTGCTGGGCCATCTCCCAGGAGCAGCAGCTTGCCCACCGCTCGCAGGGCTGCCGGCTTCCTTCCCAGCACAGCACCATGGCGCTGTGCCCTCGCCCAGCCAGCGGCGCGGGGAGACAGACGGCCACAGCTGGGGCTGGCAGCAGGGGACAAATGGCTGCTTGGTGCCCCCAAGACGTCCCTTGGCTTGTCTCCCAGGGGTGTCCCCAAGGAACTGGGACAGTGCCCTGTCTGTGTAACTCACAGTTTGGGGGGGGGGGGGGGGGTTGTCTGGAGACGATTTGGGATTCAAACCCACCCCGGTGCCAGGGTTTTGGGGGCACTCGGCATCGCTCTTTCTCTCCTGCCTTCATCTGCCCACGGTGCAGCCCTCAGATGTGACAGACAAAGCTGGCTGTGGAGCTGGGAGGCAGGTAGGGGCACGAGGGAGCACGGTAAGCGGGCAGAGGCTGTGGCACAGCCGGCTGGTGAGCTGCTGCCCGCCACAAAGGTCAGCAGTGGGAGGCAGGCCCCGGGCGCGGCGCCGGCGAGGGGACGAAGGTGAAATCGGCTGCCCACAGCGCTGCGGGTGACGTGGTGCCCCTGGGCATGGGGGTGGGGGGGCCATGGTCTCACCCACACTGCTGGGCACCAGCAGGGGCTGCAGATGGGCTTAGCTCGCTGTCTGGGTGGGGGGGGCTGACACAGTGCTCCTGGGTCAGGGGGCTTGTGCCACGTTCACTGAGTGTTTCACCCTCCTCTTCCTCTTCCTCCTCTCTTCTCTCTCAGGTGTGGGCCCAGTGGGAACTGAGCTGGAAAAGTCCTCAGAAACGACCTTGGTGCTGCCTTTGGGGGTATTTGGGGGGGGGGCGCGACAGGACAAGACTTGATGTCCCCCCCCTGCCCAGGGCTGACAGCTGCTCCCACAGCCCCAGCCACGCTACAGCAACTCCCCAGGGGAGGTGGAAGTGGCTTTTCCCAACTTCTCCACGCTGTTTGCTGGGGACAAGGAGGGGGGAAACCAGATCCCAGCAGCATGACTGGGGTAGGGAGAGACTAGATGTGCCCCACACACCCCCCCCCCCTTCCCTCCCACCCCCTTAAAATGCTGCTGTGATCTGGGGTGAGGCACCTTGTAGCTGTTCCTGGCTGGTTTTCCCATCTGTTGGGTCCTTCCTCACAGCTCCAACCCCAAATCCACACTTCCCAACCAATAAATCACCTTGGCACCGCCTGTCAGTGCCTGGTTTGTCCCTGTGGGGAGGGGGGGGGTGTCCCTCAGCCTCTGGGGCTGGCACCGAGGAGGGGGAGTCCCTGTTGCTTTGGGGACAGGCTGGTGTCACCGTGCTCCGAGCTGGCACCTCGCTGCTCCGGGGCTGGGGGTGGGGGGAGAGGTCGGGGAGGATGCAACTGCTGCCAGGGAGGGAGCTGGGGGCGGGGGGGGGCGCCGCAGACCGGGCCGTGGGGCGGGGAATCACTCCGGTTGTTACCTCCCGGTGCTCCCGAGCAGCGCTGGCCTTTGTCTTAAACAAAGCTTTTTTTTTGAAGGGGGGAGCTGGTTTGCACCATTTGTAGCCCTTCCCGTGGAGGGGGTTCTGCTTTCGCCCCCCCAGCTCACCCCGGGCGGGCTCTTAGGGCAGGCCACGGTCAGTAGCCAGGGCCCTGCCGGCAGCGGGCTTCATTAACGGGGGGTGTTAATTGGGACGGTTAGCGGCTCTCGGCTGTGGCACCCCGCAGGAGGAGCCAAGGGGGTGGCTGCGGGACCACGGCTGTGCCCGTGGTGGGCAGCGGCAGCGCCCCGGGGGGACCGGGAGAAGCTTGTCCCCTCCACTCCTCCGCTTCCCGGGGCGGCGGGTCCGGGGCTGCCCCTCCCAGTGCCTCCGGTTGTCCCGGGACTTGGAGCCCACCGAGTGCCGACAGCCGCGTTCCCGTTCTCCCGCCGCTCACCTGCCGCCATCCCGGGGCTATCCCGGCGGGGCAGCGGCCGCGGCACTACGGGACCCGAGCTCTCCTACCCCGGTTGAACCGGAGAGGGAGTCCCACACTCCACTTTCCTCCCGCCCCCCCCAACAAGGACCCCCCACCCCCCCTTACCAACCCAGCAGCAGGGGAGGGGGTTGGCAGTACCAGAGGAGAGGCGAGGCCAGCCCCACGCCTGTCTGCCTGTCTGTCCGTCTGTCTGTCCCGCGTCCCTCCCCGCACCGACCGGCCCTCCGCTGCCTGTCTCCGCGCCTCCCCATCCCTCCACCCACCCCTCCCCGTTGCCCGCGGATGTTGGTGGGGGGGTGGTGGTTTGGGGAAAGGGGGGGTCAGACTGGCACCCCACCCCCCCCTTTTTCCCCCACCCCCCCTTCTCTCGCCGCCCCGCCGCACCTCGCCCCGTCCCGTCCCCCCCCCCCCTCTCCCGACCACCTCCTTCCCCGTTCCCCTCCCCGGACCCCCCCCCGGGGAGGGGGGGGGGGGTGACCGGGCTCTCGGCGTGCCGTCGGGAGGAGAAGAAGGACGAGACGGGGCTGGGACCGGCAAATGGGAGCCGGAGTCCCGGGCCGGTGTGCGGGACCGTTGCAAGCTTGTCCCGGAACCCCCAACCACGTACCCACCGCCCCAGCCCCGCGCCTGGCCCGCATGGAGCTGAGAGCAGGTAGGAGAAGACCCCCTACCCCCTCCTCAATTCCCTACCGACCCTTCCCAGAACGGCACTGGCCCCGCACCGACCTCGCACCGGCTCCGCCGCTGCCACTTAACAAAAGCCGTGCGGGAGCCAGAGCCCGGAGCGGCACGAACAGGACGGAGAAAGTGAGGTACTCACTTCCCTCCCCACCTGGAGACCCCCGCTTTCCACCCCCAGGAACTCCCCGTCCTCACCACGGGGACTCCAATCCCCCCCACTCTGGGGGACACCCATCGCCTTCCTTCCGCACTCTAGGCACCCCCCTTTCCCTCCCAACCCGAAGACCTCCATCTCTACCCCAGTGACCCTCTTTCCCTTCCCTCCCCGTCCCCACGACCCCTGTCCCCACCCCAAGTGACCCCCTTTCTCTTCTCTCCACTCCAGGGACTCCCTTGTCCTTCTCTCCCCATCTTGGAGACCCCAAGCCCCACTCCGGGGACACTCTTTCCCTTCCTTCCCAACCCTGGAGATCCCAGTCCCCAGTCCCCTTTCCCCCTTTCCCTTCCCTTCTCACTCCAAGGATCCTCTTTCCCTTCTCACTCCAGGGACCCTCTTCCATTCTCCCCCCCTCCCCCCAATCCCAGAGACTCTAATTCTCACCCCAGGGACCCCAATCTCTATCCCAGGCATCCCGTTTTCCTTCTCTTCCAACCCTGGAGACCCCAGTCCATAACTTTCCTTTCCCTCCCACTTCAGAGACCTCCTTTCCTTTCCCTCAACTCCAGAGACCCCGATCTCTACCCCAGTGACCCCTTTTCTCTTCGCTCCCCATTCCTTTTCCTTTCCCTCCTGACCCCAATCCCTTCTCCAGTGACCCACTCCAGCACCCCCCCTCCCCCCTTTCCCTTCCTTTCCAAACCTGAAGACCCCAATCCCCACCCCAGTGACCCCTTTTTCGCCTCTCTCCTCACCCCAGTGACCCCCTTTCCCTTCTCCTCACTCCACTGACCTCCTTTCTCTTTCCTTCTCATTCCAGGGATGCCTTTTCTCTTCCATCCCAACCCCAGAGACCCCAATCCCCACTCCAGTGAACCCCTCTCTCTTCTCTCTCTACCCCAGTGACTCCTTTTCACGTCTTGCTCCAGGGACCCCAATCCCTCCCCCAGTGATCTCTTTTCCCTTCTTTCCCTACTTCAAGGACCTCTTTTCCCTTCTTTCCCCACTTCAAGGACCTCTTTTCCCTTCCCTCCCAAACTAACGCACCCCCCCCCCCCCCCCCCCCCGCCCCTGACCCCTTCACTCTTCTCTCCCCACTCCAGGAACCCTTTTTCCCTTCCCTTCCTACCCCACTGCTCCCTTTTTTCCCCTTCCCTTCCTACCCCACCTCCCCCTTTCCCTCCCTCTCCCCCCCCCACCCCCCTCCAACTCCAACCTCCCCACCTCTACCTCGGGGATCCCCAACAACAGATTTTAGCTGCTGGTGGGCCGGGGGGTGGCGGAAAGAAGCAGGGACGGGGTTGGGGCGGCCGGGGGGGATGGTGAGGGAGGGAATGAATGGAGCCTGCTCTTGTGTACGACTGCATCAAATACATTCTTGAAAGCAACCTGGTTCTGCTTAGCACTTGAATTTGGAGAGGAAAGGGAAAAAAAAAGAGAGAGAGAGAGAGAGAGAGAGAGGCAAAGCGAGGCCGGGAGGCAGCAGCTTGGGGAGGGTGGATTCAAGCTCAATTTTTTTCCTTTCTTTTTTTTTTCCCTCTGTGTGTGTGTGTGTGTGTTTTTTTTTCTCCTCCTCCTCCTTTCTTTCTTTCTTCCCCTTTTTTTTTTCTTTTTTTTTTTTTAATTTCTTGCATTCCTGGACACCAATCAAAAAGAGCAAATCGAGGGGAGGTGGAAAAAAAAAAAAAGAAAAGAAAAAGGAAAGAAAGAAAAGAAAAGAAGAAAAACAAAAAGGAGAAAAAAAAAAGGGGGGGGGGAAGAGGGGGGAAAGGAGGGGGGAAAAAAGAGGAAAAAAAATAGGGGGAAAAAGAGAAAAAAGAGAAAAAGGAGGAAAAAAGGAGGAAAAAAAGGAAGAAAAAGGGGGAAAAGGAGAAAAAAAAGAGGGAAAAAAGTAAAAAAGGAAAAAAAGGGGAAAAAGAAAAAAAGAGAAAAAGAAGAGGGGGAAAAAAAGAGGGAAAAAAGAGGAGGAAAAAGAGGGAAAAAAGGGAAAAAAAGAAAGAAAGAAAAAAACAAAACAGGAAAAAAAAAAGCAAAAGAAAAGAAAAGGAGGTGGCCCGGGGCGGGGTGGGGGGGTGAGGGGGGGTGTTAAAAAAAACCCAGAGGAAGGCAGCGAAGTGAAAGCAGCCGGAGCGTGCACGCACGCACTCACACCCCAAAATACACCCCCCCCCCTCAAAACCCTACCCCCCCCCTCCCCAAATCCTCTCCCCCCCCCCGCATGCCTCCTTCCCTCTCTCTCTCTCTCTCTCTCGCTCTCTCTCTGTTTTTTTTTCCCTCCACTCAAGCAAAACAAATAAGGCGAGGAAAAAGAAAAAACCCAACCCACCCCCACCCCCCCTTTAGAAACCCCCCTCCAAACCGCCCCCCCCACACACATTCTCTCCCCCCTCCTCCCCCCCCCCCCGCTGCTAACCGGGAGCTGGGGTAGAGCTGAGCTCAACCGAGTGCAAGAACTAAACCAACGCCACCGCCCCCCACCCCTCCCTTAATTTCTCGCCCTATTTTTGGGCTCTTCTCATTCCTTCCCCCCCCCCCCTCCTCTTCCCCTAACCCCCCCCTTTCCCTTTCCCCCAAACCCCACCCTGCACCCCGACTATGCTAAATGTCGCTGGGGAGCTCTCAGGTAAGACCGAGGCGCTGGGAGGTGCCTCGGGAGCTGCCGGGGCAGGGGGTTTAGGGTGGGGTTGGGGGGGGGGGCGGGAAGGTTGTTTTTAGCTCGGGGGGGTGTATCTCTCCTTTTTTTTTCTCCCCTTTCCGAGCCGCTGCTGATTTTAATTCGATGTGATTAAAGCGTCTGGCTGGCTTTGGGATTGATTTAAGACTTTCCCCTCTCTCGTTTGGGTGGGTTTAGTTTGTTGGGGATTTTTTTCTTGCCTCTTCTCTTTTCCTCCTTTCCCCCCCCCCCTCCTTTTTATTTCTTCCCCCCCCCCCTTCTTTTCCATGCATGTTTGTGATTATCCAGCGCTCAGCACAGAGAATTCAACCCCAGCACTGACAAGAGAGGAGGAAAATGAAACTCTTTGGGATTTTAGGGCAGCAAGGAAGAGCTTAATTTGTTTTCCTTCCCCCCCCGCCCCGCTTCGATTTTGGGGGTTGCCTCAAAACGCTGTGGTTGGGAGCAGACCAAATTCCTCCTCGGCCCCAAATTTCCTGGCAGTGAGATTTATGTTTTAGGGGTGCCAAGGAAATGGGATCATCCCCCCTGGCCGTGGGAATGGGTTTGGTCCCCCAGACCCAGCGGCCACTCTGAGGGGCCGGGGAGAGTCGGAGTGCTGGTGGGGTTGGTGATCCATAGGGATGGGGGGGGGGGGCAGAGGGCCAGGGGGAAGGGGGGGTCCTCACCCGGAAAAGATGGGGAGAAAGGCTGGAAAACATCCTTAAAAGGTCAAACTGGGGGTGTGTTGAGAGGCTCCTCGAGGGCTGAGATCGGGATCCCCAAGTCCCGGCGCAGGGACTGGGGCACCACGGGGCCGGGTTTGGCTCCGATGTCAGCGGGACCGGCGTGACGCAGGCACGGGCAAAACGGGGCTAGCGCCGGGGAACCGGAAAAGCCAGGCTGGGATCCCCCCGGTGCTCCCAGCGCCCCTCCTCCCACCCAGCCTCTCCCCGGGGCCGGTGGACGTGGCCGTGACGCTGGTGGCACAACCGGTGCCACAGCCTGCGACAAGAAAGGGGACACCGAGCCTGGTATGAGAGCAGGAGATGTGGGGTGAGGGTTTTGACCACCCCAGCTCCACTGTTTTTTGGGGTGTGCCTAGCTGGTGGCATCCCTGACAGGGTTTGGGGGGCATTCGGAGGTGGGTCCTGGTTGTCACCGTGGCCCTGTCTCTGTGCTGGGCATGGTGGTGGCCAACATCTGGGCTGCATTAAGTGCAGCCTCTGCAGGGAAATGAGGCAGGCTCTGCTTACAGGGCCGTGCTGGGGGGTGATTTATGCCCTGCTAAGTACCAGCCAGCTCCATAAATCACCCCCCAACAGTCGCCAGGGTAGTGCCAGCCCCCCATGTGCCGTGGGCAATGCCACTGCCCTGCCCAGCACAGGGTAGTCGTGGTCCTTCACCCAGCTGGTGGGGATGTGCTCACTCTGGCACAGATGGGGGACATCTGGGTGGCAGCTGGCTTGGCAGTGCTGTGACCTCCGAGTGGCCTGTGGCTGCTGTGTGATGGAGGACATGGTGCCAGTCTGGCCATCATGGCATGGTTGTCCTGAGTGGGCACAGCTATGCAGAGTCTCTTGTCCATGTGAACCTGGCCAAGGTGGTGTCCCTGTGAGTGGGGCATGCTGGTGCTGGCAATGAGTCTGTCTGGTGGAGCCAGGGGATGGCAGAAGGATGTGCCAGTCCCTGTCTCAGTGTCCAGGGGTGCATGGCCACCATCCCATGTGGGCATGGCCGTGAAATGCTGCCAGTTCCATGCTCATCTGACTAAGGTGGTGTTGTCATGGGTAGGAGATGCTAGGTGATGGCAGTGGGTCTGTCTGTGCCAGTGGATGGCAGAGGGATGTGCCCTGCCACATCCACATGCATCATGGCGTGGCCATCCTGAGCAAGCACAGCCATGAGAGCTGCCAGTCTCATGCCAGCCCACCCAAGGTGGCATCCCCGTGTGTGGGGGAGATAGCGGTGATGCCAGCAGGTCTGGTGGCACCAAGGGATGGAGAAAGCATCGGGGCCATAGTGCCACGTGGGCTGGCACAAGGGGTGTCCTGTTGTGCCAGAGAGGCTGGCAATGGGCATAACACCCACGAGTGGTAGCGCTGGTGAGGGGCACCCCATGGGTGTTGGGTGCTCCATGCCCTGTGGAGACCCCAGGACACCTCCTGGGTGCCGGTGGGTGCCATGCCCATGCCGGCTTGCTCGTGCGTGCAGGGTCTGGTTGGGATTAAGGGGCCTCACGCCCCCCCACCCCCCCCACCCCCATCCTCACTGCCGGGGCTGTTTCCATCGTGCCGTTGGCTGGAGCGGGATGGGAACTCCAGGCCCAGCTCATTATGGAGGCTCGGGCGGGCGGCCGCAGCTATAAACACAGCGAGGAGACAGGATGTAAACACTCAGCGCCGCGGGGCTGTGCTGGGGGGGACGTGGGGCCCCCCAAAACACCCACCCGCCCCCGCCCCGCCGCCTGCTGCAGCAGCTGGGGAGGGAGGGGGGAGCTGGGAGGTACTGGGAGCTCTGGGCAAGAGCTTGGGAGGGTTTGGTGGCTCCTGGAGAGATGGGGCATGAAGGGTGGGATGGGAGTAGGCAGGTGGTATCCCATGGGGTGGGATGGGATGGAGATCCGTCTGCCGTGGTTGCTGTTGGGGAGCAAGGACAAATGTGTCCTTCCCATCAGTGCCTGGGGACTGCTGTGGCCGTCGATGGCCAGGTGCAGGGGACATGTGGATCGTCAGCATCCTCTTGTCCCCTCCAGGGTTGCCTCACGTCGTGGTGTCACCTCCTCGATGCCATAGTGGCATCTCCTTGATGCCACCGCAGCACCTCTCCAGCCACGGCAGGGTTAACCACCAGCGTGCTGGGGGCACAGAGGTCTCTGTCCGTGTGCCCTTGACCATCACCCACTCCAAGACCCATGAAGGGGACTGAGGCCACCTTGGGCTACGACCACCCCCCGCCAGTGATGGTGCACGGGGAAGGGTTAAGTGCTGCTGGCTGGCGGTTGCAGGCCGGTGGCCGGTGGCCAGTGGCCACTGCCACACACACACAGGGCTACTTTGTGCTGCGTTCATGCCTGGCCACCACGGGACCTCCAGGGCTGGGCTCTCCCACGAATGCCGGGAATGGGGCCGGGGGGCGGGCTGGGGCTCTGCTCGCCGTTGGCCACCAGCCCATCAGATACGGCAGCTCTCGCTGCCGCGTCGGGGGCCGCGGGGCCAACTTGGCTCCGTCCACTTGTGCGAGTGTGTCCCCCCCGCCCCGCCTTCCCAGCTGCCACCACCGCCCCCCTCCCCACCCCAGGGTGATGGCTTTGCCACGAGGGTTTCGGGAAGGAGGCTCCGGGTGGTTTTGTGGTCACTCCTGACCTCAGTGGCTCTGCCCACAGCATGCCCAGGGAACAGCTCACCCGGCACCGCCGCTCGCCGGGAGCGGTGACAAGGCGCCTGGGTGGGTGGCAGTGGACCCGCTGGGGTCACTCGATGTGAGCCCCACCAAAGGCGGCTGAGCGGTGGCCCCCGTGCCACGAGGGATGCCCGTGGTGTTCTGCCACCCACCGTGACCCCTTGTCATCGGCGAGAGGGGTGCCATGCCGGCGCTGCTTGATGATGCCCAGGTCCCACGTCCCCGGTTGCCCCTGAGGCCAAGCGGGTGACTTGGGGCAGCCACGCCAGGAGCTGCTTACGTGGGCTGGGAGCAGCCTGGCCGGGCTCCAGGGGCGGTTTTGAAACCCTCGGGCTCTTCCTCGCCGACGTCACCGGGATCCAGCTGTGCCGGCTCCGGGCCTCCCTCCTCCCCATCACCCGCACCCGCCGTCGGTGCCCGTGCCAAGACGTGGTCACCAGGCTGGCTGCTCGTGGGGCACCCAGCATGGCTGCACCACTGGCACTGCCGTGCCACTGTGGTGGCACCCTCACTGCTGTCCCATCATCACTGCTGTGGCACCCTCACTGCTGTGGCACCCTCACTGCTGTCCCACCATCACTGCTGTGGCACCGTCGCTGCTGTGGCACCGTCGCTGTTGTGCCATGGTGATGTCTGTGCCACTCATGTTGTGGTCACTGCTGTGCCTTGTTTATGTCTATGCCACTGCTGTGTCGTGGCCACTGGTGTGCCACCAGCTTTTCCATGCCATGGCCATACATGTGCCACCACTGTGCCATGGCCACTGGTGTGCCAGCCATGCTTTCCCATGGCTGTGTCTGTGCTGCTGTTCTGCCACGAGTGCCATCATGCCACCCGTATTGGCTGTCTGTACCAATGCCAGTGCTGTGCCATGGTCTCCACTGTGCCACCCATGTTGTTGTGCAGTGGCAATGCCTGTGCCACTCTCAGCACTCTGCCATGGTGACCATCATTGCTGTGCCACCTGCATTACAGTGTCACAGGGATGGCTGTGCCACCGCTGTGTCATGGTCACCGCTATGCCTTGGGCACCAGCAGGCCTCATGCACTACTGCTGTGCCATGGCCATGTCAGTGCCATGTCCCCTGGCAGCTGCTGTGCTATGGCTATATGTGTGCTGTTGCTGTGCCATGTCTGCCATTGTGCCACCTCTATCGCTATGCCCTGAACATGGCCATGCCACTGCTGCGCCATGGCCCCCACTGTGCCGCGGCCGCATCTGTGCCACCCTTGTGCCACGGCCACCTTCGTGCCACCACGTTTTCTGTGCACCTCACCATCTGCTCTCCCTCAGCCGGGTACCTCGCTTGGGCATCTCTCCATCCTCTCCCTCCTTCCTCCATCCTCATCCCGGGCCCCGCCGGCGGCTCCGTTCCGCTCCCGCCGCCTCCAGCCCGGTTCTCCCAGCTCCCAGCCCTGTTTGCTTTGGCCAGCGCCAGCCTGAATCCCGCGCTGGAAACCGGAGCTGAGTCACGGCGGTGGCCCCGGCCCACGCACGGCTGCACCGACACGCGCCGGGACAGACGGACACCCGGGGCCGCGCCGGGACACGGGCAAGCGGCTGCACGTGCCCACCGCGGGGCACAGTGACGTGGCAGGGCACCCACGTCAGCCCCCCCCCCCACGCCGGGGTGCGCCTGCACGGGCATGTGCCATGTGTCACAGGTGGGCACGGCAGCGTCACAAACCCTTCGCCCTACGTCACGCGTGGGTGACCATCGCCCAGCACCGCCCGTGGCAGGCTGGCACCGTGCGTGGCGTGGTTAGGGAGTGCCACACGCAAGCAGGGCATGTCACGCACTGATCCGGTGTCACACACGTGTGCAGGGCATGTCACACAGGGTAGGTCATATGTGTGCAGGGCATGTCACACAGGGTAGGTCATATGTGTGCAGGGCATGTCACACAGGGTGTGTCACGTGTGTGCAGGGCATGTCACACACTGATACCGTGTCACACGTGTGCAAGGCGTGTCACACAGAGTGTGGCATGCATGCATGACATGTCACGTGCTGTGCCATGTATGTGTGCTGTGTCACACGTGCTGTGTCATGCATGTACAGCATGTCACACACTTACATATGTGTCCTGCAGGTGTGGCATGTCCCACTCAGGGTGTGTCACATGTGTGTGCTGTGTCACACGTGCTGTGTCACGCATGCAGGACGTGTCACAGGGGCACAGCCCGGTACACACCTGCAGGGCATGTCACACAGCGTGTCACGTGTGTGCAGCACATCACCTGCAGGTTGTTTCCCGTGTGCAGAGCGTGTCCCCCCCACCCGTGAGGGTCACCACCTCTGGTGGCCTCAGGTGCAATCAGTTCTGCACCGGGGTGGGATTGGCAGGGCCAGAGCTGGGAGGTCCCCAGGGACCTTCATGCATCACCGGCTCCAGTCGGTGCACGGGCACCGAGGCCAGGCGGGGGTCCCCACAGCACCAAACGGGCTGGTGGCGCTGCCCAGGTTGTGCCAAGGTGTGAGCTGTGCGGGCACAGCGGATGCCAAGTTGTGCTGTGCCAGAGAAGGTGCTGAGCTGCCCGGTGCTGGCATTGGGTCCCCATGGCACCAAACGGGCTGGTGGCGCTGCCCTGCTGGCTTCCCGAAGCGGGTGACGGGCGGCGGTAACGGGCGGCGGTAACGGGCACCGGTAACGGGAGGAGGTGACGGGCACAGGTGACGGGCACAGGTGATGGGCTGGGATAACGGGCACCGGTAACGCGTGGAGGTGACTCGCGATGGCACCGCGGGGCTTGCCCATGCTGGGAGCCCAACCGCTGCTGCCTGAGCCCTGCTGCTGGGAGTAGCTCATCCCACCGGACAAGCTGCCGGGAAAACCCGAGTCCAACTGGGACCAACTGGTGCCAGCTGGCCGGAGTGCGGTGACCGCGAGGTTCGGGCGGCCGCCGTGACGGTAGTGCGGACGGGGGTCCCCCCGCGATGACGGTCAGGGCGCCGGTGGCTTCCGGCAGCCTCGTCACGGCTTACGCCGCAGCCACCACCTCCGGGTCCCGCTCCTGACCTCCCAGTTCCCCCTAGGGCGCCTTGCTGGGGTTAATGGTGGGGGAAAGGACCTCACTGTGCCAAGGGTTGCCGGGATGCCCGGCTGGCACCGGAGGTAGTGGCGAGCGAGTCGCTGTGCCCAAATATATCCTGTCCGTGTCGTGTCGACGGCAGCCCCGCCAGCCGCCCCAGCTCCACACCATATAAAGGATTGTTGCTGCAGCCGGGGCACCGAGGGGGGCATGGGCACGCTGGCACGGGCACCGAGGCCAGGCGGGGGTCCCCACAGCACCAAATGGGCTGGTGGCGCTGCCCTGGATGTGCCAAGGTGCGAGCTGTGTGGGCACAGGGGATGCCAAGTTGTGCTGTGCCAGAAAAGGTGCTGAGCTGCCCTGTGCCAGGGGATTTTGAGCTGTCTGGTGCCAGGGAAGTTGTGGAGCTGCCCTGTGCCAGGGGATTTTGAGCTATCCAGTGCAAGGGTGATGCTGAGCTGCCTGGTGGCAGGGGTGGTGCTGAGCTGCCCTGTGCCAGGGGATTTTAGGCTACTGAGTACCAGAGGATTCTGAGCTGCCCTGTGCCAGGGTGATGCTGAGCTTCCTTGTGCCCACAGATGCTGAGCTGCCTGGTGTCAGGGGATTTTTGAATTGCTTGATGCCCATAGGGATGCTGAGCTGTCATGTGCCAGGGAATCTGAACTGCCAAGTGCCAGGGGATGCTGAGTTACCCAGTGCTCATGGGGATGCCAAGCTGCCCAGTGCCAGGGCAGATGCTCAGTGCCCTGTTGCACTCCATATAGGGAGTGCAAAGGGCAGGTGTGGGTGTCCTTTGCTCCACCTCAGTTGCCCCACGCCCTTACAGACAAGGTTGGCAGTGCCAGGTGGGATCAAACCACCCCACTATGCCAGAGCCTCCAAGACCCCCTGGGTCCAAGGATGGGCAGAAATGCCCCCTCACCCCTCTTGATACCCCTCCACCCTGAGGTGCCCTGTCCCTACAGGAGACTCTTGGGGCATCTTCACCTTCCTGTGTGCCGCCCTCTGCAACCTGCCAGCGCTGCCAGCCCTGAACTGCAGCGAGGAGCTGGGCACCAGCCAGTCCATCCAGAAGACCTACGACCTCACCCGCTACCTGGAGCACCAGCTCCGCACCCTGGCTGGCACTTACGTGAGTAGAGGAGGCCACCCGACCCCACCTCTGCCCCCTGGCACCAAGGGCTTGCCCTATCCACTCGTCCTTCCCCATGCCCATCTCCCCTGGGTGATGCCCAAGGTGGGTTTGTGCTCCCTGGAGTGGATACATCTGACTCGGGGTGCCCACCAGTGCCCACCAGCGTTGTGGTTGCTCCTACACGTGGTCCATGGCTGTTCCTACACCCGTGCCCACGTGCACACCACTTTCCCATGCCAAGGGCCACGGAAATGTCTCATCAACCAAGGGCAGGGACCCCGGGAACCGCCCTGTGCCCAGGGGGCACAGGGCGGTTCCCGGGGTCCCTACCCTTGGCCCAGGGTGCACCCATGGGTGCAGACATTGGTGAAGGCATCTGCCTCACCCTGCCCTCTGGCAGCACCAGCTCATGTGGAGGTTCCCTGTCTCTGCCCTGACGTGCCCCCACTGCTGCCAGCTCAGCCCTGGCAATGCCAAGCGATGATGAGGGTGGCAGAGCCGTGGGGTTGGGTATGGGAGATGTGGTGGGCATGGAGAGCTAGGGCTCACGGGGCATGGGATGTGGTGGGTATGGAGAGCAGGGGCATGGAGATGTGGATGTGGTGGGTATGGAGAGCAGGGGCATGGAAGTCAGGAACATGTAGATCTGGGATGTGGTGGGCATGAAGACCAGGGTACAAAAGGGAAGGGGATGTGGTGGGCATGGGGACTTGGGGGTCATGGAGTCCTGGGATGTGGGGGACATGGAGAGTGGGGATATATGGTGGGCATGTCCACATGGGAACACGGAGGCTGAGAGCATGGTGGGCAGGGGGACTTGGGATGTGGCAGGCAGGGAGACCTGGAGATCTGGGATGTGAGGGACGTGGAGCCTGGGCACTTCGGTGGGCACGTCCACCTGGGAGACAACACATGGTGGGCACGGGGACTTGGCAGGTAGGGCTCCATGGAGACTGGCAACAAGGCAGGCACCCTCTACCCCCGCTCCCTCCCTCGGTGCCGCCCCCCGACGGCTGACGGCCGCCCCCTTTCCGCAGCTGAACTACCTTGGGCCACCCTTCAATGAGCCTGACTTCAACCCCCCCCGGCTGGCCCGCGCCGAGCGGGTGCCCAGCGCCACGGTGGACTTGGACCTGTGGCGGGGCCTGACCGACAATGCCCGGCTGGCTGCCAACTACCGCGCCTACAGCCGGCTCCTCTGCTACCTGCGGGCGCTGGACGGGCAGGCGGGCACCGCCGAGCTGCGCCACCGCCTCGGCCACTTCTGCTCCAGCCTCCAGGGCTTGGTGCTCAGCATCGCCGGCGTCATGTCCTCCTTGGGCTACCCACTGCCGGCCGGGCCGGTCGGGCCGCCGGCGCCTCCTGGCACCCCGGTGGCACCTAATGACTTCCTGAAGAAGATGGACGACTTCTGGCTGCTGAAGGAGCTGCAGACTTGGCTCTGGCGCTCGGCCAAGGACTTCAATCGGCTCAAGAAGAAGGTGCCGCCGTCTGTGGTCACGCTGCGCCTGGAGGCGAGGGGGTTCTGACCCCCTGTCCCCCACCCCGATGTCTCCCCTGCCCCTGCATTGCTGGGGTGGGCATGGGGCTCGCCCCAAGTCCTGCCGCCACCACCTCGCTGTGCCTTGTGGGCTGGGGGTTCCTCACCCAAAGTGCCAAAGCCACCCATGTCCCCTCTCCGTCAGCAGTGTGCCCTGCAAGATGGGTCTCCTGACCCCAAAGTGCCACCCCACACCTGCATTGCATTGTGCCTTCAGAGGCAAGGATCTTGCCCACAAGTGCCACCCATGTCCCCGCTCCAACACCTTCAGAGTACCTTCAGGAATGGGTCCCCTGACCTCAAAGTGCCACCAAAGCCACTCGAGAGCTCCAACACCACCACACTGTGCCTTAAGGGATGGGGATCTTGACCACAAGTGCCACCAAAGCCACCCATGTCCCCTCTCCAGCACTTGTTTGCCTTGAAGAGATGGATCCCCTGACCCCAAACTGCCACCAGCGCCACTCCACAGCCCCACTGTTGTCACGCCATGCCTTAAGGGCCAAGGCTCCTGATGCCACCGTGCCACCAAAGCCACCCGTGTCCCCTGTCCAGCGCCAGTTTGCCTTGGAAGAAGGCTCCCCTGATGCCAAAGTGCCACTAACGCCACTCCACAGCCCCACTGTTGTCACCCTGTGCCTTAAGGGACAGGGCATCTGACCCCAAGAGCCACCACAGCCACCCCACCTCTCACCCTCACCAGTGTGCCTTGAACAATGGCTCCTCTGCCCCCAAGGTGCCACCACAGCCACTCTGCGTCCTCCTCATCACCTTCTTGTACCTTGACAAATGAGGCTCCTGACCCCAAGTGCCACCAAAGCCACCCCACATCCCCTCTGTCACTGCCTTCAAGGACAGGGATCTTGACTCCAGAGTGACACCACAGCCACCCATGTCCCCACCGCCCGTACCTCAAGGCAGGGTTGGTGCCACCACCCTGTCCCCACCACACCAGGCCACCCCATTGTCCCCACAGCCATGGTGCTGGGGTGGCCACCAATCTCTTCCCCCCCCAAACCCCCCATCCCCCCCTGCCCCACAGCAGCAATAAGCCCCTCCCGACAAAGGCTCCAAGCCTGGGTGCAAGCCCCACCCACCCTGACAAAAAGGACCAATCCCCTTCAAGCATAGGCATAAGCCCCTCCCCTTAGAGCAATAGGCTCCGCCCTCTATGGCAATACCTGCTCACCTGCCTATCAAACCCCTCCCCTTCCTACAACAAACCATGCCCCATTCCCCCCGCCCAGTCCCACCCTGACTGGTTGCCTAGCAACCCGCGTGACCCCTCCCCCATGGTGGGTGGGGGTGGGGGAGGGGGGGTTGGGGAGAGGGGGCCACAGGGCCTCTGTCCCGGTGCGTCTATGAGTGTTTTATTTATTGGAGATGTTATTTATTGGGGTATTTATTGCAGAAGATCTATTCTTGTATGAACAATGAACGAATAAAAGCCTTTCTCCAGCACCCCCCCCCCGCCCCCTCACCCCCCCTCCCATCCTCCTCCACCCCAGGTCACACCCCCCACGCTGCTGCCATCGGTAGGGACCAGAGTGAACGCTGCTGCCATCAGTAGGGACCAGAGTGAATGCTGCTGCCATCAGTAGGGACCAGAGTGAACGCTGCTGCCATCGGTAGGGACCAGAGTGAACGCTGCTGCCATCAGTAGGGACCAGAGTGAACGCTGCTGTCGTTGGTAGGGACCAGAGTGAACGCTGCTGCCATCAGTAGGGACCAGAGTGAACGTGTAGCTGAGTCAGAGTCCAAGCTCTGTGTAAGGTGGTTGAGGTAGTCCCTTCTGTGCAGGGGTAGAGGAGGGGAAGCCAGAATCTGCCCCCCCTCCCCCCCAACCCCAGATACCTTCATGTTATAACTCCCTTAACTCCTGACAGCCCTCTCCAGCCTTGGAGAGAGGGGCCCCCCCAAATCCAAGTAACTGCATCTTGTGTCCACACCAACCCTTGATGTGCCCCCACCCATGGAGCCAGGACACCCCCAGACCCAGGAGACCCCATTTGATATCCCCTTTATCCCTTGGCATGCCCTCACCCATGGAGCCAGGACACCCCCAGACCCAGGAGACCCCATTTGATATCCCCTTTAACCCTTGGCATGCCCCCACCCATGGAGCCAGGACACCCCCAGACCCAGGAGACCCCATTTGATATCCCCTTTAACCCTTGGCATGCCCTCACCCATGGAGCCAGGACACCCCCAGACCCAGGAGACCCCATTTGATATCCCCTTTAACCCTTGGCATGCCCCCACCCATGAAGCCAGGACGCCCCCAGACCCAGGAGACCCCATTTGATATCCCCTTTATCCCTTGGCATGCCCCCACCCATGGAGCCAGGACACCCCCAGACCCAGGAGACCCCATTTTTTACCCCCTCCAGCCCTTGACACCCCTTCACCCATGACTTCGCTGCCCATAACCGCCCTGATCCTGGGGGGTTACCCAGCCCTGGCAGCCACAACCGTGGGCACTCCACTGCTATCCCCATTCCTGGGCACTACAGGGGGGGTGACAACCAGGGTGTAGTAGGTGCCAGGCTGAGGCAAGAAGCCCAGGCCACGGAGTGCCCGTTGTGAGGGGATGTTGCTGGGCAGCACCCCAGTGTAGATGGGATAGCCACGGGCATGCAGCTCTTTGCCCAGTGCACCCAGTGTCAAGCCACACAGACCACGCCCACGCCAAGCTGGCACCGTGTAGCCATGGGTCAGGCAGCCCAGGGGGTCCAGGATGCTCCAGGAGACTGGGAGCCCACGAGGCCCCAGCAGGCAGGCACTGGGCAGTGCCCTGACCAGTCCCAGGAGGTACTGCTGGCTGCGAGTGTTGCCCCCAGTACTCCAAGTGGCGTTGAGCAGTGGGATGTGGGACGGGGACACGGGGGCCAGGTGAAGCCCTGCTGGCATCCTGAAATGGGGCAGAGTGGAGGGGTGCAGTGGGGAGACTGGTGGGGATGGCATGGGGGAGACGCTGCACCCTGGGATGGGCTTGGGAATCCACTGTGCCACCCAAGGGGTTTGCTCAGGGCCCCCCATGCCACCCAGGGATGTGCACAGGGACAATTGTGCCACTTAGGGATGTGAACAGGGACCCTTGTGCCACCCAGGGATGTGCTCAGAGATCCATGTGCCACCCAGGGATGTGTACAGGGACAATTGTGACACCTAGGGATGTGTACAGGGACCCTTGTGCCACCCAGGGATGTGAACAGGGACCCTCGTGCCACCCAGGGATGTGTACAGGGACAATTGTGACACCTAGGGATGTGTACAGGGACCCTTGTGCCACCCAGGGACGTGATCAGAGATCCATGTGCCACCCAGGGATGTGTACAGGGACCCTTGTGCCACCCAGGGATGTGCTCAGAGATCCATGTGCCACCCAGGGATGTGTACAGGGACCCTCGTGCCACCCAGGGATGTGAACAGGGACCCTCGTGCCACCCAGGGACGTGATCAGAGATCCATGTGCCACCCAGGGATGTGCTCAGAGACCCCCATCCCACCCTGGCAGAGGTGCTTAGGGACCTCTCTCTGTCACCCAGGGATGTTCTCAGGGACCCCTGTGCCACCCAGGGATGTGTACAGGGACAATTGTGACACCTAGGGATGTGTACAGGGACCCTTGTGCCACCCAGGGATGTGCTCAGAGATCCATGTGCCACGCAGGGATGTGTACAGGGACCCTTGTGCCACCCAGGGACGTGATCAGAGATCCATGTGCCACCCAGGGATGTGTACAGGGACCCTTGTGCCACCCAGGGATGTGAACAGGGACCCTTGTGCCACCCAGGGATGTACTCAGAGACCCCCATCCCACCCTGGCAGAGGTGCTTAGGGACCTCTCTCTGTCACCCAGGGATGTTCTCAGGGACCCCTGTGCCACCCAGGGATGTGCTTAGGGACCATTCTGCCACCCTGGAAGTGACTGGGACCCGAGTGCCACCCGAGGGTGTAACTGGGACACCTGTGCCAACCAGGAATGTGCTTGGGGACCCCCATGCCACCCAGGGATGTCCTCGGGGACCCCTGTGCCATTCAGGGATGTGACTGGCACCCCCTGTCCCACCGTGTCCCAGGTGCCCCCACACTCACTGTACTCTGGGCTGGGGGGGCTGGGGGCTCAGCAGTGCCTGGTACTTGTGAGTCTCCAGTTGCAGCCCCTTGGCATCAGTCACCTCCCTCACGGCCTCATACACCCCGTCCTGCATCCCTGTGGCACCATCCTCAGTCTGGGCAGGGGCACAGAGGACAGGAAAGGGGTCCCCAGTCCTCCCCCCAAGCCCGTGCCAGGCTCACCATGTATCTGGAACGCCCGTGTCCAGTCCACCACCTCGGTGCCCCCCAGCAGTGCCCGCCAGGCTCCCTCATCCTGGTAGAACACGGTCAGCTGGTTGGCATAGAAGTCCCTGGGGTCCTTGTTGTCCTGGGAGGGGAAGACAGAAGGCTGAGTGCAGCTGCCCCACACCTTAGCCCCACGGGGTGTGGGGTGTTGCCAGGGGGTGTGGGGCACCCAAAGTGGCACCTCTGGGCGCAGGCGGGTCAGGACGACGCCGAAGTGGGGCCAGCTGTCCACCAGCACCTCGTAGGAGGCAGGGTTCCCCCGGGCCACCGTCATCACCGTCCCCAGCACCTGCAGGACACGGTCAGTGCCTGGGGGGGAGGCACAACGGCGAGTGGGGGGTGATGGGCGACGGGGTCATGATGGGTGTGTGTGTGTGTGTCCCCGACATGGTGCCCAGCCGTGCCCTGGGTGCTGCCAACCTCCAACGGTGTGAGGCCGTTGTGTAGGGACCGCTCTGGGGTCCCTGTCACCACTAGGGTGGGACAGAGGGGTCTGGAGGGTCCCTTCCATCGAAGGGGGGTGGGGTGGGGGTGGGGAAGCGGGACAGAGGGTCCCCAGGGTTCCTGTCCCAGGTGAGGCAGGGGAGAGGCGACAGGGGGTTGCTAGAGTCCATCCCACCACTCGGGTAGGGGAGAGGTAGCAGAGGGGTCTCCAGGCTCCCTGTCCCCGGCAGCCCTGGGTAAGGAGGGCACAGGGAAGCCTGCAGACCCGGTCCCCAGCACGGTGGGGAGGAAAGAGACAAGAGTCCCCAGGTTCCCTGTCACTGGCGAGGCAGGGGAAAGTGGGCAGAGGGGTCCTCGGGGTCTCCAGGGTCCCTAGGGCCATCAGGGCAGGGGAGAAGGGGTCCCTGGGGTGCCTGTCACCGGCAGGGCAGCAGGTATGCTCCTCCGAAGGGTCTCCTCCAGACGCTGCAGCTGGGCTGGGCACCTCAGGATCAGCATGGTCACCGTGGGGCGGGGGGTGACAGCGAGGGTCCGCGGCTGCTGGGTGCTGGCGGCTGCGGGGCAGGGTGACACGGCTGAGCACCCGGCCCCCTGGGCTGGCCTCATGCCCGGTGCCCAGCGGGATGGACCCTGCCCGCTGCGCCCACGTGGAGCCACCCCCTGGGCAGGGGACACTTGCTGGTCCGTGACGGCTGGCGGCGGCCCCGGGGACCTGCCCAGAGTCATCATCTGCCCCACAGGGCCAAGGACCTGCCGGTGTCACCGCCGGCCCACCGGGCACCGGACACCCAGCCCACGGCCCGCCGGCACCCACAGCCCCGGCACCGCTGCAGGGTGAGTGCCGGAGGGGCTGGGGACGAGGCTGGGGACAGCGCCAGGGGTGGGGACGGGGACAAAGTCCCCAGCAGGGGGTCGCGTCCCGCTGTTACGGTGAGGTGTCTCGGCAGGACCATGCTGATCCTGACCTGCTCCACCCAGCTGCTGCGCCTGGAGGGGATCCTGAGGAAGAGCCTGCCCTCCAGCCTGCCGGTGATGGGACCCCCACTGCCCCCCTGCCCTGTGCCATCATGGGCACTTCCTGGCACCCCTGCCCTCCAGCCTGCCGGTGATGGGACCCCCACTGCCCCGTGCCATCATGGGCACCTCCTGGCACCCCTGCCCTGTGCCATCATGGGCACCTTGCTGGCACCCCTGCCCTCCACCCTGCCGGTGATGGGAACCCCACTGCCCCCCTGCCCTGTGCCATCATGGGCACTTCCTGGCACCCCTGCCCTCCACCCTGCCGGTGATGGGACCCCCACTGCCCCCCTGCCCCGTGCCATCATGGGCACCCCCTGGCACCCCTGCCCTGTGCCATCATGGGCACCTCCTGGCACCCCGGCCCTCCACCCTGCCGGTGATGGGAACCCCGCTGCCTACCCTGCCCTGTGCCATCATGGGCACCTCCTGGCACCCCTGCCCTCCACCCTGCCGGTGATGGGAACCCCACTGCCCTGTGCCATGATGGGGATGGGACCCCCATGCTGTGCCATGGACCCCACTGCCACCTGTGCCCTGTGCCATCATGGGCACCTTGCTGGCACTCCTGCCCCATGCCACGATGGGGACTCCAATGTTACCCTTATCTCCTGCCCTCCAGTGATAGCAACACCATTATGACCTCCCCACCCTCCCCCCACTAGGGACAGGTCACCCTGTGCCCCCCCAGTCTACCACCACCTCCTTGGGAGTCCCAAGTCCAGGACTCATGGGTGTCACTCAATCCCAGGGCTGGCTCCAACCCACCAATCCCAGCCCAGCTGGACTTTGACCCAGCCAATCATGGCCCAGATTTGTTCCCAGCCAACCAATCGCCTTCTAGACCCCTAAAAGTCAGCCAATCCCCTTTTAGACCCCTAAATGTTAGCCAATCCCCTTCCAGACATACACAAAGTAGCCAATCCCTTTCTAGACCCCTTAAAGGCAGCCAATCCCCTTCCAGATGCACACAAGACAGCCAATCCCCTTCTAGACCCCTAAAAGTCATCCAGTCCTCCTCCAGACCCCTAAAAACCAGCCCCCTAGGCCCCCTAAATCCCTCCCACATTCCCCCCCCCCAGCTCTGACCCTTCCCCCGCAGGTCTATGGGGCCGTGATGAACATCAACCGGGGCAACCCGGGCAACTACGAGGTGGTGGTGGACTCCTGGCCAGAGTTTGGTGCTGTGCTGGCACGGTGCAGAGCAGAGGTGGCTGGTGGGGACGTGGGGTGGGCTTCATGGGTTGGGCTGGGGGCAGAGTGGCTGGAAACTGCCTGGTGGGAAAGGACCTGGGAGGGTTGGTGACAGCAGCTGGAGATGAGCCAGGGGGTGCCCAGCTGGCCAAGGAGGCCACCAGCAGCCTGGCCTGGAGCAGCAAGAGTGTGGCCAGCAGGACCTCAAATCCTGGGTCCAAGAAGGACACAGAGGCTGGAGCAGGTCCAGAGCAGGGCAACCAAGCTGGGGAAGGGTCTGGAGAGCAGGGCTGGGGAGGAGCAGCTGAGGGAGCTGGGGGTGTTGAGCCTGGAGCAGAGGAGGCTGAGGGGAGAGCTTCTGGCTCTCTGCAGCTCCCTGCAAGGAGGCTGCAGCCAGGTGGGAGTTGGGCTCTTGTGCCAAGGACAAGAGGGAATGTCCTCAAGTTGCCCCAGGGGAGGTTTAGGTTGGCCTTGAGGAACAATTTCTTGCCCTTGAGGGTTGTCAAGCCCTGTCCCAGGCAGCCCAGGGCAGTGCTGGAGTCCCCATCCCTGGAGGGGCTTCTGAGCTGCGGAGCCGTGGTGCTGAGGGCCGTGGCTTGGTGGTGCCTTGGCAGTGCTGGGTGAAGGGTTGGGCTCCATGATCTTGAAGGTCTCTTCCAGCCCAGACAAGTCCACGAGCCCGTGGGTGTCCCACAGGTCCCAGCAGATGACTGCTACTGGAACACCCACGCAGCCTTCTACCAGGACGTGGGAGCCTACCGGGCCCTGCTGGAGACCCCTGGCTGCCTGCGCTGGGACACCGCCTTCCACATCATCGGTGCCACAGCGGCTGGGGAGCACTGGGGGGCACCGTGGGCAGGGACAGGCCATGCTGTGGGTGGGAATCTGGGGTGCTGGGAGCGTGGGACGCTGGGGGGAACCATTGGTGATACGAGGGAGGAAGGAACTGGGGGCACTGGGTGGTACTGGTGGAAGAAATTAGGTTGCTGGTGGCACTGGGGGAGCACTGTGGGTAGAGACCTGACTGTTGTCACTGGGGAGTATTGGGACTGGACTTGGGGGCACTGGGAGAATGGATGAGGGTAGGAGGGACACTGGGGACCACTGGGGAGCATTGTGGTTGGGAATTGGGGGTGTTGGGATATACTGGGTGCAGGAATTGGGGTGCTGAGGACACTGGGGGCAGGGATAAGGTAAGTGGGGGCACTGGAGAGCATCGTGGTTGGGAATTGGGGGTGCCAGGGGACGCTGACGGCAGGAATTGGGTTATTTGGCACACTGGTGGCAGGGATCGTGGTGCTGGGAGGCAGAGGGGGAAGGAATTGGGGTGCCAAGGGATGCTGGGGACAGAGATTGAGCTGCTAGTGTTGTGGAGAGCTGCTGGGCACACTGGAGAAGGCACAGCCAACATGCTGGGTACAGGGGGCAAAAATAGTGGTGCTGGGGGATCACTGACACCCCCCACCCCCCCGACTCCGCTGTCCCCAGGGCTGCAGGACGAGTTGGCCAAGGTGTCTCAGGCCATGGCAGGGAGCAGAGGCGTTGAGCTGGAGGTCTCTGAGTACTACTGCTACCAGCACCTCGACCCCAGGACCATGCCCGAGCCCCGGTGAGCCCCCTTGTCCCCCATCACCCCTACCCCGGCGCTGCCGCCGGCAGCCCCCCAGCGACGCTGTGCCCCTCCCCCGGCAGGCTGGAGAGCGGGGTGCAGGTGACCTCGCTGAGCCCACTCCACGTGGACCTCCTCAACAAGACCTGGCCCTACGGGGGCAACGCCCGCAGCCGCGCCTACCTGGCCGACCTCCTGGAGAGGTTCCCCCACGTCTGCCTGCAGGACGCCGCCGGACAGCCTCTGTGCTGGAACCTGACCGACCAGTTCGGCGCCGGCACCCACGGCTACACCCTGCCCAGCCACCGCCGGCGCGGCCTGATGCGGGCGGCGCTGACCTTCTCCGCTCGGCGGGCGCAGAACAGAGGCTTCCCCTCCTACGGCCACACGGCCACCACCAACGTGGCCATGCAGAAGGTGCAGCAGGAGCTGGGCCACCACCGCTTGCCGGGGCTCTGTCGGTTCATCCTGCACAACCCCGGCCTGGCCTGTAAATGAGAGAGAATGCAGCTCGATAATAAACGATAACGAATAAATACATGATCGATCATGGATAAGGAATAATGAGTAGGACATGAGAAATAAGACAGAATAAATAAGACAGAATAAATAAGACAGAAGAAATAAGACAGAAGTAATAATAAATAAGATAAAAAGAAAGAAGAAGAAGAAAGAAGAAAGAAGAAGGAAGAAGAAAGAAGAAAGAAGAAGAAAGAAGAAGAAATAAGAAAGAAGAACAAAGGAGAAAGAAGAAAGAAGAAAGAAGAAAGACAAAATAAGACCTCATAAGAAATATGAAATAGTGTGGCCAGCAGGAGCAGGGAGGTCATTCTGCCCTGTGCTCAGCACTGGTTAGGCCACACCGTGAGTGCTGTGTCCAGTTCTGGGCTCCTCAGTTCAAGAAGGACATTGAGACACTTGAAGGTGTCCAGAGAAGGGCAATGAGGCTGGGGAGGGGCCTTGAGCACAGCCCTGTGAGGAGAGGCTGAAGGAGCTGGGGTTGCTTAGCCTGCAGAAGAAGAGGCTCAGGGGAGACCTTGCTCTCTCCAACTCTCTGAAGGGAGGTGGGGATTGGTCTTCTCCCAGGCAGGCAAGCAGCACCAGAACAAGAGGACACAGTCTCAAGCTGTGCCAGGGGGAGGTTTAGGCTGGAGGTGAGCAGAAAGTTCTTCTCACAAAGAGTAATTGGCCATGGGAATGTGCTGCCCAGGGAGGTGGTGGAGTCCCCATCCCTGGAGGTGTTCAGGCAAGGCTTGGCTGTGGCCCTTGGAGCCATGGGTTAGCTGTCAGGAGGTGCTGGGTGTTGGGTAACAGGTTGGACTTGATGATCTCTGAGGTCTTTTCCAGCCTGGTTGATTCTGTGATGCTCTGATAATGCTGGGCCACAAGTGTCAGCATCACTCAACGTCCCTCCTTTCAAAACATAACCAACAGAACCCCCCACCCCCCCTTCCAAACCCAACAACCCCCATCCCAGAGAAACCCCAAACAATCAAAACTGGGGGTGGGGAGTGTCTTGGGTGGCTGCTCCGGGGTGGTGGCATCTGCTGGGCACCAGCTGTTAGAGCTGTGACATGGCGTGGTGTGGCGGTGGCACTGCTGCCGAGGGACACAGTTCTGGCCCCTGGGGAGTCACCTCGGCCCTCTGCAGCTATTTTTGCCCCCTCCCCCAGGGAGGGTCGAAAAGCCTCAGGCAAATCTGGGCTGCTGGCACCTGCTGTGTTGTCCCCACCCGGAGCTGGGGGGTGGGGGCAGGGAGGCAGAGAGCCTGTGGCTCACTGGCTGTGCTCCCCGGGAGGGGCAGGCAGAGCGCTGCGTGGGGCAGAGGGTGACGGCGTGAGTCTGCTGGGGGTCGTGGGGACAGCTGGGGGGTGAGGGGTGAGGGGGAGAGTTGGGGGGGTGACGGTGCCTGGGGTGACGGTGCCTGCTCTGGGGGTGACAGTGGCTGGGGGTAACACAGCCAGCTGGGAGAGGTGATGGGGACTGCTCTGGGGGTGACACAGCCAGCTGGGAGGGGTGATGGGGACTGCTCTGGGGGTGACAGTGGCTGGGGGTGACACAGCCAGCTGGGAGGGGTGATGGGGACTGCTGTGGGGGTGACACAGCCAGCTGGGAGGGGTGATGTGGACTGCTCTGGGGGTGACAGTGGCTGGGGGTAACACAGCCAGCTGGGAGGGGTGATGGGGACTGCTCTGGGGGTGACAGTGGCTGGGGGTAACACAGCCAGCTGGGAGGGGTGATGGGAATTGCTCTGGGGGTGACACAGCCAGCTGGGAGGGGTGATGGGGACTGCTCTGGGGGTGACACGGCCAGCTGGGAGGGGTGATGGGGACTGCTGTGAGGGTGACAGGGATGGCTGAAGGGGTGATGGGGACTGCTGTGGGGGTGACACGGCCAGCTGGGAGGGGTGATGGGGACTGCTGTGAGGGTGACAGGGATGGCTGAAGGGGTGATGGGGACTGCTGTGGGGGTGACACGGCCAGCTGGGAGGGGTGATGGGGACTGCTGTGGGGGTGACAGAGACGGCTGAAGGGGTGATGGGGACTGCTCTGGGGGTGACAGAGATGGCTGAAGGGGTGACTGTGCGGGGTGACGGGGACTGCTGTGGGGCGACAGAGATGGCTGAAGGGGTGACTGTGCGGGGTGACGGGGACTGCTGTGGGGTGACAGGCCGTGGGGCGGAGGGGACAGCTGGGGGGTGACAGTGAATGGGGAGGCGCCGGGGACGGTCGGGCAGGGGACAGCGCCCTAGGGGTGACTCCCGCGGCGGCGAGGGGGAGGTGACAGTGGCCGCCCCCCGCCGCGCCCAGCCCCGCCGCTTCCGCCCGGGCAGCGACAGGGGCGGAGCGAGATCCCCGCTGCACGGTGCCCGCTGCCCGCTTCCCGGTTCGCAGTTGCCGGTGCCGCTATGGAGAAGCCTCGCCGCATCACCGACTCCTTCCCCCGCCGACGGCGACCGGGGCGACCCCCGGGCAAGGTCAAGGGCAAGGCGAAGGTGAAAGGCAAGCTCAAGTTCGCGGGCGAGGGCCGCCCCAAGCCCTGCCCCCCGCCACCCACCGACGACCCCCCGACAGCGCCGGGCGCCCCCGAGCAGACCCTGCTGGAGATGCTGCGGCACTTTGACCTCTCCTGGGAGTACGGACCCTGCACTGGTGAGACCCCCGCACCGCTCCCCCTCGCCCCCCAACCCTCCCAGGTCCCACTGAGCCCCCAGGCGTGGCGGTGACCGTGCTGCCCCCCCGCAGGTATCACCCGCCTGCAGCGCTGGGAGCGGGCGCAGGCGCTGGGGCTGAACCCCCCCGGCCCGGTGCGCGATGCCCTCCTGGAGCACCCTGACGACCCTGCTGTCACCTACAGGTGGGTGTCACCCCCCCTCCTTCAGCCTTGCCCACACCCCGAGTGCCTCCCCCCCACCCCCTCCCGGGTATCCTCCCAGCCCAGGGTACCCCCACTTTGGGCTGTCCTCTCCCCCTTGCCCTGTGCCACCCATAACCAAGGCAGGGGGGCACAAGGGCGCCCACTGACCTCCACTCTCCTCCCCATTGTGCCCCACAGCCTCTGGCACGAGTATGAGCTCTGAGCTGCTGCATCCCATCGAAGAGAGAGGATTTGGGGGGGGGGTCTGTGCCCCACAACCCCCTGCCCCCCAGGCCTGGCCACAGCTGTGCCATAACCCCCTGGGCAGGGGGCACCAGACAGATTAAAGGGTGGCATGAAGTGAAGGAGGGGGGGCTGCTGTGTGCTGTCTGTGGGTGGGCACCCAGGGGCTGCTGTGTGCTGTCTGTGGGTGGGCACCCAGGGGCTGCTGTGTGCTGTCTGTGGGTGGGCACCCAGGGGCTGCTGTGTGCTGTCTGTGGGTGGGCACCCAGGGGCTGAGGGGGGGTGGTGAAGCCCCAGTGTGGGGCAGGGTCTGTAAACCACCCCCCTGCAAAACAACCAAACAAAACCAAGCAGCTTGTGCAGTCACAGCCAGTTCAGTGCCATCCCTGGAGGGCACCAAGGGAGTTGATGCCACCCCATGGTGCCCCAAATGGGTGGGGAGTGCAGTGGGGAGGTGGGGAAGAGGGACAGGAGGAGCTGCCACCCCCCACACCAAGTGGCATGAGGGCATCCAGCTCCCAGGCAGGGGGCAAGTGGTGGCACCTCCCCAGGGTGGCACCTGGGCCAGGGGATGCCCAGGGTAGATGGGGACATATGTGGAGGGAAGTGGGGTGCCCCCACCCCAGTTCTCACCAGTAGCACAGGCGGAGGTGGCCAGCAGTGAAGGAATTGGGGGTGTTGGGGGGTGGAGAAGGCACAGTGCCCACCCTGTGCCTGCTGTACCCCATCCCATGCCAACTGGGAGGACTGGTCAGGTGGGAGAGCAATGAGGTGCCTAAGCTGGGGTGTGTGCCCCCACAAGTGAGCCCTGGCTGTGGTGTGGGACAGGAGAGGAGTGGCAGAAAGGGGGCACAAGAAGGGACAGGGGATGCCCCCCAGCAAGCTGCCAGGCTTCCCAGTAATGCCAGTGGGACAGGCCAGGCTGGGGAGGGAGGTGGATGTGGTGCTGGTACCTGAGAGGGCAATGCTGATGGTTCTTCCTTCATCCTCCTCACCTGGAGAAGCCCCCAGAGAAGCCATGCTGGCAGCTGATGCCTGTCCAGGCGCCCCCAGAGCAGGCAGTGCCACCTGCCCACACCCTGGCATGACACAAGGGAAAGGAGAGGGGTGGTGGTGGCCAACAGGGCTGGACAGCTGTGGACAAAGATGTCCCCAGGCTGGCAGGGGAGCTGTGAGGTGCCAGGGGAGCTGCAGTGCTGGGGGGGACTGAGAGGGTCACCTCTGGATGCCAGGCCTCCTGCCTGTGCCTGGCTTCCACAGAGCCCCAGCTGGGATTTCTCCTCCATGCCTGCAGGGAGCAGGGAAGTGGGATGATTTTGATGCCCTCCTGTGCCACCCTGCTGCCACCAACACATCCCAAAGCTCAGGGGAAGGAGAAAAGGGGGGGGGTGGATGTTGGCAAAGCCACTCCTTCCTAGGGAATGGCAAATCCATGGAATTTGGGTAGGGCTGAGGCAAAACTGGGATCCACAGAGGGAAAAATCATCAGGAGTAGGCTGTGGGTGGGGAGGAGGAGAAGGTGGAAAGGAAGCAGAGTCTAGAAATGGGGGTGAGGGGTGGGGAATGAGGTAGAAAACCAGCTGAAGGTGGGGGGGACCTGCTGAGAGGAGGGGTGCAGATGGTGGTGAGTTGTGGTGCTGGTGACATGGACCCCACCAGGGCCATCAGCCATGGCCCCTTCAAGCCATCAGGACCTTTCCCACCTGGGACTCTGGGAAGAGAAAGAGCCATGGTTCAGCAGCAGTCCTGTGGGATTCCAGGGATGAAGAGCCACCATGAGCTGCTTTGCTGCCTGTGGAGCTGTGCAATTATCAGTTAGGATTAATAAGGATGTGCTTGTTGATTAATGAGGATACTGATGGCTTCATTTATTAGCTCCTTATCAATAAAATGAATCACTTCTATCCCGAGCCTGCAATCAAGTGGTGGAGAGGTGGACCTGGCAGTAACCCAGGCTGCAGCCCCAGGTGGGGGCAGGGGGGGACAGGGTGGGTTTGTGTGGGATCAGATCTTGTTCCTCTGAGAAGTGGAACATCTTCCATGTGGAAGGACATCATGTGCCTGCCAGGAGCAGCATGGGGGCATTTGGGGGGGGTGTGGACCCCCAAGAGCACCCAACAGCGAGTGGCACAAAATGGGAGGCCAAGCCCTGGGCTTGTGCTGAGGAGGACCAAGTTTCCAGGTGGTGGCAGAAGGTTGAGAGATGGCAACCCCCCCCCCCCAAAGAGCAGCCAAAAGCACGTGGGTGGTGGTCAGGAAGATCTCCCAGGACAAGAAGGAACAGGGTGTGTCTTATCTGCAGACCCAGGCAGTGCTGGGGCCTCTCACTCCATCCCATGGCCTCTTATCTCTTGTCCCATGTCACCTCATGAGAAGGGGGGAGGTCTGAAGCGGCTGGTGGCAGCTCCCCAGCTGCTGCTGTGTCCAGCTGCTCTGCCAGGATGTGGTTCCTCAACACAGGCCCTGCTAGCTCCACGGGGGGGCTGCACATCTCTTCCAGCCTCAAGATCCCTTTCCATAGCTTTGTCCTCCCAGCTCAGGGCAAGTTGGTTTCCTCTGCACAGCAGCAGCCTCTTTGCTCATACTGAGCTGGTTGCTCAGCAGCACCCCCAGGTCCTGTGGAAAGAGATGTCTCTAGCCTGGGTGATGATGATCTCCCAGCCTGGGTGAGGATCTCCCAGCCTGTGTGATGATGATCTCCCAGCCTGGGTGAGGATGATCTCCCAGCCTGGGTGAGGATGATCTCCCAGCCTGGGTGATGAGGATCTCCCAGCCTGTGTGATGATCTCCCAGCCCGTGTGATGATCTCCCTGCCTGTGTGATGAGGATCTCCCAGCCTGGGTGATGAGGATCTCCCAGCCTGTGTGATGATGATCTCCCAGCCTGTGTGATGATGATCTCCCAGCCTGGGTGATGATGATCTCCCAGCCTGGGTGAGGATGATCTCCCAGCCTGTGTGATGATGATCTCCCAGCCTGTGTGATGATGATCTCCCAGCCTGGGTGAGGATGATCTCCCAGCCCGTGTGTGATGATGATCTCCCAGCCTGGGTGATGATGATCTCCCAGCCCGTGTGAGGATCTCCCAGCCCGTGTGAGGATCTGCCAGCCTGGGTGATGATGATCTCCCACCCTGTGTGATGAGGATCTCCCAGCCTGGGTGATGATCTCCCAGCCCGTGTGAGGCTCTCCCAGCCCGTGTGAGGCTCTCCCAGCCCGTGTGAGGCTCTCCCAGCCCGTGTGAGGCTCTCCCAGCCCGTGTGGCACTGCTGGGTTACCTTTCCCAGGTCAAGGCCAGGTGCAGCTTCACCAGCCCACCTTTACAGCCTATCCAGCTCTACCTGCAGGGGGACTCTTCCTTCTGAGGTTGCCAATGTGGTGTCGGCAACAAACTTCACCAGCGCACGATCCCCTTATGCGTATCGCTCACAAAGACCCCAGACAGCGCAGCCCCCCCCGCGCCGGCCCGGGCCTGGCTGCGGCCGCTGCCCCGCCGGCCGCTGTGTGCGTATGGAGGGACGCTACGGCCAGGGCCCCTCGGCCGCATTCCCAGCGCCGCCCAGGGCGGGCTGCTGTCTCCCCGTCCCGCTTCACTTCTCCGCTGCCGGAGTCCGTCCTGGTCGCGGTGCCGGTGCCGGACGCAGTGCCGCGGCGCGGCCTAGGCCTCAGGGCCTGACACAGGCCTGCGTCCGGTCCCCGTAGCAACCAGGAGGGAGCCTCTGCGCAAGGAACGCTGGGAGCTGTGGTTCAGGCCGGGGGCGTCGCAGCGCTTACTGAAAGACCTCTGCGCAAAGGCCTTCGGGAGCTGCAGTCTTCGCCTACCCCTGTGCCAGTGCAGCCGCGCAAAGGATGCCGGGAGCAGTAGTCCTTCCCCGCCTCATGCACGCCGCCGCCAGCTGCACAAGATGGCGGAGGAGCTGCGTGCTGCCCTCCCCGGGTCCCTCCCTTGGTAGCTCCACGCTTGTCCCCGTAGCCCACGGAACCACCTCCCGAGCAGGACCACGACAGGCGCCACCATTTCCACTCTTTATTCTCCGTGCCGGCGCGGTGCGGGGTGGCAGCGGGGCCCTGTGCGGGGCTGTGATTGTGGGCGGGGGGGGATGAGGCAGGGCCCGAAGTGCAGGCAGCGTGGGGTCGGGGAGCCGGCCGAGGCTCTGACCCTTTCCCCCATGGTGCTGGGGGGGTGGGAGGGGGCTCTGCTCCTTCCCCCCCCACCGCGTTAAGGGGAGGGGGGGTCAGAGCTGGGGCCGGGGCCACCATCCAGGCTGGCCTGGCGCACCACCCGGCGGGGCCGGGACGAGGGTCGTGCCCTCGGAGAAGGGTCAGGACTGTCCGGTCCCTCCGAAGCCAGGAACACCTGCGGGAGGGGTCGCAGGGGAGTCAGCCAGAAGTCCGACACCCCCGCCCCCTCCCCCCAGGCTTGCCCCAGCCCCCAGCTCTCACCTCCCCGGCCAGGGGGTCCCCGGGCAGCTCGGGGGGCTCAGGGGTCTCCATCTGGCTGATGCTCCGCATGACGGCACACAGGGAGATGCGGGGACGGCGGGAGGTCCCCAGCAGCCCCGGCCCGCTGCCCTCCTCAGGGGACACTGGGGATGGGGACAAGCTACCCTCGTTCCCCAGGGGGGCATCAGGTTCCTCCTCGGGCTGGGGCACCGGCTCTGCCGGCACCGCTGCCTTGGGCTCCCACAGGCTGCTGTGTCGGCTGCCACACAGCTGCCAGTCAGTGGCTGGCCCCACGGGCTCCACCGATGGCACCCCTGCTCACCAGGGTGTGGCCACAGAAGCCCCACCCATCCCATCCATCAGGGTGTGGCCACAGAAGCCCCACCCATCCCATCCATCAGGCTGTGGACACAGAGGCTCCACCCATCCCATCCATCAGGGTGTGGCCACAGAGGCTCCACCCATCCCATCCATCAGGGTGTGGCCACAGAGGCTCCACCCACCCCATCCATCAGGGTGTGGACACAGAAGCCCCACCCATCCCATCCATCAGGGTGTGGGCACAGAAGCTCCACCCATCCCATCCATCAGGGTGTGGCCACAGAAGCTTCACCCATCCCATCCATCAGGGTGTGGCCACAGAGGCTCCACCCACCCCATCCATCAGGGTGTGGCCACAGAGGCTCCACCCATCCCATCCATCAGGGTGTGGCCACAGAAGCTCCACCCACCCCATCCATCAGGGTGTGGCCACAGAGGCTCCACCCATCCCATCCATCAGGGTGTGGCCATAGAAGCTCCACCCATCCCATCCATCAGGGTGTGGCCACAGAGGCTCCACCCATCCCATCCATCAGGGTGTGGCCACAGAAGCCCCACCCATCCCATCCATCAGGGTGTGGCCACAGAGGCTCCACCCATCCCATCCATCAGGGTGTGGCCACAGAAGCCCCACCCATCCCATCCATCAGGGTGTGGCCACAGAAGCTCCACCCACCACCACACCCAAGGGTTGTGACCACGGCAGGTGCCGCTCACGCTGCCCCAGAGGTCCCTGTGCCAGCAGCCGCTGCCCTCCCCCGGGGGGCGTGGGCACCGCCTGCCGCACCCACCTGGCGTGCAGGATGCCCTGGTAGAAGTCGAGCTGGCGCATGAAGCCGGGGTTGGGCAGCACGCCGGGACGGCAGTGCCGGACGTGGCGCAGCGCCCGCTCCAGGGACCACCCGAACTCCTTCATGGCGTAGGCCAGCACCGTGGCGGCCGAGCGGCTCAGCCCCATCCGGCAGTGCACCAGCGCCCGGCCCCCGGCGGCCCTGCGGCAGCCGCCGGCGCTGGCACCGAGCGCTGCGGAGCCCAGAGTGGCCCCAGCCGCCTTGGTGTCCCCCGGCTCTCAGCATTCCTCATGTCCCCCAGTGTCCCCAAGGACCTCCTGCCCCAGGGCTCCCCATGTCCCAGGAGCTCCCCAGGACACACTGACTGCTTGTGTCCCCATGGATCACTGTACCCCAGGTATCCTCTCCCCGTGTCCCCAAGGAGCCCATGCCCCAGGGCTCCCAGTGCTCCCCATGTCCCCATGGACTCCATGCCCCAGGGCTCCCAGTGCTCCCCATGTCCCCATGGACTCCATGCCCCAGGGCTCCCAGTGTCCCCAGTGCTCCCCATGTCCCCATGGACTCCATGCCCCAGGGCTCCCAGTGTCCCCAGTGCTCCTCATGTCCCCATGGACCCCATGCCCCAGGGCTCCCAGTGTCCCCAGTGCTCCCCATGTCCCCATGGACTCCATGCCCCAGGGCTCCCAGTGTCCCCAGTGCTCCCCATGTCCCCAAGGAACCCATGCCCCAGGGCTCCCAGTGCTCCCCATGTCCCCATGGACTCCATGCCCCAGGGCTCCCAGTGTCCCCAGTGCCCCCTGTGTCCCCAAGGAACCCATGCCCCAGGGCTCCCAGTGTCCCCAGTGCTCCTCATGTCCCCATGGACCCCATGCCCCAGGGCTCCCAGTGTCCCCAGTGCTCCCCATGTCCCCAGGGAATCCATGCCCCAGGGCTCCCAGTGTCCCCAGTGCTCCCCATGTCCCCAAGGAACCCGTGCCCCAGGGCTCCCAGTGTGCCCAGTGCTCCCCATGTCCCCATGGACTCCATGCCCCAGGGCTCCCAGTGCTCCCCATGTCCCCAAGGAACCCATGCCCCGGGGCTCCCTGGCCTCCAGCCCCCCCGAGTGCCCCAGTGCTCCCCAGCTCCCAGCATCCCCAGTGCCTCAATGCCCACCAGCACCTCCATCATTAAGACACCTTCCCGTGCCCCTCCACTCCTGTCCTCACCCACTCCAGCCTGCTGCTGGCCCCAAGTTCTGCCCCTGTGTGCCCCCCCGGCCCGTGCCCACTGACCGGACGCGGGAGAGGAAGAGGAAGGTGTCGTTCCAGTGGGGCAGGAGCTGTGCCGCCTCCTCGTCGTACACCCTCACGTTCATGTAGGTGAACAGCGCAGGGAAGAAGTTGTCGATCTCCCGTGCCACGTTCAGGATGTGGGTCACCCTGTGGTGCCACAGGCAGTGGGCACGGGGGGCATGCAGGCTTGGGGTGGGGGTGGGGGTCTGCCCGTGGTATGTGGAGTGCCCCCACGGCCACTCCACCTCAGTGACAGGGCCCTGCTCCAGCCGCCTTGCCACGGGTGCCAGGATGATCCCTGTGCCCACCCTGCTGGATCTCATGCCCGCTGCAGTGTGTGTCCCATGACAACCCTGTGGCCATCCCATCATACCCACCCTGCTGGGGCACCTCACACTCTCTCCACCAGGATCCCTCCAGATGTCTTCATTGCCCACTCCACTGTGACACCACAGCGTGCCCATCCCACTCCACTGTGCCAACCCAGATGACCCTATGCAACCTCAGCATGCCACCCTGAACCCCTTCACCATGCCACCCCCTGTAACCCCATGCCCACTCCACCATGCCCCCTCAGAAGACCCCATGCTACCTCACGACACTCCAGATGGCCCCATGCTACCCCAGATGACCCCAGCCCCAGGCCACCACCCCAGCCCCCCCCAGGTGACCCTATGCCAGCCCCGATGCCAGCTCACACTCACCGGTTCTGCTGCAGCTCCTCCAGGTTGGCCGCGTTCCACTCGGAGCCCTGCGCGGTGACACCGGTGAGGGGCGTGGACCTCCCCGCCCGCCCCGCCCGCCCCACCCATCCCACTGCCCACCAGGTAGAGGTGAGGGAAGACCCGGGATGGCCTGTCCATCTGTGCCAGCACCAGCAGCATCTCGTTGTCAATGAAGTCCTTGTGCTGTGCCAGGCTGTGCCCTGTGCGCCGCTCCAGCTCCTCCCGCACCTGGGCACAGCCAAGGGCTGAGGCTCAGCCCTGTCCCTGCCTATCCCTGCCCACGAGCCAGGTCCCTGTCCCGACAGGAGCCCCTGGCCTGCTGGCACCCACCTCCTTGGAGGTAACACTCTCCAGGTCAGCGCTGGCCATCACCTCCCGCAGCAGTGCCCGCACCGCCTGCTCCGACAGCTCCGGTGCTGCTGGCCTGGCACCCGTGCCACCGCGTCACCTGCCCCGCCCAGGACACACCCTGCCCAGACCCTGCCTCCTCCACTCCCAAGCCCCTCCCTTCAATGCAAGCTCCACCTCCCCATGAGCCTTCTGCTCTGGAAGTCCCACCCATTCCCATTAAGCCTTTTCCAGTTCCAGCAAGCCCCTCCCACTCCCACTAAGCCCCTCCCACTCCCACTGGGTTCCTCTCAGTTCCTTTAACCCCACCCACTTCCAGTAGCCCCTCCCAGTTCTTTTAACCCCTCCCACATCCATTAACTCCATCCCAGTTCCTTTAGCCCCACCCATCCCCATTAACCCCACCCATTTCCAGCAGCCCCTCCCATGCATTCCCCTGAAGCCCAGCCCAGTTCCCTCAGCCCCATCTCTTCCCTTTAGCCCCACCCAGCCGGCAGTGGTTTCTGATTGGCCGTGGGTGGGGCGGGGCGGGGCGTACCGGCAGGGCGTGGGCGAGGCAGGGCGCACGGACTCCAGGTCGGCCATGGCCAGCCACTCGTTGAGGCAGCTCTGCTCCGACGCCACCGCCGCCGCGTACCCGCGTGCCCAGGCCAGCGCCGGGCCGCCGGGGATGTGCCCGCCGCGGGAGGCGGCCTCGCAGGCACGGTGCAGCTCCTGCAGCACGGCCCTGGCGCACCGCACATGGCACCGGCGTGCTGGCACCGCCTCGGCACCACACCCGGCATCACCCAGCACCACTGTGGCATCACCCTGGCACCACACCCAGCACCACCGCGGCAGAACCGTGGCATCACGCCCAGCATCGCTGGGGCACCACCCCTGGCACTGCACCCAGCACTGCCATAGCACTGCATCCAGCATCACCATGGCACCACCCCAGTACCACCATGGCACTACACCCAGCATCACCATAGCACCATACTCAGCATCACCATGGCACCACCCTAGTACCACCATGGCACCTACACCCAGCATCACCATAGCACCATACTCAGCATCATCATGGCACCACGCTGGTACCACCGTGGCACCCACACCCAGCATCACCATAGCACCATACTCAGCATCATCATGGCACCATGACGGTACCACCGTGGCACCCACACCCAGCATCACCATAGCACCATACTCAGCATCATCATGGCACCACCCTGATACCACCCTGGAACCAAACCCAGCATCATGGCACCCAGCAGTGGCACCATGGTATCACACCTAGCACTGCCCCAGAATCATGCTGGCACCACAACCAACACCACCCTGGCACCACACTCAGAACCACCCTGGAAGCACCGTGGTACCAACCCAGCACCACCTTGGCATTGGCATGTGTCTCCTCTCTGTCACCACGGCCAAGGCACCCCACTGGGGCAGTGCCCATGATGCTATCCACATCCTCAATGCCCATGACAGTGCCCACATGCTGTACCCAGGGTGGTGCTCATGTCCCCCATGCTTATGATGGTACCCACATCCTCTGTGCCCACAGCAATGCCCACATCCCTTGTGCTCACAGTGGTGCCCACATTCCCCAAGCCCGTGGTGGTGCCCAAGTCCCCTGTGTCCACAGTGGTGCCCACATCCCCCATGACCATGGCAGTGCCCACATCTCTCATAAGTGTGGTCGTGCCCATGTCTCCCATGCCCACGGTGGTGCCCACATTCCCCAAGCCCGTGGTGATGCCCAAGTCCCCTGTGTCCACAGTGGTGCCCACATCCCCCATGACCATGGCAGTGCCCACATCTCCCATAACCGTGGTGGTACCCACATCTCCCATGCCCACATTCCCCAAGCCCACAGTGGTGCCCACACCCCCATACCCACATTGGTGCCCACATTCCCCATGCCCACAGGGCCTTGCTCACCACATGGTCTGCACAGAGATGGGTTTGAAGATGCGAGTCTCTCCCCCTGATGTCACGCTGAACCCCCTGGGCACCACGGGGAGACATGAGGGTGAGGGTGGGCACCAGCCCCACCCAATGTGCTCAGCCCCCACCCTCCTGAGCCCCTGCCCCCCTTACCCATCTCCATCGAGGAAGACCTGGGTGTCGCTCCAGAGGGGCAGCACCATGCCCAGAGTGCAGTGGGTGGCCCTGGGGCGGGCAGATGTCAGGGGGGTGTGGCCGCCCCACCCTGGCACCCCTGCCCCACCCCGCTCACCCCTCGTGGGCCATGTCCATGCCCAGCAGCACCGTCTGCCCCTCAGCCCCCTCCTCCTCCGGCGTCACCACCAGCAGGTACCGCACCCGCTGCGGCCGCGCTGACTCCAGCCGCACCGCCTGGGCACAGGAGACCCTGCTGAGCTTTGCCCCCAGGGCCCCTGAGTGCCACCCAGTGCCCACAGAGCAGCAGCAAACACATCACAGGACAGGCTGGGCCCTATCCATCCCCATCTCATCTGGTCCCCATTCATACCCCACTTCCCATTCCCATATGCTTCATGTCCCCATCTCTATCCCCATTCCCATCCTGTTCCCATCCTCATCCCATCCCCACCCTGTCCCCATCCATATCCAATTGCCATCTCCATCCTGTCCTCATTACCTTCCCATTCCATCTCTTTCATCATCCTCATCTTATCTCCATCCCATCCCTGTCCCCATCCCATCCCTGTCCCCATCCATATCCAATTGCCATCTCCATCCTGTTCTCATTACCTTCCTATTCCATCTCTTTCACCATCCTCATCTTATCTCCATCCCATCCCTGTCCCCATCCCATCCCTGTCCCCATCCCCATCCCTGTCCCCATCCCATCCCTGTCCCCATCCCTGTGCCCATGTCCCACCAGCCGGATGGCATCCTGTGGCCGCAGTAGCTGCATCATGAGGTGCAGATGTTGCTCCTGCCGCCCCGGGGCCTGGCCAGGGGTTTCCTCTGGGGGGGACTCATCCTCCAGCCCCTCCTCGGCAGGCAGCAGCAGGGCAGCACCCTTCACCATGACAAAGCTTTGCCTGGGGTGGGGGGGTACACATAAAATGTCCTGAGTGTGTGTGTGTGGGGTCCAGGCTGGGATACCCCTAGAGTGTCCCCCCAAAAGGGGAAGCTGGGGGAGAGGAGGGAGCTAGAGGGCAGTGGAGGGAGGCAATGCTCCTCAGAGGGTTCTCTTGTGTGTGTCCCCACCCCCCGGTGGTGTCAGAGCCCCCCTCTCACCGCCGCTGCAGCTGCCTGCGTCGGGGGACATCCTCCTCCTGCAAAATATTGCGGGGGGAACACATGGACCATGCCCGGGGGGGTGGCCACAAGCATCCCGCTCGGACACCCCCCCTGAAAATACACTCCCCGCCTCCCATCCCCAGTATGGAGCACTGGCAGGGCGCCAGGGGATGGCGGAGGAGCACTGGAGGAGCTGGCTCCTGCTGGGGAATGGGGGTTCCACTTGGGGAGGGAAGTTCCCAGTCGGGGAGGTTGGACCCCTGAGGATCAACCCTGGGATGCCAAGTGTGTGTGTGGGGGTCATATCCCTGTGCCGCCCCCCTCCCCTCCCAGGGGAATGGATGGCGGGGGTGGTCCTGGGCTGCGCACCTAGGTAAGGCTCAGTGGTTACTGGAGCTGCGGCGGGGGGGGGGAGGTTGCACTGGGAGCCACTGGGCCAGCAGAGGGACTGGGAGCCCTGGGAACAGTGGGAACAACCGGAGACACGGGGAGCAACAGGAGACACCCTCCCATCCCCCTTAAACTCCGAGACACCCCCCCACCGGGAGCGACCAGAACCCCAACACCAGGCACTGGCACCAACTGGGCTCCCAGAAAGCCTCCGCTGGGAGCCGCGGGAGCAGCCGGGGCCCCCCCCGTAACCCCCCCAGCCGCGCACACCGCCCCCGGTGGCTGCCGGGACTGGCCGCGCTCCCCGCTGCTCCCCGTTCCGGTAGCACTCGCCGGTGCCAGTCCCGGTGCAGTCTCGGTGCCGGTCCCACACTTACCGGTGCGCCCCCCGCCGCCCTCCGCACGGTGACCAGCGCCATGCCCCCGCCGCACCAGGAAGCGCCGCCGCCGTTTGCCCCGCCCGAACGGGAATGGGAACGGGAACGCGAACGGGCACGGGCACGGGCATGGCCCGACCTGCTGCGGGACTTGGTGTCGTGTCCCGTGTGTCCCCCCAGTCCCACAGCCCCGGTCGCACCAGATCGGGAGCCACCCCGGGAGTAAGACATCCCCGGGATCCACAGTGCTTGGGACCCCCCCGGCACTTAGCCGGGACCCTCATCCCTGTTGTCCCGGGGCGCCCCAGGATTTTACCCCAGGACCCGCCAGGATCCCACCCCCTGCACCTGAGAGTCCCCCTCCAGGTGGGACTCTCCCCTCCACCCCGAAGGTCCCCACCACCCGAGACCCCTCCAGGTCACCTGCAGGTAAGATCCCTCCCGAAGCTCCCCACCTGGAATCCCCCCAAGGTCCCCCAGTAGATGGGACCCCCCATAACTTACTCTCCAGTAGCTGGGACGCCCCCCACTGCCAGGCAGATCCCAGCCTGGGCCCCACCATGTCCTCAGCAGATGGGCTCACCGCAGCCCCTGCGACACTCCCCAGCTCCTCTGCAAGTGGGAGCCCCCCGCTCCATGAGGATAAGCAGCAGGTGGCACCCCACTGAGGGTCCCTAGCAGGTGGAATTGCCCCTCCTAGGTCTCCAGCACGCTGCCCCCCCCACCATGGGTGCCAGCCAACCTTGCCCCCTGCCTCAGCTGTGTGCCCAGGACCCCCTATCCCACCATTGCCCTGGGACCCCCCCCCATCCCAGGCCCCTTGCTACCCCATGGCTCAGCAGGAACCTGCCCCACGCCCCTGGAGCCCCTCACCCTAGCATTTGGGTCCCTCGGCTGTGCCCATTGGGTGCCAGCCTCCCCCCACCAGAGCTCATCCTCGAGAGGGGGCATAGATCCCATGCCAGCACAGCTCCCCCAGGTGCCCTGGGACAGCACCCCCACTCCAAGCCCCTTGTCACCTCATTGTCCCCAGCCAAGCACCCTCTCCCTGGGCAGGGAGGAGGGGTCCCCAAGAATAAATTAGGCCCCCCCCCCCCAGGCACAGTGGGCACACAGCCATGTGTCTATATATATATATATATATATGTATATGTTATGTACATACATTTGGGGACACCCTGCCGACATTTGGGGACCCACCCCCCGGACCCCCACACTGTGGGAGAAGGCCTGGGTGGGTCCCTGCCCAGCCCCACACTGGGGTGTCTTTGGAGGACCCCCACCCCGGGTCCCTCCTGTCCTTTGTGGGATCAACACTGAAGGAAAATGAGGGGCCCTGGAGTGGGGGTCTTGGGAATAGGGGTGCCCCTGGGCGGGGGGGGAAAGTGCCACACAGCCCCCCCATGTGAAGGTCCTTGGACTGAGATTGGAGCCTGGTGAGGGAAGATCCCTCGATTGGGGGAGTCCCTGGGAGAGAAGGATCCCTGGATCAATGCCCCCAGCAACATCAGGGGGGGACCTGGCACGGGGGTGACACTCTGGCACCCGCTGGTCCCCAGGCGTGACTGTGCCCAAGGTGGGGTGTCCTTGGGGTGCCCACATTGGGCTGTCACCAGGGAAAGGTCATGCCAGGCGGTCCCTGGATAGGGTGGGGGGGTCCTTGGCCCCATGTGGGGAGTCCCCCTGTGGGATGTCCCTGTCCCCTCGTGGGGTGTCCCTGCGTGAGACATCCTTGTCCTCAGGTGGAGTGTCCCCGGGTGGGACACGCCTGTCCCGACAGGGAGTGTCCTCACACAACACATTCATTCCCCTCCTCCTGTGGGGTGTCCCCACCTGAGCTGTCCTCGTTTTGCTTGGGGGTGTCCCTCCCCACGTGGGATGTCCCCATCTCCATGTGAGGGGTCCCCCACCCCGGATGCCCCTGTTCTCACGTGGAGTGTCTTCACCCGGGACACCCTTGCCCCGGTGTGGAGTGTCCCCACGCGAGATTTCTCCACCACTACACGAGGTGTCCCCCACGCGGGACAGCCCTGTCCTCGTGTGGACTGTGGCCACGCGGGACGTCCCCACACAGGACATCCCTGTCCCTGCGCGTCCCCGCCGCTACTTCTCGGTGAGGGAGAGCCGCAGGATGCGCTGCAGCTCCTCATCCTCCTCCCTGCGGCGCCGCTCCCGCTCCTCCTGCTCCCGCTCCGACAGCGCCATGGCCAAGCGCAGCTGCTCCGCGAAGCTGCCGTAGCCCGCGGGTGCTGGGGGGGTGCCTGTGCCCGTGCCAGAGCCCGTGCCAGTGTCAGTGCCGCCACCACCACCTGCCCCAGGGGGGGGGCCCAGCCTCGGTGGGGTCAGCACTGGGGCCGGCCTGCAGCAGCATGCTCTCCTGCAGGGCCCTGTGGGGCACATCCCCCCTTTTAGACAAGCCCCCCCTTTTAGACAGACCCCAGACCCCTCCTTTTAGCAACCCTCCAGACCCCCCCTTTTAGACAGACCCCAGACCCCTCCTTTTAGCCACCCTCCAGACCCCCCCTTTTAGACAGACCCCAGACCCCTCCTTTTAGCCACCCTCCAGACCCCCCCTTTTAGACAGACCCCAGACCCCTCCTTTTAGCAACCCTCCAGACCCCCCCTTTTAGACAGACCCCAGACTCCTCCTTTTAGCCACCCTCCAGACCCCCCCCTTTTAGACACACCCCAGACTCCTCCTTTTAGCCACCCCCCAGGCCCCTCCCCTTTTAAACACACCCAGCCCCCCCTTTTTGCCCAACCTCAGACACCCCCCCTTTAACCACACCCTGAACCCCTCCCTTTTAACCACACCCCAGACCCCTCCCCGTTTAGCCATATCCAGGGCCTCCCCTTTTTGAACCACCTCAGACCCCCCCCCCCCCCGCCCCCTTTTTACCACACCCCAGACCCCTCCCCTTTAGGCCTCCCTCATTGGCCAACTGCCAGCCGGGTGGGCGGAACCTCACCGCTCCAGCTGCTCCTCATAGGGCGGCGGCTCCACGCCCGGGCGGGTGTTGGTCAGAGCCTCCCAAATGGTCACCTGCGGGGAGGGGCGGGGCTGAGGGGTGGGGTTTGTGCCCTTAGGGGCGTGGCTAAGGCACAGGAAGGCGCAGCCCGGCCAACCAGGGGGAGGGAGTGGCCGTACCTGGTCGGTCTCGGTGCCGGCGTCCAGGAGGCTCTGCTGGATGGCGAACTGCAGGAGGTCATCGTCCTCGTCCCGCAGCGGCTCGCTGCGCCCCGCCCCCAGCACCGTGTACCCGGCTGGCACCTCGAACACCCCTGCCTCCACCTCGCACGGGAACGGCCAGCCTGCCGCCCCGCCCGGGCACGGGGCACCCTCAGCATCGCGTGGCACCCCATGGTGTCCCCATAGCATCCCCATGGCACCCCCATTGTATCCCCACGGGATCCCTGTGGCACCCCCATGGCATCCCCATAGTATCCTCATGGCATCTCATGGTGTCCCAAGGCACCCCATGGCATCCCCAGAGTGTCCCCATGGCACCCCATGATATTCCATAGTACCCCATGGCACCCCACAGTACCCTGCAGCCATTGCACACTGCGGCATCCCACAGCACCCTGTGCCCACAGGCACCCTACAGCACCCTGTGGCACCCTACAGCACCCTGTGGCACCCCACAGCACCTCACAGCACCCTGCACCCACAGCACCCCACATCCATGTGTGCCCTGTGCTCCTGAGCGCCCCACAGCACCCTACATCCCCATCCCACGGCCAGGCCACCCCGTGCCCACAGAGAACCCACAGGCCCTGCCACCCCCCAGCCCTGGCACCTCCACAGCACCTCCAGCGCCCAGTGACCTCCCCACACTTGCCAGCACCCCGCATCCTGAGATGACCACCACCTCCTGGAGAGCCCCAACCACAGGGCACCCCCCAGCAGCCTCACCTCTGGGTCCAGCAGGTTGGGAGCCGGAGGGCCGGGTGCCGGCGGGGTCGGTGCCGGCAGGGTGGGCGCCAGGGAGCTGGGTGGGGGCACAGACCCGCACGGAGCCCAGGGGCTGGTCGCAGCCGCAGAGGTTGCTGAAGGTGATTCGGGCGTTGAGGACGTGGAAGAGAGGGATCTCTGCGGGGGCACAGGGGTCAGCGGTGCCACCCTGGGGCGGGCACCCCGCCCCGCCCCGCCCCGCCCCGCCCTGCCCCGCCCCGCCCTTACCGATCTTGACAGGGAAGCCAGGGGGCAGCTTGAGGGTGATGAAGTCGCGGAGCTTGGCGAAGTGGGCATTGGAGATGGCCATGAGGTCGATGATGGGCGTCACCTGCTCTGCCAGGGACAGGGGGTGCTGCTCGCACAGCCACAGCGTCGCCTTGAACCTGCGCGGGCACCCGCGTGGGCACGGCTGCCCCCACAGCGCCGCCTGCCCTGGCACCCCAGCACTGCCTGCTGGGCCCTGGCACCCCATGCCGTGTCCCACGGGACCGCACTAACACCCCTGTGGGTCCTGTCACCCACTGCCACCTCCCCTGGCACCCCAGCCCTGTCCTACGCGTCCTGGCACCCACTGCCGTGTCCCAAGAGGCCATGTCACCACCTCCATGGGTCCTGCCACCCAGTGCCACATCCCCTCAGACCATGTCACCACCTCCATGGGTCCTGCCACCCAGTGCCACATCCCCTGGGATCATGTCACCACCCCCATGGGTCCTGCCACCCAGTGCCACATCCCCTCAGACCATGTCACCACCCCCATGGGTCCTGCCACCCAGTGCCACATCCCTTGGGACCATGTCACCACCTCCATGGGTCCTGCCACCCAGTGCCACATCCCCTCAGACCATGTCACCACCCCCATGGGTCCTGCCACCCAGTGCCACATCCCCTCAGACCATGTCACCACCTCCATGGGTCCTGCCACCCAGTGCCACATCCCCTCAGACCATGTCACCACCTCCATGGGTCCTGCCACCCAGTGCCACATCCCCTCAGACCATGTCACCACCTCCATGGGTCCTGCCACCCAGTGCCACATCCCCTCAGACCATGTCACCACTCCCAAAGGACCTCACACCCCGGTGCCACCTCTCTGGGACCCCATCACCACCTCTATGGGTCCTGCCACCCCCGGTGCCATTCTTTCCCCCCCATCAGCTGCCTGCCACGCCGGTGCCATAGCCCTGGCCCGGTGCCACCCTGGGGTGGGGACCTCACCTCTGCACCTTGCTGGACATCTCGATGGGGCGCCCGATGTTGCGAGCCTCCAGGTCGAAGTGGGGGTCGAAGTACTCCTCAGGAGTGATGGCAGTGGGGTTGGTGGGGCTGGCAGCCTGCGGCACGGGCACCTGTGGTAACACTGGCACCCTCAGCCCTGTCCCTGGGGTCCCCCAGCAGTGGGGTGGTGCCCCCAAACCCCGGGGGACCCCCTGGCCCGGCCACTCACCCCGTTGTGGGTGCCATGCTGCTGTGCAATGCCCAGGAAGGAGTGGAAGGGAGTCTTGGAGCCTGGATGGGGAGAGGTGGGTGCTGAGGTGGGCATGGGCAGGGTCACCATGGCACCCCATGGCTGCCTGGGGTGACACAGGTTGCACCCTGAATGGTGACACACACCTGATGGGTGACACCCAGCACCCAGAGTGTCCCACTGCTGATGGGTGACACCCCACATGGTGTCCCACTGCTGATGGGTGACACCCAGCACCCAGAGTGTCCCACTGCTGATGGGTGACACCCCACATGGTGCCCCACACCTGCCATGCCACACCCAGCATGGCACCCAACGCCTGCCACAAGCGCCCCCAGGAAAGGGGTGGGCCTTGCACTAGGGGGTGGGGCCTTGCACTAGGGGGTGGGCCTTGCACTAGGGGGTGGGGCCTTGCACTAGGGGGTGGGCCTTGCACTAGGGGGTGGGCCTTGCACCAGGAGGGGCCTCCCTGATTGGCCAGCGGGGCTCTCACCTTTGCAGCGTGACTTGTCCTGGTCAGAGAGGTGCTCGGTCCTGGTCTTGGTGACCAGCTCCACGTTGCTGGCGCTGTAGACCTGCCAGGGGACAGGATCAGCACTGCTGGGCACTGGGGGGGTTCCCTCTGTCCCCCCCTGCCTTGGCTGTGCTCACCTTGGCCTCGTAGCCGCTGACCACCTCCATCTTCTCCGAGCGCCAGCCCCAGATGCCAGACTTGTTCCTGGTGGGGAGGGACGGTGTCAGGCGCCCCTGGGGGCGCTCCTGGATGCTGCTGCTCCTCCTGCACAAGTGGTTCCTGCCCGTCCCAGGGTTCCACCGCGGGAGCCCTGGCGCTGCCCTGCCCTGCTTGGTCCTGTGTCCTCCCCAGCTGGTCACCGTGCCAGAGCCCACCACCGGATTGCAAGGCTCATGGAATCATGGAATGGGTTGGGTCGGAAGGGACCTTCGGGATCATGCAGTCCAGGCCTTAACCCAGCATTGCCAGGGCACCACCAAACCCTGGCCCTCAGCACCACAGCTCCACAGCTCAGAAGCCCCTCCAGGGATGGGGACTCCACCACTGCCCTGGCAGCAACCTGGGACCGGCCTGGACAACCCTCAAGGGCAAGAAATTGTTCCTCATGTCCAACCTAGACCTCCCCTGGGGCAATTTCAGGCTGTCTCTTGTCTTGTCAGACCCAGACCTGGCTCAAGCCTCCTTGCAGGGAGTTGCAGACAGCTAGAAGTCTCCCCTCAGCCTCCTTTTCTACAGGCTCAACACCCCCAGCTCCCTCAGCTGCTCCTCCCCAGCCCTGTTCTCCAGACTCTTCCCCAGCTTTGTTACCCTTCTCTGGCCCTGCTCCAGCTCCTCAATATCCTTCTTGGAGTGAGGAGCCCCAGAATGACCCCAGGATTCCAGCTGTAACCTCACCAGTGCCCAGTCCAGGAGGACAATCCCTGCCCTGCTCCTGCTGGCCACACTCTTGCTGATCCAAGCCAGGAGGCTGGTGGCCTTTCTAGCCACTTTAGCACCCCCTGGCTCATCTCCAGCTGCTGTCACCAACCCCCCAGTCCTTTTCCAGCAGTTTTCAGCCATTCTGCCCCTGGAGGCCTGAGGCCTTGCACGGGGCTGTTGTGACCCAAATGCAAGATCTGGCACTTGGTCTTGTTGGCCTTGTTGAACTTCATACCATTGGCCTCACCTAAGATCAGGATTAACCAGTCCAGATTCCTCTGTAGAACCTCCCTCCCCTCCAGCAGATAACACTGCCACCCAACTGGGTGTCACCTGCAGACTGAATGAGGCTGCCTCAGTGCTTGGACTCCATGAGGGCTTTGCCAAGCAAAACGATTCCATGGTTCTGGATCTCCTCACCACAGTCAGAATACAGAATACCCCAGGTTGGAAAAGCCCTTTGAGATCATTGAGTCCAACCTGTCACCCAACACCATCCAATCAACTAAACCATGGCACTGAGTGCCTCATCCAGGCTGGTTTTAAACACCTCCAGGGATGGGGACTCCACCACCTCCCTGGGCAGCACATCCCAATGGCCAATCTCTCTCTCTGGGAAGAACTTCTTCCTAACATCCAGCCTAAACCTCCCCTGGCACAGCTTGAGACTGTGTCCTCTTGGTCTGGTGCTGGTTGCCTGCCTGGGACAGGAGACCAACCCCCACCTGGCTACAACCCCCACCTGGCTACAACCTCCCTTCAGGGAGTTGGAGAGAGCAAGAAGATCTCCCCTGAGCCTCCTCTTCTCCAGGCTAAGCAACCCCAGCTCCCTCAGCCTCTCCTCACAGGGCTGTGCTCCAGACCCCTCCCCAGCTTTGTTGCCCTTCTCTAGACACACTGCAGCATCTCAACATCTTTCCTGATCTGAGGGGCCCAGAACTGGACACAGGACTCAAGGTGTGGCCTCAGCAGTGCTGAGCACAGGGCACAATGACCTCCCTGCTCCTGCTGGAGGAGTTCAACAGAACTGGCCCCAGGTGCTGAGCCCTGGAGAACAGCACTGGTGAGCAGGCAGCAGCAGCTCAGCCCCCAGCAGCCTGCTGGGGTGGCAGCCCACCTCTCGAAGGCGATGTTCCTGGTGTCCAGGTGTGTGGAGACGATGGGGGAGGTCAGCCGCCCGGCCACGTGCTCCTCCGAGGGCTGCATGGCTGCCAGCAGCAGGTCAGGCTCATGGAGGGCCAGGGCCAGCGTCTCTGTGTAGACCACCTGCTTGTCGTGGTCCACCTCCATCACCACTGCCCCCTCATCTGTGGGTGGGGACATGTGTCAGCACTCCCTGTGCCACCACACCGCCACCCACAGCCGCCCCAGGGCACCCTCTGGCACCCCAACGCCCCCAAGCCTGAGGGTGGCCGCATCTTTGGGAGGATCTGGGCATCTTGTGGGGTCCTGGTGGGGAAATGGAGGGCCTTGCATGGACCTTGTGGCACCCTGATACCCCCTCTGAGTCCAGGGGTCTCCTCATCTCTGGGGACTTCGGGAAGTCTTGGTGGGGAACTGGGGGGTCCCTGCAGAGACCATGTGGCACCCCAACATGCCCAAGGCCAGCGATCATCTCATCTCATCTCATCTCATCTCATCTCATCTCATCTCATCTCATCTCATCTCATCTCATCTCATCTCATCTCATGAGTATCTGTGGACCCTGGGGGGTCCTGGTGGGAAACTGGGGGTCCCTAGTATGTGTGGGGGCTGAGGTGGTCCCCAGTGCTGCTGGAAGGTGGAACTGGGGGGCTCCAAGGGGTTCCCATCTGGGATCTGGTGGTGCTTACGGAGGAGCGCTTCTAGCACATGGGGTCTAGGGCGTCCCCGGGGTCACCGGAGGGTCTCTGGGGTGCCAGGGTGTGCCCTGGGCGCTGGAGCTCACCCTCTCCCTTGAAGATGTAGCTGCGGCGGCCGCGCTGCCAGGTCATGTGCTCGAAGCCCAGCAGGGTGGTGTCCACCCGCAGGCTCTCGCCGCGCTTCCAGACGCGGTACACGTCGCTCGGGCACACCTTGGAGACCAGCGGCACTGCGGGCACCCAGCGGCTGTCAGCAGGGCAGCCCCCGCCCCAGCGCCCCCACCCAGCCCCATGGCACCCTGCTCACCCCAGCTGGTGAACTCCCACTTCATCTCCACGTAGAAGTCGGACGCCTGGAAGAGATGAAGGCAGTCACGGAGCAGCTGATGGGGCTGGAGGAGGTGGGGGGTCCCCGATGGGATGAGTGGGGAGGGCTGGGGGCAGGGCTGGGAGTTTCTGCTGGGGTTACTAGGTGGGGATCAGGGTGAACTGGGAGAGTGGCCTGGCAGGGAAGGTGGACCCTTGGGAAAGAGTGGGGATACAGAAGAGATGATGGTAAAGGAGATGGAGTCATGGAGGAGATGGGAGTCATGGAGGAGATGGGAGTCATGGAGGGCTCATGGAAGGGTTAGGAGTCATGGAGAAGATGAGGATCATGAGGAGATGGGAGTCAGGAGATGGGAGTCATGGAGGAGATGGTGCTTAGGAGGAGATGGGAGTCATCAGGAGATGGGAGTTGTGGAGGGGATGGAGCTCATGGAGGGGATGGGGCTCATGGAGGAGATGGGAGTCATGGAGGGGATGGGAGTCATGGAGGGGATGGAGCTCATGGAGGGGATGGGGAGTCATGGAGGGGATGGAGCTCATGGAGGGGATGGGGCTCATGGAGGGGATGGGGCTCGTGGAGGGGATGGGGAGTCATGGAGGGGATGGAGCTCATGGAGGGGATGGGGCTCGTGGAGGGGATGGGGCTTGTGGAGGGGATGGGAGTCATGGAGGGGATGGGGCTCACGGAGGGGATGGGAGTCATGGAGGGGATGGGGCTCATGGAGGGGATGGAGCTCATGGAGGGGATGGGAGTCATGCAGGGGATGGGGCTCATGCAGGGGATGGCCATCCTAGGAGAACTTGGGTTGTCCAGAGGTTCCCCTGTGCCCTGGTGGGACCCCAGTTGCAGGTGTGAGGGTGGCTGCCCACTCCCCCAGCCCCGCGCCCCGGGGCAGGGCCGTACCCGCCGCAGCTTGCTGAGCAGCTCGGGGATGCCAGCCAGCCGCCGCGTCGCCCGCTGGTAGTCGCGGTACTGCAGCACCAGTTGCACCATCTCGGGGTCCCCGGTGCTCACCGCCTCCTGCAGCACTGGGGTGCAGGACACGCTCGCCGTCACCGATCCCACCTCGGCTGGTGACAGCAGCCTCCCCCCCACCCGCCCAGCATGGCACCCCCGCCCCCTGTGCCCGCCGGTACCCGTCCAGCCGTTGGCATTCTCCCGGCCCACGTTGGCGTTGTGCCGCAGCAGCACCCGCACTGACTCCAGGTGGCCCAGGGACACGGCCAGCTCCAGCGGGGTCCTCCCACGGGGGTCTGTCAGCTCCACGTCGTGCTGTGACAACGGGCACGGCTACCGTCACCAGCCTGGGGTGGCACTGGCACCCTGCACCGCTCTGGTGCCCCTCAGTTTGGCACCTTAGCGATGGGCCCGAGCTTTCTGAGGGCATCTGGCGCCCACCTTGTGCCCCCAGATGGCCTCTACCTCCAGTGCTCCCAGTCCCCTCATCGGCCCTGTCCCAATGCCACCAGTCTGCCCAGTGCTCCCAGCGCCTTTGGTTTCCTGGTCCTCTCTTCTCCCAGTGCCCCGATGCCCGAGACCCCCCAGTCTCCCTCTGCTTCCAGTGCTCCCAGTCTCCCACTTGGCCTCTACCTCCAGTGTTCCCAGAGCCTTAGTCGGCTTGTACCCCTGTCCCAGTACCACCAGTCTGCCCAGTGCTTCCAGTGCCCTCAACTTCCTGGTGCCCTCTCCTCCCAGTGCCCCAGTACCCCAAAGCCCCCAGTCTCCCTCTACCTCCAGTCTCCTAGCCCAGTGCCCACAGTATCACCAGTGCCCACAGTATCACCAGTGCCCCAGTTGCTTCCAGCACCCCGGTGCTACCCTCCTGTAATATCCCAGTCCCCGCCTAGTGCTCCCAGTCTCCAGTGACTTGTCTCCTCTGGTGCTTCCAGCACCTCAAGTGCCCCCAGTCTCCCACCCATTTGTGACTCCAGTCTCCCTCCAGTTCTCCCCATCTTCCTCTAGTGCTCCCAGTCTCCCAGCGTCTCCTGCCTCCCTCAGTGCTTCCAGTGCCACAAGCCCCCTCCCAGCTCTCCCAGTACTCCCAGTTCCCAGTACTTCTAGTCTTCCCTAGTGCTGCCAGTGCTCCCAGTCTCAATCCTCCCCCCGTTTCTCCCAGTCTCCCCCAGTGCTCCCAGCGCCTTCAGTGCTCCCAGTGCCTGTGCTCCCAGCACACCCTAGCACTCCCAGTACCTCCCATTGCTTCCAGTTTCCCCCAGCCCTCCCCAGTTTCCCCCAGCCCTCCCCAGTGCCCCCGGTCCTCCCCAGTGCCCCCGGTCCTCCCCAGTGCCCCCAGCCCTCCCCAATGCCCCCGGTCCTCCCCAGTGCCCCCGGTCCTCCCCAGTGCCCCCAGCCCTCCCCAATGCCCCCGGTCCTCCCCAGTGCTTCCAGCCCTCCCCAGTGCCCCCAGCCTTCCCCAGTGCCCCCGGTCCTCCCCAGTGCCCGCACCGCCCCCACTCCTCCCCAGCGCTTCCAGTCCCCCATCCCCAAGTCCCTCTCATTCCCACCCCATTTCCCAATGGCTCAGCCCCCCCCTCCCCCCCCTTTCCCTCTCCCCTCCCTGCTCGGTGCCGGTCCCCGGTTCCCGCTTCCCAGTTCCCCGTTCCCGGTTCCCGGTCGCCGTTGCCGGTCCCCGGTCGCCGGTGCCGGTCGCACCGTGCCGGAGCGCAGGGCGCTGTCCAGCGCCTGGTGCCGGTTGTGCCAGACGAGCCGGTGCAGCGGGAAGGTGTCTGCGGGCCGAGCCATCCCCACACCATGTCCCCGGGGCCGCAGCGGGCACCGGGCCGGACGGGCCGCAGCTGCCGGGGCCTGCCCGCAATGGCTGCGAGAGGGGGCGGCGGCGGCGGCGGCGTCGTAGCGCGGCGGCGCGGGGCGGGGCCGGCACCGGGCACCGGGGTAGGGGGAAAGGCACCGGCACCGAGCGGGGGGGCACTGGGTACCGGCAGCCGGAACTGGCACCGGCACGGGTTACTGGGCACCGGCAGCCTGAACCGGCACCGGCACCAAGGAGGGACACGGGGTACCGAGGGCTGGGACTGGCACCGGCGCTGGGTACGGCATACCGGCAGCCGGAACTGGCACAGGGCACTGGCAGCCGGAACCGACGCTGAGGAGGGACAGCGGGTACCGGCGGCCGGAACTGGCACCGGCACTGGGTGTTGGAACTGGCACGGGCACTGGGTACCGGCTGCCAGAACTGGCATCGGCAAGGGGGGCACCGGTACTAGGTACCGGCTGCCTGCAGCAGGAACTGACACTGGCGTCGGGGGAGGGGGGCGCCGGGCACCGTCACCCGGAACTAACTCTGGCACCGGGGGGACGACACACCGACACCGGGCACGGCAGGGGAGAGGATGCCTAGTACCAGTAGCCGGAGTTGGCACCCGTACCAGGCATGTCAACAAGGCTGCACCGGGCACCGCTGCCCTGAGCTGACACTGGGACTGGACACCGGCTGCAGAACTGCCGCGGGCATCGGGAGGGGCATCAGTCACGGAGGGGGAACATTGCCAGTCAGAACTGACACCGGCACTCGGCACAGTGTCATGGGGTACCGGGCACCGGCAGCCGGAAATGACATAAGCAGTGGTCACGGTCAGGGAGGGCACTGGGCACCGCGCACTGGCATCTGGGCACTGCGGGGCACCAGGGACCAGCACCCATAACCAGCACCGGGCACAGCGTGGCGGGGGGATGGTGGGGCACTGGCACCCAGAATCAGCCCTAAGCACAGTGGCAGGGCCAGCGGGTATGATGGGCACCAGGCAGACTGCAGGGGACAGCAGGGCACTGGGGTACCAGCCTCGGGAACCGTTACCAGGCATGGTGGAGTGCCAAGCACCAGAGACCCCGTCCCACAGGACACCCTCACCTCCAAGGTGCAAGGGTGGGGAACAGGTTGGCAGCCCCTCAGAGGTAACAGGGAGTTGGGCATGGTGGCCCTAAGGCAGGGACAGGGCCACCTCTGCCACCCCAAAGATGCAGAGCAGGACACAGAATTCCAGAATCCCAGCATGGTGGTGTTGGAAGGGAGCTCTGGAGCTCAGCCAGCCCCAGGCCCCTGCCCCAGCAGGGCACCCACAGCACCCTGCCCAGCAGCACAGTGCCCAGGGGGGGTTGCAAGCTCTCCACACAAGGACACTCCACAACCTCTCTGGGCAGCCTGCTCCAGGCCTCCAGCACCCTCACCCCAAACAACTTTCTCCTCAGCTTCAGAGGCAACCTCCTGCCTGCCACTTTGTGCCCTCTGCCCCTTGGCCTGGCCCTGGGCACCACTCAGCAGAGTCTGGCCCCAGCCTCTTGCCCCCCACAGCTCCTTTAGCTCTTGCTGAGCATTGCTCAGCTGCCCTCTGGGGCTGCTCTTCTGCAGGCTCCACAGCCCCAGGGCTCTCAGCCTTTGCTGCTCACAGAGCTGCTCCAGGCCCCTCAGCACCTCCAGAGCCTGCCCTGGGCTCTCTCCAGCAGTTCCCAGTCTCACTGGAACTGGGGAGCCCAGAACTGGAGCCAGTGCTCCAGCCTTGGCCTGATCAGGGCAGGGTAGAGGGGGAGGAAAACCTCCCTTGCCCTGCTGGCCACACTCTTCTTCATGCCCCCAGGACACCATTGGCCTTCTTGGCCACCAGGGCACACTGCTGCCCCATGGGCAACTTGTCCCCCAGCACTGCCAGGTCCTCCTTGGAGCTGCTTCCCAGCAGGCCCCCCCTGCCCTGCCCTGCTGCAGGAGGTTGTTTCTCCCCAGGTGCAGGACCCTTCATTGCCCTGGTTGCACTCCATGAGGTTTCCCTCCCTCACCTCTCCAGCCTGGCCAGGTCTCCCTGCATGGCAGCAGAGCCTGACGGGTGCCAGCCACTCCTCCCTGTCCTGTGCCAGCAGCAAACCGGTTGAGGGTTGACTCCATGCCTTCATCCAGGTTGTTGCTGCTGATGTTAACCAAGCCTGGTCCCACCCCAGAGCCCTGGGGGACACCACAAGCTGCAGGCCTCCGAGCAGACCCTGCTGTGTCACTCGGGACTCTGTGGGCTGTGCCCTTCAGCCAGGTCTCACCCACACCTCCCGAGGTGCCCCAGGAGGGTGTTTGGGACACAGCACCCAAAGCCTGCAGCATTTTTCCAGCTTTTTATTATAAAAACTATTTTTTTGTTCCTTTTTTCTTTGTTTTTTGTTTTTTTTCTCCTCTCATTCTCACCTCTCTGAGCATTAAAATCTCTCCAGGGCCCTGGTGCCACCTCTAGCCCAGTGCCACCGCTGCAGCAGACCCAATATTTACAGATGCTGCCAGGGTGGGCAAGGGGTGGCCCTGGGTAACACACTGCCCCTGTGCCCACCCACCACCACCACACCAGGCTGATTTGGGAGGTGGGTGCCACCTGCTCCCTCCTCCTCCTTGCCCACCCAATGCCCCCTACCCCTACAAGGTGGGGGTGGCAGAGGGCTGAGGGTACCCTCTTACCCCAGGGAGGGTGAAAGGAGGGTGGCACAGGGGACCCATGGCACAGTATTTACAGGGGGGGTCCCCCTGGGCACGCTCACCCACTCACACACACACTCACACACCCCACTTGGCACCCACACGCCGGGCACAGCCTAGCCAGGGCACACCGGGCTGGCAGGGAGGTGGGCAAAGGCTATGGAGGGGGTGAGAGAAGATGCCCAATTCCCTGCCCAAACCGGCTGAAGCTGGGCACCCATCTGCCCCATTTTGGCACACACAGTGGTGGCAAAGCAGGGGGGCACAGGGAGGGGGCACAGGGAGGGGGCACAGGGGAGGGGGCACACAGAGGGGGCTGCCTTCATCTTAGCCGGAGAGCTCATAGAAGATTTGGGACACACACACACACACACTGGGGAGAGGTGCCAGGGCATGCCACGTGCCCAGGACCAGCTTCATGCCAGAGGCTGGGATGGCAAGGCCACAACCATCCCCACTCCATGCCCAGTGGATGAAAAGGGGCAGTGGGCACCCTCCAACGCCAAGCCCAGGGGACAACGAGAAGGAGCAAGGGGCACACGGGAACCCAACCCAATAAATTAGAGGTGGGGTGGGAACTGGGAGGAGGGGGGAAGGGAGGGCAGGTTGGCACAGGGTCAGAGCCCGCTGGCACGGGGTCAGAGCCCGTTGGCAGAGCGCTGGATGAAGGGCACTTTGCTGAGCTCCACCACGGGCGAGCGAGGCTTGTTCTGCATCCGGGGCACCCTCTGCAGCAGCTGCTGCGCCTGGCGCTGGGCATCCTGCAGCTCCTTCCGCCACTGCACCAGCTCTGGGTCGCTCTGTGCCGGGGCAGGGCACTGCCTCAGGCTGAGGCTCCCCAGGGAAGGCCACGGGGTCAGGCCAGGGCTCCCCAGGGTGCCAGGGTATGGTTTAGGGCTCCCTGAGGTGCGAGGGGTGCTCCCCATGGTGCCAGGAGATAGTATGGGATCAGACCAGGGCTCCCCAGCGTGTCAGGGTAGGGTACAGGGTGGTTTGGGGTTCCCTGAGGTGCCAGGGCAGGGTACAGGGTGGTTTGGGGTTCCCTGAGGTGCCAGGGCAGGGTACAGGGTGGTTTGGGGTTCCCTGAGGTGCCAGGGCAGGGTACAGGGTGGTTTGGGGTTCCCTGAGGTGCCAGGGTAGGGTATAGGGTGGTTTGGAGTTCCCTGAGATGGCAGGGTAGGGCACAAGGTGGTCAGGGGTTTCCCAAGGTGCCAGGACTAAGCTTTCAGTCCTTGTGCCCTGCAGTGGCTTGGAGGGCTCAATGTGCAGGGGCAGCAAGAGGTGGGCAGCAGCTGGCAGGGGATGGCCAGTGACGGGCTGGGGGTGGGCAGCAGCTGGCAGGGGATGGCCAGTGATGGGCTGGGGGTGGGCAGCAGCTGGCAGGGGATGGCCAGTGATGGGCTGGGGCTGGGCAGCACCCAGCTCGGGGGATGCTAGCAGCGAGCAGGAGTAGGCTTGAGCCTAGCAAAGCTTGGTCAGTGCCCAGCAGGGAGCAACTGGCACCCAGGGGAGGTGGGCTGGCGAGGCGTGGTGAGTGGGCAGCGGGGCAGGGGTGGGCAGCAGGCCCGGGGGTGGGCAGCGGGGCAGGGGTGGGCAGCGGGGCAGGGGTGGGCAGCAGGCCCGGGGGTGGGCAGCGGGGCAGGGGTGGGCAGCAGGCCCGGGGGTGGGCAGCCGGGGGGGGGCACACTCACGTCGCACTGCAGCACGAACTGCTTGCCCCCCCGCATGCGCAGCAGGATGCACCTGCGCTCCTTCACCTGCGTCTCCTCCACCGAGTCGATCTCCTCCATGGTCAGCAGGGACTGCTGCAGGCAGAGCCTCAGCCCTGCCCCTGGGCACCCCCCAGCGTGTGCCCCCATGCCCCTCACTCGCAGTGCCACGCCTGCTTCTGCCCGTCCCTCACCCTCCTTCATGCCCGCTGCATCCCACTTTGTGCCCCTTGTACCCTCCTCTGTGCCACCCAGAGCCCACCGTGTCCCCTGCATCCCACTCTGTGCCCCCTGTACTCCCCTCTGTGCCCTCCATACCCCACTTTGTGCCCCCATATCTGCTTCTCTGGTCCCCATCCCCCCATTGGTGCCCTCATACCCTGCTTTGTGCCCTCCATATCCCCCCTCCATGGCCTCATACTCCCCTCTGTACCCCCCCATATACCCCTTTGTGCCCCTCATACAGCCCTCTGTGCCCCTTGTATGCCCCTTTGTGCCCTTCACACCCCTATGTGCCCTCCTTCTCCCCTTTGTGCCCCTCATATCCCTCTCTGTGCCCACTCTGATGCCCACCAGCAGCACAGTGTGCCCGCCCAGTGCCCGCCTTACCGGTGACTCGCCCTCCCCGCGCCACTCCAGACGGTTGGGGAAGAGGTAGAAGTAGCGGCGCTGCCACTGCGTCAGGAAGGGGTTGCCCAGCTTGGCCATGTAGCCATGCATGATGCAGTCCTTGCCCATGGCATAATCTGTGCCCACCAAGCAATTGCAGAGTTGGGGTGGGCTGGAAAAGCCCTCCAGGGTCATCCAACCATCAACCCAGCACCACCACGGCTGCTGCACCCTGGCCCCAGGTGCCATGGCCACAGCTTTCTGGAACACCTCCAGGGATGGGGACTCCACCACCGCCCTGGGCAGCCTGATCCAGAGCCTGACCACTCTGGCAGCAATTAAATTGTTCCTCAAGTCCAGCTTAAACCTCCCCTGGGGCAACTTGAGGCCATTGCCTCTTGTCATGTCACTTGTTCCTTAGCACAAGAGTCCAACCCCCACCGTGGCTGCAGCCTCCTTGCAGGGAGCTGCAGAGAGCCAGAAGGTCTCCCCTCAGCCTCCTTCTCTCCAGGCTCAACACCCCCAGCTCCCTCAGCTGCTCCTCCCCAGCCCTGTTCTCCAGACCCTTCCCCAGCTTGGTTGCCCTTCTCTGGCCCTGCTCCAGCTCCTCAATATCCTTCTGGGAGTGAGGCTTTCACAACTGACCCCAGGATTCCAGCTGTGGCCTCAGCAGTGCCCAGTCCAGGGGACCATCCCTGCCCTGCTCCTGCTGATCCAGGCCAGGCTGCTGGTGGCCTTCTTGGCCACCTGGGCACCCCCTGGCTCATCTCCAGCTGCTGTCACCAACTCCCCCAGGTCCTTTCCCACCAGGCAGTTTCCAGCCACTCTATCCCCAGCCTGGAGCCTTCCTGGGGTTGTTGTGAGCCAAGTGCAGGACCCAGCACTTGGCCTGGTTGAACCTCATCCCATTGACCTCACCATGGATCCATCCTGGCCAGACCTCTCTGTAGTGCCTCCCACAGATCAACATTTGCCACCCAACTTGGTGTCATCTGCCAGCTGACTGAGGGCACATTCTCCATGCCAGGGAGATGCTAGGTCAGAGCCAAGTTGTTGTTGTTGGCACAGGGGATCATAGAATCAATTGTAAGGGTTGGAAGGGACCTCAAGGCTCAGCCAGGTCCAAGCCCCCTGCATTGCCCAGGGACACCTCACACTGCAGCAGGTTGCTCACAGCCACCTCCAGCCTGGCTGCAAACACCTCCAGGCAGGAGGCTTCCACCACCTCCTTGGGCAGCCTGTGCCAGGCTCTCACCACCCTCATGGGGAAGAACCTCTTCCTAACATCCAATCTGAATCTACTCCTAGTTTTGCTCCATTCCCCCCAGTCCTATCCCTCCCTGACACCCTCACAAGTCCCTCCCCAGCTTTCCTGTAGCTCCCTGCAGATCCTGGAAGGCCACAATTAGGTCTCCTCGGAATCTTCTCCAGACTGCAGAGCCCCAGCTCCCTCAGTCTGTCCTCACAGGAGAGGTGCTCCAGCATGGGCAAACCTGTCCCCACTCACCCTCCTCGTGGCCCAGCTGCTTGTTCTTGGCCTTCTTGCGAGCCTCCAGCTTGTCTGTGTCGGCGTTGACAGCTTCGAAGACTGTCTCGGTCACCTCCTGCTGCCAGCGCTCCGAGATGGTCAGCGGGAAGTTGCGGTACAGCTCCTGGTCGCTCTCCAGCAGCTGGTGGGCACAGAGGGTGGCACGGGGTGAAGGGACTGCCAGCCGTTTCCGTCCCCACCCCAGTCCTCGTGAGGCTCAGCCCTGGCACCTTGATGCCCTTGGTGTCCTCCTCGTCGAAGGAGCCGATGTCGAAGGCGTCGGCCGCGTTCACCTCGCCGCGGGGCGGGATCAGTGGCGGTGGATACTGCCAGCAGGAGAGGGGGGTGAGGCTGCCAGTGCCCTCTGCCCCTTCCCTGTGCCCCCAAACCACTTCCTGTGCCCCTGTACCCGTGTCCCTAAACCCCTTCTCTGTGCCCCCAAACCACTTCCTGTGCCTTCATGTCCCTTCCCTGTGCCCCTCTACCCGTGTCTCTAAACGCCTTCTCTGTGCCCCAGTCCCATTCCCTGTGGTCCTGGGACCTCTTCCTGTGCCCACATGCTCCTTCCTGTGTCCTCATACCCCTTCCCTGTGCCTACATCCCCCTTCCTGTGCCCCCCTACTCCTTACTCATGCTGCCATACCTATACCCCTTTTTATGTGCCCAAACCCCTTTCCTGTGCCCACATCCCCCTTCCTGTGCCCTCATATCCCTTCCATGTGTCCCCAAACCCCTCCCTGGGCCCATATCCCACTTTCTGTGCCCTCATACCCCTTCCATGTGTCCCCAAACCCCCATACCCATTCCCCATGCCCCTATCTCTTCCCTGTACCAGATACCCATTCCCCATGCCCCTATACTCCTTCCTGTGCCCCCAAACCCATTCCTTGTGCCCCTATCTCTTCCCTGTACCCTTTTCCCATGCCCCTAACCCATTTCCTGACCCCCCCCCATCACTTCCTGTACTCTTATAGCCCTTCCTCACGCCCCCACAGTCCTTCCTTGTGCCCATTTCCCTTGCCTGTGCCCCCATTCCCATTCCTTGCACCCCTTCCCCGTGCCCCTGCACTCCTCTCACCTTCTGCAGGAAAACCATCTGCCAGTCCAGGCCCTTGAAGAAGGGTTCCTCCTTCACCTCCTGAGCCCTGGGGAGCGAGGCAGGGTGAGCCCTGGGCTTGAGGGTGTTTTGCCAGCTCCCCTCCTTCCCTGGCACAGCGCTGGGCAGGGGGTGGTGCCCGCCGTGCCCAGCAGGACTCACCCACGGCCCATGCAGCCCAGGCGGCGGTTGACGTCCCGCTGGAGCAGGCCCTCCAGCAGGGAACGCAGCTCCGGGGAGAAGGAGTCCGGCAGCTCCACCGCCTGTGGGAGGGGGCACAGAGTCACAGGGCCACAGAATCAACCAGGCTGGAAGAGACCTCCAAGGTCATCAAGGCCAACCAACCACCCAAGCCTCACTGCCCAACCGGACCGTGGCACCAAGTGCCTCATCCAGGCTCTTCCTAAACACCTCCAGGGACCTCGACCCCACCACCTCCCTGGGCAGCCCAGCCCAAAGGGCAATCTCTCTGTCTGGGAAGAACTTCTTCCTAAGCTCAAGCCTAAACTTCCCCTGGCACAGCCTGAGACTGTGTCCTCTTGTTCTGATGCTGCTTGCCTGGGAGAAGAGACCAACCCCCACCTGGCTCCAACCTCCCTTCAGGTGGTTGTAGAGGGCAAGAAGGTCTCCCCTGAGCCTCCTCTTCTCCAGGCTAAGCAACCCCAGCTCCCTCAACCTCTCCTCACAGGGCTGTGCTCAAGGCCCCTCCCCAGCTTTGTTGCCCTTTTCTGGACACCTTCCAGCAGCTCAACATCTTTCTTAAACTGAGGAGCCCAGAACTGGACACAGGACTCAAGGTGTGGCCTCAGCAGTGCTGAGCACAGGGCAGAATGAGCTCCCTGCTCCTGCTGGCCACACTGCTCCTGCTGCAGGCCAGGATGCCCTTGGCCTTCTTGGCCAGCTGGGCACACTGCTGGCTCATGTCCAGCCTGCTGTCAACCAGCACCCCCAGGTCCCTTTCTGCCTGGCCCCCCTCCAGTCACTCTGCCCCCAGCCTGGGTTGTTGTGGCCAATGTGCAGAAGCTGGCACTCAGAGGCGTGGGCACGTGTGGTCACCGGGGCACGTGTGGCGTTCTGCACAGGCAGGCATCAACACACACTCCAGGCACTGCCCACTGTAAGCATCAGCTGTGCCTCACTGCTTCACACACTCCCTGTGCCCGCTCCAGGCCTCCACCAGCACATGGCAGAGGGTGGCAGAGCAGCACAGGGGTGCTGGTGCCCTCTCCCTGCCCGCCCCAGCACCCCCTGGCAGCTCACCATGGTGAGGGTCATGCGGTCGATCTCGTGCTTGTCCTTTGTCTTGTGCTGCCGAAAGGGGCTGTGCCTGTGGCCAGGGGAGGGAAAGGGAACTCAAAGTGGTGCCCACCCGTGCCCTTTTGTGCCCACCGGTGCCCACAGGCTCACCCCCGGAGCAGTTTGAAGAGCATGCAGCCCAGTGAGAACCAGTCAGCGCTGCTGTCGTAGGCCACTCCCTTCTGCAGCACCTCTGGTGCCATGTACCCATGGGTGCCCCTGTCAGGGCACAGAAGCAGGGTCAGGGGCCGTGCCAGGCAGCTGGGCAGGGCGGGCAGGGGCGTGGGCACACTCACACACTGGCATGGGGCTTCTTTTTGGAGAAGTCACAAGCCAGGCCCAGGTCTGAGATGCGGACGTGCCCAAACTCGTCCAGGAGGATGTTTGCTGGCTGCCAAGACACGGTGCCAACCCTCAGCCCAAGTGCTGCCCCTGGGCACAGGGTGGGCAGCAAGGTTGGGAGTGCCCACGTGGGTGCTCTGTAGGATTTGGGGACTGGGATGTTCTGGTAGAGTCTCTGAATGCCCACCCTGATGACTCAGGATGATGGCCATGGGGTCCCAAGAGCACCCATGGGTTTGGGAAGGGGGCCCATGGAGTTTTGGAGTGCCCATGGTGTTTGGGGGTGCCTGTGGAGTTCTGGGGTGCCCATGGAGTTTGGGGCTTTCCATGGGGCTTGTGGGTGCCCACAGGACCTGTGGGTGCCCACGATTCAGGGAATGCTCACAGGGTTTAAGGGCTCCTGCAGGCTCTGTGGGTGCCTGTGACACCTGTGGGTGCTCACAAGGTCCTGTGGGGAGGGTTCCTACAAAGCCCAGGGATGTCAGAGAGGGCCTCTAAACACCTGCAGGGTCTGAGGGTGCCCACGGGGGTGCCCACTGGGGTGTGGGTGCCCACCTTGAGGTCCCGGTACACCACGAAGCGGCTGTGCATGTGCTCCAGGCCCAGGATGATCTCGGCTGCGTAGAACCTCATCTCTGCCTCTGAGAAGACACCATGCTGGGACAAGTGATAGTGCAGGTCTCCTCCTGGGACAACAGGGCCAAGTTGTCACCCTGGCATCGCCCTCTGTGCCCAGGGCTCCCTCAGGACCGGAGCCCTCTCACCGTTCATGAGGTCGAGGATGAAGCTGAGCTTGTCGGGCGTGTGGAAGGCGTAGGACATGCAGACGATGAAGGGGCAGTCCTGGCAGGACAGACAGGGTCAGGCAGTGCCACCCTGCCCTCACTGCCCCTCTCCCCTTGCCCGTGCCAGCGCTGCCCAGTGCCTGTGCTGTGCCCCCTCACCCCTGTGCTGACGAGGGACAGCATGATGCGCTCGTTGAGGGCCAGGGTCTCGCCCTGCTTCATCTTGATGCGCTTCTTGTCCAAGCACTTCATGGCGTACCTGGGGGGGGCAAAGAGTCCCTGTGGGGTCCTGCTGCTGCCCCACATCCCTCCTCCAGTGCCACCACCACCTCACCAGGGCCCCACCAACCATAGGCATGCCCCTCTGCTGCCAGCACCCTCGGGCCACAGCGCCACATCCAGCTCCCACCCATGGCCATGATGTCCCTGTGTCTCCCCGAGACCTGCAGCCACGATGACGCCGCCACGAGCCCCAGGCATCTGTTGTGGCAGTGTCACCCCTGATGCCCTGGGGACCACCACCACAGCCCCAGCCTCACCCCCCAGGGCAGGCAGACCCCCTCCAGCCCCACCACGATGGAGCTGTGTCCCCCCCCCATTAGTTACATTTTGCCTGTGTCTGCTTTCCGGCAGCCGTAGACCTCCCCAAAGCCGCCGCGGCCGATGATCCGGTGAACGCTGAAGTCGTTCATGGTGAGCTGGAGAGGGCAGAGAAGGAGCTGAGGGAAGGGGGGGAGAAGGAGCTCCAGGGTGAGCCTGGATCCCTAGGTCCTGCAGCACCAGCCCTGCACCATGATCTGCATGTGGCTATGGTGTCAACGGTGGTGGTGGTGATGTTGATGGTGGAGTGGTGATGGTGATGGTGGAGTGGTGGTGATGTTTATGGTGGAGTGGTGATGGTGGTGGTGATGGTGGTGGTGATGGTGGAGTGGTGATGGTGGTGATGGTGATGGTGGAGTGGTGATGGTGGTGGTGATGGTGGAGTGGTGATGGTGGTGATGGTGATGGTGGAGTGGTGATGGTGGTGGTGATGGTGGTGGTGATGGTGGAGTGGTGATGGTGGTGATGGTGATGGTGGAGTGGTGATGGTGGTGGTGATGGTGGAGTGGTGATGGTGGTGATGGTGATGGTGGAGTGGTGATGGTGGTGGTGATGGTGGAGTGGTGATGGTGATGGTGGTGGTGGTGATGGTGGTGGTGATGTTGATGGTGGAGTGGTGATGGTAGTGATGGGGGGGTGTTGATGGTGGTGGTATTGATGGAGTTTCATGAGGAGGTCAGGTGGAGGGAACCCATCTGGTGATGGGACCCTGAGGGTGATGCTGATTGGTACTGCTGGTGGTGGTCCCACACCCTGCCTCAGTTTCCCCAGCTGAGGAACGCAGAGGCTGCTCCACACATCCCTGTGAGCTTGGTGAAAGCCTTGGGAGGAACGTTCTGAGGGTGCCCAGGGCAGCATCCTTGTCACTGTGCCCATGTCCCCCCCTCCCTGGAAGTGCCCAGAGGTGCCCCAAGGCACAGGGGTCCCTGCTCACATGGATGTTCAGCTCCACGTTCTTCCACTGGCAGAACCTGGTGAACTTGTCACTGCAAGGAAGCACAGAGAGGGCAAGAGTGGAGCCCCTGCAGAACCCCCCCTAGAACCCATCCTGGAGCAGAAGGACCCTTTGGACTTGTCTGGAGACAGGAAGCACCCCCCAGGACCCCTCTTTGGGAACAGCAAGACCCTGGATCAGACCTGGGGATGAGAAGAGTCCCCTGAGCCCCTGGTGTGGGAACAGACACCGCCAGAGCTCCTCTCAAGGAAGGGAGCCCTGGTCCCTCTCTGTGCCAGGAGACCTTGTCCCCAGCCAGGGGGCACCCCCTGACCCCTGTGGGACTTTGCCCTTCTCACCTCTCAATGAATTTCTGGAAGATGCCCCCCCGCAGGTTCTGGCAGATCTCCTCAATGTAGGGCTGGAGGGGATAAGGGGCTCAGAACTGCATCCCCACTGCCACCCAGCTCAGTGCCACCCAGCTCAGTGCCACCCAGCTCACTGTCACCCAGCTCAGTGCCACCCAGCTCACCCCAGCCCCTCCCATTCCAGCAGGACCTGAGGTCTCCCCCACCCCTGGGACTTCACACAGCCCTGCTGCCACCACCAGACCCCTGGGGACACTTCTGCCACTCAGGGTCACCCCAGTCTCTGGGGAACTCAACATCACCACCCTGGGGACCCCACTGTCACCTCCATGCGATGGGGACACCACCACCCTCCAAGGAGCCCCTCTGTCAGCTCTGGCCCCACGTCCCTTGACCATCACCCTGTGGGGACCACCAGCAATTCTCCTCACTCTCCAACTTCTGCTGACCTCCTGACCATCCCCTGGGGTCCCCCATCCCTTCTGGGATACCCCCCAGCACCTCTGGGGACCTCTCGTCACCACCAGTCCCCCCAGCCCCCCTGTAAGGATTAACCCTCCGAGTACCAGAGGTGGCAGGGACCCCTTCTCTGTCCCGGGTGATGCCCACCTGGAAGAGGTCTGGGGGCACCTGCTTCTTGGTCAGGTGGCTCTGGACATGCTCAGTGGCACTCTTGGAGAAGGGCTGTGAGGCGAGATGGGACTGTGTCACCCTGGGCAGAGGGGACAGGGACACAGGGGCTGGGCAGGGCTGAGGGCAACTCACGGAGCAATCCCCACCCAGAAGGCTCCCAGAGCAGAAGTCGGTCCCTCTGAAGGCAGTGGGCACACCCCTCCCTCCCACCCCCTCTGGGGACACCGCTGTGGCACCTCAGCCGCCCTGGCACTCACGTGGGAGCAGGCCAGCAGCTCTTTCATGATGTAATGGTCGAAGATGTGGCGGCTGCGGGCGCTGCGCTCCTCCTCCGAGTCCAGCTTCTCGTACTTCTTGATCTGCCAAGGGCACAGCCCCCATGGCACAGGGGCACACTGCCACCACGGGGCACAGTCCTCACCCAGCACCGAGGCTGGGTGCTGTCCAGGACCTGGTACATCAGCAAGCACAGCCCCAGCCCCTCTGGGCACCACATCTCCCGCAGCACCACCTCCTCTGGGCACTCTGCACGCTCTTGGTGCCACGTCTGTGGGCACTACAGGGACCAAATGCCACCCTCAACCCTGCTGGTGACCACGGAGGTCCATCCAGACGGGTCCCTACGCCTCACCTCCTCATAAAACTCCATCAGGGGTTTGGCCTCCTCTGCCTGGTTGAAGGCGAAGTCCCTGAAGAGCAGATACCCTGTGGCAGGGACAGAGCCATAGCATGAGCAGTGCCCTCCCCAGCGTGGCACTGTGTGCACAGGGGTGTCCCCAGGGCCTGTTTGTCCCCACAGCCACCAGGCTCAGGGAAGTGCCAAGCTGGAGGCTGCCCAGCGCTCGGCAAGGCAACCCAGCGAGGCGAGGAGGAGGCCGGTGGGCACTGTGGGGCAGGAGGCTGGGGCAGGAGGCTGGGGCAGCAGCGGGGCAGGGGCACACAGGCGGGCACCGTGCAGGGGGAGGACGTGCCCGGAAACCACCAGAGCCGGCAGGAGGAAGTGAGAGACACTTCCTGCCCGGGACGGTTAGCGCTGGGGGAAGTGACGGGGCAGGGGACGCGGGGTGGGGGACGCTGCCACCTCCGCCCAGCCTGGCCCCGCGGCCGGGGGAGCGGCGTGGGGGGATGGGCGCTGCCACCACCACAACTGCCATCCCTCTCCCCCCCAGCCAGGCCACACGTGCCCGCGGGTGCCCCCCTCGTGCCCCCCGGGTCCCCGGCTCACCGATCTTCTGGGTGAAGATCTTGTCGAAGGTCACCTCCCCCCGGTCCTCCAGGTACTTCTGCATCACGCTGCGGATGCTGGGGGCACCAAAGGGGCTCAGTGCCCTGCCTGCCCCGTGCCCACCACACCCCCGCTGCCCCCAACGCCACCCACGTCTCCCTCCTGCTCCTCCTGTGCCCCCCATGTCGCCCCAAGCCCAGCTGGCACGTGTGTCCTCCCACCTCGTGTCCCCTCCGTGTGCCCAGTAAGGGTCAGGCACTGTGTGCCCAGCACAGCGGGGTGCCAGGGAGGCTGGGGAAGGGGGCACCCCCCCACAAAAACCTTACTAGTGCCCACCAGCTAAGGCACAGGAGGGTGGGGACCAGGGTGGCAAAGCCAAATCCCCCACTGCTGCCTGGGGAGGGGCAGGTCAGCCTGTGCCCACACATGCAGGGTGCTGCGTGTGTGCCAGGAGCACAGAGACCAGCATGTGCCAGGCTGCTGTGTGCCAGGCTGTGATCTGCACCACGTGCTGTGCCATGCTTTGCTCTATGCCATGTGCAGTGTGCCACGCTCTGCAGCATACAGTGGGCACAGGCTGGGTGTGCAAAAGGGACTTGTGAAGAGAGCTGCATGGGCAGGGGAGGGAGTGACACAGGCATGTGTGTGCCCAGGGAGGGGCACGGGAGGTCCTGAGCATGCCAGCCCAGCTCCCACATGTGTGCAAGTGTGTGGGTGTGCATGCAGTGCCAGTGCCTGGCAGGGGAGGTGTGTACCAGGATGGTGTGTGGGTGCAGGCAGGGGCACAAACAGCTGGGTGTGACTGTGCTGGCAGGTGTGCCCATGTCCCTGTGCCAGGCAGGATACATGTGTGTGCACAGCAGGGTGTATGCACGGCTCTGTGTGTGCCCAGCAGCTGTCTGTCTGTCCATGTGCCCAGCTCTGTGTGTGCCCAGCTGGTGTCTGTGTGCCTAGGCAAGGTGTGTGTCCAGGAGGTGTCTGTGTGTCTGTGCACCCAGCTCTGCGTGTACCCAGGAGCCACGTGCCTAAGCACTGTCCGTGTGTCTGTCTATGTACCCAGGAGCTATGCCCATGTGCCCAGCTCTGTGTCTACCCTGGAGCTGTGTCCCTGTGCCCCAGTCTGTCTGTCTGTGTACCCAGGCGCTGTGTGCCTGTGCCCAGGCACTGTCTGTCTGTGTACGCAGGAGCTGTTTGTCTGTCCCTCTGTGTACCCAGGAGCTATGTCTCTGTGCCTAGGTACTGTCTGTCTGTATATCCAGCAACTGTGTCCCTCTGCCCAGGCACTGTCTCTCTGTCCGTGTACCCAGGAGCTGTGTCCCTCTGCCCAGGCGCTGTCTGTCTGTGTACCCAGGATATGTTTGTCTGTCCCTCTGTGTACTCAGGAGCTATGTCTCTGTGCCTAGGTACTGTCTGTCTGTACACCCAGCAACTGTGTCCCTGTGCCCAGGCACAGTCTCTCTGTCTGTGTACCCAGGAGCTGTGTCCCTCTGCCCAGGCGCTGTCTGTCTGTGTACCCAGGATATGTTTGTCTGTCCCTCTGTGTACTCAGGAGCTATGTCTCTGTGCCCAGGCACTGTCTGTCCGTGTACCCAGGAGCTGTGTCCCTCTGCCCAGGCTCTGTCTGTCCCTGTGCTCAGGCACGGTCTCTCTGTCCGTGTACCCAGGAGCTGTGTCCCTGCGCCCAGGCGCTGTCTGTCCGTCCCCGTGCCCATGCCCTGCCCACAGCCCCCATCTCCCGCACCTCCACCCCGGTGCCCCCCGAGCATGCCAAGCCCTGAGCGGGGGAACACAGGGGAGCGGGCGGGCGCGGGGCGGGGGGGAAGCGTGCGGCGGGCAGCAGGCGGTGCGGCGGGGCCGGGGCCGGGAGCAGCGGCGGGGCCGGGGCCGGGAGCAGCGGCGGGGCCGGGAGCAGCGGCGGGGCCGGGGCCGGGAGCAGCGGCGGGGGGGCAGCGGCAGCGGCGGGGCGCGGCGGGGCCTGACCTGGGCTCGGGCAGCAGGATCCGCTTGCTGGCGCGGGCGGCGGGCGCGGCGCGGCTCTTCTCCATGGCCATCAGGTAACTCACGTCCGCCAGCACCGCCTCCAGGTCCGCCATCTTCTGCCGCCCCGCCGCCCGCCGCCGCCACCACCGCCGCCGCCACCGCCGGGACCGACCCGGCCGGACCCGGAACCGGAACCGGGAAGCGGAGCCCGGAAGCGGAACGCAACGGGGAGGGGGTAGGTGGGGAACGAGAGGCAGCGCCCTGGCTGGCTCCGGGAGGCTGCGGCGCGGAGCGGGGCAGGGACGTGCGGCGGGGAGGGGCCGTGGGACTGCCCTGCCCCCCGCCCCGCCCGCCCGGGAGGGGCTGTGACAGCGGGGAGGGGTGCGGGGGACACACACGGGGGGTGGCACCGGGGGTGACACGGTAGGGGGTGTGTCTGTGTCCTCCAACCCCTTCCCATCTCCGTTCCAGTCCCATCCCTGCTTCCTATCCCCTCCCAGTCCCTACCCATCCCACTAGACCCATCCCACTCCGCTCCCTGGGCGTTATCCCTTCCCAGTCCTATCCCTGGTCCCTATCTCTTCCCAGTCCCATCCGCGCTCCCTATCTCTTCCCCACCCCATCCCCGTCTCCTCTCCCTCTTGTCCTTTGTCCCTGTGCCTTCCACGTCCCCTCCAAGCCCACTAGCCCCTTCCCAACCCATCCCAAGTTCCTATCCCTTCCCCTACCCACTCCCATTCCCTTGTCCCTGTCTTCCCCTTGCCCTCCCAGTTCCCTCCTACCCTCATCCCTGTCCTATCTCTGGTCTCTCTCTCATTCCCGCTCCCTAGCCCTTCCCCGTCCCCTCTGCCTCCTTCATAGAACCAACAAAGCTGGAGGCTGGGCTCGGTCACTTTTTTGTTCTGTTTTAAAACTTGTATTAGAAAAAAATCCACCCCCAAGAAATAAAATTATCCCAGTTGGGGACTGGGTTTATTTTTCCCCCTTCCCTGTATCTCTTCACAGCCTTGGCAGAAGAGGGTGTGAAAGATCCTTCTCAAAAGCATTAGCAGAGGCTGCAGAGGAGAAGGGAACCCAACCAGACTAGGGGGGAAAACAATAAATGAAAAAACCTAAACCAAAAGAACCCAAAAAGAATCACAGTATCACAGTATCACCAAGGCTGGAAGAGACCTCGAGGATCATCGAGTCCAACCTATCACCACAGACCCCATGACTAGACCATGGCACTAAGTGCCACGTCCAATCTCCTCTTGAACACCTCCAGGGACGGTGACTCCACCACCTCCCTGGGCAGCACATTCCAAAGACGAACAACTCGCTCGGTGAAGAACTTCCTCCTCACCTCAAGTCTAAACCTCCCCTGGTGCAGCTTGAGACTGTGTCCTCTTGTTCTGGTGCTGGTTGCCTGGGAGAAGAGGCCAACCCCTTCCTGGCTACAACCACCTTTCAGGTAGTTGTAGAGGGCAAAAAGGTCTCCCCTGAGCCTCCTCAACTCCAGGCTAAACAACCACAGCTCCCTCAGCCTCTCCTCACAGGGCTGTGCTCAAGGCCTCTCCCCAGCCTTGTTGCCCTTCTCTGGACACGCTCAAGTGTTTCAATGTCCTTCTTAAACTGAGGGGCCCAGAACTGGACACAGTACTCAAGGTGTGGCCTAACCAGTGCTGAGCACAGGGCACAATGACTTCCCTGCTCCTGCTGGCCACCCTATTCCTGATGCAGGCCAGGATGCCCTTGGCCTTCTTGGCCACCTGGGCACACTGCTGGCTCATATTCAGGCAGCTGTCGATCAGCACCCCCAGGTCCCTCTCTGTTTGGGAGCTCTCAGCCACTCCGACCCCAGCCTGTAGCTCTGCATGGGGTTGCCGTGGCCAGAGTGCAGCACTCGGCACTTGGACTTGTTGAATGCCATCCCATTGGACTCTGCCCATCTGTCCGGTTGGTCGAGGTCCCTCTGCAGAGCCTTTCTACCCTCTAACTGACCAACATCTGCTCCTAACTTGGTGTCATCTGCAAACTTGCTGATGCCTGACTCGACCCCCTCATCCAGATCATCAGTGAAGATGTTAAAAGAGGACAGGGCCCAGCACTGATCCCTGGGGGACACCACGGGTGCCTGGCCGCCAGCTGGCTGTGGCACCATTCACCACCACTCTCTAAGGAAACCACCAGCAAGGTTCCAAGCCTCTGCCCCCCCCCCAGCCCTCCCCCAGGGAGACAGCGTCAGGCAGGGTTTGCTTTTGACCCTTAATGCTTACATTTAATTTTTTTTTTAAAGCACAAACATCAGAGATTGGACTCTAAATCGCCAACAAAAAAATAGATATTTACAATATTTCTCCTGGAAGGGGAGGGGGGGGGAGGAGAGAGAGGGAAGAGGTGGAAGGGTTGGGGTTGAAGGGGGGGGCAGGGGGGAAAGGAACCAAAACCAAAACCAAACCACAACCAAACCCTTAAAGAGTGACTTGTTTGTTTGTTTGCTTGTTTGTTTTGCTTGCAGGAGCTGGTGGTAGGGAGCAGTCTGGGGATGCTTTTGTATCACCAAGTGATTTCTGATAGAAAAAACAACTCATCATTTTTCTGTTTTGTTTTCCTCTCTTCCTTGGGGCTGTTTAATTTCCCTCCCTTCCCCTCCCCCTCCCCCCCACACCCTTTTCCTCCCCAGCCCACCTTACAGCTGATGGTGGCTGGTGGGTGACAAGGGACGTGCTGCTGGCCCCAGGCATGGTGCTGGAAGTCCTGGCTCAGGTCGTGTAGCAAAACTCCAACAAAAATAGGAATCCAAAAAGGGAAGAAAAAATCCAAAACCAGAAAGAAAATAAAAGCAAAAGCCCCAAGCTTTGGAGTCTGACGTCTTCACGGGAGCCACTACCTCAGGTGGCTTCCACTGGCTCTCCCTTGGTTCTTCCTCTTGCCCAGGGGATGATAACTGCTCAGCTTCCTCTGGAGTGACCACAACAGAACCACTCTTTGTCCTGAAGCAAGGTGGCCATCCTGGAGCAGAGGACGTGGCCACCAACCCCTGCGCTGAGGCAGGTGCTCTGGTGGTAGCCAGCTCCTCTCCTTTATTGCTTCTGAAGCAGAGGGGTAGCGGGACTGCCCTCGGTGGGACCTCTTGGGTGGGGCCATCCTCGGTGGGACCCTCGTGGTTGGGGCCATCCTCAGTGGGACCCTCGTGGGTGGGGCCATCCTCGGTGGGACCCTCGTGGGTGAGGCCATCCTCGGTGGGACCCTCGTGGTGGGGACCATCCTCGGTGGGACCCTCGTGGGTGAGGCCATCCTCGGTGGGACCCTCGTGGTTGGGACCATCCTCGGTGGGACCCTCGTGGGTGGGGACCATCCTCGGTGGGACCCTCGTGGGTGGGGACCATCCTCGGTGGGACCCTCGTGGGTGGGGACCATCCTCGGTGGGACCCTCGTGGGTGGGGCCATCCTCGGTGGGACCCACCAGCTGTTTTCAGTGGGACCCACCAGCTGTTTTCAGTGGGACCTTTCGACCAGGCTATCCCTGCTAGGATCCCTCAGCCAGGATGTCTTCCCCAGGGCTTGGGAGCGGTGAGATGGGCTGGGCCAGTTTGTGCTGTGTCTGTCCACGCTGCCATCCTTCAGTGGGACATCAGCCAGGACATTCTCAGTGGGAGCCTCTCAGCCAGGATGTCCTCTCCAGAGCTGGGACTGGTGGCATGGGCTGGGGTGAGCGGTGTCCTGACACCGGGGAGAGTCGGGGAGCGTCCAAGTCACAGGCAGGGCAGGGAGGGAAATAAAATTGTGACCCAAAAAAGAAGATTCCAACCTTTTTGTTTCCCCTCCCCCCCTATTTTTTTTGTTTCTTTTCTCTTTTTTCTTTTTTTTTTTCCTCTGTAGGTTTTTTGTTGTCCTTTTTTTGTTGTTTCTTTGTTGTTGTGTTTTTTTTTTTCTCTTTTCTCTTTTTTTTTTTTTAAAGTGCAAAAAGCTCTCTGCTGCCCTAGAGAGAGGTTCTTTGGACCAACCATTCATTGCAAAAGGAAAAAAACGGCAGCTACAAGGGGTGATGGTGGTGGTGGGAAGGAGAGGACACTGCGGTGGGGTGAGCAGGGCCATTGGGCAGCCTAAGCCCCTCTGGCCACAGCCCCCCCCCAAGTCCCCAGCACGTCCCCCCCCCACCTCCCGAGTGCTTCATGCTGCCGTGCAGGGAGCTGGGGAGGAAGAGGAGGCCCCCCCCGAGCCGTGCTGCCTCAGACCTGGCTGATGCTTCCCGAGTCCTCCCTGAGCTCTGCTGTACCTGTGGATTCTCCCCTGGCCCCCAGCCGGCGCCTGGCCCCCACCTGTCACCTCTGGTGCTCCGGGAAGATTCCAGAGTGGAAGCATGGCCTCATCCCAGCTTCACCTCCTCAGGCCAAAGCCCCCTGCTCCTGGCCAACAGGCAGAGAACCCACCACGTTCCTACCCTCAACATGGAAAGAACGGTGGGAGAAGGGAAGGGGATGGATCCCAGCTCCTGCGGCGGGGCCAGGGAAAGCGAGGAGCGGGTGGTGGCACCGAGAGGGGGAAACGTTTTTGTTCCAGCTCTGCTCCTGCTTCCTTGGAGAGACCTTGGCCCTGAAGCTTTGTGCTGCTGGGGAAGTGACAAGTGTTCCAAGGCAAGGAGACGACGGGGAGGAAGAAGGGAAAAGCAAGGGGGAAGAGGGTGCCCCATTTCTCTGGGCAGAGATCTGTGATTCCAACCTCCACCATGGGAGTGAGCGGCCGCAGCCTCCGGGCTCAGGCTCCCGGCCCTTTGCCCGTTCCTCCTCTGGTACTGGCCAGCCTGGCAGGACATCTTCCTCAGCAGAAGTCCTGGGGGAGGAGGAGGAGGAAGGACGGTGGAGCGAGGCCAGCAGCGGCCCTGCCTGCCGAGTCAGGTGGGAGGCAGCGGCAGGACACGGAGGGCAAGGTGGGGAGGCGGAGGAGCGGCTCTCCAAGAGGGGTGGGATGGGCTCTTTTCCTTCTCCTCAGTCTGTCCCGGGGAGGGTCTCTAGCTGATTTTTTGGATCAGCTTCTCGTCAGACAGGCAGTAGAGGCTGTTGATGGACAGGTCCGAGATGAAGTGCTCGCAGGCTTTGCGGGTGATCTGTTTGCAGCCTCGCAGGTCAATGAGAGTGACGTTGGAGATGCGGCGCAGGTAGAGCAAGGCTTGGTCTGTCAGCTTATTGCAGCCTGCAAGGAGATGAGAAGAAGAGTGAGCTGCTGCTCTGTGAAGACAGAGCTGAGCTTCCACTTGAGAGTGTGACCAGCAGGCTGAGGGAGGTTCTGCTCCCCCCCTAATCTGCCCTAGTGAGGCCTCATCTGGAGTACTACATCCAGATCTGGGCTTCAACAGAAGGACAGGGAAATAGTGGAGAGTATCCAACAGTCCTATGAGGATGATTAAGGGACCAGAATATCTATCATGAGGAAAGGCTGAGAGCCCTTCGACTGTTGAGCCTGGACAAGAGCAGCCCCAGAGGGGATCTGCTCAATGCTCAGCAATAGCTAAAGGACCTGTGGGGTGCAAGAGGCTGAGGCCAGACTCTTGTCAGTGGTGCACAGGGGCGAGACAAGGGGCAGAGGGCACAAAGTGGAAGCCAGGAGGTTCTAGTTGAAGATAAACTTTGGTGTGAGGGTGCTGGAAGCCTGGAGCAGGCTGCCCAGAGAGGTTGTGGAGTGTCCTTGTGTGGAGAGCTTGCAACCCGCCCTGGGCACTGTGCTGTTGGGCAAGCTGCTGTGGGTGCCCTGCTGGGGCAAGGGACTTGGACTGGCTGATCTCCAGAGGTCCCTTCCAACCCCACCGTGCTGAGCTTGTGTGAGATTCCACACTGGCTTGAGAGAAGGAAGCCGCTTCATGCCGTCAAAGCCGGGCAGGCTGCCCTGGGAGCGGGCCGAGCGTGGCACCCACCTGCCATGTTGAGCTCGGTGAGGGAGTTGCGCGTGGAGGAGCCCACGGCCGTGAGGAGGTTGGCAGACTGGTCGGTGAGGTGGTTGCAGTGGCTGAGGTCGAGGCGGGAGAGCAGGGGCATGTGGCGGATGATCAGCCGCAGTGTGGCGTCCGTGATGTCCAGCCCCGCGAGCCGGAAGTCGATCATGTTGCGGAGCTTGCTGCGATTGTCCTGACCTGAGGAGGGAGAGGAGAAGCTGAGCATGGACCAGGGTCTGCCTGAGGAGAGTGAGGGCACCCTTGGGAGTTTGCAGATGATTCCAGGTTGGGTGGAAGTGTTGATCTGCTTGAGGCTGGATCCATGGTGAGGCCAATGGGATGAGGTTCAACCAGGCCAAGTGCTGGGTCCCGCACCTGGGTCAGAACAGCCCCAGGAAGGCTCCAGGCTGGGGGCAGAGTGGCTGGAAAATGCCTGGAGTGGTTGGTGACAGCAGCTGGAGATGAGCCCAGGAGGCCACCAGCAGCCTGGCCTGGATCAGCAAGAGTGTGGCCAGCAGGAGCAGGGCAGGGATTGTCTCCCTAGACTGGGCACTGGTGAGGCCACAGCTGGAATCCTGGGGTCATTTTGGGGCTCCTCACTCCAAGAAGGATATTGAGGAGCTGGAGCAGGTCCAGATAAGGGCAACAAAGCTGGGGAAGGGTTTGGAGAACATGAATGGTGAGGAGCAGCTGAGGGAGCTGGGGGTGTTGAGCCTGGAGCAAAGGAGGCTGAGGGGAGAGCTTCTGGCTCTCTGCAACTCCCTGCAAGGAGGCTGGAGCCAGGTGGGGGTTGGGCTCTTGTTCCAAGGAACAAGTGACAGGACAAGAGGAGAGGGCCTCAAATTGCCCCAGGGGAGGTCGAGGTTGGACATGAGGAACAAGTTCTTCATTGAAAGGGCTGTTATAGGCCTCCTCCAGGCATCCCTGGAGGGGTTTCAAAGCCATGGAGATAAGGTGCTGAGAGCCATGGTTTAGTGGTGCCCTGGCAAAGCTGTGTTAATGCTTGGACTCCACGATCTTGAAGATCTTTTCCAACCCAAACCATTCCATGATTCTGTGACTCTCTGCCCTGCTGACTTGGGGACTTCTGGACCCAGCAAGTGTCCCTCTACCAGCTTCCCACATGCTGTGGGGACCCTCCTCAGTCACCACTGCCCCCAGCCTTGGCCCACAATAGCATAGACAACATCTTACTGGGTTTATCTGTTGGAGGTGTGAGTAAGTCCCGGATCTGAGGGTCCTTGATTCCAACTGCCCACCGAAGATCGAGGGTCCTGAGAAGGGGGCAGCTGGAGGTACTGAGAGCACAGACCGCAGACCAGGAACAGCCTGCTAAGATGAGGTCTTTCAGGCCTGTCAGGAGAAGGAAGAGAGAGAACAGGTTAGACAGGCTTGGTCAGACGTGAGGCACCTCAGATCTTTCTCCAGGCACAGGGGGAAGAAGCTCCACTCCCAGCTTGGGGTGGGACAGGGAGCTGGGCTCTGAAGGAGCAGCAAGAAAACACCTTGCTATTGGCTGCTTGCTGGGCGATGGGATCCAGGCACCCAGGAGTTTTCCCCAGTAGGGACCTAGGGTTGTGGAGCCTGGAGAAAAGGAGGCTGAGGGGAGACATTCTGCCTCTCTGCAACTCCCTGGAAAGAGGCTGGAGCTAGATTGGGGGTGGTCTCTTCTGTCAAGTGACAGGACAAGAGGAAATGGCTTCAGGTATCCCCAAGAGAGGTTTAGGTTGGACATGAGGAACAATTTCTTGCTCTTGAAGGTTGTCAAGACCTGGCCCAGGCTGCCTAGGGCAGCGGAGTCCTCATCCATGGAGGGGCTTCTGAGCTGTGGTGCTGAAGGCCATGGCTTGGTGGTACCCTGGCACTGCTGGGTTAAGGGTTGGACTCCTTCATCTTAAAAGGTCTGTTCCAACCCAAATGGTTCCACAACTCTACCAAGGGTGCAGAGCCCATCTCTCAATGTGGTGCAACCCCCAGGAAGCCTTGGAGCAGCCTTGGTGGCAGAGGCAGGGCTCCCACCCCAGCCCACCTCACCTGGCAGCCTGTTGACAAGCCACGTGAGCTGCTTTTTGGAGATGTTGGTCCAGCTGAGGTCCAGGCTGACCGGCTGCCGTTTGATGATGCCGCTCAGCGCCTGGGGAGTGATGGACTTGCACCTGCTCAAATCTATCTTTGTCCACAATCTCTTGTCACAGCACCTGGGGACAAGGACAAGGCTGAAAGCTGAGCCCTGAGAGTCTTGTGGGATGAGAGATAGATGGTGGCTTGTCTGGCTTCAGGGAGGAGCCTGGCTCTGGCATGGCCCCAGAACAGCCCATCGGAAGGCTGCTCTGCCTGGTTTCCCCCAATGCATGGGGTGGTTGCTGAGGGTGTCTGGCCACCCAAAGATGCACAGAACATCCCTGGAGGGGTTTTGCTGCCATATCACAAGACTCCAAGTCACAGCTGTCTGCCCACTTGACCCCTCCCAGGTGCTCCTCCCACCAGAATGAAGATCTTAAACATCCCCTCTCCCAGCAGGCAAAACAGCCTGGTCCAACCCCACCAGGTCCCACCCGATGGCCGACCAGCACTGCCCCTGAAGGCGCCACACCAGCAGCAAGTGGCCACTCTCCCCAGCCACCACCACACCATGCCAATCCCACCAGCTGCTGCTCAAAGCAGCCCAGTTCTCTCCCATCGTGCTGCTCCCGCTGCTTGCTGGTGAGAAACCTCCCAGTTCCCAGTCCCCATCTGTTCCCAAGCCCCTCCATACCCAGTTGTCCCAGTGCCAGCATTGTCTTCAGGCCTGCTGCTCCCCCAGGCAGTGTTTCCAGCCAGCAAACCCATTCCCAGCCTACTGGGAGGCCCAGGCGGGATGGGAGGCAGGGAAAGGACAAGGATCAGGCAGGGTGGTGGGGGAGGATAGGGCATTGGCACCTCACAAGGACAGGGCAAGGGACACGGGTGCTTGGGAGCCAGCGCAGCCTGCCACTGTCTCCCAAGAGAAGCGGCAGGAGGAAGGCAGAAGGGGACAATAAAGACCGGAGCACGCATGGCAGAGGGAGCAGCTGGGCACAGCATCCAGCTCCATGGGGATGCCTTCACCGCTTTTTCCCTCCAGCTGCCCATCAGGCACAAAGCTTGGCAGGGCCACGCCCGATGTGGAGGTCAGGATGTGCTCTGTGTGCCCCCACACTCACCACTTGTACCAGGTCTTGCAGACCCGCATGCACTCGCAGAGCTCCCTGCGGCTCAGGTAGCGGAAGACAGACATCCAGACCTCCCGCTGCATCCAGCTCTCCTCGCCCTCCGGCGCCCGGCCCCCGCGCCCGTTCAGCCGGGCTGCCCCCCCTTCCTCTGCGTTGTCCTCCTCCTCCTCCTCTTCCTCCTCCTCCTCCTCGGCTGCATCCTCCTCCCCCCCGCCCCGCAGGGGCATTCGGGTGGGCGCGTGACGCATGACGAGGCGAGGAGAGTGCTGCAGGTTGGCGGAGGAGGCCGTGATGGCTTGAAGCTTGGGGACGATAGAAGTGCCGTGGACGTCTTTGGTGGGGCGCTGGAGGGTGACAGTGAGGTAGGAGCCGTGCAGCTTGGCCTTCTCCACCTCTGACAGCTCCTTCTTGCCGCTAGGGTTGTTCTCCTTCTCCCTCACCATGGTTCGCTCGGTGGCCTGCAGCCGCAGCAGCTGCCGGCGCTTGAAGCGCTCATCCCTGCTGGCGCCGTGGTGGTCGCTGGGGCCGGCCCCCGGGGACGAGCGCGTCACCACCCCGCGCGGCGAGGCCGGGTCGTGGATCAGCTGCAGCATGGGGGTGGGCGAGTTGGGGGGGGTGGTCAGGGGCTCCTCGCAGCTCCGCAGGGGACGCAGCACCTTGGCTTGCACCGTGTCGTCGTCGCTCTCCTCCACCTTCCGCTTCTGCGGGGAAGGAGGTCAAGTGGGGACGGAGCCACACCGGGCCTGGAGGGTGCCTCTTGCCTCCGCAGATGGCAGGGCCACCACCAGCAGTGCCCAGTGTCACCAGCACCGGGATCCACCCACACCAGCAGCCAACATCTTCCTTCCCCCTTCCCAAGAGTGGTGTCCCCTGAGGTTGGGGGTGGCCTTTCAGTCCCTTGCCTCTTGCAGTGGAACCTCTCAAGATCACAGCTCAGCACCACACACCGTGGGGTCAAGGGGTGCTCACCATGTCCACCTGAAGTGCTGGGGGGACCCAGGAACCTGGCAGATGTGCACCCAAAGCATGCCCATCACCCTGGAGAAGGTGAAAGTGTCCCAGGGAGGGCTGCCCCCAGCCTGGCTTGCCTTTGCTGCCTCACTTCCATCCCCAGCAGTGGGCACGGTCCTACAGGCGGAGCTGCAGCTGTAGGCCAGTGTCCTGGGCAGCGCTGGCAGGTACCACCGTGCCAGCTGCCTCCGCAAGGCATCCATTGGCTGCCTGGCAGAGGGCCCCAGCTGCCCACGCCGTTTCTGCAGGAGCTTGGCCCTGGCCTGCTGCCGGGCTCCCTGGGAGCCAGGGACAGAGAGGAGGGGGCTGTCAGCTTACCCTGCTGCAGGACATCAGGATCAGACTGTGGCAAGATGCTGCCACCTTCCCAGTAACACCCACTGTCACTGCCCAGCTGGTCCCCTGGATGGCACTGGTGCCTGCTTGTCCTCCAGCCCAGCCTGGTGGAACACTGCCTATCTTCCACAGCAGGATGGATAACAGATGTCATAGAATCCCGGACTAGTTTGGGTTGGATGGGACCTCAAAAGGTCATCCAGTCCAAGCCCCTGCAGTCAGCAGGGACATGCCCAGCTAGAGCAGGTTGCTCAGAGCCCTGCACTACCTAACCTGGAATGATTCCAGGGATGGGGCACTTCCCACCTCTTTGGGCACCCTTGACCAGTGTCACTACCAACCCCACTATAAAACATTGCCTCCATCTCTCCAGTCTCAATCTCCTCCGTTTAGCTACAAAGCATCACCCCTCATCCTGTCATAACAGACCCTGCTCAACAGTCTGTCCCCAGATTTCTTATGTTGCCCCTTAAAGCACTGAAAGGCCACCAGAAGGTCTCACTGGCGCCTTCTCCAGGCTGAACAACCCCAGCTCTTTCACCCTGTCCTCACAGCCCTTGGATCATGGTTGTGTCCTCCTCTGGACCCACTCCAACAGTTCCATGTCCTTCTTGTACTGTCACAGCACAGCTTGCCTCTTACCTGGCCCTTTTCTGTGTCATCACCCTGGTAGCACTTGGGGCACTCCCAGCAGTTGGGGAGCTCATCGTTGAGCAGCCCTTCCCCATCCATCTGGGAAGAGAAGCAGGTGGTCAGGAGCAGCCCTTCCTCACAGCTAGCGCCCCTCTCCCTGTCCCCATGCTCCTCACCTGCAGGCAGCCAGGGTGGACAATCTCATTGCAGATGCAGCACTCCATGAGCTTCTTCTCAAAGTCCTGCGAGTCCTCGTTCTGATCCACCTCCCCACAAAGTGCACATGTGACCGAGTGAGGCAGCCTGGGCTACAAAGGAAAGTGGGAGTGAAACCAGGGCAAGCTGCCACAGCCTTCACCTTTCCCCCCTCCTCTCTTAACTCATAAGGAAGGGGTCAACTATCCCCTAGGAATGAAGCTGGATCGTCGTTGTCCTCTGTCTGACGCCGATCGGCCCGCAGCGGCCTCGTGCGCAGGGGCCGAGGCTGCAGACTCACCGCTAAGCACTGCCGGAGGACGCAGGACTGCTTCATGCGGCCAGGGCCCCCGAACTTCTTCATGTCCCTGCAGTAGTGGCACATGCCACACTCGCCCTGCATGCAGGCCTTGCATTTCCGGCACCGCACGCGCCGCCGCCGGGCGCCCGACACGATGGGGGACACCGTTGACCTGACGGGAGTGGGGCGAGGGGTTGGCTTCATGGTGTGTGGCTTGGTGATGGGGATGGTGGGCAGGCGAACCCTCAGCCGGGCCTGCAGCTTTAGCTGGTGAGAGAGAGAGAAGGAAGCGGTGTGAGGAGTGAGCCAACAACATCAGCACAGGCAGCCCACAGCGGAATTGCACAACGGTTTGGTCGGGAGAGACCTTCAAGATCATGGAGTACAAGCCTCAACCCAGCACTGCCAGGGCACCACCAAGCCTTGGCCCTCAGAACTCCAGGGCTTCAGGGCTGGGGACTCCACTGCTGCCCTGGGCAGCCTGGGAAAGGCCTTGACAACTCTTTCAGTGAAGAAATTGTTCCTCATATCCAACCGAAACATTCTCTGGGGCAACTTGAGGCCATTTCCTCTTGCCCTGTCACTTGTTCCTTGGCAGAAGGGACCAACCCCCACCTGGCTCTGACCTCCTTTCAAGGAGCTGGAGAGAGCCAGAAGGTCTCCCCTCAGCCTCCTTTTCTCCAGGCTCTCCTCACCAGCCCTGTTCTCCAGACCCTTCCCCAGCTTTGCTGCCCTTCTCTAGACCCACTCCAGCTCCTTAATGTTCTTCCTGAAGTGAGAAGCCCAAATCTGTACAGCCACTCTCCTTCTGAGACGAGGAATGACAAAGCCCACCTGGGCTATCCTCTCTCTGTGCCACCAGGATCCCTCTGGCAGCTGTACAAAGGGCCAGGGCGCAGCTCTGATGCCAAGTGCTCTGGTCATGCTTCCCTGTAAGCTTGAGGCCTGCTGGGAACCTCCAAGCATCCCTGGGTGAGACAGCACAGCACAGCTCTCCAGCAGACCCCTGCCACCATGTCTCCCACTACCCTGACAGCTAATGGGCTGGCACCCAAAAACCCCATCTGAAGGATGCATCAAACATCTAAAGCATGCAGATGTCTCCAGGTGTCTTCTCCCAGGAAAGCTGCCCTACTGCTGCAGGACCAAGAGATCACATTGGCTCCTCCTGGGCAGGCAGAGACAGGCACCTCCAAAGGATAATCTGGGAGGCTTTGTTTGCCTCCAGACACCCAGAGAGGCTGTTTCCCACCCTGCCCTGTGTGATGGGCTCTCCTGCTCTTCCCACAGGCTGCCCATGAGCAGCAGGAAGGAAGCAGTGACCTACAGGAGGTAGGGAAGGCAGCCTGCGGAGGGGATGTCCGGCTGGCCAGCAGCAGCCTGCTCCTCATTTCCATCTGCCCAGGGAGCTCAGGCCCAGCTTTGGGCTCTGGGTTATGAGCAGGGCTGGAGAAGGAAAGGCAGGGACACACTGGAAGGTCACTTTCCCTCCATGCAGGAGGGAGCTGCTTTCCTTGGGGCTGCCAATACCCAAACACTCCAGCACGGGCAGCTGCTGGTAGAGCTGCAAGGGACATGCTCCCCCAGCAGCAAGGGGCTGCTCTTCCCACCTAGCAGGCAGGGCTGATGCTGACATCGAGCACCAAACCTCACCCTTCATGAAAGGTTTTGAGTTGGAAAGGACCTTTAAAGGTCACCTACTCCAACCTCCCTGCAGTCACCAGAGACATCTGCAACCAGAGCAGGCTGCTCAAAGCCCCATCCACCACAGCTTCTGCTTAGGATCTCCAACCTTCTGGTCCTGCAAGCAGCCTGGGACCTTCATCTTGCCTTCAGGATGGGAGAAAGGATATGGACTCAACCAGGTGACTGCAAGGTCTCTGAGCCACCCCCTCCCCTGAACTGAAAGGGGGCTCTCTTGCTGCCTTCTCAGCTCCCTGCACCAGTTGCCACCTCATGCTGCTCAGTGGCAGAGAAAGGATGATGAAGGCACTGGAGACTTCCAGGCTGGAGAATAGAGACAGCCTTGCCCAAAGCAAGGCTGAGGGAGATCTTTCATCTCTTGGGGAATGCACCAGCAATGCACTCCCCTGACAGACAACATAACCCACATCACCCAGGACTCCCTTATCAAGCTGGAGAGTGGCACCTTCAGAAGATCACCCTCAACAGCAGAGCTCCAGCTCCTCTGAGCACGACCAAGGAGCTGGAGAACATGGAGTAGCTGGGCTTGACCCAGTTATCATCCAGCAGCTGAGCCTCACTACTGTGGGAAACCCCACCCTTTGAGACCTCCACCACCACAGGGAGACCTCCAGAGACCCTCAGTGCTGTAGGCAGGCCACCACCATGAGGAGACCTTAAGAGACCACCACCACAGGAAGACCCTCCACCACCTTGGGGAGACCCTTAGAAGCCTCTGCCACCACAGAAACCCCCATTACTGCAGAGAGGCCTCTGGAGACCTCCACCCCCATGGGGATGCCTCTGCCACCATGGGGAGAGCCTCAGAGACCTCCACCACTACGGGGAGACTTCTACCACAGCCAGCAAACATGTTTGCCTGCAGCTGTGGAGGGTTTTGTGCCCCACAGAGATAGCTGTGCCCCATGACCAGCCTCTGCATCATTCCCTTTCTGCCTGCCAGCTTGGGTTCCCCAGGGCAGGTACCAAATTGATCCCACCTCCCCTCAGCTGCAGGCCAAGGGTGGAAAATCAGCTCAACCACACCAACACCTAGCCCAGGTCCCCTCCTTGAGGCTCCTACCTTGTCTCTCTTAGGCCACTGGACGATGGGGACGCCTGTAAGTGCCAGTTTGGGGTCGCTGTTGGCGTATTCTTCTAGCAGCAGCTAAGGGAGGGAGAGAAAAAAGGGGGATGGGGAGGAGGCAATTAAAAAAAAAACAAAGCAGAGAGACAAAAAGACATAGGTGGGAAACTAGGCCCCCAGCAGCGAGGCGGGCTCCCAGCAGATGCCAAGGCCCAGCATGCTCCAGCCAGGGCTGGGAGGGAGCCCACCTCTACCCACGCCCACATGAGACAGAGGAGCCCCACAGGGTGCATCTGCACCAGAGCTTCCATCAGCTGCATGGCAGCCCTGAGGCCCCTCAGTGCTGGTTAAGGGGGAGAAGCACCAAGCTCCTGTGATCCAGGAGGGGTTTATGGAGGAAGAGTCACAAGGGTCGTGTTCCCCCAGCAGCCCCCCCCAGAAATCTTCTTTGCCAGCTCTGGGTAGCTGGAGGGTGCAGCAGCAGCAGCAGCAGCAGGATGTGGTGCCCCAGCACCCCCTCCACAGCCTGGTGCAAGCTGCTGGGTAGCCAATAGCTGCTCCCCTCTGCACTGTCTCGGGATTTGGCTTTGACTTTGAATGATCCCTGGGCACCGAGCAGTCTGGGCACGCTGCCCTCCGGTGCCAGGCACCCTTGCCCCGAGTGAATGCAAGCTCCCTGCACTCATCCTGACCCTTTACATCAAGCTCCCTCCCCATCCTCCATCGCAGCCCCCCCTTCACCACCATTCCCCACTCAGTTTGCCCATTCCCCACCCAATTTGGCCGTTGCAAAGGTGCTTTATTTACTTGGCGTTGCCATGGCTACGCTGGCAGGAGTCTCCTGCCGGCATCCCCACGCTGGGTGCTTCCTGCTGCCAGGCAGGACCAGGGCAGGGGTCCCAAGCTTTCTGAGCCGCGTATTCCAGCCCAGCACGGTTTTCCAGCTCTTCCCAAGGGTTTTTTTGTGGGAGGCAGGAAGCTGCAGCCTCCCCTCCGCAACCCGGCGTGCTGCCGACAGCCCTTCCGCCTTCCCGGGAGCGCAACCGAAAGGAAAGGTCAGGGGCTGGGGGCTCACACACCTCCGGATCTATCTATAGTGTTTCCCTGCCCAGGGCATTTGGGGGTTCAGCCAGGGGACCAAGGAGGGTGTGGGGGGGCACCCAGGTCCCACCTAGCTTGGAGCTTAGGTGGGCAAGAGCCCTCCTTATGCTCTCTGACTGTGCATGCTCTGGCTCAAGGCGGAGGGGACCTTGCCGGAGGGGACAAGGCAAAGGGGACCCTGCCGGAGTACACAACAAGGCAAAGGGGACATTGTTGGGGGACAGCAAGGCAAAGGGGACCTTGCCGGGGGACACAACAAGGCAAGGGGAACCCTGTGAGCTCACCACATGCTTCCCCCCAGCCGGCAGGAACTCGGCACCCGTGAGCGAGCGCGCCCCAAGCAAGGGGAGAGGAACCCAACCACCAGCCAGGGACCCCTCTAGGAGCGGAGAGGACCCCCCCAGCAGTCCCCCTCCCTCACACTCTGACTGGGTCCAGAGTGTCCCCACGTCCCTTCACCGTCCCACCAGCATTGCCAGCTGCCTGACCTTGCGCTTCTGGAGCTGCCGACACTCCGGGGTGAAGTTTGCCGAGCCCTCTTTGTTTCGGTGCCCGCACTGGGAGGGTTGGGTGTCCCCCCCCTACTCTGCCCAACCACCTCCAGGGGTTGGTTTTAATCTGAGCAGAACCAAAGCGGATCCCAAGTCTCTGGGGCCATGGTTGGGGGGTAGGGGGAGGGGGCTGGGTGGGGAGGGAGGGGATAAATGTGTCCCCTTCCCAGAGCACCCTGGGTTTGTCTTGGGTTCCGGTAACCGCACTGGCAACCGCGTGCTCCTGCCGAGCCCTTGGGCAGCGGCAGCAGCAAGCAGCAGCTTCCTGAGGCTGGAACAATGCTGCTGCGTCACCCACATGCGGTTCCCAGCAATGCTTTGCAAGAGGGAAGATGGCAGAGGAGGAAAAAAAAAAAAAAAAAAAAAAAAAGGAAAAAAAAAAAAAGAAGAGAGGGAGAGGAGAGGAAAAGAAGGGGAAAAAACCCCCACACCAACCCCCAAAACCACCCCCAGCCCCCACCCCTTGAGCCAGGCAGAGCGAGCAGAGGGCAGAGCCGGTTCTGCTGCAGAGCCGGGAGGAGCCCCGAGGATGAGCGGTTGGCGTGGTGGAGATTGGCGCATGGACCCCCCACCCCCCAACACACACACACCAGTAAGCGTGGTCCCAGCGTCCTTCCCTCCCTCCTTCCCTGCCTCCCTCCCTCCTTCCCTGCCTCCCTCCGGCACCCGCAGTCGGGAGGTGCTGGGAGTTGGGATCCCCCGAGCGCGCTGAGACCTCCGCTCCCAGCCCCGGTTTCACTGATGGCTTTCTTTTGTCTTGGGCAAGGGGGGTGGGGGGACGAGGGGGGTGTTGGCTTGTTTGGTCTTTTTTTTAGGGGGGTTGGTGGTAGAAGTTTGAGCCACTGGGAGATAGCCCTGGTGTGAGCGGAGAGGAAGGGGCTGCAGGGAAGGAAGGGTTTCTCGGGGTGAGCCCTGAGAAACGTGGGGGCTGCAGGGATTGCAGCTGCAGCCTCCCGACCTGGGTGGACCCCAGCCAAGTTTGGCAGCTCAGCCAAGTTTGGGTCCCAAAGGGATCGGTGGCCTCACCACTAGATGGGGACAGACCTGTACTGGGTGAAGAAACCCACCAGCCGCAGCTCCCTGAGACCAAGCCCCCGGTAGCCCCAGAGCACCCCGCTCAAAGCGGAGGAAACTCTTGAGAGCTCCCCCCAGCAGCTCCCACTCCTGACACAGCCAGAACATCGGCAGGTAACCTCAGCTTTTATCTCTTTTGCCCCTGGAGACCCAGGGGAGTCACTGCCACTGTGACCAGACACCTGCATCTGGACTGTCCCTACCTGAAAACCCACTGACACCCTTGGGACCCCAGCACAGGCTCTCCCAGCCCTGCAGTGTGGTTTGGCCCAGCACGGAGGACATGCAGGGTGGCTTCTCCAGCATGTTGCCAAGGTCAAAGACATCAGATGGCATGCAAGGTGATGCCTTGGCAGAGGGGTCTTTGGCCCCATGTGTCATGGCTCTCATTTGGACAGTGATGGAGGAAGTGTCAGACATCTCATGAACCACCACTGGCATACAGGGCTTTCTTGACAGTTCATAGGCCACCCTGAACTTCCTCATCCAGCCCTGGTAGAAGCAGTCTCCTTTCCTCACCAAGTTCCCTCTGTCTTGCAGCAAACAGAGGACTTTCCACATTCTCAAGGCCACAGAGAGGGAGCAGAGTGCCTGGAGACCACCTGCTCCTCCCAAGGGTCCTCACCAGCATTTCTGCATCCCCTGGACTTCAGCAAGCTGCCATGCTTGCTGCTTCTCTTAGTCATGAGCGCCTGGAGAAACAAACTCTCTTGGGAAGCAGATTCCAGCTGGCAGATTTACTGGGGCTGGGTAAAGACAGCATGAGGCAGGGAGAATGTTCCTAGCACATGTGACCCACAGGAGGACCAGACCAGGCAGACAAAGAAAGTGTTTGTAGAGGACCAGGGAGATGTTTTTGATCATTACCAACCAGAAGGTCTCCCCTCAGCCTCCTTTGCTCCAGGCTCAACAACCCCAGCTCCCTCAGCTGCTCCTCACTAGCCCAGTTCTCCAGACCCTTCCCCAGCTTTGTTGCCCTTCTCTGGACCTGCTCCAGCCCCTCAATGTCTTTCTTGGAGTGAGGGGTCCCAAACTGACCCCAAGATTCCAAGTGCAGCCACATTAGAGCCCAATCCAGGAGCAAAAATCGCTACTCTAGTCGTGCTGGCCACACTCTTGCTGATCCAGGCCAGGATGTTGGTGGTCCTCTTGACCACCTGGGCACATGCTGGCTCATCTTTAGCTGGCTGTAGACCAGCATCCCCACCACATGGCCTGTGGCAGGGTTGAGGCCACCCCACCCCATGGCTCAAACACATGCATCATGTACTTGAAAGTCACGGCGCGCTTGACACAGGAAACCAAAACTGCAGCCCCCGAACAGCACCAACTCCTTCAGCCAAGCACCACCAGAGCTTGGCCAGGGAACCACAGCCCACCCTGGACCCCCAAATGCAGCAGAACATCAGATCTACCAAATAAACCACCAAAAAAAAAACCCCCTCAGGAGACAGAAACACAACAGCAAAGATGATGATACACCCATGGCTGTGTCTGGATGTCACCTCTGGTACAGGCAAGGAGATCACCAGCAGCAAGGAAGGAACCAGAAAGGAACAGTGGTTTGAGGGACTAAAACTTCTGAGGAATAGGGTGAGGCTGAAAGGGCTAAACCAGCACATCCCAATGGAGTCACTACAACAGGTCTAACAGATACAGTTCAGGGTGTAAAACAAGGCAGGGAAAAGACCAAAGACATCCTACAATAGAAAAAACACCCCAAACCAACTTGTATGACCCAAGGTCATCTCCTGAGAAACAACCCAAAGAAGCAAGGCCAAATGCACTTGGGGCCAAGGAAAAGGCTCCAACTGTCCCAGCATCCAGCAGCCCAAGGAGTTCACAGCCAGAACTGGGAAGTGCATCACAAATGATCCATCTCGCACCAACACCCAAAAGTGACCCAAACTCAGGGCTCAGAAGGTCCCCATGAGGGTCTCAGCCATGTTGCTGCAGTATCAGCCTCACGTAGAGGAAGAGGAGGACACCAAACCCAAAGACATCACCCCTTGCCCCAAAACAGAGGGAAGAATGGCATCACAGAATCACAGAATGGTTTGGGTCAGAAGGGACCTTCAAGATCATCCAGTTCCAACTGCCCCTGCCATGGGCAGGGGTATCTTCTACTAGACCAGGTTGCTCAAAGCCCCATCCAACCTGGCTGTGAGCATTTCCAGCCTTGGAGCCTCCACAACTTCTCTGTGCAACCTGTCCCAGCACCTCACCACCCTCATGGGAAAGAATTTCTTCCCAATGTCTAATCTAAATGAGGTAAAGGTCAAGCACAGTTTCCTTGTGAGGAATATGCCACAGAAACAAGAGGAAGTGGGCACAAACTTGACCAATAATTAGTTCCATCCAAACATGAGGAGGAACTTGTTTCGTTTAAAGGTGCTGGAGCCCTGGAGCAGGCTACCCAGAGAGGTGGTGGAGTCTTCATCTCTGGAGACGTCCAAAGTCTGCCCGGCCCTGTTCCTGTGACATTCCCTAAGGTCAACCTGCCTTGGCAGGGAGGTTCAGCTTGGTCTCCAGAGGTCCCTTCCAACTGCTACTGCTCTGTGATTCTGTGACCCTTCCACCTCCAGCGCTGCAGGAAGCAGCTGCAGCCCCAGGGAAGGGCAGCGCCGGCGGCTCCCCGACGCATCTCCACCTACCTTGACGTCGGCGATGAGCGCGTCCTCGTCCTCGATGCCGGTGGGGACGCACTTCTTGTGCAGGGGCAGCGACTCCAGTTTGTCCACCAGGCAGCGCAGCCCCTCCAGCTCAAACTGGGTCAGGTGCACCCTCCTGTTCTTGCGCGGGCTGCCGCCGTTGGGGTCGCAGGCCTGGCCGTTCTGGGAGCCCCGGCTGGAGTCGGAGGAGTCCATGGATGGAGTCTTCTTCAGCCCTGGCAAGCTGCTGCGGCAGCTCTTGCCCAGTTCCTCATAGTCCAGGCTGGCACCGTTGGCGATGGGGCTGGTGAGAAAGGACCTCCTTGTGATCGGCCGCCTGGATTCCTTCCCCGCTGCGTCCTCATCATCATCCTCCTCCTCCTCCTCTTCCATGTTTACCGAGTCTGAGGAGCTCAGCTCCATATCTGCCACAGTGGAGAGAGAGAGAGAGAGGTGAGCACAGGGACCAGAGCAGCACACAAAGAGAGCTTCAGCTTCTAGAGGAATCCCTGCAGTTCCAGAGATGCTGGGGCAAGGTACTCCAGGTGAGAGGGAAACAGCTGAAACCCTTTCCCACTCCTGGTGAACTTTGTGGGAAGGTGAGGGCACAAGACATGTCTCTTGACAGCCACACTCTAGACTGAATTCCACAGAACACTTTGGAAGGGACTTTTACAGCTCATCCAGTCCAACCCCACTGCAGTCAGCAGGGACACTGCAACCAGAGCAGATTGCTCAGAGCCCTGTGCAACAGGGCTTTGCTTTGGAGGGCTTGAGATCTCTCCAGCCATCTGGTCCTGGGAGTGACTGGGGACCTTCATCCTGCCTTCATGATGGGAGAAAGAGGATGTGGACTCAACTAGGTCATTATGAGGTCTCAACCTGACTGTGTAGGATCAAACACTCTTCCTCCCTCTGAGCTCTCTGCCCTAGTTCCCACTTCATGCTGCTCAGGGGTAGAGAAAGGGTTGGGAAGGCGCTGGAGACTTCCAGGCTGGCAAATAACAGAGACAGTCAAGGGCTGAGGGAGATCTGCAGAGAAGCACAGGACAAGAGCTGGGAGCCATGGCCCTCTGCCAGACTCCCTTGGACAGATATGGAGAGCCCTGAAGAGGCTGTGGCTGTCAGGGGAGGTTTCCATGAGTTGGCATTTCCAGCTTTTCAGGGGGAGTGAGGACAGATTTGTTTCAAGAGCCTTAGGTGGAGGCTCTCCAGCTCTCTCCCACTCTGCAGAAGGCTCTCTGGAAGAAATCATCTCTTGAACACTGCTCAGGCCCTGCTTGCCTCGGCTCCAAGGAGGTCAAACATGCCTTTTGCAAGAGACTCCCTGCACATAACCTTGACAGCAGCTGAAGCTCTGCATGCAGGAAGCCCCTGACCAGCAGGAAAACATCACTGCCCTGCAGGGTACAGCGCTGCGGTGGCTGCTGCACTTCCCTCCAGCTCTGCTCTTAGAGGTTTTGTGTGTCACAGCAAAACCAGGAACTTATGTGCTGGTTCTGCAGCTGCAGGGAACCTGGCCAGGGGCAAAGGAGGAAGCAAAAGAGCCTGGCTCGTTTTGACTCCTCGCTCAAAAAAGAGAGGCAATCACTCACACCCCACTCGTGCCATGGAGGAAGTGATGGTCCCAAGCTCTTCCCAAACAGTCCTTCAGACTGCTGAGCCAGACAGCAGGCCAGAGGGAGGGTGCAAGGAAAGGGGGCTGGAGAGCCCTTACCCATGCTGAGTGATTCCTTCTGGAAGTCCTTGGTGAGGTGGGAGCGGCTGGTGATGCAGTAGACGTAGCGCTCCAGCACGTACCAACACATCTCGTAGTAGAAGGGGTAACGAAACTTATTCGGGACCTGGAAAAGAGGGAAGAGGAAAGGCATCAGCTCAGATCTCCTTTATCACCAGGCTGCACAGAGCCAGCTCAGATTTGGCTGCTTCAAACCAGACTGCTCTCCTCTGGAGAGGCAGGAAAGACCTGTGTGTGTTCAGCAGCAGCACTCAAGCTGCTGGAACCATCAGCAGGCAGAGCAGAGACCAAGCAAGTCATTAACGCTGCGGCTCCTTCCCCCCAGACCTTCTCATTAGTGTTACAAAAGAACTGGCAGATGCCACAGAAGGTTTCAGCTGAAGGTGATGGTTCAAGCCCTCTTCCCAAACATCTGACAGTACTTGGATGGGTAAAGGAGAAAGGCTTATTAAGAGTGGTTACCAGCTTTGTCATATCAGCACAGGCAAGTCACACACAGGTAGAAGTCATCCCTGGCCCTGCTGCCTGCATCATCTCAAAGCCGCAGTGCCCAGGGTGGAGCAGGAACATGCTCCATCATCCTGTGTCTCAGCTGCTCTAGGCACAGGGCTGACATCTGAGAGCTAGCCCACAGCTTCTGCCTGCTGCAGCACCCTGTACTGCTCTGGAGAGGCCAACAGTCTGTCCATCACTGCCCAGGCATGTCCCGAAGCTTCTCTGCAGGAGCTGATCACTGCAGAAGTCAACATCCACTTGCCAACAGCACTCTCTGTTCCAGACCTCAAGAAGCCTTTAGCTTCAGTTACAGAATCAGAGAATGGTTTGGGTTGGTAGGGACCATCCAAGGTCATCCTAGTCCAACCCTCTGCAGTCAGCAGGGACATCTGCAACCAGAGCAGGTTGCTCAGAGCCCCAAACAACCTGACCTGGAATGGTTCCAGGGATGAGACATCTACTACTTCTCTGGGCATCCTGGGCCAGGGTCTCACCACCCTCAGTGTCCCAACATTTCTCCCTTCTCTCCAGTCTGAATCTCCCTCTTTTCATTTCAAACCATCACCCCTTGTCCTGTCACAACAGGCCCTGCTAAAGTCTGTCCCCAGCTTTCTCCTCAGCCCCTTTGAGTACAGAACAGCCTGCACAAGATCTCCCTGGATCCTTCTCAGTCATCTTAGATCACCTCAAAGTCTAAAACCAACACCAAGCAGCAGCAGAAGGCAGCCAGGTGAGGGAAGGGGCAACATGCTGGATGACCCCCATGGACACAGAATCACTTCAGTTGGAAAGCACCTTTAAGATGATAAAGGCCAACCATTCTCTTACTCTTCCAAGTCTGGTGCTAAACCATGTCACTCAGCACCACAGCTCTGGCTCTTTTATACACCTCTGGGGATGGGAATTCAACCATCACTGTTCCAGTCTCTGAAAGGATTCTCAGATAAGTAGTTTCTTCTACCATCTAATCTAAACCTCTCCTGGCACAACAAACATGTTGGTGCCTTCCTCTTCAGGCAGCCAGGGAAGGTCCCCATCACACTCACGACAGCTCCCGGCCCCCTCAGAAGCCTGGGGTCAGGATGAAGGAATGTGACCAGCCTCAGTGCCTCATTCTGCCCAAGTGCCACCTTGCCTACAGAGAACTGGAGTCTGAGCAGTCTGTCAGAGGATGAGCATTAACCTCCCTACCTGCACAGCACCACTCCTGGCTGAACCCATCCCCACCATCCTCCCAGCTCTCCGGCAAGCCCTCACCCGCGTGCGGTCCTCGATGCTGTAGATGCGGAGCTGCATAGGGATGTTGAAGCTGTGTAAGAAGTTGCCTCCAAACACCAGTGTGTCCATGGGAGTGTACACAGCATGGATCCAACCTTGGTGACAGAAGATAAGAGTTTGAGGAATCCTTCTGAGTGACTGGGTGAGGTCAAAGTCTCACAGCTCACAGTCCCTACTAATTCACCAACTGTGCTCTTCAGAGAGGGGCTCAAAAATCTACCCAACCTTCACACAGCTCAGCAAAGCCCACCCTGGAAGGTGACCCTTCAGCCTGCATCCAGGTGGGATGGAAACACATGGACTTGTTCTCATCAAGGACTGACCCCTTGTCACATCAGCCCACCCTGAGGTACCTGAGGGGATGACGAATGTGTAGCCCTGCTTGAGCTCGATGCGCTGGCACTCTGACACTCTGTCCCCAAGGAAAATGTCTCCTTGCTTCCCTGAGAGAAGCCAGTTTTCATAGAGCTCCAGGTTCTGGGGTGTAGGAGGGATCAGCCAGAAGATCTGCAAACACAGACAACACATCTCTGTAAGCCATCCCATAATTAACAGCTGCTGACTACTCCAAACCTGCCCAGCTCACTCTCCAGACACCCAAATCTCTTCCTCTCCCAACCCCAGAGCATGGAAATCTGCAGCAATTCCCAACGTGACCTGAGCAGCTGTCACACTGAGGAGGGCAAGCCACTGAGCAAGGTCCTTCCTGAGCTGACACACCTGAGCTTGGGATGCTTTGTGAAGTGTTCATTACAGCAGTGTCAAGAGATTTAGAGCTCAGAGACACCAGAGAACAAGACAAAGGAGGTATTACAGAATGAAAGCATGGTGGAGGTTGGAAGGGACCTCTGGGAGATCACCCAGTCCAAGCCCCCTGCTAAAGCAGGCCACCCACAGCAGCTTGCCCAGCAGCACAATGGCTGGGGGGAGCTGGAAGCTCTTCACACAAGAAGACTCCACAACCTCTCTGGGCAGCTTGCTCCAGGCCTCCAGCACCCTCACACCAAAACTCCTCATCTTCAGCTAGAACCTCCTGGCTTCTACTTTGTGTCCTCTACCCCTTGGCCTGTCCCTGGGCACCACTGACAAGAATCTGACCCCATCCTCCTGACCTCCACTTTCTGCTGTTCCCAGTGAGTGGTTTACAGCACCATGCAGCCAAATGACCTCTCTGAAGGCCAAGGCACTGGATGAATTGGGTGGTTCCACTGTGCTATAAGGCAGTCTCAGCATCGTCTCTAGAGCCTGGGTTTTCCACCTGTGTCTGGTGGATCTCTGAGAGCCTGAACTACTTCCAAAAATCACAGATAAACAAGTTTGGGGTGGGCAGACTTCAGTTTGATGCCTGGAACCTGAATCTTCAAGGATTGTCAAGAGAAGAGACTAAAAGCCACTCCCCTACAGCATCTGTAGGCATCCTCCTACCTTTCCCCCTCGGTGGATGTGGTACCACACTGAAGTGCCACCAAAGTCCACGTGGAAATCTGTGTAGCATCCCTTGACACTCATCAGACAGTATCTAGTAGAAAACAGGATGACAGTAAAGTGAAAATGAGTGGTGGTCCACATCTCAGAGCAGATACAACAAGGTCAGATGGAATGGGCTGCCCAAAGCCAAGCCAGGGGCTCAGAGCTGTGCCAGATGCCACTGACAGGCGAGCTGGTGGGGTGGTGGTTTGCAGGAGAGCTCACTGCACTTAGACCACAGCCCCACAGAAAGATCTAGTGCAGGGAGGAGGACAGCTTTCATCCTCACATCCCCAGCAGCTCTGCAGAGCCCTATATCTCCAAGTCTGGTCTACAGGGCAGTGCCCAGCAACTAAACCCACTCCAGAAATCTCAGGAGAAGCTTCTGGTGCTTACCACTTCAGTGCAGTGAGCTCCTAGAAGCCACAAACCCACCCTTCCATACAGCTGGGGAAGCTCCTTACACTTGTGGTGTCTTTGCAAGTGTCACCCACTGAAATCCCAGAATCCCACCAGGGAGGGGTTGGAAGAAACCTCTGCAGATCATCCAGCCCAAGCCCCCTGCCCCAGCAGGGCACCCACAGCAGGATCACAATGACCAGGGAGGTTTGGAAGCTCTCCACACAAGGAGACTCCACAACTTCTCTGGGCAGCCTGCTCCAGGCCTTCAGCACCCCCACAACAAACAACTTTCTCCTCAGCTTCAGAGGCAACCTCCTGGCTTCCACTTTGTGCCTTCTGCTCCTTGGCCTGTCCCTGGGCACCACTGGCAAGAGTCTGGCCCCAGCCTCTTGCCCCCCACAGCTCCTTTAGCTCTTGCTGAGCATTGCTCAGCTGCCCTCTGGGGCTGCTCTTCTGCAGGCTCCACAGCCCCAGGGCTCTCAGCCTTTCCTCCTCACAAGGATGCTCCAGGCCCCAAAGGAACAGGCAGACTGCTCCTCCTGCATCCCCTGGTACCAACTGCTCCTCCCTTGAGCACTTTTCCTTGAAGAGAAGCTCTTCTGCCTGCCACCACTGGAACCTCTCCTGAAGTCACTTACTTCTGCACCTTTGGGTACTGCATCTCCAGGATTGCATTCGTTGACTCCGTCTGACTCTCCTTCAGGTGTCTGGGCCACATGTTATCAACCCAGTCAATCAAATCCACCTACAGCAGAGGGATGGGAGACATGAGCAGACATGAAAGGGGCCCAGGAACCCCTTTTGCTACCTCCAGACTGTCCTGAAAGCTCAAATACCTATTTGAGCCTGGTGAGCTCAGCAGCAGCTGGGCACCTGGGGCATGCAGGGTTGTGCTGGGCCCACCACAACCACTACACACCGGTAGCCAGCTCAGTTCAGAGCACCCACCACAAACAACAGCACCAAGGAAGCCCTGGTGTTAGCTGAATGGCCATAACACCCCACTCTTGCCCTCTATACACCCAGCAACCTTCCCAGCCCCACACAGGAAGGACTTGGGAGCAGTCATTCTGCTGCCATCTGCTGCAAACACCACAGCAAGAGCTCAGGCATGGTGCTGGGAGGCTGGTCTTCTGCTCAGGGGTCAGGCAGGAGCTGGTGGGCACTGGGCAGCATCTGCTAGGGTGGAATCAACAGCTAAGTAAGCTTCAGGACAGCCAGAGATGTCCAAACTCCCTCTACAGTTGACAGAGAGAAGTGAATGGTCCTAAAGTGCTGCCCCTTCCTCTCCACCGACTGCAGAGGAAGTTCAGGATGTCTGCCCCACCTTCCACACTTGAGCAAGGGTTCACCTCCTGCTCCTCTTTCACTGCTCCTCCAGCCTTGACCTCCTCTGCCCTGAGATCTCAGCACTTGGTCTCAGAAACCCTCCCTGCCATGCTGCACAACTGTCTGGAGTTCCACCTGATACCAGGGTTGCTGTGCTAATAGGATTATGCTTTCTGGAGTTCCACCTGAGCCCAGGGTTGCTGTCCTATCAGGATCATGCTTTCCAAACACCAAGAAAGCCACAAAGTTCAGCCAGCATCCAGGCTTTAGCTGCTCTCCCAAATGCAGCAAGCTCTGTTGAGTTCAGCTACCCAGTTTAAGTCCAGCTGGAGTTCCAACCCCTGCCCTGCACCTCTCTTTGGCCATTATAGAGACGCTGGTGCAGTATGCAGAAGAGGACTGAGTAGCACAAGACTGAACAACACCCCAGGTCTGACCTTCTACTTCAGCCCAGGTGACTGTTCAAGGTCTGGACTTGTTCATCATCACCAACCAGCAGGAATCAGAGAATGGTTTGGGTTGGAAGGGACCTTTCAAGGTCACCTAGGCCAAACTTCCTGCAGGCAGCCAGGACATCTGCAACTAGAACAGGTTCCTGAGAGCCCCAACCAACCTGATGTGGGATGGTTCCAGAGATGGGGCTTCTACCACATCTCTGGGCAACCTGGGCCAGGGCCTCACCACCCTCAGGATCAAGCATTTCTTCCTTAGAGCTAGTCTAAGGTCTTAGAGAAGGTCTAAGTCAAACCCCAGATCAGCTCCAGCACTGACATCCCTGGCTGAGCCTCTGCATGTTCCAAGCAACTTCTCCCACACTCCAGTGCCAGGCTGCACCTTGCCTACAAACGTCCACAAACACAAAGGAGGCTCCAGCAGGAGGAGGAGCCCTGCTCACCGTAGCAGGTCTCTGCACCAGGTTCTCCAGTTTGGTGTGGCTGAACTCCAAGCTGATGACATTGTAGAGCTTCTCCCTCTCAGCCTCAGGGGTCTCATAGTAGCGTGCCCACTGCGCCATGGACATCTCGATGTCCCTCTGCGTGTTCACATCCATCACATCCACCATGCGTCTGCTCCCTGCCACGACACACAGCACTGCAGCCACCCCTCTGCCCAACACACCACCCACAGGAGACCACAGAACCACAGAAGGGGACCTCCAGGGATCATCAAGTCCAGCCCCCCTGCCAAAGCAGGATCCCCTAGGGTAGCCTGCACAGGAATGCACCCAGGTGGGTTTTGAGTCTCCACAACCTCTCTGGGCAGCCTGCTCCAGGGCTCCAGCACCCTCACTGTAAAGAAGTTTCTCCTCATGTTGAGGTGAAACTTTCTATGTTCCAGTTTGTATCCATTGTTCCTTATCTTACTACTGTGCACCATCAAAAAGAAACTGGCCCCCTCCACTTGACACCCACCCCTCAGATATTGATGGACACTGGTCAGATCCCCTCCCCATCTTCTCCAGACTAAACAGCCCCACATCTGTCAGTCTCTCTTCATAGGGGAGATGCTCAAGTCCCCTAATCATCCTTGTGGCTCTCTGTTGGACTCTCTCTAGCAAACCCCTGTCTCTCTTGAGTTGGGCAGCCCCAAAGATATGGGACCCTTTCTCAAGGAACCCACCCCCACAAGTGTCATGCTTTGGGTTTCTCCTCTCAACTTCCCCTTCTTCCATACCCACATCAGAACAGAAGCTAGACTCAAGCAGGCAAGAGCTGTGATTCATCAGCTAAGCAATGGCTCAGGTTTGACCACACTGGAGGAGGAGTCAGAGAACCAGCCCTTTAGCTTTGATGAACCCAAGGACTCTTCCCCATTCCTCCCCAGGGAGCAGAGGTGCTGCGTGCTCTCCAGACACTTACCGACACACAGCCGCACATCGTTCACGCTGAAGTCTGGGTCTGGCATCCTGCAGGACAAACACTTGGCTAAAAAGATAATCTGGCAAGTCTTCTGGCTGCAGACCCTTCCCCCCTGCACCCCCAGTTAACCACCAGCATGAGCAGCCTGTTTTGCTCCTGCCTGCCTTTTGGGTGTGGGTGAAGACTGTGCAACTAGATGGGAGGGAACAGGTCTAGGCTCAGCGGTGGGATGAAACACCAGGCCCAGCCTCTGCTTAGGGAAGTGGATTTGGGAGTAGCAGAGACCATCTCTACAGTCTGAGCTGTTGTTCAGTGGCTTAGGTTCAACAAGGCCAAGTCCTAGTTCATGCACTTGGGTGACAACCACCCCATGAAGGCTTCAGGCTGGGGGCGGAGTGGCTGGAAGTTGTCCCAATGGAAAAGGACCTGGGAGGTTGGTGACAAAGGTGGAGATAAGGCAGGGTGTGCCCAGGTGGCCAAGAAGGCCACCAGCAGCCTGGCCTGGATCAGCAGGAGTGTGGCCAGCAGAAGCAGGGCGGGGATTGCCCTGCTGTATTCAGCACAGATGAGGCCACACCTTGAATCCTGAGCTCAGTTTTGGACCCTGCACTCCAAGAAGGACACTGAGTGCAATGAAGCTGCTGAAGGGTCTGGAGAACAGGGCTGGAGAGGAGCAGCTGAGGGAGCTGGGGGTGTTGAGCCTGGAGCAAAAGGAGGCTGAGGGGAGACCTTCTGGCTCTCTGCAACCCCCTGAAAACAGGCTGGAGCCAGGTGGGGGCTGATCTCCTCTCCCAAGGAGCAAGTGACAGGACAAGAAGGGCGGGCCTTGAGTTGCCTTAGGGGAGGTTTAGGTTGGACACCAGGAACAATTTCTTCACTGAAAGAGTAGTTAAAGCCCTGGAAGTGTTTGAAACATGGAGATGTGGGGCTGAGGGCCATGGTTTGGTGGTGACCTGGCAGTGCTGGGTTAACATCTGGACCTGATGGAGATCTTTTCCAACCCAAGTTACTCCATGATTCTGGCAGAGGTGCAAGCAGGCTTTGACCCAAGCAGTCTTGGCTCTCCTTTTGAGGACTGCTCACATGAGTTATCCCCACAGAAAGGGCCCAGCCAGACCAGTACAAGCTGCATATTCCACTGACACAGCACAACTGCTCCAACTGCTTGTGCTGGAGTCCTGCTCTGTACAAACTCTGTTGTCACAGGCAGAACAGGCAGGCTGCCCTTCAAGCAGCTCTTGACCCACAGAAACAACCCAAAGCTCAGGAGAAACCCAGCTGTTTCCAGTGTCATCCTCAGTACCAAACCTCTGCCCTCCTGACTCACCCAACAGCTAAAACTGAGCCTGGCACAACTTAGAATCATAGAACAGTTTGGGTTGGAAGGGACCTCCAAAGGTGAGCTAGGCCAACCCCTTCTGCAGTGAGCAGGGGCATCCTCAACTGAATCAGGTTGCCCAGAGCCTTGTTGAGCCTCATCTTGAATCTCTCCAGGCATGGGGCCTCAACTACCTCCCTGGGCAACCTGTTCCAGTGTTCCACTTGCCACCACAGCACAGGGCACCAAGCACTGGGGGAGATGCTGCCTGTGTGAACATCACAGCTCTCAACTTCCGCAGCTGGTTGTGATGCTGCTGTTTCTGACCAGCTTTGCCAAGGCTGATTTATCCCTCTGACCCAAACCCCCTGCTCCCCCTGGGTCAGGTCAGGTTTGGTTTCATTTTGGAGGAGACAGCTGTGATGTTTTGAAGTAGTTTGATTGGCTTTAAAACTGCATTTACCATATTTATATCAACATCATTAACCAGCACAAAGTCCTCCACCAGCACAACTTTCCAGCCCAAGCTGTGAACCTTAAAACTGCAGCAGAGGGCAGTTTAGAAGTCACCATGGTGGGGAAGTTGGGTTGGAATTCTGGCAAATGCCAGAAACCCTGCCAAGTGCACCATTCTGGCAATAGATGCCTATGTTACTAAGCAAGAACCCCAGCCAGCTGTTGCATCAGGCTCTGGTGCTGGCATTTGATGAGCTGTGACCATGAGCAGGTCGAGCTGTGATCACCTACAGCCAATTCAATCCTCTCACTTGAAGCCCAGACCAGCTAGAACAAGGTAACTGAGGTGGAAGACGCTCTTCTCTGCTCACTGCATGTCGAGAAGAGCATGGGCAGGACAGAATCCTACCAGCCTGGCAGAGCACTGGTCCATCCAACAGGACCAGATCTCACACAGCATGGAGAGGAGCAAGACATCAGGTCAGAGCCATCCACCTCTCTGTGTCCCTACCACTTACTTTATGCCCAAGCCATCGGAGCTCCGGAAGATGAGAGGGTCTCTGAGGCCGCCCCGCTGGATGTATTCAACTGTGAAGTCTGGTGAGGGGACACAAGAAGAGGGAAGGTGTTAGGGGAGATACATTCAGAGGACTCTTTTGAACAGTTGCTTTTCAGTGGTGCCCAGCAATAGGACAAGGAACAATGGGTATCAAATGGAAGCCAGGAAGTTCCACCTCAGCGTGAAAGGAAAGTCCTTTGGTGCGGGGGTGCTGGAGCCCTGGGGCAGGCTGCTCAGAGAGGTTGTGGAGTCTCCTCCTCTGGAGACTTTCAGGACCCATCTGGAGGTGTTCCTGTGTGACCTGCCCTAGGTAATCCTGCTTTGGCAGGGGAGGTAGGACTGGATGATCCCTAGAGATCCCTTCCAACCCCTAACATTCTATGATCCTGTGACTGTAGACAAACTGAGGTTGAAAAGGATCTCTGGAGAGGTCCAGTCCAGCCCTGCTGCCAGCCAACTGCCTTCACCCTCAGATCAGGTTGGTCAGGGCCCTGTGCAGTTGAGACCAAAAGAACCTCTTTGTATTTTGAGCCAGCCAAATAAACCCCTGTCCCTCACTTTCTGTGGAGATCCTAGAGCTCCTTAGCAGCAGCTCTGTGAGCAGCATGGTGTGCTGCTGACAGGCCCCCCAGGGAGGCTGGGCTCCAACAGGCTGCCTCAGCCAGGGGAACAGCCATGCAAGAGAAGCCTTGAAGAAATGTTTCTCCCTCATGGTGAACCCTCCTGAGGCATGTGATGACAAACATCCCACTGAGCCATGTGTGTGGTGAAAGAAAGGGAAGATCCCACATGATCTTTAAATTAAGGGTCTAGGAGACATGTGGCCACAGTTCCAGGTGCTGACCCAGGCCAACCCTCTTGTTCCTGGCTGCCATGTGTCCCAGCAAGCCAGCAGAGCTGCAGGCTGGCTCACTGCTCCTCACAGCAAGTGGCTTCTGTGCTGTTATCAGCTTCCCTGGCCCAAGGGCTTCACAGGCTTGAGTCATTCCTCCCCCAGCATGCATCAAACTGCCTTCAAACTCCTTGGGGACTGCTGCAGGACCTGCAGAGGAGCAGGAAATGACCCCTGCCTGCTCTGCACCACTTGGGTTCTGCAAGTAAAGAGATTTACAGCAAAGCACAGGGCTGGTGTGAACAGCAGAGACTTTGCCTAACTTCACAGAAGGATGGAAAAAAGGCAGCAACATGCAGGGCAGGAGAACATCTCCCTGAAAGGAGGGTGTAATCAGCTGGAGGGTGGTCTCTTCTCCAAAGGAACAAGCAACAGGACAAGAGAAATGGCTTCAAGTTGCACCAAGGTAGGTTTAGGTTGGACACGAGGAACAATTTCTTGCCCTTGAGAGTTGCCAAGGCCTGGCCTAGGCTGCCCAGGGCAGTGGTGGAGTCCCCCTCCCTAGAGGGGTTTTAAAGCCATGGAGAGGTGGTACTGAGGGCCATGGTTTAGTGGTGACCTGGCAGTGCTGGGTTAAGGCTTGGACTCCAGGATCTTAAAGGTCTCTTCCAACCAAAGGATTCATGGCAGGATGTCTTTAACACAACTGCCTTGTAAGCACCCTTCAAGTGAGCAGTTGAGGAGGGCCTGGGTGCAATCAGATGCACAAGAGCACACCCAACTGTGACCCCTGGCAGCCTTCTAAGACAGGCTCAGGGGAAGGTCATCTCCCACTCCAGGCCTCACTGGAGAAGCAGCCAAGCACCGCGCAGCACACACTGAGGCACATCAGTCCAAGACAAACCTTTGCCTTCCATGAAGACCACGAAGGTGGAGTTAAACTTGTTGGTGGACAGCTTTTCCTCAAGGTCAAAGGTCCTCTTGCCTTCAATCTCATCATCAGAGATGCCATCGTCCTCGTAGCGCCGCCTCATGGTGCCACGCTGAGGAGAGAGCACACCAAGAGAGCTTACTTATGGACCAGGAGGAATCATCAGCTTCCAAGACTCTCACCCCAACCCAACCCAGCTCAGCCAGGTCCTCTGGGGGAGCCTTTGCCCTGCAAGCACATGGGTTTTGGGAAGCCCACATGCTTCTGCTCCCCAAGAGAAGAGTCTCTCTGTTCCTAAGTCATTATCCACAAGGTCTCTTGCTCAGAATAAGTCACTGGTGGTAGCAATTTTCAAGAGAGACCTGCCACAGAAGATTGATTTAGGCAGGGGCTGTCCTGGATCCAAAGCACACCACTGCAACATCAGATTTGCTCCTCCTCCAACCACCAGATTGGTGCAAGCTGGGCTGCCTGGGAGACAGATAATTCACTCCCAATGAGTGCTGACACAGAAACATGGGAAGGGGGGAAGATAGATCAGTGAAACTGGGACAAAGGAAAAAGAATCTTTCCCATCTCTCCAGGTGCTTCAGTTTTCTGCTGTGCTGGAGCTGAAGGCACTGGGGAACTGAAATCCTTTATGCTGAAGACAAATCCCCAGTTTTCACACCCAGAAGGTGATTTATTCCCTTGTTTCTGTGTGGGGAGTAGCTCTTCTCCTAGAGCATGTCCTGAGTACATCTGTACTGGGCTTCCTGACAGACACTGCTGGATCTGGAAGGAATTATTGTCCCCAGCTGCTGGCCAGCCCTCCATGGGAATGCTCCCTAAATCCACTCAGATAAAAGCAACCTGCTCTGGATTAGCCAGGCTGACTCCTCCCAATGAGGGATGCTCCCACTGTGAACCATTCACACCAGAAGACAGGATGGGGCAGGAGGTGATGCAGCAGCTGCTGTCACATCTGGGTCTGGAAGCTGGCAGCAGCCTCACAGCAGTGGTAGAGGAGTCACAGCCCCCAGTCCCAGTCAGGCTCTGATGGAGTTCAAAACTCATTTGGACTTCATAGACCCCCAGACTAGTTTGGGTGGGAAAGGACCTTTACAGCTCACCTAGTCCAACCTCCTGCAGTCAGCAGGGACATCCTCAACTAGAGCAGGTTGATCACAGCCCCAAGCCTGACCTGCAGTGGCTTTAGGGATGGGGCACCCTGGGACAGACTCACACCACACTCAGCATAAAACATTTCTGTCTTCTCTCCAGTCTGAATCTCCCTCTCTTAGTTCCAAACCATCAGCCCTTGTCCTGTCACAACAGGCCCTGTTCAAAAGCCTGTCCTCACCTTTCTTCTCAGCACCTTTAAGCACTGAAAGGCCACCAGAAGGTCTCCAAGGAGCCTTCTCTTCCCCAGGCTGAATAACCTCAACTCTCTCAGCCTGGCCTCACAGCAGAGGGCTTTCCATCACTGCTGTGGCCTCCTCTGGCCCTTCTTCAACAGGTCCACATCTCTCCTGTGATGAGAGCTCCAGAGCTGGACCCAGCACCACTGGGGAGCAGGAACCTGCACAATCAGCTCCCACAGGTCTCAGCTCCTGTTAACACACAGGAGACTTTGCTGAGGCCCCCCCAGGCAGCAGCCAGGAAAGCTCCCACTCTTCTCCCCATCATCCATCAGCCCAGCTCGGTGTTTGCTTGCCAGGCAGGATGCAAATACAGAGCAAGTCCCACAGAAGAAACCAGCCCAGCTGATTCCAGCTCCACCCACAGACCCTTCCTCACCTTCAGTGGAGGAAAAGGAGGAATCCCAAATAGCCCCACTTGCTGGACAACCACAATTCCCATCCCAGAACCATTCCAAATCACTGCTGCCTTGCAGAGTGCTGTGTGAGGGTGCAGAAGGCTGAGGCCATCTGGGCAAACACACCAAGGGAACCTCATTTGTAGCTTCCTCTTTGAATTTCTACACAGAGAGAGGAGGAGGTCAGAGTGCTTCCTCCTTCTTGTCTGGACCATGTCCAGCTGAAGGAGACTTCAGATGGTTTTGCAGGTATCTTATTCCTTACTACATCCCAGCAGGGAAGTTCAAGGCACACCTAGCCCTGGCAAGTATGCTAAAGACCTTCCAGCATGACCAACTTCTCACCCCATTCCCACAAGACCAGGAAACAAGGCTAAGGAGTACTGGTCCCAGCAGGCAGCTCTGTTGTTAATTAGAAGATGTGCTTAATGAAGCAGAGACTGCTGGGTCCTGTAGTCTGTGGGTCTTAGCCAACTTTGGGATCAAGTAGGTGGTGGCATGTTGCAGGCCCAGGCTGGAAGGCAGCTCCAGCCAGAATTGTGATGAGCAGTTGCAGCCCCATTTCCAGCAGGCACTGGATCCCTGGAAGGTTTTCAAAGCAGTGGAGATGGGATGGTGAGGGACATGATTTGGTGGTGACCTGGTAGTGCTGGGTTAAGGGTTGGACTCCATGAGCTTAAAGGTCCCTTCAACCAAAACAACTCTGTGATTCTCTGACACCTCTCTCAGCAGAGAGCAGCACAAGCCAGAGGACAGCTCTTGGCCAAGCACACCAGGAGCCTGATAAACCCTGGTAGCAAAGTACAGCCTGCAGGCAGCGAGCTGGGTCGATAACCAACACACTGGGAAAACCCCTCCTGCAGATCTTGGTGCCTGGCTCCTTCATCCTGGTGGAAGATTTCCTCCTGGAGTGGACACAGTTGCTGCTCTGCCAGGCTGCCAGCCATATCAGGTATTGTCTGTGCTTCTGGAAGTGGCACCAAGCCAGCCCAGGCTCTGGATTGTGCAGGCCAGCTAAGTGAACAGGAACGTGACCGCATGGCTCCAGCCGGCTCCCACAGGCAGGTGCTGGGCTCCTGCTGGAGGTACAATCCCAGCAGGAAACCACTTCCACCAGGACTGAAGGACCCTGCTCCCTACCACTGCTGCTGCCCACATGGTGCCAGCTCCAGTGCTTGGTGACTCTGGCTTGGCATTTGGACCACAAAACCACTCTGTGTTGGTTAATGCTGAGCATACATCACAGCTTTGAGGACAGATCCCACTCTCGCCCCGTCTGAACGTGCAGCAACGAGCTGGCCACTCACTAACAACCCCAGAGGCTTTATGACTAGAGAAAGGTGTCCTGGAAGATGGGCCTTCAGCCCAACCTGGCACGAACTCACTGAATTGTTTTGGTTGGAGACAACCTCCAAGATTACCAAGTCCAACCATTGACCCAACACCACCATGGCCATTAAATCACATCCTGAAGCGCCACGTCCATAGGCTTCTTGAACACCTCCAGGGACAGTAACTCCACCACTTCCCTGGGTAACCTCTTCCACACGCCAGGGCACATCAGGAATACAAACCTCACCTTATTCCAGACAGATCCAGAAACAGATCTATGCTTCTGGCTCTACCCTGATCTCATTCACAGCACCACCTCTGAGGCAATCAGACCAAGGCACAAACCCCAGGAAGCAGGGCAGGAGCACCTGAACCCCAAAGCTCTTTGCAGTGGGGAAGGAGGGAAGCAGAACAATGAAGAAAGAGGCTCCTCTTGTCCAGCTGAGTAAATTCTAAAGTCTAAGCATCAACCACAAAGCTCCCCAACTCCCCATGCTTCACCAGGTCCTCTGTGGGCAGGGAAGAGTCTGGCCTTCTGATGTGCAGAGTCTGTAGGAGAGCAGGATCCCAGCAGTGGCTGAGGAGCCAGCAGCTCTGCCACAATCCAAAGAGCTCCCTCCAGTTACACAACGCCTCTGGTGCCCTTGAGTGGGGCCACCAGGCTTTCATGTCATTGTTGTCTTGGGGAGGGTGGGGACAAACCATATTTCAGCAGGCACAGAGCAGACAGGAGTGAGGAAAAGCTTCTGCTCTTCCAGGCGTGCGTCCTGGGAGAGGCAGCATCTGCTGGGACTTTGGGCAAACCTCCACAGCAGAGTTTTCCACCCCTGGGGTGTGCAGCTTCCTCATGGGACAGTGACACAAATCACAGCTCCTGAGCTTTCTAAATCTCCATAGGAGGATAAATGTGGTCAGGATATAAGCCTAGGGCTTGTGTAAAGGCTCTTCAAGATCCTTTTCTGTTCTCCTCTGCTTTGCTCCTCACCTGCCGTGCAGGGAATTGCTGCCTGGTTGAATAAGCAGCTGCAAAGCACAGGAGACACACCAAGCCACAACATGCAGATGACACCAAGCTGGGGGCAGGAGCTGATCTGCTGGAGGGTAGAAGGACCTACCTCTGCAGAGGGACCTGGACAGGCTGGACAGATGGGCAGAGTCCAAGGGCAGGAGATTGAACACATCCAAGTGCCAGGTGCTGCACATTGGCCACAGCAACCCCATGCAGAGCTACAGGCTGGGGGCAGAGTGGCTGAGAGCAGCCAGGCAGAGAGGGACGTGGGGGTGCTGGTCGATGGTAGGCTGAACATGAGCCTGCAGTGTGCCCAGGTGGCCAGGAGGGCCAATGGCATCCTGGCCTGCATCAGGAACAGTGTGGCCAGCAGGAGCAGGGAGGTCATTCTGCCCCTGTACACTGCACTGGTTAGGCCACACCTCAAGTCTTGTGTCCAGTTCTGGGCTCCTCAGTTTAGGAAGGAGGTTGACTTGCTGGAGCGTGTCCAGAGAAGGGCAACGAAGTTGGTGAGGGGCTTGGAACACAGCCCTGTGAGGAGAGGCTGAGGGAGCTGGGGCTGCTTAACCTGGAGAGGAGGAGACTCAGGGGAGACCTTATTGCTCTCTACAACTACCTGAAGGGAGGTTGTAGACAGGCAGAGGTTGGTCTCTTCTTCCAGGCAGCCAGCACCAGAACAAGAGGACACAATCTCAGGCTGCGCCAGGGGAGGTTCAGGCTGGAGGTCAGGAGGAAGTTTTACACAGAGAGAGAGACTGCCCATTGGAATGGGCTGCCTGGGGAGGTGGTGGAGTCCCCATCACTGGAGGTGTTCAGGAGGAGACTTGATGGGGTGCTTGGTGCCATGGGTTAGTTGGTTGGGTGGTGTTGGATGATAGGTTGGACAGATGATCTTGAAGGTCTCTTCCAACCTGGTCTGGTCTATTCTATTCTCACACCAACCTCACCTTTCCACCAGCACACACCTTGTGAGAGCTGCACAGATCCTTCCCACAGCTCAATTTCACCTTTTTCTAGGAAGAGCCAGCTACTTCTGCCCCACAGCCTACACCAGGGCTAGGTGTTGGTGGAACACCCCACCCCAGATTGCTACACTCCTCTTGACTCTTCTTGCTGCGAGCCCATCCAGGCAAATCTCACCAGAGCACACCAGCAAGTCACAGCTCTGAGCTTCCACACTAAGATCTTCCCGGGGGTGGCTCTGCTGCTGGGAGTTCTTCCAGTGTCAACTGTCAGTTCAGCCAGGGACACAAGACTTGGAGATCAGGAGATTCCTCCAAAACTGCCATGGGTGAGAATGTCCCAGATGGAGCTCAGCCCCAGGAAAGCAAAGGAGAGGAGCCAGGCACGTTACATATGGACCTGTTGGCCAACCCCAGCATGGAGCAGTGACATAGGAGCACTGCTTTTTGATCCACATTAGGATCCAGGCATTTTCCATGCTGATTAGAGTTTTATCAAGGATAAGAAGTCCAAAGGTTTTCTCTGTGTCTAACAGGGTGAAGATGAAGGCAGTTTATTTACCCTCCACCACCAGCCAGCCAATGATTCCCACCCAAGGTAGTTGTCCATTTCCTTCTGGCCCTCTTGGGGACCATCCACTTAAAGCAGGAACCAGGAAGCATGAATATTAATCCTGCAGACAGCTCCTGCTCTATCCTGGTCCCTTCACTTGCAGCCTCCTTCTCCCAGGGAAGTGGCTCCTAGAGCTCCATGGTGGTGCTCTCCAAAACCCCTTCTTGGGCACCTCTCAGTCAGCATGCATGGCTTTGGTGGAGCACAGCTACCTCTGAGAGCAAGGGAAGCAACAGTGAGCTGAGAAGAAGCAAAAGACCTCTCTCCTGAGGAGTCTTTTTGGAGAAGAGAATAAGCACCAGGTCATATCTGAGAGAGGAACAAGATATCCTTTTGCTGAAGGGCCTCATGTACTTCCAGAGTGAAACCAACAACCAGCACAGCCTTTGAGTCACTTCCTGCCCTGCCCATTGCCATTCCCTTCCTGACCTTCACCATCTTCATCTCCCAGGCCTCAGGAAGCCTCCTCCTGCTGTGCCACAGCTCCATCCACTTCAGGAGACCAGAGCACCCCTCACTTTTCCTCTCCCTCCTCACCTGCACCTCAGTTTTCTTCTCAGCTTCTCTTCCTCCCAAGCACAGGATGCAATAACCACACCACCTCCTGTCCCTTGGGCCACAAAGGAAGGGTCCTAAAGAGGTGTGCCCATGTCACTCAGTTAATACTTGGGCTCTGCAGAGCTATTTGCTTTGCAGATAGTACCCCAGAGACAATCAATAAAGTGGTCCTGGGCTCCCTACTCAGCCAGCTAGGAGGCAGCACCACAGTGGGACCTGAAGAGAAGGTCATATTCCCTCAAGCAAGAGATCCAGGGCAACCTCTCAGTGTCCAGCTCAGGGCAAGCCTGGAGGCCAACTCAGCTCTAGGACAAGCTAGCAGGTGGCTGATTTTAGCAGCTCTGCTTGCCCCATCCACCAGTGATGACTTTCTGACCAAGACCCACCATAGTAACCCAACTGTTCTGCTGCCTGGTTTCACAAGAGGAACCCAACCACTAACCCACTTTAAACATGATTTGTTTCCCTCAGGACCTGGAGAGCAGAACTGGCATATCCCAGGTTGAGGATTCCTGGACAGGGACAGACAACACAGCACCAGGCTGAGGAGTGAAGAGGAATCTCTGCAGAACTGGAGCCCTTCCAGGCTTCACAGCCCAGGAGGGATTCCCATCACGAGCGGGGCTGGCAGCATTTCAGGATGAGCAGGGAGAAGGCTTTGGTTTGCACTTTTGGATGTAGACAAAGAGTAATTGGGGAACTGGAGCAAGGCTGAAAGAGGCAGGTGAGGAGCCAGCACCAACCAAGGAGAACTCCAGCAGCTGCTGCTGAACCACATGCTGCCCAGCTACAGCAGCAAAACCACCAGACAGAGGAACAGGCCTGATCAGATCACAGATGGGCAAGTCTGGCAACACTCCCAATGAGAAAACACTCCTCCTGGGGCAGGACATGGCTTCTCATTCCTGTCACCTCCAGTGTGTGTCACACTGTCCCAATTAGCTTATATGGCCCTACCAGCCCTCACACTGCCCATAACCATCACCAGCCATAGCACCCTGGGACCTGGACAAACCCTGCCTGGATTCCATGAGAACTTGAGGAAGCTCATGAAGGACTACCAAATCCTCCAAACCCCTTTAGTTACCTCCCACCCCCTGAAAGCAGAAGGCATCCAAGTCAAAAACCTGCTGTGCTGAGCTCTTTTGCTGCTGGGGTGTCCCCAGCACATGTCCTGTGCAGTCAGATTGATGAGCACCACCAGGCCTGTACTGGAAGGCTGGACCACAGGAGTGCTGGGAGAGAAAAAGCACTAGAAGCCCTGGGATTTGTCCTTCAATTCCTGCTAAGAGGACACCATACAGAGCACAGCAAACTGCCTGAGTCACAGGTTATGGGGCCTAGGATGCTTAGGAAAGACAACCACCCAAGACCCCTGGGAGGAACATGGCCAGAGTGTGGAACCATCTACTAGGATGACACTTCCTCCACTCTCTGCACTGTTGCACCACCACTGCACATACTCCCTCCCCCTTTGCTCCACAAGCAGCTCAGAACCTGCTCCTTCCTTACTCCAAATAGGCCAAAGGGGCTCTGGGGTTTGGTGCCACGTGGAAGTATTTGCACACAGGGAACTGGAGGCACAGAGGCCACTTCCAGCTGCCTCATCTCTATCCCAAGAGGAAGCAGAGAGGCAGGGTTGTAAGGGTTAACAATAAGGAAGCTGGGCACTCTTGGACTGCACAGCACAGCTTTGCTGCACTTACACCTTCTGATTGCTCCTCCAGTGTTTGTGTTGCTCTCTCTAAGTTCTGCAGCAGCTTCTCCAAGTCTTCTCTCTCACCCTGCAGGCTTTCACTTCAGGCAAAGTTAGGCAAGGTAAGAAGCAACATCACAGAGGACCATCCCCTCTGCATGTCTTTCTTGGAGGGCTTGGGAGCTGCTGCTCTAGATAACAGCAACGTCCTGATCCTTCCTCTGGTGCCTTTTATCAAGCCACCTCTCCTGCCAAGCTGCCAGGCCCCACAGCGATAGGGCAGCATGATCTACAGTCAGTTCCCACCCCTGAGGGCCAGCACTAACCACAATGAGCACAGCCTGGAGACTCTTCCTTGATGACATTGAAGGGTATGGGGGCAGCCTTATTAAAGCTAAAACATGGAAGACCCAAGGAAAGGCAAAAAGCAAGGAAGCCACCCAGATGTGCACCCTTCCAGGCACCCAACCACCATGGAAGTGCTACAGAGAGGACCTCCCCACCAGACTGTCCATAAACCCATCCAGCTCTCTGTACCACCCCACAGCCCCAGGCAGATCCCAGCACCAAACCTCCTCTGCTTCAAGTTCCTGGAGCTTCCCCAGGGATTCAGAGTCTCTGGACAGCCAGCTCATGCTATTTACTACTGGTGCTGTTTCTACAGCAACAAAGTGGCACAATCATGGACAGCAGAGAAACAGGAGAGAAGAAACCCTGTCCATCAGGTCCATCTCCTCCCTGCCCTCATGGATTCACAGGCTAAGCTTTGCCACCAGGTTTATCTGCAGGCAACCCCCTGCAGATAGCTCCTCCCCTTCCTCCCTTGCCTCCTAAGAGCTGGGAAAAGAGGTAAACAGGGAGGAGCAGCAAACAGAAAACTTTGAGGTCATCACAAGCTGTCTGCTCTCTCCAGATTAAGCTCCAGGCTCCATGAGTAAATCTCTTCCAGCAGTGACCTGCAGCAGCTCACACTCATCCTGGATCCTGATTTCCCCATCAGATGAACAGGGATAAGGGAAAATGAGCTGGTGTGGTTCAACCATTGGTGTGCAGCTACCTTCAGCTGGGTGAGAGACACAGGGCACAGAGCATTTCCTAACTCTTAACTAAGAGAGGGAGCAGTAGGAACATATTCTCACTACTCTTTGGCCCTCAAAAATCACAAGTCCTCAGCATCCTTGCCAAGGGAGATCTGCAGGTAGCTCAAAGTGGGCAGCACAGCTTGTTCAGACCACTGTAGAAAGGGAAGACCACCACCAAAGTTCCCTGCAGCCCCCAAGAGACTGACCCTCTGCCCAGAGCCCTCCAGAACAGGAATCAGCCTGGACCAGCACAAGCAGCAGTACAGCAAAGAGCTGGGTCTGCAGCTCACCCAGCCTGGGCCCATCCAAGACAGAAGAGAGCTGGGATGCTGCTTTCAGATTTTGTTGACAGGCTTTTGGAGGCTGTGTCTGTACAGGTGCAGCCACAGAGAGCTCCTCAGCTCCATCTGAGATGCTCACATTCCATTGTCCAAATGGGGACAAATGCCTGAGCACTGCTCCCTGGGCTCTGCATAGGATTGTTCTGGCTGACCCTGATCCCAAAAGCATCAAACCTCACTGAGATGAGAGGCTCTGCAAGGCAACTGGAGACAACATTTCCAGTGCTGAGATCAGTGCTCCCCACCCTTCTTGCCTCCAGTGCTTTTGCTAGTTCAGTATCTTTGCTATCCCATCACAGGTCCTGTCCTCCTGCTCTCATCAGCTTCTCCACCAGAGCCAGGAACAGGCAGGACATCCAGAAAGGATGAGCTGCTCAGCTACACCAACCAGCCCCTGCTCTCCAAGCACAGCCAGCTCCTGCCTCAGGCTCAGTCCACTGCTACAGCTCCACAGCATGCAGGGATTCAGTGTGAGATGCCACCTTCCTCCTCACCTTCTACCTCTTCCAGCTGCCTTCAACCCCAACAAAGGCAGGCCAGGCATTGTGCAAAGAAGTTTGTGAACTGATAAGTCAACTCTGATAGCAAATGGAGCTTTCTAGAGCTCAGGTTGCTCAGCCTTCATTTCCTCCTCTGGAATAAGCCACACTGCCGTGACCAGCAGCACCAGACAGACCTCTCACCCTGAAGACAAAAGCTTCCCCTCACACTGTTCAGAGGACAATCTTAGTGCACCACCTTGTTTCTGCACTTTTGGACACATCACTTCCCCTACCTGTGCCACTTCTCCCCCACAACCCAGCCAGGGACCACCAGACTCCTGTCTGGGTGGCTCCTGACATAATTAGCCAACAGCAAGAAGGAACTGAGGACATGGGGACTGTTCTCCTAGCCTGTGTCACCTCCAGCTGGGGGAACCTTGGGAGAACCTGCTTATCAACAGGAGACACTGTAAATATTGTGTGGTCACTCACAAGTACCTTCAAGTGCTCCTGGTGCTTGCTCATTCCAGGACACCCTGAGGACACAGCAAGGAACCACCAGAGACACTCCTCCTGCACTCCTCTGCTGACACAGAACATCAGCCAGGTGCTTTCAGAGATATTTTCTCCCAGGGACCACCACACTCCTGCATCTCTCCAGATCCAAATGTTCACAGGGGTTTCTGAAGCTTTCCAAGCATCACCTGCCCTTGCTGCCAGCTCCCAAGGAGCTGCTCAGACCAAATCTGAAGAGTCCCTAAATAATTCAGAACTCCATTATTAAACCTGGGTCATCTGGCAGGACTCATTTGTAGTGGCTTCAGCTGGAGGCAGAGAGAGATTCATCATCCCACTCACATAGGTCCTGCCTGGACTGGGACAGTGAGGTGTGCCCAGTGACATTTGTTCAGACTAGGTTTCACCTAGGGCACAGAGCAGACAAACCTTGAGTCCTCTGGGCATCACTCAACAGGGTAAGGGATGGTCAGGGTCACGTTTCAGATGGTACAACCACCCAGGCTCCCACCCCAGCACACAGGGCTCATCCCATGGGTACTACATGGTAGGTTCATCCCAGCACAGACTGTCCCAGGTCCATGGGACCAGCTCTGAGGAAGCCACTATCCATCAGGACTGGCTTCTGTCAAGCACACCAAGGTCTGAGGATGGACAAACAGCAATCACAAGAGATCATTATGTGGTAGCAAGCAGGAGGACAACCCAGAAGTCCTCATGATGGGATAGTATGAGCCATTCAAGGTAGAACAAGGACAACTGCTTGCCCCACTCAGGGAGGGCAGCAGCTGTGTCCTCCTCTTTGCTATCTCACCAGGCACAAGCAGTGTCCTTCCAGCCCACCAACTTCTCTCTCCCAGCTTTAAGGCCACCTATGTCCTCAGTGATGGGAGGGTAAGGGCTGGAGCTTTGTCACACATGTCACATGAATGCTAACATGCACAGGCCTTGATGGCCCTGTGGGCTGCGTCCTGCATTTCCCATCACAGGAAGGACTTGGTACCACCAATGTCAACAACTTGGAAGCCATGGGATTAGAGCTGCTGTGACTCTGGTCAGATCCAGCTTTGCCACCCTTCAGATGTGGGCAGTGGACTCCTGAGGGTGCTGGTGCCACTCCACACATGCTGCAGAAGCAGCCTTCTCCTCCATGCTCCTCAAGCTTCACCCCACAGCTGATGAGTCCACATTCTGTGAAGCTCCTGTGAGCTCTGGCCCAGGGGCTATCATGGACACCAACATGTGAGGACAGGTTTGCTAACTGCTGTTTACAGCAGAGGCATCAGCTCTTGACTGGTAGGGACAGGCAGAGGCCTCCTCTCAAATTTCACAGCAGAATCTGACCAAAGGGAAGGGAAGGGCAGGGCAGTGCTAAGGCAGGACACCCACTGCCCCAAGCCATGGGAGAGACAAAGTTTCCCTCCCTCCCCACCTCTCACATGCTCCAGAGCGCTTGAGAGGGTGGATCTCCACCTCCCCAGGCCCATTTCCCTTCATGGGTGTGACAACCATCTCCAAGAGCCCAAAGATGGGTGCCATGGCTCCCAGCCAGGGATGGCCACCCAGGCCCCACCACTATGCCTTCAGCAGGAGCCCCAGAGAGCCCTCACTGCCCGGGGGGAGGGCGAGGCCCCACCGCAGGCTCTCCCCAGCTGCAGAGCCACTTCAAGAGATTCCTGCCCCACCCTGTCTGCCCCTCTCAGATTGCCACCAGCCCCATCACCTTTGCAGCTAGCTCACCAGCCCAGCACAGACACAGCTTGGATTGGATGCCACCCCCCTGCCAGCTAGGGCATGATGCACAATTCCCCTCAGCTCCTGAGGTACTAACAGAGAGAGGGAGGAAGGGAGGGAGAAAACCTCTTGAACCAGCTCTGCCACACCAGCAATCCTGCCTGGGAGCCACACCCTGAGATGCAAACTGCTGACTTGACAGCCACAGAGAGACCACGATGGGCACCATTTGTCCTCAGGGTGGTGGCACTCACCCACTCTGCCTCCCTGAGATGTGCTAAAGTGATCCAAGGCTGCTGCCCTTCATTCCTCACCCCAAGTGTGGTTACTGAGAGCGTCCAGCATCACTTTGGTGAGGTGCTAATCCCAACTTGGAATTAGCTCAGTTCACTGCAGAGGGCTGGCAAAATTAGCCCTGGAGCAGACAGAAGGTGAGAGATTTCCTCACAGTTCCAGCAGCTCATTGACTCCCCTGCAGAAGGACAGGCAGCCACCAGCCTTGTGTCCTGCTGAGGAGCCATTCTGCAACTCCACAGATCAGGAGGAGCAGAGTGGTTTTGTGTGTGGTGAAGACTGGAGTAAGAGAAACCTCTCCCCAGAGGAGCACCACACACACACACACACTCCGTGCTGCAACACAGCTTGAGCACAAGAACATCCTTAGAAGGTGCTGGGTCAAAGAGCTCCAAGTTTGCTGAACAGTTCCCAGCACCACCAGCAGGTCCCTTCCCTGCTGATGAACCAACAACAGATCTAATCTTACCCAAAAAAAGTGAGGTATAGACGTGCAACAGGTTCTCCTGGGTCTCATGGAGATGCTGGTGAGTGACCAGGCTGCCTGAACCCAACTGACTGAACTTCTCTCTCTCCACAGCCAGAACTGCTCACTTTACCACCTCTGCCTTTAACAAGCCCATGCTCCAGGTGCCAGCACACCCTTGGCCTCCTTGCAGGGAGCTGCAGAGCTGCCTGTGAGATGGGCTGGGTGCGACCACCCAGTGACAGTCAGTGGAAGCCTCCCAAGCCTCAGAGAGGGACCACAGCATTGTTAGTGCCAGGCCTGGACTGTCACTCAGGGTGCAGGACACAATAGAGCATTTCAGCTCCTCAATTAAGAGCCTGCAAAACATGCAGCTACAGCTTATAAAGCCAGCACCTCAAACCAGTCCCCCAATACTGCCTCATCACAGGGCTGAGGAGCAGAAACTTAGGTAGACTTAGCAGGGAACGACTCCACAGGTCCTGTCCTCAGCTAGTCACTGTGCAGGGAGGTTCAGCTGCACCACAGGGTGGGGAACACCAACACCTTGCTGCTGTGCACCTTCTCCCTGCCCACACAGCATCATCATCTGCCTTCTTTTACATGTGTCAGTCTCCCATAGCTGGCCAGGACACAGCTTCTTCCACAGCTCGTTTCAAGTGGGTGCAAGATACCCCCCAGTGAGAGCCCTGTGTCCAGATCAGCTCACCCAGGCCTTCAGAAACCTTGGGAGCTGTGGATGTATTATCAGTCAGGGTTGGAAGGGACCACAAGGATCATCTAGTTCCAACCCCCCTGCCATGGGCAGGGACACCCCACACTAGATCAGCCTGGCCAGAGCCTCACCCAGCCTGGGCTTAAACACCTCCAGGGACGGGGCCCCAACCACCTCCCTGGCCAACCCATTCCAGGGCTTCACCACTCTCATTCAGAGCCTGAGCTAGGAAGGAAGTAGCAGAGTTAAGGCAGCATGAGCCACCTAATGTATGTGTCAGATCACACAGGGCCCTGTGAACTGCCTGAGAACTCTCCTAGGAGTGTGACCACATCCAAAGCAGAGGTGGATTTCCCCTCAAAACTCAGATCTTGCACCAAAGCCATTCAGAAAAGATCAGATTTGTGTTGAAGCACAGGGAGGGAACAGTACTGCTCCCTGCAGAAACCACCATGGAATGCTCCAGACTCCCTCTAACCCTGCTGGAAACCAGTCAGCCCAGAGATGCTTTTGCCCTCTCAAACCATGCATTAATTCAACTCCTTCACCTCTAGAAACCACTCTGGCCAAGGCTGTTTGGCTGGTAGGACTGCTACCAGACTTGGCACACTTTGCTTTTGTTAGATACATTTATTCTTTTGCTAGCACCACCCCCCCCAGATGCCCAGGCACACACCAGAAACATCACCCAGAGCAGCAGACACCAACCACCTGTCTAGCTGCTAGGACTTTGGATGTTTCCCTTCTAGAACTTTTGAGGCTGGCACATTAAAACAAACTCCCAAGACCATTCTGGGGGGAGCAGGATACTCAAATAAATCACATTCTGTCCCCCTGGATGAATTTATTTGTGGTATCTGGCTCTGCAAAGGGCCACAAAGACCACCTAAGAGAAGAGCTCCCTGCATTTCCTGGCATAAATAATGAAAATAATCATTCTATAAAGGTACTTCACCAAAGTGAGTGTCACAGGCTCAGCAGGGGAACAGAAAGAGTTGGAAAGCTCAGAGGAAAAGCCAAGCAGGAGGCATGAACTAAGCCTCACCTATCACACAGGGGTCATGCCTCCTCCTCTCAGCTGCAGGCCAGCACAGACAACCTGCACATGTAGGCTGCAGAAGCTTGCTGCCCATGAGCCTCCCCAAGCCCCTTAGGCAGGCAGCTCAGCAGCCTGCAGCCATTTATCCAGCTTAGCACAGCCTGGTGGAGCTCAGGTCACCCTACAGCAGGACACTGACTCGTCCTGGCCACTTTTATTAGTGACTGAAGTGTTTGCAAACTTGGACACTCCTGACCTTCACCTGCTGGGTCTCTGTCCAGCCACTTTGGGTCAATTTTTGGTCAAAGTGTAGCTGAGATCACAGTTCAACCAAAACCTGAAGCTGGAACTACCTCCAAGAGAAGCCACCCTGGCTGGCTACAGAAATGGACACTCTCCAGTCAAACCAGCACCCTGAGCTACACAGTTATGAGAAGGAGGAGGTCAGGATGAGGGAGGAAGTGAGACTGCTGCTCTTGAGGGAAAACAAATCACCTTGGAGGGCCCACAGGTGCATTACAGTTTGGTTTGGGGTTGGCTTTTTTTTTGGGGGGGGTGGGTAAGCACCCTCTCAAAAGAGAGAAGATGAAAATCAGAGACAGTTCAGGTTCTCAGAGCAGGCTGACCATGAAAACATCAATGTCTGTCACCAAACCATCTAGCATGGGAATCCTCTCTGCAAGAAATAAGCATGCAACAGACCCAAGCAGCCCCTGAAAATCAGCACAGCTTGGGCAAACCAGGTGTTTGGACAAGGCACAGCTTGTGCAGACTCCTCCTTTCCACAAGGAACAAGGCTGGAGTAACCACTTATAGCTCCACTAGAGGATTTCATGCTGACTCTCCACTGCCCAGCACCCTTCCCACAGCCAGGCACCCAGCAGCAACCACAGAGCAACAAGGACTGTGAGCTCCTGAGGGAAAGCTTGGTGCTGAGAGCCACCCTGCCTCGCCCCAAAATGATTCCAGAGCATTAAAGGATAAGGATTTACCTTCCCAGGCAGCACCTTGAAGACATGCACTGCTAGGGGTCAGGGTGCTGAAACTTGCCCACTCCAAGGGGTTTGTAACTGCCTCAAAAACACAAGCAACTGACCTACAGGAGACAGCAGCTTCCCTCCTCCCCTGGGATCTCCAGGAGTATCATCTCAGACTTGAGTGCTGCTCCCAAACAGCCCAGGAGCTCCATGCAGTCCCCTGAACAGCAGCAAAAGGAGCAGAGCTCCTGACAGGCTTTTGGAACAGCTCCCAGAACAACCCCCCCGAGAAGACACATGCACATGGACAGGTAAACTTGAGCCCAAAGCTGAAGCTGATTCTCTCAGATTTTGCAGCACACTCAAATCAAGCCCAGGCCAAGGTATGGTGCCATGAAGTCATTTCAGCTCCTCTGCTTCTCACAAACTCACGCCACGACACAAACTGCACCAACGCTCATTTCATATTCCATCCAGCAGCTCGGCAAAGTGCCTTACCCCAGCCTCTGCTCCTAGCCCTCCTCTCTTCCAGAGCTCAGCAGCCAAGTGCCCTTCAGTTAGGGCAAACTTGGTGGCACAAATAACGTCCCACAAAGCTGTCCAACCCTTGGCCAGCTGAGATAACGCCGCTGGGCGGACCGCAGCGATCCACCACAACGCTTTCTGGGGGCTGTTCAACCCTGTTGCCAGTGCAAGTCTTTTCCTCCTTCAGCTGCACCAGAAGCAAGAGGAGAATTGGAGTGTTTGGGGCCAATACTGACCAGTCTTTGGCTGTAACGGATCCTTTCTTCCTCAGGCTCCATCTCCGACTCTTCCGAGGAGAGCGAGAAGGACACGCCAGGGCTGCTGTCTTCCTCCTCTTCCTCCTTTGAAGTCAGAGGGAGACAGTGAAGCAAGGCACACAGAACGAGACACCTAAATCCCTTTGTTTCTTCACTCTTTTGGAGGCAGATCTCACCCCCCTGTGCAGGGCTGAGCTAACACCACGGACGAGCCCACCTCACCTCGCAACGCTCCCAGTCTAACTTTAGGCATGACCTCGGGCAAATGCCTTTGCCAGCTGCTCCGTAACACCACATGAGCTGTGGGTCTCAGAGCTGGGAAAGGTCTCCTCTCCTCCCCATTACCAGCACCAGTGGCCACTTAGTTGGCCCAGACAAGCTGCTGTCAAACACTCAACGGCAGTCAGGGAGCATCCAGAGCACAGGATTAACCATTAGAGGTCCGACTCCTCCAAAACCGTCACTGCCACCCTCCAGGCATCCTGCCCTCCGGTACAGAACATCTGCCACGAGCAGGGGGAAGGTGCGTGGGACCTCTCCTGCACACAGTGCTTGAGAACTCCTGTCTTGAGGAGACCTACATGCTCAAGCTCTCAAAATCTGCCACCTTGTGACACCTCACAAGAACATGGGAAAACCTCCCAAGGCGTCGGATGGCACCTAAACTTCTTTTGGTTTGTTTGTTCTTAAAGCAACAGAAAGAAACCAAAGCCTAGAGACACCACAGCTCTTAATGCCCATGACCCTGCCTACACCAGAGCTCGGGGGAAGGGATCTGCCACCCCGTGTAGAGCTACAGAGCCACTACCAGAGCACGCAGGGAACTTCTTTCACCCTGCTCTTCCTCGACCCTCCAGTTTGACAGCAGAGTGCTTCTGGTTCTGCTACCATCTCCCCCACGCCTGCTGCCGGCACCCCCCAGGACCGGGATTCCCCCCACAGCTCAGGCAACAGAGGCTGCTTCCCCGACACTCGTTAAACTCCTGTTTATCAACAATCGGAGTGCAACGCACCAGCCAAACCCCCCTGCCTGCAACACCCGCTGCAAGCACTCCAGAAGCTAAGCAAACCTCCTGGCCCCGAGCAGAGCCCCCAGCCCGGGCATGCACCTCCGGACCGCTGCAAACCCTCCGGCCCCGAGCAGAGTCCCCAGCCCGGGACAAGCACCCCCGACCCCGAGCAGACCGCCTCGACCCCGAGCGGACCTCCCGGCTCGGGGTGAACGCTCCCAGACTAGAGCACATCCCCCGGCTGCGGGCAAGCCCCTCGACCTGGGGCAAAAGCCCCGGTTCCGAGCCGATCACTACGGCCCCGGCCATACCCGCAAGCACCTTCGGACCAGAGCAAGCCCCTCGGCCCGGGGAGAGCAACCCCCGCCCCAAGGAGACCCCCCCCGGCCCCTGGGAGCACACGCAGCAGCCCCGGCCCCCAGCAGAGCCCCCGGCCCGGGGTGGCTCCAGCAGCCCCCGGTCCCATCCCACCCCCGCGGTGAAAGCCCGTCCCGGGCCGCCCTCCCCCGCCCCTGCCCCGGGGCAGGCTGTCCCCGGCCCGGTCGAACAAAGCGGCGGCGGGGGCAGCCCTTGGGCTGGCGCTCAGGACGTCAGTCCCCGGGGAGCTGTCACCAGCACCCTGCAACCCCCGGGAGCCGCCCGCCCCGACGCCCACCCAACGTCCCGGCCCGGCCTCTCGGGGCCCCGCAAGGGAAGGGGCGACCGCCCGCGCCCTGCCAGCCGGGACACCGCTGCCGCCGCCCGCTCCCTCCCCGGGGGCTCGGGAAAACTTAGGGGTCAGGCCGGGGGTCGGCGAGCCGGTACCGGTCCCCCCCCGCCCCCCCGCTTCGCCCTCGGCGAGTGGCTCACCAGGTCTCTCCTGCGCCTTTGTCCTCTTCTAACGCCGAAACGGGGAGAAATGCAAGAGACGGAGGAGGAATCCCCGAGTCAGGCAGCGATCGAGCCCCGGGCTCGGGCCCGGCCCGCCGGCCGCGCCGCCCCCCCGGCCCCGTCGCCGTCCGTCCGTCCTTCCTTCCCTCCCTCCCCCTCCGCCCTGCGCCCCGCCGTCTTCAGCGCGGCCACCGTGGCGAGTGGACGCTGTCAGCCCCGCCGGCCACCGCGGGCCGCTGCCCGCTCCGGCGGGCCCCGCTCCCCGGCCCGGCGCCGCGTCCACCGGGCACCGCGTCCCCGTTTCCCCCCACCATCACCTCCGCCGCACCCCGCCGCACCCCATCCCCGCCGCCGGGTAGCCGGACCGCCGGCAGCCTCACCACCACCCGCCGCCCCGTCCCGCCGCCGCCGCCGCCCCCCCGGCCGGGACACGGCTCCCCTCCTCACACAGGAGCCGCCGCCGCCATTTTGAACCCGTCAGAGTCTCACATACACACTGCCTCGGCCGCCGCACTGCGCCTGCGCCGCCCGCAACCTCCCCTGACCCCCCCCCGCCGCCGCCTCCGCCGCCCGCTCTGCGCATGAGCCTCTGCCTCCCCTCCCCTCAGCGCCCCTAGAGCTCCGGGGGCGCGCACGCACCTCGGCGGCCCCGCCCCGCCGGCGCGGGAGCGAGCGCGCAAGCGCGGATTGGACACTGGCTCCGCCCCTCCGCTTGACCCTGCCCTCCACGCGGGGCTCCGCCCCGTGTGGCCGCGCATGCGCCTGCGGCCGGCTCCCGCAGCTGTAGGGGCTCTGTAAGAGCAGTGTGGGGGTTGCGCACGTGTAGGGGGCGCGCAGGCGTCGCATACATCCCCCTTGGGCACGGCTGTGCACACCCACAGTGACGCGGTGAGGGTCTGTACGCATAGAGACGGGGCTATGTGCACGTACGTATGTCTGCGCAGCTATACATACAGCTGTGCGTAGACACGTGCACGCCCAGATCCCTATGGAGATAAGCGCGCCCGTACGTATGTGCGCGTGCAGGCATGTCAACGCAGACAGGAGCGTTTGTGCACACGTATATGCATGTGGCACACACCCGTGTACATGCAGCACTTGCCTGTGTAGGTGCAGCACACACACAGACACCCCTATACACATGCAGCACACCCCTGTGTATGTGCAGCGCACCCCTATGGACACGCAGCACACGCCTGTTGATGTGCACACCGCTATATACATGCAGCTCACTCCTATACACCTGCAGCTCACCCCTATACGTGTGTATACACCCCCATAGAGATGCTGCACACCCCTATGCACCTGCAGCTTACCCCTGTATATGTGTACACACCCCTGTATACATGCAGCTCACCCCTATAAGCCTGCACACACCCCTACATATACATGCAGCTCACCCATATACACACATGCAGCTCACCCATATACACACATGCAGCACATGTGCACCCCCAGCCAAAAACGAGGAGGGGGATGGTTCCCAGAGGCCACTTCTGTGTCCCACGCTGACGTACGTTAAGCTTTAATGGCAGAGCTGCCCCAAAGTCCCCCTGTGTCACCCCTCCCATGCTGGCCTGCCAGCAGGAGGGGGACCTCTCCCCACATCAGTTCTCTGCACCCAGATCTCATCTGCTCAGTGCAGGCAGAGGACTCTTGGATGCTGGTGAGACAGTTTCTCCGTGCCCAGGGTCGTCCGGCAAGGGGACCGGATGGTGGCAGTGGAGGTCCAGTGGTGGCGGATGAAGTCTGGCAGCAGCTGGCATCCCAGGCACTGGGGAGGACAGCAGCAGGTCCCGGGTGTTGGTGAGGGGACAAGACGGTGACAGCTGAGATCCAGTGGTGACAGAGAAGCTCTGTCAGCAGCTGGCATCCCAGGCACTGTCCCAAGCCGAGGGGACAGCAGCAGGTCCCTAGGGCGGTGCCAGGGGCAGGGGCTCAGCAGAGCACGCAGCCCCTGCGGGGTCGCCTCCGGCGCTGGCCGCGGCGCGCAGCGTGGAGGGCAGCAGCACAGGCCCTCACGAAGATGTCCCCAACGTTCTCCCGGTACCTGGCCGAGCACTCCAAGTAGGACACAGCGCGGACCTGCCGGGCCATGGCTTCTCCCTGCGGGGAGTCATGGGGTCAGACCCCCGCCAGACACCCCAGCTCCCCCGCTGCCCCATGCTGGGGCTATCCCTGGCTCATTGAGGGGACGGCACTCGCCTGCTGGTAGGAGATGGGCTCCAGGCGTCCCTCCTGCAGCTTGGCCAGCACCTCCTGGTCCCGCCGCAGGTCGGTCTTGCAGCCCACCAGCAGCACCGGGACACCCTTGCAGAAGTGGTTCACCTCTGGGTACCACTGTTGGGGGGACACACGTCACTCAGGGGATGGGGACGTGGGATGGGCAGCGCTGCTGGCTCCATGCCACCTCCCCCAGGGGCTTCCTTGCCTTGGTGAGGATATTTTCATAGCTGTTTGGGCTGGTGACGTCAAAGCAGATGAGGACGACGTTGGCGTTGGCGTAGGACAAGGGACGAAGCCTGTCGTAGTCTTCCTGTCCTGCCCGGGGAAGAAGCAGACCATTGTGCACCAGCTCCCTGCTGGGCTGGGTGCCTCCCAGCCTGGGAACACATCAGCCCCTCCAGCCCGGGAACACATCAGCCCCTCCAGCCCGGGAACACATCAGCCCCTCCAGCCTGGGAACACATCAGCCCCTCCAGCCCGGGAACACATCAGCCCCTCCAGCCCGGGGGCTCAAGTGGCAGTGCTGAAAGTGACATCCTCAGGGACCGGAGGATGGGGTTAACTCTTCGTTTCCCATGGTCCCAAGCTTTGACCCACAGGTGTGGGACACCCCAAAACCCGTGAGACAGAGGCATGGGGGGGAGACAACTGCCTGCCTTGTCACCTCATGTCCCACCTGCTGTGTCCCAGAGGTGGATCTTCACGGGCTTGCCACCAACCTGGATGGAGGCTGTGTACTTCTCAAACACGGTGGGGACATACACCTGGAGGGGACAGGGAGACATGAGACAGCGGACAGTGACAGACGGGGCCCCCACGGGAGTGTGTGCCCAGTACGGGGCATGGGGAAGTACCTGAGGTCAGGAGAAGGAACCAACAGGGCAGGAGATAGTGGTGCCACCCTGGTGCAGATGAAGTGGGGACCCTCCTTGCCCCCCCACAGTCCAGGGCAACACCAAGCCTCAGGCAGCCAGGATGTCCCAGCAGGACCCAGCAGAGAGGTTCTGGGGCACCTCTGGTCTGCTCCCCATCCTTGCCCCCCCCTTGCCGCGGAACAGACCCTGCTCCCCATCCTGTTTCCTGCCAGGTGAGGCACAGATGCCCATCCACCTGCCAAGGGTGTGCCACCCTGGAGCCCTGTCAGCCCTGCACTGGGCCACCCCCGCTGCCAGTCCCCCCAGTCCTGTCTCCTGCTGTAAACCACACCACCGCCACTGCCGTGCCCATCCCATCCCGCTGCCCTTTGTCCGTGCCACCACTTGGGGACGGTGATCCCACCCACCCTGGCACTGAGGGGTCCCAGGGGACAGAGAGGTTGGTACCTTGGGGAAGTCTCCCCTGGCGAAGGCCACCAGCAGAGACGTCTTCCCGCAGCCCCCATCCCCGACGACGACCACCTTGATCTCGGTCTCGGCGGGTCCCGGGCTCTGCCCCCCACGCTCCTGCTGCATGGGGGCAGCCGATGGAGCCACAGAGCCTGTCTGGCCGCGACGGGGACAGGGACAAGGCAGCGGGTGGCACCCGCCCAGTCCAGGGTGCGGCCACCACCCAACAGCCGGACCCGCCCCTGGCGTCGCTTCGGGCTGGGGTCATGCAGGTGGCACTGGACGGGGCTGCGGCATGGCTGGCAGACAGGCATGGTGCCCACACTCGTACAGGCACACTCATGCCGCCTTGCACACTCATGCCGCCTTGCACACACGCCCTGTGCATGCCCAGGACCCTTCTGCAGGTGGGTGGCACACGCATGGCACATGCTGGTCACCCCTGCCGTGCTCCATCTCATGCCAACTCACACATGTATGACTCCATCCCACTCGTGAAGCCCCTTGGGCACACACATGTACGACTCCATGCTGTGCCTGAAGCTCCTTGGCACACCCCCCTGGCCTGCAGGACCACCTCCTCCCCACACTCTTCCGTGCAGTGCCCTTTCACACGTGTCCATAGGTGCACAATCACACACCTGGTGTGTCCCCACCTGCTCCGTGCCCCGCTGCAGGCAGGGACCCTCCCCAGTGCCCTGCAGCCTGGCTTTTATTGCCCCAAATACCTCAGGAGGCAAAGTCCAGGGTGGAGAGCGCTACAGGAGTGGGGGTGACTCACAGCTCTGTCACTCCCCCCCACCCCTTCTCGGTGCCAACCCTTCTGTCACACCAGGTGATGTGTCACCTGCCATGCTGAGCTGTGCCCTGTTGGGAAGCTCTTTCCCTGGTACTCAGCCCACCCAGCTTGGCAGCCCCCAGCCCATGGTTTCTTCCTGGTGACACCAACATGCTGCTGCCTGCCTGGCTTTGTCTGGGGACATGCCAACCCAGCACTGTACCCAAGGGGCCAGACAGTGCCATGCCACACTGACCACCCTGTATTACCCCAGAAATCCTTGCCCACCTCCTCTGGCATGAGGACCTCCTCCATCCCACTCTGGGAGCTCTGAGGGATTTGGGACATGGGGGATCTCTGAGTGGTGGCTGGGCTCAGGGTGCCCCAGGAATGGGTGCCCCCTCCAACCAGCTCCCCAGTTGTTGTGGGTGCACTGGGTGAGCTGAGCAGGAGTGTTAGTGGTCCTGGGTGGCAACTGGACAACTTAAGGAGGCAAAGAAGCAGAGGGCATCCAGAGCTGAAGGGGTGCTCTGCCCACTGTCCAGCCATGCATGAGGGGCTATGGAGGGCAGCAGTGCCACTGTGGGGAGAAACAAGAGATCATGTCACCCACATCCCAGCCTGGAGACCCCTGAGACCTCTTTTGTCTGGTGAGTTCTCTCCCCTGCCACCCCAGGGCTTTGCACGGGGCGAGTGGATGTGTCTGGTGTGGGACTGAAAATACGCAGGGGTGGCACCATGTGTGCTGCTCCCTGCCATTCCCCACAGCCCTGTGGTTGGTCCTGCTCTCCAACCATTGGTCCTCCTTAGCTCCCTTGGTGGGAATCAGCCCATGTGGGAATCCCCTGCAATCCCCAGAGCAGCTGGGGCAAGTCTGATCCAACATCCTCAGCCGGGAGAAGAGGAGGATCTGAGGAGACCAATATCTCAAGGGGTCCTGCAGGAAAGATGGAAAAGGATTTTTTCACAAGGGCCTGTGGTGCCAGGACAAGGGGCAATGAATGGTTCTGAACTAGAGCAGGGTAGATTTAGATTGGATATTAGGAAGGAGTTGTTTACTATGAGGGTGGTGGAACACTGGAGCAGGTTACCCAGGCAAGTTGTGGGCTCTTCATCCCTGGAAGTGTTCAAGGACAGGTTGGATGAGGCTCTAAGCAACCTGGGCTAGTGGGAGGTGTCCCTGCCCACAGCAGAGGGGTTGGAACTAGATGATCTTTAAGGTCCCTTCCAAACCAGACCATTCTATGATTTCCTGATGCCATTCTTAGCCCTGTTTTGGAGCAGGGGCTGTTATGTCTGCAGGCTTGGTGTCCTCCTCTTCTTCTACATAAGGTTGATGTTACTGAGGGACAGCCCTGGCTTGGATTTTGGATTGGGGCTAACTGGAGCAGTAGCTGCTCCCAGCCAGCATGGCTGGGACCCCTCTGGGGATCCTCTGGGCCCTGTCTGGGTCACTTTTGGGTGTTGGTGCGAGATGGTTCATTTGTGATGTGCTTCATTCCCAGTTCTGGCTGTGAACTCCTTAGGCTGCTGGGTGCTGGGACAGTTGGAGCCCTTTCCTTGGGCCTTGCTTCTTTGGGCTGTTTGCTCAGAATGTGAGCTTAGCTTGAATTTCCATCCAGGCCTGATGGACAACATAGATGGAGGAGAAGCAGAGACAATTCACATGCTGGGAAGCTGGAAGCCAAATGGACCCAATAATGGAGAGTCTCAGAAGGATGCAGGGCGAGGGGAGGAAACTGGAGCTCAATTAAATAGTTAGGAAGGTGGCAATTATCAGTCTAATGAGGTATGGGTTGGAATCCTAAAAGCATCAAAATTCTTTCACAGCAAGATGTAGCAGCTGCAGGATCCATCCCCTGGGGTATTCTCTTGGATAAAGCATTTCCTTTCCCGCAAGACCAAGAGAAATCTGACAGGAGAAGCAGCTCTGTGCTGCAGCCTGTGGCTCTGAAACTGCCCAGTGCTCACCACCTGACCTGTGAGCTTGCAGAAACGCCCCAAATTGCAGCATTGTTTGGAGGTCTGGAGGGCTGCTCAGGTCTTCTGAGGACGTGGAGACCCCAGTGTTCTTCATCTGAGAAGATTGTGGTAAGGAGAACTGGAGGGGGGGAGTGTGTCCCACTTGAAGCTGCTGCCTGGACAGGTAGGGCGTTGGGATCACAGCCTTGGAGCTCCCTGCAGCCCCTCTCGTTGTTCCCACGCACATCCTTCCATGCACGGAGCTCCTCCACCCTTCTCCACTGACCCCCCAGCCCATCACTGGAGAGGCAGCCACTTCCCCACCTTCCTGTCACTCCCCTGTCCCCACCCCTGCAGTGCCACAGCACCAGGACCCCTCTCCCTGACATGTTCTTTGGGCTCCCACTAACTCCTCGTCCGCTCTGACCGCAGCCGGGGACTGTGTCCCACCTGCCACCATGGAGTGGAACCAGGCATCCCCAGCTCCCACACCTGCCATGCTGAAGGCTGAGGAAGACCTCTGCAGGGTAGAGGTGACCGACATGGCCATCGATGGAGTCACACTGCTCATCTGCCTCTGCGGGCTGCTGGGCAACAGCGCTGTCCTCTGGCTCCTCGGCTTCCGCATCAAGAGGAACCCCATCACTGTCTACATCTTCAACCTGGCCGTAGCTGACTTCACCTTCCTCCTCTTCATGGTCATCTCCTCCACCCTCTACATGATCGACAACGTCTGCTCCGCTGCGGTGTCCCCGACCTACCTGAGGTCGCTTTTCCTGCTCTCTCTCTTCTCCTACAACATGGGCCTGTACCTCCTGACGGCCATCAGCATCGAGAGGTGTGTCTCCGTCCTCTGCCCGCTCTGGTACCGCTGCCGCCGCCCCCGCTGCTTGTCACCCTTGATGTGTGTCCTGCTCTGGGCTCTCTCTGTTGCTGTCATCGCTGCGGTGACTTCTCTGTGCCTGCTGCACGAGCACGAGCCCTGCCAGATGGCTCTCATCTCCATGTATGCCCTCAACTTCCTCATCTTTGCACCACCCATGGTCATTGCCAATGTGATTCTCTTCGTTAAGGTCCTGTGTGGCTCCAAGCGACGGCAACCCAAGAGGCTCTACATTGTTATCTTCCTCACCGTCCTCTTCTTTCTCATCTTCGGGGTTCCCCTCAGCATCTGGAGTTTCCTGCAGCAGTTCAGCTACTCCTTTGCTTCCTCCCAGGTTGTTTTCTTGCTTGCTTGCATCAACAGCAGCATCAACCCCTTCATCTACTTCTTGGTGGGGAGCTGCCACAGGCGCTGCTCCTTGGTGTCCCTCCAGGTGGCCTTCCAGAGAGTCTTTGAAGAGACAGCTGTCATCACGACCTTCAACTAAGAGGCCACTGTGTCCACACTGGCTGTGCTGCCTGCCTTGGCTTCACACTCAGCTGCCCATCTTTCCCATCTTCATTCCATCCTCATCATCATCCCTGTTCCCACCCAATCCTATCCCAACCCATCTTCATGCTCATCCCCATACCAAGCCAGTCCCATCTCAATCTGCTCTCATCCCTATCCCCATCCTCTCCCCATCCCCATCCTACATCCCATCCTCTCCTCATCTCCACTCAGTTCCATCGTAGGCCAGCCCAGCCCAGTCCCAATCCATCCCCTACCCAACCCAGCCCTATCCCCTACCCATCCCAACCTATTCCAATCCCTATCTCTACCCCAATCCCCATCTCAGCCCACCTCCATGTCTGCTTCCCATCCTCATCTACACTCAATGCCATCCCAGCCTATCCCATCCTCTACTCAGCCCAGCCCAGCCCAGCCCAGCCCATCCCCTACTCATCCCATCCCCTCCAAATCCCCTTCCCCATCTCAACCCATCTCCATCTCTGCTCCCCATCCCGTCCCGTCCCGTCTCGCTCTGTGCTCAGCGCTCTCGCTGCCGGACGCAGCCAGTGGAGCTTTGCTGCCCTCTAGCGGTGTAATTGCAGATGGGAGCCTTGCGGCACCACCCCGCTCCCGCTGCCCGTCTCTTGCCTTCCCCGACTCGGGCACTCCCCGGTTGAAGCTCCTTCCCCTGTCCAGCTCCGGCCCCGCTTCCCCCGCCCCAATAAACGCCGCTGGCTCCGTCCGCTGCTTCCCGGTGCTCCCGTTCCTCTCGTTCCTCTCCGGGGGTGGGGGATCTGCAGAACCAGGGGTCAACTTTTATGGAGCAGGAGGTCTCCCTGATAAACAGCCCCCACCAAAAGCTTATGTGGTGGCCCAGGGTGCACAATCCATAGGGAGGGACTGGAGCCTCCAGTGTGGGGCTGGCCAGGGTTGAGAGGGGTGAGGGAGGGCTTCATGGCAGAGTAAGATTTAGTGAGACTGGCTGAAGGGTGCAGGATGTGATAGAGTTGTCATAGGCAGTGTGGGATGTGGTGGGACTACTGGGAAGGTGTGGGGCTGGCCAAGGCAATGTGGCATGTAGTAGGGTTGCCATGGAGGGTGTAGGATGTGGTGAGGTTGGCATGGAGAGTGTGGGATCTAGGGGTGCTGGTAGGAAGGGGTGGGACGTGGTGAGGCTTGCTGGGGAGTATAGGAGGTGGTGAGGCTATATAGGGGGATGTGTTGGGGAGGTTAGTGGGGAGGTGTGGGATGTGGTGGGGCTGGTGGAGGTGTGCAGGAGGTGGGGGGGGGGGGGGTGGCCAGGGAGTGTAGGATGTGGTAGGGTTGGCATGAGGGGTGTAGGATGTGGTGGGGCTGGTGGGAAGGTGTGGGATATGGTGGGTCAACACTCAGGAGGACAGGAGAAACACCAACCCCAGGCACAGCCATGGGAGAGCAGTACAGGAGGCTGCCCCCAGCAGTTTGGCATGCACCCTGAGGATGGACAGCTTTCCTTCCTTCTGCCTCTATGATGGCACTGGGGGAAACAAGCCTGGTGTGATGGTGCTTGGTCTGGAGCCAACTGATGTACCTCTGATGGCTCCAACACCATCTTCCCACACACTCCACTGCTGTGACCAGAGGCTTTGACACCAGCTAAGACCTTGGCAAAGCCACAGGAAGGTGGGCAGTGCCCCATGGAACTCGTGGTGACCAAAAGATGTGACACCAAGCTCCTGGAAGGTGGTGGCTGAGCTGGGGGGACCATGGACTTGCCTTCCTCTTGCTGCCACTCCATCCTGGCCTGCTGAAGGAGAAATGCTCCAGCCTGCCAGAGCTCTAAGAGTCCTTTACACTTAGACCTGGTTCTTAAGATTAAACCCAAAATATCTGGGGAGATGTTTGTTGTGAGGCTAATGAAACAGTCTGGGACCACCACCAGACCCCTGGGGTCAGCCTGCCCACACCAGGTGTGCTGGCATGGTCCCAGCTCTGGCCATCATTTGTTGGCACTATTTTTGCTCTAGTGAGCAGGGGATCATGGAACAGTTCTAGTTGGAAAAGACCTTTAAGGTCATAGAGTCCAACCCTTCACCCAGCCCTGCCAGGGCACCACTAAACCATGGCCCTCAGCACCACAGCTCCAGGGCTTTGAAACCTCTCCAGGGATGGGGACTCCACCACTGCCCTGGAGCCTGGGCCAGGCCTTGACAACCCTTTCAGTGAAGTTGTTCCTCATGTCCAAACTAAACCTCCCTTGGGGCAACTTGAGGCCATTTCTCCCTGTCCTGCCACTTGCTTCTTGGGAGAAGAGTCTGACCCCCACCTGGCTCCAGCCTCCTTGCAGGGAGCTGCAGAGAGCCAGAAGTCTCCCCTCAGCCTCCTTTGCTCCAGGCTCAACACCCCCAGCTCCCTCTGCTGCTCCTCCCCAGCCCTCTTCTCCAGCTTTGCTGCCCTTCTCTGGACATGCTCCAGCCCCTCAATGTCCCCAGACTGAACCCAAGATTCCAGCTGTGGCCTCACCAGTGCCAAGTCCAGGGGGATAATCCCTGCCCTGGTCCTGCTGGCAACTCTTGCTGATCCAGGTCAGGATGCTGGAGGCCTTCTCAGTCACCTGGGCACACAAACCCTGTGTGTGTCTCTAGCCCCTCCACCCACGTGCCCAGCCCGCAGCAAGACCCAGAGGAAGCTGAATGCAGCTCAGGGGGTGCAGGATGCTGTTTATTGCTCTCAGGCAGTGGTGGGATACAGCAGCTGGGCACCAGCAGCTGGGAAAGGTGGTGGGGATGTGGCAAAGCCTGCTGAGGATCCATGGCTCCCTCCACACTGGCACTGCAGCAGGTGTGAGGGGAGAAGAGCTTGGAGATGCTGCAGGAGGATGAGAGGGGCTCAGGACACCGGATGGGTTTTACTCCAGCTCTGTACATGAGCCAGAGATTCCCAAAGCCCAGGAGCACTTGGGCTTCTGGAGTATGTTCTCCTCGGGGGAATAGAGCCCTAGGAGCTGGGCTGGGCTGGCAGGGAGGAGGAGCTCCATGCTCCACCACACTCCTTGCAGAGAATCCCTGCTCACATTGCCCTTGGTGAGGTCCCTGTTCTCCTCTTCTGCACGGGGACAGGGTGACACCCTGAGAGGCTGACATGGAGAGGACGGCATCAGGAGAAGCTCTTCAGGCATGCATTAACCTGGCTGCTCAGAGAAAAACTCAGGCACTGTCCCAGGGCCCCAAGCAGAGCGGTGGAGAAGCTTCAGCAGGCTGGGGGCAGCGTGTCCATGGTGGTGTCATTGCCCTCTGCCAGCTCCTCAAAGACCCTCCGGAAGGCCACCGGGAGGGACACCAAGGAGCAGCGCCTGCGGCAGCTCCCCACCAAGAAGTAGATGAAGGGGTTGATGCTGCTGTTGATGCAGGCAAGCAAGAAAACAACCTGGGAGGAAGCAAAGGAGTAGCTGAACTGCTGCAGGAAGCTCCAGATGCTGAGGGGAAGAGCGAAGAGGAGGAAGAAGAGGACGGTGAGGAAGATAACGATGGAGAGCATCCAGGGTTGGTGCTGCTGGGAACCACAACGAGCCTTAATGAAGAGGATTGTGCTGGCAATGACCATGGGCGGTGCAAAGATGAGGAAGTTGAGGGCATACATGGAGATGAGAGCCATCTGGCAGGGCTCGTGCTCGTGCAGCAGGCACAGAGAAGTCACCGCAGCGATGACAGCGACGGAGAGAGCCCAGAGCAGGACACACATCACGACTGATAAGTGCTGGGGGCGGTGGCAGCTGGAGTAGAGGACGGAGACACACCTCTCGATGCTGATGGCCGTCAGGAGGTACAGGCCCATGTTGTAGGAGAAGAGAGAGAGCAGGAAAAGCGACCTCAGGTAGGTCGGGGACACCGCAGCGGAGCAGACGTTGTCGATCATGTAGAGGGTGGAGGAGATGACCATGAAGAGGAGGAAGGTGAAGTCAGCTACGGCCAGGTTGAGGATGTAGACAGTGATGGGGTTCCTCTTGATGCGGAAGCCGAGGAGCCAGAGGACAGCGCTGTTGCCCAGCAGCCCGCAGAGGCAGATGAGCAGTGTGACTCCATCGATGGCCATGTCGGTCACCTCTACCCTGCAGAGGTCTTCCTCAGCCTTCAGCATGGCAGGTGTGGGAGCTGGAGCCATGTGGTTCACCTCCAGGGCTGGATGTGGGCAGGTGGTGGGATGTGGTCCCTGGCTGTGGTCAGAGTGGAGGAGGGGTTAGTGGTTTGGAGAAGCCAGGGTTGAGCTGCCTGCCCCCTCGCCAGCTCCCTGCACTGGGAAGGCACCAGTGGGGTGCAAGAGGGACATACTAGGGAAGGGAGTGGTGGTCGTGGTGGGAGAGGGAAGGGAGGAAGAAGCAGGTTCACCAGAAGATGCAGAAGTGCAGTGCATCAGGGAGAGGACTGCCTGTCACCAGGAGAAGATGGGAGGGAGTTTGCTGCTGGCGGTGGATGCTGGAGGAAGTGGAGGTGGGGATGAAATAGAACACTGCACTCACCTGTGAGCTTTGGTGAAGCAGCAGGCAAGGGCTGGCTGTCCAGCTGGACTCAGGCAGATCAGTGTTGGTGTCCTGGCCTCTCACACTCCCTTCGGGCACATATCCTGAACTGGATCCTCCCAGGACAGCTGCACAAAGAAGGAAGTCCCCAGGAGGTCCCCGTTCTTGTCCCACCGGCTCCTCTCAGTTCCCTGCCTCCCTGGTGTGCCCCTCAGCAGTTCTGGCTGCTCCCCAGCTGTGATGGGGTCGTGGGGGAGTTGGGAAGGGTTTTGTAAGCAGCTACGTCAGAGCTCTTCTTCCTCCACTTTGTTTATCTGCTCCTTTTTTTTTTTCACCCACAGAGGAAGTGGCTTTTGCCAGAAGCTCCACAAGAAGAATTTTGTGAATGGCTCCTCGTTTACTCCTGATTAGAAACACTCCTCCCAGGACAACCACCCACTTGCTGGCTGCTTTCCTTCTCCTGGAAGCTTTCTATCATGCTTCGTTTAGCCCCAGCCTGTCACAGGGCTCCTCAGACCTTAGGACGTCGGTATGGGCATCAGCCCTCCAGCTGGTGGTGCTGGTGCTGCTGGTGGTGCTGGTGCTGCTGGTGCTGCTGGCAGGGTGGTTGGGTGCTTCTCAGAAGCGACTCCCCTTCTGGGAAGAGCATGAGCATCCTTGCCAGAACCTCCCCTGGCCCGGAGGGATCACACCTTCAAACTCGAGCCAGGAGTGAGCGTTTCTTGTCAGCCTGCCCTGGGCTTTGCCAGCCCAGCTGAAGGCCCTGTGGTTGCTTTCAGCCAGGTTACAACATCAGCAGAACTTGCAGCCTGGATTACTTATCACTAATGCCTCTGTTTGGGACCAGCTTGTGGGGTGCTGTGCTCCCCACAGGCTGCTGCAGCGAGCTGCAGCCCTCCTGGCTCCTCACCAGGGGCACATCCTCGTTCTCAGCCTTGGAAGTGTTTGTGGTTGGTTTTACATCATCCCACCACTCTGGTAGCCCCTGACCCCCACCTGGCTCCAGCCTCCTTGCAGGGAGTTGCAGAGGGTCTCCCCTCAGCCTCCTTTGCTCCAGGCTCAACACCCCCAGCTCCCTCAGCTGCTCCTCCCCAGCCCTGTTCCCCAGACCCTTCCCCAGCTTCATTGTCCTTCTCTGGACATGCTCCAGCTCCTCAATGTCCATCTTGGAGTGAGGGGCCCAAAATTGACCCCAGGATTCCAGCTGTGGCCTCAGCAGTGCCCAGTCCAGGGGGATGACTCCTGCCCTGGTCCAGCTGGCCACACTCTTGCTGATCCAAGCCAGGATGCCTGCCTGAAGGTGGGCAAACCCATCATGGTCTCTATCCATTAGCCTTTGATGGGGCTGCTTTCCAGTTTCCAGAGTCTGAAAGGAAAAGACATTTCCTTGCAGCACTCCTGGGCTCTGGATGGGACAGCTGGGGACAGCCTGGGAGGAGGCACAGCCCCATGTGTCCACAGCCCTGCACACCAGCAGCATCCAGAGGGTTTCTGAATGGAACCTCCCACTCATTCTTCGATGACTTTAAACATCCAGCAGCAGTCTGCTCCAGCTGTCCCACCAAGTGCTTGTGTGCACTCACATCTTGGTTCTTACCAGGGATTTGTTTGTTCCCTTCTCTCTGGTGTCAAGTAATAGGACAAGAGGAAATGGAGAGATGGATTTGATGCCTGGACTGTTCAGTGGATCAGGAATTGGTTGGATGGTCTCATCCAGAGGGTAGTGGTCGATGGCTTGATGTCCAGATGGAGATCAATGACAAGTGGTGTACCACAGGGGTCCATACTGGGACCACTGCTGTTCAGTGTCTTCGTCAATGACACACTGGGATGGAGTGAACCTTCAGCAAGTTTGAAGACACCGAGCTGGGTGATGGGGCTGACACTTCTGAGGGACAAGATTCATCCAGATGGACCTACACAGGCTGGAGAAATGGTTCTGTGTGAAGCTCATGAGGTTCAACAAGGCCAAGAGCAAGGTTCTACACGTGGCTTGGGGTGAACCCTGCTATCAACAGAGGCTCAGGGAGGAAGGGCTGCAGAGTAGTCTCATGGAGAAGGACTTGGTGGATGCTGGGGTGTGAAAAGCTGGACATGAGCTAGCAGAGTGTGCTTGCATCCCAGGACTGGGTCTTGGGCTGATCCCCTCCCCTCTGCTGTGAGGCCACGCTGAGAGATTTGGGGCTGTCCAGCCTGGAGAAGAGAAGGCTCCAGGGAAACCTTCTGGTGGATTTCAGTTCTTAGAGTTGATCAGAAAGCTGGGGACAGACTTTTGAGCAGGGCCTGTTGTGCCAGGGCAAGGGGTGATGGTTTGAACTGGAAGAGGGAGATGGAAACTGGAGAGGAGGAAGAAATATTTGACATTGAGGGTGGGTGGTGAGAGCCTGTCCCAGGCTGCCCAGAGAGGTGGGAGCTGCCCCAGCCCTGGAATCATTGCAGCTCAGGTGGTGTGGGGCTCTGAACAGCCTGCTCGAGTTGGAGCTGTCCCTGCTGACTGCAGGGGGCTTGGACTAGGTGAGCTGTAAAGGTCCCTTCCAACTCAAACCAGTCTGAGATTCTACAAACTTGTGCAGCTCAGGGAATGATCCCTCACACAGAACAACAAATCCTCTGAGCCTGGACACCCCAGTCCATTTTAATTGCTGGTGTTACATCCTCTGAGCTTGCTGGGGCACCTCCTTGCTCTCATGACTCAGGGGGTTTGGGTTTCTCTTTCCTCACTGCGGTTGCTTACGGATCTGGGCCGTTACTTTTCCATCAAGGCTGTGCCTCCTGAGTGATCTTTGAAGTACTATTAGTCAAAAAGCTCAGAGGAGGAACATCCAACCTAAACCTCTCCTGGTGCAGCCTGAGGCCAGTTCCTCTTCTCTTGTCCCTTGTTCCTTGGCAGAAGACCCCAACCCCCACCTGGCTGCAGCCTCCTTTGCAGGGAGCTGCAGAGAGCCAGAAGCTCTCCCCTCAGCCTCCTTCTCTCCAGGCTCAACACCCCCAGCTCCCTCAGCTGCTCCTCCCCAGCCCTCTTCTCCAGACCCTTCCCCAGCTTCCTTGCTCTTCTCTGGACCTGCTCCAGCTCTGCAATGTCCTTCTTGGAGTGAGGGGCCCAAAACTGACCCCAGGATTCCAGATGTGGCAGTTTCCTGCCACTCTACCCCCAGCCTGGCTCCAGCCTCCTTTCAGGGAGTTGTGGAGAGGCACAAGCTCTTCCCTCAGCCTCCTTTCCTCCAGACTAAACAACCCCCAGTCCCTCAGCTGCTTCTCCCAAGGCCTGATCTCCAGACCCTTCACCAGCTTTGGTGCTTGCAGGGGCAGAGCTGGCTCATGGACACTGATCCTGCAGCTCATGGAGTTTTTCTCCTGAAGCCTATGATTATCTGAAGAAACCAGACCCTGAGCTGGCAGCATCACCCCTTGGTCACAACAAAAGGTTTTCAGCCTTTCACTGAGATCCATTTGTGCTGCATCTCTGCAAATGGACTTTAGGAGCCCAATGGTTTCCTGGGGTGCAGGAAGAAGAGTGTGGCCAGCAGGTTGAGGGATGTTCTCCTCCCTCTCTGCTCAGCAGAGCTCGCTCAGCCCTCAGTGCTGGCTTAGCTGACGTCCCTCCAGATGCATCCATGACTTGCTGCCCAGCACTCAGGGCAGGGAGCTCATGTGGTCACCCCAGCAAGATTTGCAGCCTGGAGAAAGCCAAACCAAAGAGCAGAGCTGGCTTTGGATGCATTTCAGGGAGAAAGCAGCTGGGAAGTGAGAGCTGCTGGGATGCTGTGGCAGTGATGGGTCTCACCTGGAGGTGGGCACAGCTCTGGTGCCTGGAGGCTCTGCCTTCCTGGGAGGAGGAGGATGGAAGGTGAAGCTGCAGAAGCCAGGAGGCACCATGCTGTAGACCTGTGCTGACTCACTCTGCTTGAAGCTGGGCTAAGGCAGCACCAGGTCAGGTTTTCCTTCTGGTCCATGGAATCTGACTGAGCAGAAGCTTTGGGAAGTGGACCTGTGGGGCAGCTGCACCACATTTCACACAGCCTCTTACCAGGGCAGGACATTTTCAGCTGATCCTAGCATTGCTTTAGCATGAGAATCTCTTTTTTTGGGTTAATTTTTGGAGGGGGCCAAAGGAGAAGCTGAAGACTTGGAGCTGGCAGGGTGCATTGCTCTGCCCTGGGTAATTGTTCCCATCCAGCCCAGCACATTTCTCTGGTGGGTGGGGAGTTCCTAGAGGATACCACACTGGGACAGCCTGTCCACTCCTCTGTGGCAAGAGCAGATGCTGGGAGGGTGCTGAGGGGGAATGTGGAGCAAGCTGATCCAAAGGACTTGTGGTTGGAAGGACATCTGGGGCAAAGGCAAGGAGAGAGCTGGAGGTGGCAGGGGTCATGAATGCAAACTCTGCTCTTCTCTGGGGTGTTTGGAAGATCCTCAATGAGATATTCCCCTCCCCCCCCCCCCCCTTTTCTTTTTATTTGTAGGATGTTTAAACAATCCCAAGGGGGAAATTTTTGCCCTTGGTTATTGATTATGGGTTTTCATTGCTATTGGCTTTGATTCTCTTCTAATTTTCTCCTCAGTGGGTGGGTCGTAAGGGGATGTTGCTGCTGGGAAATGTTTCTTCTGCCCCAGCAGCACAGTGTGAGCTGCCAGCAGAGGAATGACAACTAATTGAGTTCAGTTCACCCAGATGTTCCTGTGGTTTGGTGGTTGGTCAGTTCAGCTGGCCCTGGATGCAGATAAGATAGGAAAAGATCCATCCCCACCCCCTCTTTCTGCTTGGTTTGGTGTTTTCCTGGGATCATTGTGATCCAAGAATGGTCTACAAAACACATCAATCTTCCATGAACCTCAGGAAGTTCAACAAGGGCAAGTTAATGGTTGGACTTGATGATCCCTGAGGTCTTTTCCAACCATAGGGATTCTGTGTGTGAAGTAGAGGGTCCTGCACCTGGGGAAGAAGAACCTCCTGCACCAGTAGAGGTGAGAGGTGACCTGCTGGAAGGATAGGATAGGATAGGATAGGATAGGATAGGATAGGATAGGATAGGATAGGATAGGATAGGATAGGATAGGATAAGATAGAATACAATAGAATAGAATTGAATTAACCAGGTTGGAAAAGACCTCAGAGATCATCAAGTCCAACCTATCACCCAACACCATCTAATCAACTCAACCATGGCACCAATGCCTCATCCAGGCTATTCTTAAACACCTCCAGTGATAGGGACTCCACCACCTCCCTGGGCAGCACATTCCAATGGCCAACAACTCTCTCTGGGAAGAACTTTCTCCTCACCTCCAGCCTAAACCTCCCCTGGCACAGCTTGAGACTGTGTCCTGTTGTTCTGGTGCTGGGTGCCTGGGAGAAGAGACCAACCCCCACCTGACTACAGCCTCCCTTCAGGGAGTTGGAGAGAGCAAGAAGGTCTCCCCTGAGCCTCCTCTTCTCCAGGCTAAGCAACCCCAGCTCCCTCAGCCTCTCCTCCCAGGGCTGTGCTCCAGACCCCTCCCCAGATTTGTTGCCCTGACTCTAACAGGGCCACTACTACACCATGTCCTTGAGCACCACAGCTAAATGGCATTTAAGGACATCAAGGGATGGTGATTCACTCCCCTGGGCAGCCTGCTCCAGTCTTTGATAACCCTGGCAGAAGTTTTTCCTAAAGTTGAACCTAAACCTCCCCTGGAGTAACTTGATGCCATTTCCTCTTGTCCTATCTGTTGTGACTTGAGAAGGGACCAACATCCACCTCTCTACAGCCTCCTTTCAGGTAGTTGTAGAGAGCAATAAAGTCTCACCTCAGCCTCTTTTCTCCAGGCAGCTGTCTGGAGAAGGACCTGGGAGTCCATGTGGACAACAAGTTCACCATGAGCCAGCAACATGCCCTGGTGGCCAAGAAGGCCAATGGTCTCCTGAGGGCATGAAGAAGAGTGTGGCCAGCAGGGAAGGGAGGTTCTCCTGCCTCTCTACTCTGCCTTGGTGAGGTCACAGCTGGAGACCTGGGTTCAGTTCTGGGAGAGAGAGCCTGGGAACTGCTGGAGAGAGACCAGGGGAGGCTCTGAAGATGCTGAGGGGCCTGGAGCAGCTCTGTGAGGAGCAAAGGCTGAGAGCCCTGGGGCTGTGGAGCCTGCAGAGGAGCAGCCCCAGAGGGCAGCTGAGCAATGCTCAGCAAGAGCTAAAGGAGCTGTGGGGAGCAAGAGGCTGGGGCCAGACTCTGCTGAGTGGTGCCCAGGGGCAGGGCAAGGGGCAGAGGGCACAAAGTGGAAGCCAGGAGGTTGCATCTGAAGATGGGGAATGTCCCTGCTGACTGCAGGGGGGCTTGGACTAGTTGGGTTTGAAAGGTCCCTTCCAACCCAAGCCAGTCTGGGATTCTATGATGACGAATTTTCCATGAACATGCTCAGGATGCTGCCTGCAAACCCAGAAGCTGAGGAACCTTGTGCAGTCCTGCCCCTGTGTTAGGCACACAAGATCCCACAGTGAGAACTGTTGCAGGTCAGCATGGTGGTGTACCCTGCTGCTTTCCTTGTGGTGACCTGTTGGCTCCTGAAAGGGTTGGCTGGGTGAGGGGATGTGAGATTCTGTAGCTGGGGACACAAACACAACATCAGTGAGGAACAGAGGAGGAGGTTTTGGTCCTGGGGTCCCCTCAGGTAGCAGTTCCCAGCAGGAGCACCTCTCCTGCCAGGGACAGCAGGAGCTGTTTGCATTTGCCCTCCAGCACAGTGAAGAATCATCTCACCTCACTACAGCTCAGGGCCTGTCTGTGGAAACCATTGCAGGCAGCTGGCTGGAGAAGACAACTCAGATGAAACCCACGACTTCTACATCGCTAAAGCCAAGTTAGCAGCATCAATTGACCTCTTCTTAGGAAAGGAAGATCTTCCTGAAGTCATAGATTCACAGAGTGGGTTGGAAGGGTCTTCAAAGATTGTCTAGTCCCAACCCCCTGCCATGGGCAGGGACACCTCCCACCAGCCCAGGTTGCTCAAGGCCTCATCCAACCTGCCCTTGAACACATCCAGGGAGGAGGCAGCCACAGCCTCCCTGGGCAACCTGTTCCAGCTTCTCCCCACCCTCTCTGTCATGAATTCCTCCCTAATCTCCAGTTCCAATCTCCCCTCCTCAAGTTTCAATTCACTCTCCCTCATCCTATTGCAACCAATCTTCAGCTGGTTCTCAGAGCCTCCTCCTCTGCTGGTTGACTGAACCATGCTGGAGCAGCCCAGGGGTGGCACTGCCTGGTGCCCAGGATCTGCACCTCTCAGCTGTCACCTCCCTGTGCTCTGGTTCCCGCACAGATCTTGCTATTCAGTGAGCTCCTTCAGTGAGCACTTCCTAGCCTGCTCTTGGAAACCAAGTGCTTGGAGGTGAAGTAGCACCAAGAAGTTGTGGTATGCAAGGGGCAAAGCTCCATCTGCAATCACCAGCAGGCGTTCTGCAGCCAGCTTGGAGCACAGAGTCCTAAAGCTACACCCTTGGAACGCCGGGAGGAAAGTTCAACCAGTTCAACCAGATGAATGTTTGGGGACTGAGGCTGCTTTGAAACAAAAAGAGAGAGGAACCTGGCACGAGGCAATTTGCTTTCCCCATAGGTCAAGCTTCTGAGACTTTTTGGTTAGTCATTTCCTGCACCAAGCCAAGAATAGATTGTAACCAGAGCCCTGGGGCTGCCAAACACAAGGAAACAGTTCCCTGGCTGCAAGAATCCTTGAGAAGAAACCCACTCTGCTTGGCTAGCACCAGGACAAGTAGTTCTGAAAGGAATTCAGAAGGACCACACGCTGGATGCTGCCCAGGCTCACCAAAACAGGCTGCAGCAGAGTTTCCCAAGTGCCCATTCCAGGAAGCCTCATGAAGATCCTATCTTGGTGAGTGTGACTCGGGGGGAGTCTGCAGCACAGCTTCTCCAGTGAAGTCCTCCAGGCTGTGAGAGAAAAGGTCAGACTTTGATGAGTGGAGATTTTTTTCAATCAACATAATCAGACCCTCACTGGCTTGGAAACTGCTGGAGAATAATGGTCTGCAGGATCTAAGGACTTGTGGGAAAGGTGCCGGGGGGGGGGAATGAATGTCCCACTGGAGGAACCCAGCAGCTCCCTGATATCAACTGTAATATCAGGCATCTGAGAATCCATATGAGCTCCCCCCCCAAAGCCACAGCATCCCAGCATTCTGGGGGGTTGGAAGGGACCTTTGGAGATCATCCAGTCCAAGCCCCCTGCCCCAGCAGGGCACCCACAGCAGCTTGCCCAGCAGCACAACAGCCAGGGGGGGTTTGGAGGCTCTCCACACATGGACACTCCACAACCTCTCTGGGCAGCCTGCTCCAGGCCTCCAGCACCCTCACCCCAAACAACTTTCTCCTCATGTTTGAATGGAACTTCCACTTGCTCTGACATCTGTGAGGAGAGGCTGAGGGAGCTGGGTTTGTTCAGCCTAGAGAAGAGGAGGCTCAGGGGAGACCTTCTTGATCTCTACAACTACCTGCAAGGAGGTTGTACCCAGGTGGGGGTTGGTCTCTTCTCCCAGGCAAGCAGCACCAGAACAACAGGACACAGTCTCAAGCTGTGCCAGGGGAGGTTTAGGCTGGAGGTGAGGAGAAAGTTCTTCCCAGAAAGAGTAATTGGCCATTGGAATGTGCTGCCCAGGGAGGTGGTGGAGTCCCCATCCCTGGAGGTGTTCAGAAAAGGCTTGGATGTGGCCCTTGGAGCCATGGTTTAGTTGTCAGGAGGTGTTGGGTGATAGGTAATAGGTTGGACTTGATGATCTCTGAGGTCTTTTCCAACCTGGTTGATTCTGTGATCTCCAAGGACAATTCTTACAGCTTCCTGTTTTTTCTCCTCCATATCTGTCCTGTCCAAAGCCAGGAAGGGTTGGTATCTCCTTAGCTCTTGCTCTACCTCTGTCCCTGCTCTTGTGCCAGGCAGCTCATACCCATCTCCCCATCTCTTCCCTTCCATCTTTCCTCTCCCTCATTCTTCTTTGTGCTCCTTTGTGTGGGAGCTGGAACACGGCTGCAAAGATCTGAACAGCCTGGAATGGGGGCCAGCAGAGCTGCTAACATATCTCTGTTTCTTCTCCTCCCTCCCATATCTCTGTTCCTTCTCCTCCCTCCAGCTGTGAGGAAGAAAGAGAAGCAGCAGAAGTTTCACAATGAGCACGTTGCTGTCTGCCGTGGAAGGAGCTAGCTCTGCCTCCTGGAACCAGCCCAACAGGACAGTGCATAACAGGAGCTGGCATCACAGCCTGGAGGATGGGGACTACAAGTGGAGTGACTGTGAGGCTGGGCACTTCAGCGGCGTGGCTGTCACGCTGCTCACCTGCTCCTGCGGGCTGCTGGGCAACGGAGCTGCCCTGTGGCTCCTCTGCTCCCGTGCCTGCAGGAGCCCCATCACCACCTATGTCCTCAACCTGGCCATAGCCAACTCCACCTTCCTCCTCTCCATCACCATTGCCCTTGTGATGTTCTACACCCCGGAGTGCCTCTGCTGCAGGCTGGGCTCCCAGGACGTGGGCACTGTGTTGAACATCATCATCCTCTTTGCTTTCACCGCCAGCCTCTACCTCCTGGTGGCCTTCAGTGCCATGGTAACTCTGTCCATCCTCCCTTCATCTTGCTGCCCCTGCCATGGCTCCTGGCACTTGCCAGTGTGTGCCCTGCTCTGGGCCCTCTCCTTCATCCTCACCATGACTCTCTACTTGCACCCTGGAGCAGTGGTGGTCTTTGTCCTGAGTTACTTCTTCTCAGTGCTTGCCTTGACTATTTCTGGTCTAATCTTGCTTGCCAGGGTCTTGTGCTCCTCTCAGCAACATCCCCCAAGGAAGCTCTGTGTTGTGGTTCTGATAGCTGTCATCTTCTTCCCCTTCCTGACCGCTGATTTTTGGTACTGGCTCTTGCTAAGGCTGTTTGATTTTTCTGTTTTTGTCTTTGACACCTCTCTCCTGCTGGCCTGTGTGAACAGCACCATCAGCCCTGTCATCTTCTTCTTCCTTGGGAGCTGTGCAAACAGCTTCATGTTCTGTGGTAAGGCTTCTTTCCAGGGGGGTTTCGAAGCTGTAGCAGAGTCACCAAAGAGAAGCAAAGCTCCCAGAGAAAACCCAATGGAAACAATTCTTTGAGCCTCTGCAGCCCCTCCCTGAGGGAAGATCCTCAAGAGCTGCAGCCTTGAGTTTCAGGGCAAGACAAGGAGATGGTGTCAGTGTGGGTCTGGCTGGGCTTGAACAGGATTAAAAGCAACACAACAAAACTAAAGAGACTAGAGACTTATGAGTCCTGGGGGTCAGTTTTGGGTCCCTCACTCACACTTGGACATTGAGGGACTGGAGGGGCTCCAGAGAAGGGCAACAAAGCTGGGGAAGGGTCTGGAGAACAGGGCTGGGGAGCAGCAGCTGAGGGAGCTGGGGGTGTTGAGCCTGGAGCAAAGGAGGCTGAGGGGAGACCTTCTGGCTCTCTGCAGCTCCCTGCAAGGAGGCTGAAGCCAGGTGGGGGTTGGGCTCTTGTGCCAAAAAACAAGTGATGGGACAAGAGGTAAACAGTCTCAAGGTGCCCCAGGTGGGGTTTAGGTTGGACATGAGGAACAGCTTCTTCACTGGAAGGGCTGTCAAGGCTGGGCCAGGCTGCCCAGGGCAGTGGTGGAGTCTCCTTGTGCGAAGAACTTGCAACCCCCCCTGGCCATTGTGCTGCTGGGCAAGCTGCTGTGGGTGCCCTGCTGGGGCAGGGGGCTTGGACTAGAAGATTTCCAGAGGTTCTTTGCAACTCCCTGCAGTCTGTGATTCTGGGATTCCGTGATACAGGGAACTGGAAAGAAGACAGTGAGCTTTTGATAGAGAAATAAACCTCAACTGTCCTAATCTGCAAAAACTTTCTTAATAAACACTTCTTAGATGTTTTATCTGATCATCTGTCTTCAAAGCATGACTCACCACCCATGGGTTGTGCTTTTGCTTCTCTTTCTAAAGGCAGTGGCATGTTTGTTAGCCTTGGATTTAAGGGAGTGGGAGAAGGACTTCAGAGGCAGGGAAGTGGGTGGGTGAGTACAGGCTTCCCTGCCACCTGCAATGGCATCATGTCCCCTCTCAGGCTTTGTGCTTCCACCCCTCTTTCCCAGCAGTCTCCTCTCTGGTGGGATGCTGTGAGGTCCTTTCCTCCTGGTCTTTCCTCTACTCTCTCCCCTCTGCCTGCCCTCCACCTTACCAAGGAGGGGCTCTCCCTGTGTGCTCAGCTGTTCCTGAGGAAAGCTCTCAGCACACATGGGAATGTCCAGTGTCCTGGTTTGGTTCAGCTGGAGGCTTCCTGCAGCGAGATCCACCTCTGCTACCTGCAAACATCCCAGAGAGATGCCACCTGATCCCCACATCCTTCCTAGAACAAATGAGGACATCCTCACTGTCAACTGATGGTTCATCCCAGCTGCTGAAGATTGTGCTTATGGTGAGGTGCATCATGCTCTGGAGGTACCTGTCCTCCTCATAGACATGTCAGAGGCTGTGAAGCCAACCTTGCTCTGTTCACCAGTGGACACAGTCTCAAACTGCACTAGGAGAGGTTTAGACTTGAGGTGAGGAGAAAGTTCTTCACAGAGACAGCTGTTAGCCATTGGAATGTGCTGCCCAGGGAGTTGGTGGAGTCACCATCCCTGGAGGTGTTCAAGAGGGGATTGGACATGGCACTTGGTGCCATGGTTTAGTAGTCAATGAGGTCTTGGGTGACAGGTTGGACTTGATGACCTTTGAGGTCTTTTCCAACCTTGTTGATTCTATGATTCTATGACAATCCCTGTAGTGAAGCCCAGCTGTTGTTGATTCAACAGCCTTGGGGGTCAGAGTGTTGCAAACAAAGGACCCTGAATCTAATTTAGGAGTAGGAACAAAAAGATGCCTTAAGTAGGTAGTAAAAGATTGGTGCAATCAGAACTTCAGAGTTCGTGGTCAGTCATTGCAATGTCCATGAAGAGGAGCTGCTCAGCTCCTCCTGAGGCTGGCCAAGTTCAGGGTAGAGGCAGCAAAGGGTTTTCTCTTGACGCTGAAGCTGGGCAGCCAAAGGATGGCCCCAGTCCTCCCCAGCCCACGCAGGCAGGAAAGTCCCCAAGTTCTATGAAATCAAGAGGCTGTGTTAATTTTCACACTTCAGGCTCCTTTTGGTCACAGACATGGAGGTGTGTTCAATGGAGATGCTGAGAAATCTTTGCTGTGAGCAAAGAGAAGACAGGAGTTACTGTCTCTGACTTGCCAAGACCATCTGATCTGGTAATCCCCTGCCTTACTTCATGGCATGGCCTGGTGCCATGGCTGGGGAGGGTTTGGTGAGCTGAGTCAGAGCAGGTCTTGTCTCAGCCTCTGCAGCTGTCATTTGCCTGTTGTTGTTCTTCTTGCTGGCACCAGAGAGTTGATCTTTGGCATCACAGAGAGGATCTTTGGCACAGAAAGGTGCTCATTGGCATCAGACATCCTGAGATGTTCTGTCTTATCTCACCCTTCACCTTGAAATATTTCCTTTCCCAAACTGATGCCTTCTCTGGAGCCACAGCTCCCCTCATCTCCCTATCCAAGTTTGGAGGACAGGATATCATAAGCTTGGCTGAAGCAAGGCAGAGCCTGGAGTCCCCTTTGGGATTCTTCTCTCTATGGACAAAGCCTTTGTGGAGATATTAAAAAGTGAAACATCTTAAAACCCTCTCTTGGTTTTCCTGGAGGCACTGCAGCAGATTCCCTCTTCCCTTGCAGGGACTCTTGTTGAAAGACCTCAGCAGGGAGATGACATCCTCCAGGATCTCACCAGCCATCCATAGTCTGTTGCAACAAGCTGTGTTTCCTTGGAGCACAGCAAAAAAGCAGCACCTTGTGTGGACTTCTTGGCATGGACTTCAGTGCTGGGAACATGCCAGTTGGAATCCTCCAGCACTATCAAGCCCAGCTTTTTCTCAGGAGAGTTCAGCCCTGGAATTAAAGTGTGTGACAAATTCCTACCTCAAGAATGAGAATGCTCCTTTCATCCCCAGATCTGCAGCCTTACCTGATTCTGGTTGACAAGAGAGTTGGATGGGAGGGATTGATGGGCAGAGGTCAATGGGATGAGGCTCTACCAGGCCAAGTGCTAGGTCCTGTATTTCAGTCACAACAATGCCATGAAGGCTCCAGGCTGGGGGTAGAGTGGCAGGAAACTGCTACATCTGGAATCCTGGGGTCAGTTTTGGTCCTCTCACTCCAAGAATGACATTGAGGAGCTGGAGCAGGGTCAGAGAAGGGCAACCAAGCTGGGGCAGGGTCTGGAGAACAGGGCTGGTGAGGAGCAGCTGAGGGAGCTGGGGGTGTTGAGACTGGAAAGAAGGAGGCTGAGGGGAGAGCTTCTGGCTCTCTGCAGCTCCCTGCAAAGGAGACTGGAGCCAGGTGGGGGCTGGGTGCTCTTGTGCCAAGGAACAAGTGACAGGACAAGAGGAAATGGCCTAAAGTTGCTCCAGGGGAGGTTGGAACAATTTCTTCCCCCAAAGGGTTGTCAAGATGTGGCCCAGGCTGCCTGGGGTGGTGGTGGAGTCCCCATCCCTGGAGGGGTTTCAAAGCCCTGGAGATTTGGTGCTGAGGGACCTGGCAGTGTTGGGTTAAGGGCTGGACTCTGTGATCTTAAAGGACTCTTCAAACCTAAATGGTTCTATGATTCTATGATTGGTTTGTTGCACTTCTCATCAGCCAGGCTCTCTGCTGGCAACTCTACAGAAGAACTAGGATGTTCCAAGCCATCCATGCCCCTCTCCTGCCATCTAGAGGCACCAACCTCACAGATATTCATCAACCACCACAGGTGCCATGCTGGCTGTGTCCCTGGAGCCCTCTGAGCCCAGGTGTGGGTGAGCTGTGGGGTCTGGAGTTGATGGTCCTGCTCGGGGGAATCCCATCTGGGCTGGGGCTGGGAGAAGGATTTTGTTGCAGGCAAGTGGCCAGCTAGGCTCCGTTCATAGGAGTGTTCTGCTGGCTTCCAGCAGGCACTGGCTCTCTTAGGAGTCATTATCTTCCACCTCTTGTTGGGGAGGCAGCAGGTGTAGAGGCACAAGCAGCTCTGTCATCACACTGTCTCCATGCTGAACCTCCAGGGCCAGGAGGGGGCTGCACAACCCTGCAGAACAGCCACACTGATGCTTGGACCAGCAGCAATTGGCTCTGCTCCTTGATCAGCCTTTCACTTCTTCAGAGGAGCCAGGTTGCTGGCAAGATACCAGCATGATCCCCATGGCTTGCCTGTGTGGGCAATCCTTGCACAGCCCTGCCTTGCTTGAACAACAAACATCATAGTGTCATAGAGTGGTTTGGCTAAGAAGGGACCTTCAAGGTCATCTACTCCAATTCCCTGCTGTCATCAGGGACAGTTTCAACTAGAGCAGGGGTACAGACAACCTGACCTGGAATGCTTCCAGGGATGGGGCATCTGCCACCTCTCAGGGCGAACTCAGAAAATGATTCACCACACTCAGTGCAAAGTGAGATGGCCAAAGCTCCCCCAGGGCCTTCTGTGCTTCCTAATACCCAGACAAGAGAGCTCCACAGCACCACACAACTCATCTGCTGAGCCACAGGACAGAGAGTTTATTGGCTGGGGCCAGGGCAGGGACAAGCATTTCAGAGATGGGAACACAGCACAGGCACAGCTCCACCTCTCCAGGTCTCCTGAACAGGCAGGTCTCAGACACTGGTCTCCATCACAGCATCCGCAGGCACCTGGCTCCTCTCCTCACTGGTGGCTTCCTCTTCAAACAGTCTTTGGAAGGCAACTTTGACAGAGCATTGGAAGCAGCACTGCTGGCAGCTGCCCACCAGGAGGTAAAGGAGAGGATTGATGGAGCTGTTCAGTGAGGTCAGCAGAAGAGAAATGACAAAAAACCCTGTTGTAAAATCAAGAAGGAAATTTGACACAGTGAAAGGAAGTCCAAAGATGAACAGGAAGAGGACGCTGAGCAGGACAGCAACATAGAGTTTGCCTGGGTGTCGTCTCTGGGAGCCACATCGCAGTTTGATGAACAGGGCCAGGTTGGAAAGCAACGGGATGAAAGAGAACAGAACAAAATTCACAATGTTCAAAACACTGAACACTTTACCAGTACTTTCAGTAAAACTCCGAGCCAGAAACAGCAGCAGAAGAAAAAGTGCAGCAAGAGCCCAGATCACCCCACAGAGGATGCCTGACAAATGCTTAGGGCGGTGACACCGGTACCAAACCGGGAACCAAACAGCCAGGCAGCGCTCCACGCTCATGGCTGTCAGCAGATACATGCCAGCAAAATAGCAAAACAGGAACACCCATAAAGAGAAATACAGGCTCAGGAAGAGATCATCACTAAAAATGCAATTTACTTCTGCAATAATAAATGTTGTAGAAAAAAGAAGAAGGATCAGGAGCAGAGAGAAGTCAGCGATGGCCAGGTTCAGGACATAGACAGTGAAGGGATTCCGCTTCATGCGGAAGCCCAGGAGCCACAGGACCACCACATTCCCCACAAGTCCACACAAGCAGATACAGGAGAAGCCACCTAAAATTACGTAGTAGGCATAATTTGGACTTGCACACTCATTGGGGTGAATCTTTTCCCAATCTGCAGATCCAGCAGTCATGTTCCTCAGTGAGAGGTCTGCTGTGATGTTCTCCTCCACAACAAATGCCCCTGCGGCCCCCTAGGAGAGATGAGGAAGGAGAAGGAAATGAGAGGTTTGGTGCGTCCAGCATTCACCATCTTCCCCCACTGCCCCACGTCAGCCTGAGGCTGCCCTATGAAGAACTCAAGCCTTGTGCCCAGGACAGGCTCCAATCCCTCCAGTCCTCTCCCAGGTCGGAAGGCTTCACACACCTACCTGTCCCCAACCTCTGACCTCTTGTTGAGTGGTGCTTCTGCAGGAGCTCCAGCACACAGGGTCTCTGTGGGCCGTCCAGACTTGACAGCAGAGAAAGGATGGTGATGTCTGCTGGGGCCAGCCACTGTGCTCCAGCCTCGTTCTTCGTGCCTGAGGAGCAGATCTTTGCCCACAGATCACACCCCCTGCTCAAGTGACTCCCCTCACAATCTCATCACATCAGTGACAGCTTCCCCTCACATGTCCCATGGACAGAGATCTTGTCAGCAGGACTTGGTCAGCCCATCCCCTTCCTGCCCTCCTGCCATCCTACTGCATTGTCCTGCCATATCAGTGTCTCAGGGCCCACTGTGTGTGCCTACTGCTGGACCAAGAGACCCTCCACACTGGGCCATCACCAGTGTGTGGACATTGACAGCATAAGGGCTTCACCTGCTCCCTCTGGTGATACCTCCACCTGAGGAATAGCATCACAGCTTGTGTCTGTGGTTCCATAGGGCTGGAAATGGGACTTGAGCTGCAAGGCTCTTCTCTCTGCAAACCTCATCCATCAGCACGATGGAGACAGCTCACTTTGCTCTCTGTTTCTTTGTAAATTTAGAATTCTCTTTATGACTCTGTCCCTTTCTCTCTTTTTCTTTCATGCTCTCTTGCTTTTTCATTTTTACTCTCTTTGTCTTGCTCTCTCTCTCCCATTCTCTCTCACACAGTGTCATTCTCAGGTTCCTTCTCTCTTTCTCCAAACTCAAGCTCACCCCATCTCCCACTCCCCATACCACTCATCTCACACCACACAGCATCACCCCTGCCCTTACCCACATCTCCAGGCCTTTGGGCACAGCCCTGCCTTGCTTGATCAACACAGCTGGGGAACGCTCCCCCTGGGACCTATGTGGCAGGCCTGCCACAAGCAAGAGAGCTCCAAAACACCACACATCTCATTTGCTCAGCCACAGCACACAGAACTTCTGGGCTGGGGTCAGGACAGGGATGGGAACAGCATTGGGGACCCTGCATGGGCACAACCTGTAATGCTCTGGTCCTCCCGTTCCCAAGCCTGGCCAGCAGCCGGTTCGTGGTACCTGTGTTACAGTTCAAAGGATTCCCTTGGAGCAAAGGAAGGCAAAACGACACCAAGGGGCTGATGAACTGAGTTTATTAGATGGAACCCGGAGCAGAGGGAAAATGGGAGGGAACAGCAGTAGGCAAAACACACCTGCAAGAGAAGGGCTATCACCATTTCCCTGCCTTGAACATGGGCACATTATCGCAGGAGCAGTTCCGAGTTTTTGGCGGTGGCGGGGAGCAGGGCCGAGCTTCGTGGCTTGTGTCCGGGCGGCAGGCAGCGAGCGGGGCCGGGCGGAGCGGCGCCGGCAGTGGGAGCGGAGAGGCGCCCGGTGGCTGCCTGCCGCGGAGCCCTCTGGACCCGCAGGCAGTGGCGAAGGGAGCGGTGCGGGGCCCTGCAGAGTAGGCAGCGCGGAGCGGCGGGGGAAGGGGGGAGAAGGAGAGTGGAGCATAACCGAGGCTTCCTCTGGCCCCCTGCCCCCTTCTGCTTGCCTGGAAGTCGACCCTTATCCCCCATTCCCCCCATACCCAAGGCTGTGCTGAGCGCCATGTGCACACCGGCTCTTCAGTAGCCCTGTTTGAAACAATGAAAACACCTGGAGTGGGACACCTGTGTGCCAGGCTCCACATCTCCAGGCCTCCTGGATAGCAGGGCTTCAGACACTGGTTTCCATCACAGCATCCCCAGGCTCCTGGCTCCTCTCCTCGTTCGTGGCTCCCTCTTCAAACAGCCTTAGCAAAGCAGCTCTGATGGAGCATTGGAACCCGCGCTGCCGGCAGCTGCCCACCAGGAAGTAAATGACAGGATTGATGGAGCTGTTCAGTGAGGTCAGCAGAATAGAGATATAAAATATATGTGGATAAAAGTTAAAAATAAAACCCTCCACGCTGAAAGGAAACCCTAAGACTACCAGGAAGAGGACACTGAGCAGGACAGCAACATAGAGTTTGCCTGGGTGTCGTCTCTGGGAGCCACATCGCAGTTTGATGAACAGGGCCAGGTTGGAAAGCAATGGGATGAAAGCAAACAAAACAAAATTCACAATGCTGAAAATATAAAGGATATGGTAATTCCATGTACCAAGACCATAAGGAAGAAACACTGAGGAAACAAAGAGTATAGCGAGAGTCCAGAGCAACCCACACATGATGGCTGAGCAGTGCCTTGAGCGGTGGCACCGGTACCAAACTGGGAACAAAGCAGCCAGACAGCGCTCCACGCTCATGGCTGTCAGCAGATACATGCCAGCCACATAACAAAACAGGAACATAACGAACAGGATACCATCAGTTAAACCAAACACCCTATAGTCAATACAATAGACCCATGAAATAAAGTAGAGTGTAAATCTTGCAAGCAGGGTCAGGAGCAGAGAGAAGTCAGCGATGGCCAGGTTCAGGACATAGACGGTGAAGGGATTCTTCTTCATGCGGAAGCCCAGGAGCCACAGGACCACCGCATTGCCCACAAGTCCACACACACAGATGCAAGTACAGACACAGGCAATTATAAGGATGTCATATATTGGACTTTCACACCTCATGTAATTGTAGGCTTCAGGTTCTGGATATGTTGTAATTGTGTATGTTAGAGAGAGGTCTGTTGGGATGGTCTCCTCCATGGCTAGTGACCCTGCCCTGCGTGGCTGCCTTCTCTTTCTCCCACCACGTCCTAGAGGACACAAAGAAGGAGAAGGAAACAAGGAACACTGCTGTTCTCATCATGTGCCATCTTTCCTCATGACCCCACACCAGCCCCAAACTGCTTGATGAAGGACCCTGCACCTGTTATGACCAGTGCCCACCCATCCAATCCTCTCTCTGGAGAGGAGGCATTACTCACCTGTGCAATAAAGGTCTCCTACTGCTTGGTGCTCCAGGGAACACCAGTGGTGCTGCAAGAGTTCCAGCACACAAGGCCTCTGTGGAGCTTCCAGGCCTGACAGGACAAAGAGATTGAAGATGGCTGCTGGGGACACCTGCTCCTCAACCTCCTTCTTCGTGCCTGAGGAGCAGATCTTTGCCCACATGTGATCATCCCGAGCTCAAGAGACTCCCCTCACTATCTCATCACATCAGTGACAGCTTCCCCTCACATGTCCCATGGATGATGATCTTGTCAGCAGGACTTGGTCATGCTATCCTCTTTGTCTCCTCCTGCTCTCCTTCTTTATTTCTTTTTCTCCCTTTCTGTCTTTGTATCTCCCCATGTCTCTCTCCTGCAATCTCTTCTCAGTTTTCTTCTGTCTTTCTCCAAACTCAGGCTCACCCCATCTCTCACTACCTGCTCCACACAACACCATCACTGCCATTACTCATTTCTCCAGCCCTATGGACACAGCCCTGCCTTGCTTGATGCCTTCTTTGGGGAAGGCTCTCCCTGGGACCCATGTGTCAGGCCTGCCCCAAGCAAAAGAGCCCCAAAACACCACACATGTCATCTGCTCAGCCACAGCACACAGAGTTTCTGGTCTGCAGTCAGGGCAGGGATGGGCATTGCAGTAGGAAACACAGCCCTGCTACAGCCTCTTGTCATGACCTGGAAGGCAAAACGACACCAAGGGGCTGATGAACTGAGTTTATTAGATTGGACCCGGAGCAGAGGGAAAATGTGAGGGAAAAGCAGTGGGCAAAACACACCTGCAAGAGAAGGGCTATCACCATTTCCCTGCCTTGAACATGGGCACATTGTCGCAGGAGCAGTTCCGAGTTTTTGGTGGTGGGGGGGAGCAGGGCCGAGCTTCGTGGCTTGTGTCCGGGGGGCAGGCAGCGAGCGGGGCCGGGCGGAGCGGCGCCGGCAGTGGGAGCGGAGAGGCGCCCGGTGGCTGCCTGCCGCGGAGCCCTCTGGACCCGCAGGCAGTGGCGAAGGGAGCGGTGCGGGTCCGCGCAGAGTAGGCAGTGAAGAGCGGCGTGAGAAGTGGGGAGGTGGAGACCGGACTTGAGCGGAGCAGAGCCGAGCCGAGGCTTCCTCCGGCCCCCTGCTCCCTCCTGCTTCCCTGGAAGTCTGCCCTTTTCCCCCACTCCTCCCATACCCAGAGCTGTGCAGAGCGCCATGCCCACATCGGCCGTTCAGTAGCACTGTTTGAGGCAATGAAAACACTTGGAGTGGGACACCTGTGTGCCAGGCTCCACATCCCCAGGCCTCCTTGCCAGCAGGGCTTCAGACACTCGTCTCCATCACAGCATCCCCAGGCACATGGCTCCTCTCCTCACTAGTGGCACCCTCATCAAACAGTCTTTGGAAAGCAACTCTGATGGAGCATTGGATCCGACAGTGCTGGCAGCTGCCCACCAGGAAGTAAATGACAGGATTGATGGAGCTGTTCAGTGAGGCCAGCAGAAAAGATACATAAAAATCTTTTGGATAATAAAAAGAAATGAAAATCTCCACACTGAAAGGAAATCCTAAGAGGACCACGAAGAGGACACTGAGCAGGACAGCAACATAGAGTTTGCCTGGGTGTCGTCTCTGGGAGCCACATCGCAGTTTGATGAACAGGGCCAGGTTGGAAAGCAATGGGATGGAAGCAAACAGGGCAATATTCACAATGCTTAAAACACTTTGGGTATGGTAACAGTCTATGCTGAAAGGACAAGCAAGAAACAGCAAAGTAACAAAAAGAGCAGCTAGGGTCCAGAGCAACCCACACATGATGGCTGAGCAGTGCCTTGAGCGGTGGCACCGGTACCAAACTGGGAACACAGCAGCCAGGCAGCGCTCCACGCTCATGGCTGTCAGCAGATACATGCCAGCCAAATAACAAAACAGGAACATAACGAACAGGATAGCATTAGCTAAGTGAAACTCTGTATAGTCAATACAATAGACCCATGGAATAAAGTAGAGTGTAAATTTTGCAAGCAGGATGAGGAGCAGAGAGAAGTCAGCGATGGCCAGGTTCAGGACATAGACGGTGAAGGGATTCTTCTTCATGTGGAAGCCCAGGAGCCACAGGACCACCGCATTGCCCACAAGTCCACACACACAGATGCAAGTGAAGACACAGGCAATTATAAGGATGTCATATATTGGACTTTTACACCAAATGTAATCGTAGTCTTCAGGTTCTGGATATGTTGTAATTGTGTATGTTAGAGAGAGGTCTGTTGGGATGGTCTCCTCCATGGCTAGTGACCCTGCCCTGCGTGGCTGTCTTCTCTTTCTCCCACCACGTCCTAGGAGAGACAAAGAAGGAGAAGGAAACGAGGAACACTGCTGTTCTCATCATGTGCCATCTTTCCTCATGACCCCACACCAGCCCCAAGCTGCTTGATGAAGGACCCTGCACCTGTTATGACCAGTGCCCACCCATCCAATCCTCTCTCTGGAGAGGAGGCATTACTCACCTGTGCAATAAAGGTCTCCTACCGCTTGGTGCTCCAGGGAACACCAGTGGTGCTGCAAGAGTTCCAGCACACAAGGCCTCTGTGGAGCTTGCAGGCCTGACAGGACAAAGAGATTGATGATGGCTGCTGGAGACACCTGCTCTTCAACCTCCTTCTTCGTGCCTGAGGAGCAGATCTTTGCCCACATGTGATCATCCCGAGCTCAAGAGACTCCCCTCACTATCTCATCACATCAGTGACAGCTTCCCCTCACATGTCCCATGGATGATGATCTTGTCAGCAGGACTTGGTCATGCTATCCTCTTTGTCTCCTCCTGCTGTCCTTCTTTATTTCTTTTTCTCCCTTTCTGTCTTTGTATCTCCCCATGTCTCTCTCCTGCAATCTCTTCTCAGTTTTCTTCTGTCTTTCTCCAAACTCAAGCTCACCCCATCACTCACTACCTGCTCCACACAACACCATCACTGCCATTACTCATTTCTCCAGCCCTATGGACACAGCCCTGCCTTGCTTGATGCCTTCTTTGGGGAAGGCTCTCCCTGGGACCCATGTGTCAGGCCTGCCCCAGGCAAAAGAGCCCCAAAACACCACACATGTCATCTGCTCAGCCACAGCACACAGAGTTTCTGGTCTGCAGCCAGGGCAGGGATGGGCATTGCAGTAGGAAACACAGCCCTGCTACAGCCTCTTGTCATGACCTGGAAGGCAAAACGACACCAAGGGGCTGATGAACTGAGTTTATTAGATTGGACCCGGAGCAGAGGGAAAATGGGAGGGAAAAGCAGTGGGCAAAACACACATGCAAGAGAAGGGCTATCACCATTTCCCTGCCTTGAACATGGGGGCATTGTCGCGGGAGCAGTTCCGAGTGTTTTGGCGGTGGGGGGGAGCAGGGCCGAGCTTCGTGGCTTGAGTCCGGGCGGCAGGCAGCGAGCGGGGCCGGGCGGAACGACGCCGGGGGTGGGAGCGGAGAGGCGCCCGGTGGCTGCCTGCCGCGGAGCCCTCTGGACCCGCAGGCAGTGGCGAAGGGAGCGGTGCGGGGCCGTGCAGAGTAGGCGGTGAAGAGCGGCGGGGGAAGGGGGGAGGTGGAGACCGGACCTGAGCGGAGCGGAGCCGAGCCGAGCCGAGGCTTCCTCTGGCCCCCTGCTCCCTCCTGCTTCCCTGGAAGTCTGCCCTTTTCCCCCACTCCCCCCATACCCAGAGCTGTGCAGAGCGCCATGCCCACATCGGCCATTCAGTAGCACTGTTTGAAACAATGAAAACAGTTGGAGTGGGACACCTCTATGCCAGGCTCCACCTCTCCAGGCCTCCTTGCCAGTAGGGCTTCAGACGCAGGTCTCCATCACAGCATCCCCAGGCACTTGGCTTCTCTCCTCATTGGCGGCTCCCTCTTCAAACAGTCTTTGGAAGGCAACTGTCAAAGAGCATTGGAATCGGTGCTGCCGGCAGCTCCCCAGCAGGAAGTAAATGACAGGATTGATGGAGCTGTTCAGTGAGGCCAGCAGAAAAGAAATGTGAAATGGTCGTCCATAAACATGATAAAGGAAACTCTCCACACTGAAAGGAAATCCTAAGAGGACCACGAAGAGGACACTGAGCAGGACAGCAACATAGAGTTTGCCTAGGTGTCGTCTCTGGGAGCCACATCGGAGTTTGATGTACAGGGCCAGGTTGGAAAGCAATGGGATGAAGGAGAAGAGAACAAAATTCACAATGCATAAAACGTATAGGATGTGGCCAAAGACACTACCAAAAGGATCGAGAAGAAACACCAAAGCAACAAAAAGGGCAGGAAGAGTCCAGAGCACTCCACACATGATGGCTGAGCTGTGCTTTGGGCGGTGGCACTGGTACCAAACTGGGAACAAAGCAGCCAGGCACTGCTCCACACTCATGGCTGTCAGCAGATACATGCCAGCAAAATAGCCCAACAGGAAGAGAAGGAACAGACTATGATCTATAAGGAGAAAATCACCATAGTCAATACAATAGACTGCTGAAAGAAGAAGGAAGGTAAATTCTGCAAGAAGGATCAGGAGCAGAAGGAAATCAGCAATGGCCAGGTTCAGGACATAGACAGTGAAGGGATTCTGCTTCATGCGGAAGCCCAGGAGCCACACGACCCCCACATTCCCCACAAGCCCACACAAGGAGATGCAAGAACAGACACAGGCAATTATCAAGACATCCTCTGATACTCTTGGACAGCGATCATAATTAGATTCTTCAAGTTCTGGATATGTTGTAGTCGTGTATCTTAGAGAGAGGTCTGTTGGGATGGTCTCCTCCATGGCTAGTGACCCTGCCCTGCGTGGCTGCCTTCTCTTTCACCCACCACGTCCTAGGAGAGACAAAGAAGGAGAAGGAAACGAGGAACATTGCTGTTCTCAGCATGTGCCATCTTTCCTCACGACCCCACACCAGCCCCAAGCTGCTTGATGAAGGACCCTGCACCTGTTATGACCAGTGCCCACCCATCCAATCCTCTCTCTGGAGAGGAGGCATTACTCACCTGTGCAATAAAGGTCTCCTACCGCTTGGTGCTCCAGGGAACACCAGTGGTGCTGCAAGAGTTCCAGCACACAAGGCCTCTGTGGAGCTTGCAGGCCTGACAGGACAAAGAGATTGATGATGGCTGCTGGAGACACCTGCTCTTCAACCTCCTTCTTTGTGCCTGAGGAGCAGATCTTTGCCCACATGTGATCATCCCGTGCTCAAGAGACTCCCCTCACAATCTCATCACATCAGTGACAGCTTCCCCTCACATGTCCCATGGATGATAATCTTGTCAGCAGGACTTGGTCATGCTATCCTCTTTGTCTCCTCCTGCTGTCCTTCGTTATTTCTTTTTCTCCCTTTCTGTCTTTGTATCTCCCCATGTCTCTCTCCTGCAATCTCTTCTCAGTTTTCTTCTGTCTTTCTCCAAACTCAGGCTCACCCCATCACTCACTACCCGCTCTACACAACACCATCACAGCCATTACTCATTTCTCCAGCCCTATGGACACAGCCCTGCCTTGCTTGATGCCTTCCTTGGGGAAGGCTCTCCCTGGGACCCATGTGTCAGGCCTGCCCCAGGCAAAAGAGCCCCAAAACACCACACATGTCATCTGCTCAGCCACAGCACACAGAGTTTCTGGTCTGCAGCCAGGGCAGGGGTGGGCATTGCAGTAGGAAACACAGCCCTGCTACAGCCTCTTGTCATGACCTGGAAGGCAAAACGACACCAAGGGGCTGATGAACTGAGTTTATTAGATTGGACCCAGAGCAGAGGGAAAATGGGAGGGAAAAGCAGTGGGCAAAACACACCTGCAAGAGAAGGGCTATCACCATTTCCCTGCCTTGAACATGGGAGCAAGCGTCTCCCCTCACAATCTCATCACATCAGTGACAGCTTCCCCTCACATGTCCCATGGACGGAGATCTTGTCAGTGGAACTTGGTCATGCCACCCTCTATGTCTTCTCCTGCTGTCCTCCTGTTTCATCCCACCACATGAGGCTTACCCTCCTAACAGTGTGTGTGCCTGCTGCTGGACCAAGAGACCCTCCACACTGGGCCGTCACCACTGTGTGAACACCAACAGCATAAGGGCTTCACCTGCTGCTTGTGGTGAAATCCCCAACGGAGGAATAGCCTCAGAGATTGTGTCTGTGATTCCATAGGGCTGGAAATGGGACTTAAGCTACAAGGCTCTTCTCTCTGCAAACCTCATCCATCAGCACGATGGAGACAGCTCACTTTGCTCTCTGTTTCTTTGTAAATTTCCAATTATCTTTGTCTCTGCCCCTTTCTCTCTTTTTCTTTCATGTTCTCTTGCTTTTTCTTTCCTTCTTCCTATGTCTTGCTCTCTCTCTCCCATTCTCTTTCACAAAGTGTCATTCTCAGGTTCTTTCTCTTATTCTCCAAACTCAAGCTCACCCCATCTCTCACTCCCCATACCACTCATCCCACACCACACATCATCACCCCTGCCCTTGCCCATTTCTCCAGCCCTTTGGGCAAAGCTCTACCTTGCTTGATCAACACAGCTGGGGAAGGCTCCCCCTGGGACCCATGTGTCAGGCCTGCCCCAGGCAAGAGAACCCCAAAACACCACACATCTCATTTTGCTCAGCCACAGCACACAGAGTTTCTGGTCTGCAGCCAGTGCAAGGATGAGCATTGCAGTAGGGAGCACAGCCCTGCTAGAGCCTCTTGTCATGACCTGGTCCTCCCCTTCCCAAGCCTGGCCAGCAGCCGGTGCAGTGTAGCTGTGTTACGGTTCAAAGGATTCCCTTGGAGAAAAGGAAGGCAAAACGACACCAAGGGGCTGATGAACTGAGTTTATCAGATGGAACCCGGAGCAGAGGGAAAATGGGAGGGGAAATCAGTGGGCAAAACACACCTGCAAGAGAAGGGCTATCACCATTTCCCTGCCTTGAACATGGGCACATTGTCGCAGGAGCAGTTCCGAGTTTCTTGGCGGCGGGGGGAGCAGGGCCGAGCTTCGTGGCTTGTGTCCGGGCGGCAGGTGCGAGCGGGGCCGGGCGGAACGACGCCGGGGGTGGGAGCGGAGAGGCGCCCGGTGGCTGCCTGCCGCGGAGCCCTCTGGACCCGCAGGCAGTGGCGAAGGGAGCGGTGCGGGGCCCTGCAGAGTAGGCAGCGCGGAGCGGCGGGGGAAGGGGGGAGGAGGAGACCGGAGCCGAGCCGAGGCTTCCTCTGGCCCCCTGCTCCCTCCTGCTTCCCTGGAAGTCGGCCCTTATCCCCCACTCCCCCCATGCCCAGAGCTGTGCAGAGCGCCATGTGCACACCGGCCCTTCAGTAGCCCTGTTTGAAACAATGAAAACACCTGGAGTGGGACACCTGTGTGCCAGGCTCCACAGCTCCAGGCCTCCTCGATAGCAGGGCTTCAGACACTGGTCTCCATCACAGCATCCCCAGGCTCCTGGCTCCTCTTCTCACTGGTGGCACCCTCTTCAAACAGCCTTAGCAAAGCAACTCTGATGGAGCATTGGAACCGGCGCTGCCGGCAGCTGCCCACCAGGAAGTAAATGACAGGATTGATGGAGCTGTTCAGTGAGGCCAGCAGAATCAAAGTATAAAATCGATGTGGAGAAAAGCCAGAAGTAAAACCCTCCACGCTGAAAGGAAACCCTAAGGCAACCAGGAAGAGGACACTGAGCAGGACAGAAACATAGAGTTTGCCTGGGTGTCGTCTCTGGGAGCCACATCGGAGTTTGATGAACAGGGCCAGGTTGGAAAGCAATGTGATGGAAGCGAACAGAGCAAAATTCACAATGCTGAAAATATAAACAATATGGTAATTCCATGTACCAAGAGTATAAGGAAGAAATATTGAGGAAACAAAGAGTATTGCGAGAGTCCAGAGCAACCCACACATGATGGCTGAGCAGTGCCTTGAGCGGTGGCACCGGTACCAAACTGGGAACACAGCAGCCAGGCAGCGCTCCACGCTCATGGCTGTCAGCAGATACATGCCAGCCAAATAACAAAACAGGAACATAATTAACAGGATAGCATTAGCTAAACGAAACTCTGTATAGTCAATGCAATAGACCCATGGAATAAAGTAGAGTGTAAATTTTGCAAGCAGGATGAGGAGCAGAGAGAAGTCAGCGATGGCCAGGTTCAGGACATAGACGGTGAAGGGATTCTTCTTCATGCGGAAGCCCAGGAGCCACAGGACCACCGCATTGCCCACAAGTCCACACACACAGATGCAAGTACAGACACAGGCAATTATAAGGATGTCGTATATTGGACTTTTACACCAAATGTAATTGTAGTCTTCAGGTTCTGGATATGTTGTAGTCGTGTATCTTAGAGAGAGGTCTGTTGGGATGGTCTCCTCCATGGCTAGTGACCCAGCCCTGCGTGGCTGCCTTCTTTTTCACCCACCACGTCCTAGGAGAGACAAAGAAGGAGAAGGAAACGAGGATCATTGCTATTCTCAGCACTTGCCATCTTTCCTCATGACCCCACAACAGGCCCAAGCTGTTTGATGAAGTGCCCTCTCTCCTGTAATACTTATGACCAGTGCCCACCCATCCAATCATTTCCCTGGACAGGAGGCATGTCTCACCTGCCCAAATCTGGTCTCATACATCTTTGAATTCCTTGGAACAGTGCTGCTGCTGCAGGAGCTCAAATACATAGGTCCTGTGTGGAGCTTCCAGGCCTGACAGGACAATGAGATTGATAATGGCTGCTGGAGACACCTGCTGTTCTTCAGCCTCCTTCTTCGTGTCTGAGAAGCAGATCTTGGACCACAGATCACACCCCCTGCTCAAGTGACTCCCCTCACAATCTCATCACATCGGTGACAGCTTCCCCTCACATGTCCCATGGACAGAGATCTTGTCAGCAGGACTTGGTCATGCCACCCCCTTCCTGCCCTCCTGCCATCCTACTGCATTGTCCCTCCATATCAGTGTCCCAGGGCCCACTGTGTGTGCCTGATGCTGGACCAAGGGACCCTCCACTCTGGGCCATCATCTGTGTGTGGACATTGACAGCATAAGGGCTTCACCTGCTGCCTCTGGTGATATCTCCACCTGAGGAATAGCATCACAGCTTGTGTCTGTGGTTCCATAGGGCTGGAAATGGGACTTGAACTGCAAGGGTCTTATCTCTGCAAACCTCATCCATCAGCATGATGGAGACAGCTCACTTTGCTCTCTGTTTCTTTGTAAATTTCCAATTCTCTTCATGTCTTTGTCTCTCTCTTTCATTCATGCTCTCTTGCTTTTTCGTTTGTCCTCTCTTTGTCTTGCTCTCTCTCTCCCATTCTCTTTCACACAGTGTCATTCTCAGGTTCCTTCTCTCTTACTCCAAACTCAAGCTCACCCCATCTCTCACTCCCCATACCACTCATCCCACACCACACAGCATCATCCCTGCCCTTACCCATATCTCCAGCCCTTTGGGCACAGCCCTGCCTTGCTTGATCAACACAGCTGGGGAAGGCTCCCCCTGGGACCCATGTGTCAGGCCTGCCTCAGGCAAGAGAGCTCCAAAACACCACACATCTCATTTGCTCAGCCACAGCACACAGAGCTTCTGGGCTGGGGCCAGAACAGGGATGGGCACTGCAGTAGGGACTCTGCATGGGCACAACCTGTAATGCTCTGGTCCACCCCTTCCCAAGCCTGGCCAGCAGCAGGTGCAGGGTAGCTTTGTTACGGTTCAAAGGATTCCCTTGGAGCAAAGGAAGGCAAAACGACACCAAGTGGCTGATGAACTGAGTTAATTAGATGGAACCCGGAGCAGAGGGAAAATGGGAGGGAAAAGCAGGGGGCAAAACGCACCTGCAAGAGAAGGGCTATCACCATTTCCGAGGATCCGAGGCCTTCTTGCCATAAGAGCTTCACACGCTGGTGTCCATCACAGCATCCCCAGGCACCTGGCTCCTCTCCTCACCTGCAGCTTCCTCTTCAAACAGTCTTCGGAAGGCACCTTGGATGGAGCATTGGAAGCGGCACTGGCTGTAGCTCCCCACCAGGAAGTAAATGACAGGATTGATGGAGCTGTTCAGTGCGGCCAGCAGAAAAGAAAAGTACACTGGATGTCTATGGAAATAATGCAGGAAAATCTCCACAGTGAAAGGAAACCAGAAGACAATCAGGAAGAGGACACTGAGCAGCACAGCAACATAGAATTTGCCTGGGTGTCGTCTCTGGGAGCCACATTGGAGTTTGATGAAGAGAACCAGGTTAGAAAGCAGTGGGAGGGAAGAGAACAGGGCAATATTCACAATGTTTAAAACACTGGATACTCCATCACAGCTTGCAGTAGAAACACAAGTCAGGATCATCATCAGAAGAAAAAGTGCAGGGAGAACCCAGAGCATCCCACACAGGATGCCTGGGAAATGCTTTGAGCAGTGGCACCGGTACCAAACTGGGAACAAAGCAGCCAGGCATTGCTCCATGCTCGTGGCTGTCAGCAGATACATGCCCACCAAATAAAATACCAGGAAGAGAGGTAACAGGATAGCATTGCCTAAATTGAACTCCTTATAGTCAAAACAGCAGACCAATGAAATAATGTATAGTATAAATCTTGCACCAAGAACCAGGAGCAGAGAGAAGTCAGTGATGGCCAGGTTCAGGACATAGACAGTGAAGGGATTCTGCTTCATGCAGAAGCCCAGGACCCACATGATCACCACATTGCCTACAAGTCCACACACACAGATGCAAGTGAAGAAACAGGCAATTATAATGATGGCATAACTTGGTGGTTTACACCTAATGAAACTGTAGTCTCCAGGTTCTAGAGATGTTGTATTTGTTTATATTAGAGAGAGGTCTGTTGGGATGGTCTCCTCCATGGCTAGCGACCCAGCCCTGCGTGGCTGCCTCCTCTTTCTCTCACTATATCCTAGGAGAGGCAATGAAGGAGAAGGAAATGAGGAACATTGATGTTCTCAGCACTTGCCAACTTTCCTCACGACCCCACACCAGCCCCAAATTGCTTGATGAAGGACCCTGCACCTGTCATGCTTATGACCAGTGCCCACCCATCCAATCCTCTGCCCAGAGAGGAGGCATCACTCACCTGCACAGTAAAGATCTCCTACTGTTTGGTGCTGCTGGGAACAGTGTTGCTGCTGCAGTAGCTCTGGCACACAGGTCCTCTGTGGAGCTTCCAGGCCTGACAGGACAAAGAGATTGATGATGGCTGCTGGGGACACTCGCTCAGCTTCAGCTTCCTTCTTCGTGCCCAAGGAGCAGATCTTTGCCCACAGATCACATCCCGTGCTCCAAAACACCACACATCTCATCTGCTCAGCCACAGCACACAGAGTTTCTGGTCTGCAGCCAGTGCAAGGATGAGCATTGCAGTAGGGAACACAGCGCTGCTACAGCCTCTTCTCATGACCTGGTCCTCCCCTTCCCAAGCCTGGCCAGCAGCCGGTGCAGGGTAGCATTGACATAATACAACTACCTGAAGGGAGGTTGTAGACAGGCGGATGATGGTCTCTTCTCCCAGGCACCCAGTAACAGAACAAGAGGACACAGTCTCAGGCTGCGCCAGGGGAGGTTCAGGTTGGATGTTAGGAAGAAGTTCTATACAGAAAGAGTGATTGCGCTATGGAATGGGCTGCCCGGGGAGCTGGTGGAGTCGCCGTCATTGAGGGTGTTCAGAAGGAGACTTGATGGGGTGCTTGGTGCCATGGGTTAGCTGTTTGGGTGGGTTGGATTGGTTGATGGGTTGGACATGATGATCTTGAAGGTCTCTTCCAACCTGGTTTTGTTTATTCTAATAAAGGTTCAAAGGATTCCCTTGGAGGAAAGGAAGGCAAAACGACACCAAGGGGCTGATGAACTGAGTTTATTAGATGGAACCCGGAGAAGAGAGAAAATGGGAGGGAAAAGCAGTGGGCAAAACACACCTGCAAGAGAAGGGCTATCACCATTTCCCTGCCTTGAACATGGGCACATTGTCGCAGGAGCAGTTCCGAGTGTTTTGGCGGTGGGGGGGAGCAGGGCCGAGCTTCGTGGCTTGTGTCCGGGCGGCAGGTGCGAGCGGGGCCGGGCGGAGCGGCGCCGGCAGTGGGAGCGGAGAGGCGCCCGGTGGCTGCCTGCCGCGGAGCCCTCTGGACCCGCAGGCAGTGGCGAAGGGAGCGGTGCGGGGCCCTGCAGAGTAGGCAGCGCGGAGCGGCGGGGGAAGGGGGGAGGAGGAGACCGGAGCCGAGCCGAGGCTTCCTCTGGCCCCCTGCTCCCTCCTGCTTCCCTGGAAGTCGGCCCTTATCCCCCACTCCCCCCATACCCAGAGCTGTGCAGAGTGCCATGTGCACACCGGCCATTCAGTAGCACTGTTTGAAACAATGAAAACACCTGGAGTGGGACACCTGTGTGCCAGGCTCCACATCTCCAGGCCTCCTCGATAGCAGGGCTTCAGACACTGGTCTCCATCACAGCATCCCCAGGCTCCTGGTTCCTCTCCTCACTCGTGGCTCCCTCTTCAAACAGCCTTAGCAAAGCAGCTCTGATGGAGCATTGGAACCGGCGCTGCCAGCAGCTGCCCACCAGGAAGTAAATGACAGGATTGATGGAGCTGTTCAGTGAGGCCAGCAGAATCGACGTATAATATCGTTGTGGAGAAAAGTCAGAGATAAAACCCTCGGTGCTGAAAGGAAACCCTAAGGCAACCAGGAAGAGGACACTGAGCAGGACAGAAACATAGAGTTTGCCTGGGTGTCGTCTCTGGGAGCCACATCGGAGTTTGATGAACAGGGCCAGGTTGGAAAGCAATGTGATGGAAGCGAACAGAACAAAATTCACAATGCTGGAAATATAAAGGATATGGTAATTCCCTGTATCAAGAGTATAAGGAATAAACATTGAGGAAACACAGAGTATAGCGAGAGTCCAGAGCAACCCACACATGATGGCTGAGCAGTGCCTTGAGCGGTGGCACCGGTACCAAACTGGGAACACAGCAGCCAGGCAGCGCTCCACGCTCATGGCTGTCAGCAGATACATGCCAGCCAAATAACAAAACAGGAACATAATTAACAGGATAGCATTAGCTAAACGAAACTCTGTATAGTCAATGCAATAGACCCATGCAATAATGTGGAGTGTAAATTTTGCAAGCAGGATGAGGAGCAGAGAGAAGTCAGCGATGGCCAGGTTCAGGACATAGATGGTGAAGGGATTCCTCTTCATGCGGAAGCCCAGGAGCCACAGGACCACCGCATTGCCCACAAGTCCACACACACAGATGCAAGTACAGACACAGGCAATTATAAGGATGTCGTATATTGGACTTTTACACCAAATGTAATTGTAGTCTTCAGGTTCTGGATATGTTGTAGTCGTGTATCTTAGAGAGAGGTCTGTTGGGATGGTCTCCTCCATGGCTAGTGACCCAGCCCTGCGTGGCTGCCTTCTTTTTCACCCACCACGTCCTAGGAGAGACAAAGAAGGAGAAGGAAACGAGGATCATTGCTATTCTCAGCACTTGCCATCTTTCCTCATGACCCCACAACAGGCCCAAGCTGTTTGATGAAGTGCCCTCTCTCCTGTAATACTTATGACCAGTGCCCACCCATCCAATCATTTCCCTGGACAGGAGGCATGTCTCACCTGCCCAAATCTGGTCTCATACATCTTTGAATTCCTTGGAACAGTGCTGCTGCTGCAGGAGCTCAAATACATAGGTCCTGTGTGGAGCTTCCAGGCCTGACAGGACAATGAGATTGACAATGGCTGCTGGAGACACCTGCTGTTCTTCAGCCTCCTTCTTCGTGTCTGAGGAGCAGATCTTGGACCACAGATCACACCCCCTGCTCAAGTGACTCCCCTCACAATCTCATCACATCGGTGACAGTTTCCCCTCACATGTCCCATGGACAGAGATCTTGTCAGCAGGACTTGGTCATGCCACCCCCTTCCTGCCCTCCTGCCATCCTACTGCATTGTCCCTCCATATCAGTGTCCCAGGGCCCACTGTGTGTACCTGATGCTGGACCAAGAGACCCTCCACTCTGGGCCATCATCTGTGTGTGGACATTGACAGCATAAGGGCTTCACCTGCTGCCTCTGGTGATACCTCCACCTGAGGAATAGCATCACAGCTTGTGTCTGTGGTTCCATAGGGCTGGAAATGGGACTTGAGCTGCAAGGGTCTTATCTCTGCAAAGCTCATGCATCAGCATGATGGAGACAGCTCACTTTGCTCTCTGTTTCTTTGTAAATTTCCAATTCTATTTATTTCTTTGTCCCTTTCTCTCTTTTTCTTTCATGCTCTCTTGCTTTTTCTTTCCTTCTTCTTTTGTCTTGCTCCCTCTCTCCCATTCTCTTTCACACAGTGTCATTCTCAGGTTCCTTCTCTTATTCTCCAAACTCAAGCTCACCCCATCTCTCACACCCCATTCCACTCATCCCACACCACACAACATCACCCCTGCCCTTACCAATATCTCCAGGCCTTTGGGCACAGCCCTGCCTTGCTTGATCAACACAGCTGGGGAAGGCTCCCCCTGGAACCCATGTGTCAGGCCTGCCCCAAGCAAGAGAGCCCCAAAACACCACAGATCTCATTTGCTCAGCCACAGCACACAGAGTTTCTGGTCTGCAGCCAGGGCAGGGATGAGCATTGCAGTAGGAAACACAGCCCTGCTACAGCCTCTTGTCATGACCTGGAAGGCAAAACGACACCAAGGGGCTGATGAACTGAGTTTATTAGATGGAACCCGGAGCAGAGGGAAAATGGGAGGGAAAAGCAGTGGGCAAAACACACATGCAAGAGAAGGGCTATCACCATTTCCCTGCCTTGAACATGGGAGCATTATCGCAGGAGCAGTTCCGAGTTTTTGGCGGTGGGGGGGAGCAGAGCCGAGCTTCGTAGCTTGTGTCCGGGCGGCAGGCAGCGAGCGGGGCCGGGCGGAGCGGCGTCGGCGGTGGGAGCGGAGAGGCGCCCGGTGGCTGCCTGCCGCGGAGCCCTCTGGACCCGCAGGCAGTGGCGAAAGGAGAGGTGCGGGGCCGCGCAGAGTAGGCAGTAAAGAGCGGCGTGAGAAGTGGGGAGGTGGAGAGCCGGGCCGAACCGAGGCTTCCTCTGGCCCCTTGCTCCCTCCTGCTTCCCTGGAAGTCTGCCCTTTTCCCCAACTCCTCCCATAGCCAGAGCTGTGCAGAGCGCCATGCCCACATCGGCCGTTCAGTAGCACTGTTTGAGGCAATGAAAACACCTGGAGTGGGACACCTGTGTGCCAGGTTCCACATCTCCAGGCCTCCTCGATAGCAGGGCTTCAGACTCTGGTCTCCATCACAGCATCCCCAGGCTCCTGGTTCCTCTCCTCACTCGTGGCTCCCTCTTCAAACAGCCTTAGCAAAGCAGCTCTGATGGAGCATTGGAACCGACGCTGCCAGCAGCTGCCCACCAGGAAGTAAATGACAGGATTGATGGAGCTGTTCAGTGAGGCCAGCAGAATCGAAGTATAAAATAGATGTGGATAAAAGTCAGAAATGAAACCCTCCACGCTGAAAGGAAACCCTAAGGCAACCAGGAAGAGGACACTGAGCAGGACAGCAACATAGAGTTTGCCTGGGTGTCGTCTCTGGGAGCCACATCGGAGTTTGATGAACAGGGCCAGGTTGGAAAGCAATGGGAAGAAAGAGAAGAGAACAAAATTCACAATGTTGAAAATATAAAGGATATGGTAATTCCCTGTACCAAGACCATAAGGAAGAAACACTGAGGAAACAAAGAGTATAGCGAGAGTCCAGAGCAACCCACACATGATGGCTGAGCAGTGCCTTGAGCGGTGGCACCGGTACCAAACTGGGAACAAAGCAGCCAGGCAGCGCTCCACGCTCATGGCTGTCAGCAGATACATGCCAGCCAAATAACAAAACAGGAACATAACGAACAGGATAGCATTAGCTAAGTGAAACTCTGTATAGTCAATGCAATAGACCCATGGAATAAAGTAGAGTGTAAATTTTGCAAGCAGGATGAGGAGCAGAGAGAAGTCAGCGATGGCCAGGTTCAGGACATAGACGGTGAAGGGATTCTTCTTCATGCGGAAGCCCAGGAGCCACAGGACCACCGCATTGCCCACAAGTCCACACACACAGATGCAAGTACAGACACAGGCAATTATAAGGATGTCATATATTGGACTTTTACACCAAATGTAATCGTAGTCTTCAGGTTCTGGATATGTTGTAATTGTGTATATTAGAGAGAGGTCTGTTGGGATGGTCTCCTCCATGGCTAGTGACCCTGCCCTGTGTGGCTGCCTTCTCTTTCTCCCACCACGTCCTAGGAGAGACAAAGAAGGAGAAGGAAACGAAGAACATTGCTATTCTCAGCATGTGCCATCTTTCCTCACGACCCCACACCAGCCCCAAGCTGCTTGATGAAAGACCCTGCACCTGTTATGACCAGTGCCCACCCATCCAATCCTCTCTCTGGAGAGGAGGCATTACTCACAATAAAGGTCTCCTACCACTTGGTGCTCCTGGAACAACGGTGGTGCTGCAAGAGTTCCAGCACACAAGGCCTCTGGAGCTTCCAGGCCTGACAGGACAAAGAGATTGATGAGGGCTGCTGGGGACACCTGCTCTTCAACCTCCTCCTTCATGCCCAAGGAGCAGATCTTTGCCCGCAGATCACATCCTGCGCTCAAGAGACTCCCCTCACAATCTCATCACATCAGTGACAGCTTCCCCTCACATGTCCCATGGATGATGATCTTGTCAGCAGGACTTGGTCATGCCACCATTTTTGTCTCCTCCTGCAATCCTCTTGTTTCACCCTACCACATGAGGGTCTCCATGCTAACAGTGTGTGCGCCTGCTGCTGGACCAGGAGACCCTCCACACTGGGCCATCACCAGTGTGTGTACATTGACAGCATAAGGGCATCACCTGCTGCCTCTGGTGTTATCTCCAGCTGAGGGGGAGACTCAGCTGTTGTGTCTGTGGTACCATAGGGCTTGAAATGGGACTTGAGCTGCAAGGGACTTAGCTCTGCAAACCTCATCCATCAGCATGATGGAGACAGCTCACTTTGCTCTCTGATTCTTTCTAACTTCCCAATTCTCTTTATTCCTTTGTTCCTTTTCTTTCTTTTTCTCCCTTTCTCTCCTTCTATCTCTCCATCGCTCTCTCCTGCAATCTCTTCTCAGGTTCCTTCTGTCTTTCTTCAAACTGAAGCTCACCCCATCTCTCACACTCAGTCCACAGCACCCATCACCACCTTTGGACTTGCCCATTTCTCCAGCACTTTGGGCACAGACCTGCCTTGCTGGCACAACAGTTCAGGGGAAGTCTACCTCTGGGTCCCACGTGTCAGATCTGCCCCAAGGAAGAGAGCCTGCAAAACACCACACAACTCATCTGCTGAGCCACAGGACACAGAGTTTATTGGCTGGGGACAAGGCAGAGATGGGCATTGCAGAGGGGAACACAGCACAGGCACAGCCTCCACATCTCCAGGCCTCCTTACCAGCTGGTCTCCATCACAGCATGCCCAGGCACCTGGCTCCTCTCCTCGCTCGTGGATCCCTCTTCAAACAGCCTTTGGAAGGCAGCTCTGATGGAGCATTGGAACTGGCAGCGCTGGCAGCTGCCCACCAGGAAGTAGAGGACTGGGTTGATGGAGCTGTTCAGTGAGGCCAGCACACAAGAAATATAATAAAATCGTGGATAAAAAACAGCAAGGAAAGTCTCCACACTGAAAGGAAACCCAAAGATGAACAGGAAGAGGACACTGAGCAGAACAGCAACATAGAGTTTGCCTGGGTGTCGTCTCTGGGAGCCACATCGGAGTTTGATGAACAGGGCCAGGTTGGAAAGCAATGGGAAGAAAGAGAACAGAACAAAATTCACAATGCATAAAACATAGAATATATATTTACAGTTTTCATCAAAAAAGCATGAAGTAAACAGCAAAGTAGCACAAAGTGCAGCAAGAGCCCAGAGCAGCCCACACAGGATGCCTGACAAATGCTTAGGGCGGTGGCACCGATACCAAAGTGGGAACAAAGCAGCCAGGCAGCGCTCCACGCTCATGGCTGTCAGCAGATACATGCCAGCAAAATAGCAGAACAGGAAGAGCACAAACAGGATAGAATTGATCAAAATAAATACATAATGGGAAATACAATATTGTGGTGACATAAAGTGCAAGGAAATGTTAACGAGCAGAACCAGGAGCAGAGAGAAGTCAGCGATGGCCAGGTTCAGGACATAGACGGTGAAGGGATTCTTCTTCATGCGGAAGCCCAGGAGCCACAGGACCACCGCATTGCCCACAAGTCCACACACACAGATGCAAGTACAGACGACTGAAATAATCAAGATGTCATAACTTGGTTCTTCACAGGGATCATAATCAAATTTCTGAGAAGCTGCAGGTGCAGGAGCTGTGCTGTTCAGAGTGTCCTCTGTTGCGATGGGCTTGTTCATGGCAAATGGCTCTGCCTTGGCTGACCACCTTCTCCCTTCACCTCCTGGGAGAGATGAAGAAGAAGGAAATGAGGGCCTGCAGACCTGCCAGCACTCACTGCTTTCCCCACAACTGCAAACCAGCCTCAGGCTTCCCTTGGAACAACTCCAACCCTGTTGTACCCAGGACAGGTTCCCATCCCTCCTGTCCTCTCCCCAGTCAGAAGGCTTCAGCACCTACCTGACTGCAACCTCTGACCTCTTGGTGCTCCTGGGAGCTGTGCAGCTGCTGCAGGAGTTCCAGCACACAAAGCCTCTGTGGAGCTTCCAGGCCTGACAGGACAAGGAGACTGGTGATAGCTGCTGGGGACACCTGTTCTGCTTCCTATGTGCCTGAGGAGCAGACTTCTGCCCACAGATTACATCCTGTGCTCAAGAGACTCCCCTCACAATCTCATCACATCAGTGACAGCTTCCCCTCACATGTCCCATGGATGATGATCTTGTTGGTAGATGTTGGTCATGTCACTCTCTTTGTCTCCTCCTGCTGTCCTCCAGGTTCATCTCACCATGCAGGGGTTTCTGGCTATCTGTGTGTGCCTGCTGCTAGACAAAGAGACCCTCCACACTGGGCCATCACCAGTGTGTGGACATCATACAGCATCAGGGCTTCACCTGCTGCCTCTGGTGAAAGTGCCCAGGTGAGGAATAGCCTCAGAGATTGTGTCAGTGATTCCATAGGGCTGGAAATGGGACTTAAGCTACAAGGCTCTTCTCTCTGCAAACCTCATCCATCAGCACGATGGAGACAGCTCACTTTGCTCTCTCTTTCTTTGTAAATTTCCAATTCTATTTATTTCTTTGTCCCTTTCTCTCTTTTTCTTTCATGCTCTCTTGCTTTTTCTTTCCTTCTTCCTTTGTCTTGCTCTCTCTCTCCCATTCTCTTTCACACAGTAACATTCTCAGGTTCCTCCTCTCTTTCTCCAAACTCAAGCTCACCCCATCTCTCACTCCCCATACCACTCATCCCACACCACACAGCATCAGCCCTGCCCTTGCCCATTTCTCCAGCCCTTTGGGCACAGCCCTGCCTTGCTTGATCAACACAGCTGGGGAAGGCTCCCCCTGGGACCCATGTGTCAGGCCTGCCCCAGGCAAGAGAACCCCAAAACACCACACATCTCATCTGCTCAGCCACAGCACACAGAGTTTCTGGTCTGCAGCCAGGGCAAGGATGAGCATTGCAGTAGGGAACACAGCCCTGCTGCAGCCTCTTCTCATGACCTGGTCCTCCCCTTCCCAAGCCTGGCCAGCAGCCGGTGCAGGGTAGCTGTGTTACGGTTCAAAGGATTCCCTTGGAGGAAAGGAAGGCAAAACGACACCAAGGGGCTGATGAACTGAGTTTATTAGATTGAACCCGGAGAAGAGAGAAAATCGGAGAGATAAGCAGAGGGCAAAACACACATGCAAGAGAAGGGCTATCACCATTTCCCTGCCTTGAACATGGGGGCATTATCGCAGGAGCAGTTCCGAATTTTTGGCGGCGGGGGGAGCAGGGCCGAGCTTCGTGGCTTGTGTCCGGGCGGCAGGCAGCGAGCGGGGCCGGGCGGAGCGGCGCCGGGGGTGGGAGCGGAGAGGCGCCCGGTGGCTGCCTGCCGCGGAGCCCTCTGGACCCGCAGGCAGTGGCGAAGGGAGATGTGCGGAGCCCTGCAGAGTAGGCAGTGCGGAGCGGCGGGGGAAGGGGGGAGAAGGAGAGTGGAGCATAACCGAGGCTTCCTCTGGCCCCCTGCTCCCTCCTGCTTGCCTGGAATTCGGCCCTTATCCCCCATTCCCCCCATACCCAAGGCTGTGCTGAGCGCCATGTGCACACCGGCTCTTCAGTAGCCCTGTTTGAAACAATGAAAACACCTGGAGTGGGACACCTGTGTGCCAGGCTCCACATCCCCAGGCCTCCTTGCCAGCAGGGCTTCAGACACTCGTCTCCATCACAGCATCCCCAGGCTTCTGGCTCCTCTCCTCACTCGTGGCTCCCTCTTCAAACAGCCTTAGCAAAGCAGCTCTGATGGAGCATTGGAACCGGCGCTGCCGGCAGCTGCCCACCAGGAAGTAAATGACAGGATTGATGGAGCTGTTCAGTGAGGCCAGCAGAATAGAGATATAAAATCGTTGTTGAGAATAGCCAGAAATAAAACCCTCCATGCTGAAAGGAGACCCTAAGACTACCAGGAAGAGGACACTGAGCAGGACAGCAACATAGAGTTTGCCTGGGTGTTGTCTCTTGGAGCCACATCGGAGTTTGATGAACAGGGCCAGGTTGGAAAGCAATGGGATGAAAGCGAACAGAACAAAATTCACAATGCTGAAAATATAAACAATATGGTAATTCCATGTACCAAGAACATCACGAAGAAACATTGAGGAAACACAGAGTATAGTGAGAATCCAGAGCAACCCACACATGATGGCTGAGCAGTGCCTTGAGCGGTGGCACCGGTACCAAACTGGGAACAAAGCAGCCAGGCAGCGCTCCACGCTCATGGCTGTCAGCAGATACATGCCAGCAAAATAACAAAAGAGGAACATAATGAACAGGATACCATCAGCTAAATCAAACTCCGCATAGTTAATACAATAGACCCATGCAATAATGTAGAGTGTAAATCTTGCAAGCAGGATGAGGAGCAGAGAGAAGTCAGCGATGGCCAGGTTCAGGACATAGATGGTGAAGGGATTCTTCTTCATGCGGAAGCCCAGGAGCCACAGGACCACCGCATTGCCCACAAGTCCACACACACAGATGCAAGTACAGACACATTCAATTATAAGGATGTCATATATTGGACTTTCACACCTCATGTAATTGTAGGTTTCGGGTTCTGGATATGTTGTAATTGTGTATGTTAGAGAGAGGTCTGTTGGGATGGTCTCCTCCATGGCTAGTGACCCTGCCCTGTGTGGCTGCCTTCTCTTTCTCCCACCACGTCCTAGGAGAGACAAAGAAGGAGAAGGAAACGAGGAACATTGCTGTTCTCAGCATGTGCCATCTTTCCTCACGACCCCACACCAGCCCCAAGCTGCTTGATGAAGGACCCTGCACCTGTTATGACCAGTGCCCACCCATCCAATCCTCTCTCTGGAGAGGAGGCATTACTCACCTGTGCAATAAAGGTCTCCTACCGCTTGGTGCTCCAGGGAACACCAGTGGTGCTGCAAGAGTTCCAGCACACAAGGCCTCTGTGGAGCTTGCAGGCCTGACAGGACAAAGAGATTGATGATGGCTGCTGGAGACACCTGCTCTTCAACCTCCTTCTTTGTGCCTGAGGAGCAGATCTTTGCCCACATGTGATCATCCCGAGCTCAAGAGACTCCCCTCACAATCTCATCACATCAGTGACAGCTTCCCCTCACATGTCCCATGGATGATAATCTTGTCAGCAGGACTTGGTCATGCTATCCTCTTTGTCTCCTCCTGCTGTCCTTCTCTATTTCTTTTTCTCCCTTTCTGTCTTTGTATCTCCCCATGTCTCTCTCCTGCAATCTCTTCTCAGTTTTCTTCTGTCTTTCTCCAAACTCAAGCTCACCCCATCTCTCACTACCTGCACCACACAACACCATCACTGCCATTACTAATTTCTCCAGCCCTATGGACACAGCCCTGCCTTGCTTGATGCCTTCTTTGGGGAAGGCTCTCCCTGGCACCCATGTTTCTGAAAATATAAATGATATGGTAATCCCTTGTACCAAGAGTATAAGGATCACCACATTGCCTACAAGTCCACACACACAGATGCAAGTCAAGAAACAGGCAATTATAATGATGGCATAACTTGGTGGTTTACACCTAATGAAACTGTAGTCTCCAGGTTCTAGATATGTTGTATTTGTTTATATTAGAGAGAGGTCTGTTGGGATGGTCTCCTCCATGGCTAGTGACCCAGCCCTGTGTGGCTGCCTTCTCTTTCTCTCACTATATCCTAGGAGAGGCAATGAAGGAGAAGGAAATGAGGAACATTGATGTTCTCAGCACTTGCCAACTTTCCTCATGACCCCACACCAGCCAAAATTGCTTGATGAAGGACCCTGCACCTGTCATGCTTATGACCAGTGCCCACCCAACCAATCCTCTCCCCGGAGAGGAGGCATCACTCACCTGCACAGTAAAGATCTCCTACTGTTTGGTGCTGCTGGGAACAGTGTTGCTGCTGCAGTAGCTCTGGCACACAGGTCCTCTGTGGAGCTTCCAGGCCTGACAGGACAAAGAGATTGATGATGGCTGCTGGGGACACTCGCTCAGCTTCAGCTTCCTTCTTCGTGCCCAAGGAGCAGATCTTTGCCCACAGATCACATCCCGTGCTCAAGAGTCTCCCCTCACAATCTCATCACATCAGTGACAGCTTCCCCTCACATGTCCCATGGACGGAGATCTTGTCAGTGGGACTTGGTCATGCCACCCTGTATGTCTTCTCCTGCTGTCCTCCTGTTTAATCCCACCACATGAGGCTCACCCTCCTAACAGTGTGTGTGCCTGCTGCTGGACCAAGAGACCCTCCACACTGGGCCGTCACCACTGTGTGAACACCAACAGCATAAGGGCTTCACCTGCTGCTTGTGGTGAAATCCCCAATGGAGGAATAGCCTCAGAGATTGTGTCTGTGATTCCATAGGGCTGGAAATGGGACTTAAGCTACAAGGCTCTTCTCTCTGCAAACCTCATCCATCAGCACGATGGAGACAGCTCACTTTGCTCTCTCTTTCTTTGTAAATTTCCAATTATCTTTGTCTCTGCCCCTTTCTTTCTTTTTCTTTCATGCTCTCTTGCTTTTTCTTTCCTTCTTCCTTTGTCTTGCTCGCTCTCTCCCATTCTCTTACACACAGTGTCATTCTCAGGTTCCTTCTCTTATTCTCCAAACTCAAGCTCACCCCATCTCTCACTCCCCATACCACTCATCCCACACCACACAGCATCAGCCCTGCCCTTGCCCATTTCTCCAGCCCTTTGGGCACAGCCCTGCCTTGCTTGATCAACACAGCAGGGGAAGGCTCTCCCTGGGACCCATGTGTCAGGCCTGCCCCAGGCAAGAGAACCCCAAAACACCACACATCTCATCTGCTCAGCCACAGCACACAGAGTTTCTGGTCAGGGGCCAGTGCAAGGATGAGCATTGGAGTAGGGAACACAGCCCTGCTACAGCCTCTTCTCATGACCTGGTCCTCCCCTTCCCAAGCCTGGCCAGCAGCCGGTGCAGGGTAGCTGTGTTACGGTTCAAAGGATTCCCTTGGAGCAAAGGAAGGCAAAACGACACCAAGGGGCTGATGAACTGAGTTTATTAGATGGAACCCGGAGCAGAGGGAAAGTGGGAGGGAAAAGCAGTGGGCAAAACACACATGCAAGAGAAGGGCTATCACCATTTCCCTGCCTTGAACATAGGGGCATTGTCGCAGGAGCAGTTCCGAGTTTCTTGGCGGCGGGGGGAGCAGGGCCGAGCTTCGTGGCTTGTGTCCGGGCGGCAGGCTGCGAGCGGGGCCGGGCGGAGCGGCGCCGGCAGTGGGAGCGGAGAGGCGCCCGGTGGCTGCCTGCCGCGGAGCCCTCTGGACCCGCAGGCAGTGGCGATGGGAGAGGCGCGGGGCCCTGCACAGTAGGCAGTGAGGAGCAGCGAGGGAAGGGCGGAGGAGGCCACCGAACCCGAGCGGCTCCTGCTCATTCCTGCTCCCTCCTGTTTCCCTGGAAGTCTGCCCTTTTCCCCTACTCCCTGCACACTCAGGGCTGTGCAGAGCGCCATGTGCACACTTCAGTAGCACTTTTTGAGGCAATGAAAACACTTGGAGTGGGACATCTGTTTGCCAGGCTTCACATCTCCAGGTCTCCTCGCGAGACATGTCTCAGACGCTGGTCTCCATCACAGCATCCCCAGGCTCCTGGTTCCTCTCCTCACTGGTGGCTTCCTCTTCAAACAGTCTTCGGAAGGCATCTTTAAGGGAGCATTGGAACCGGTGCTGCCGGCAGCTGCCCACCAGGAAGTAAATGACAGGATTGATGGAGCTGTTCAGTGAGGTCAGCAGAAAAGAAATATAAAATCGATTTGGATAAAAGTCAGAAATGGAACCCTCCACGCTGAAAGGAAACCCTAAGACAACCAGGAAGAGGACACTGAGCAGGACAGCAACATAGAGTTTGCCTGGGTGTCGCCTCTGGGAGCCACATCGCAGTTTGATGAACAGGGCCAGGTTGGAAAGCAATGGGATGGAAGCGAACAGGGCAATATGCACAATGTTTAAAACCTTGAATACTTCAGCACAGATTGCAGTAAAAGCACAATTCAGAATCAGCAGCAGAATAGAAACTACAGCAAGAGCCCAGAGCACCCCACACAGGATGCCTGACAAATGCTTAGGGCGGTGGCACCGGTACCAAACCGGGAACCAAACAGCCAGGCAGCGCTCCACGCTCATGGCTGTCAGCAGATACATGCCAGCAAAATAGCAAAACAGGAAGAGAGGGAACAGGATGGCACTGGCTAATTCCAACTCATACTCCTCTATACAAGAGACCCATGAAATAAAGTACAGCATGAATTTTGCAAGGAGGATCAGGAGCAGAGAGAAGTCAGCGATGGCCAGGTTCAGGACATAGATGGTGAAGTGATTATGCTTCATGTGGAAGCCCAGGAACCACAGGACCACCGCATTGCCCACAAGCCCACACACAGAGGTGCAAGCGAAGACACCAGTACTTATCAAGATGTCATCACTTGGTTTTTCACACCAAAAATAATAAAATTCTTCAGGTTCTGGGTATGTTGTAGTCAGGCAGGTTGGAGAGAGGTCTGTCGTGATGGTCTCATCCATAGTGAGTGACCCCGCGCTGCGAAGCTGCCTTCCCTTTCTCCCACCACGTCCTCAGAGAGACTAAGGAGAAGGAAATGAGGAACGTTGCTGGTCTCAGCACCTGATACCTTTCCTTACTATGCCACACCAGCCCCAAGCTGCTCAATGAAGGACCCTGCCAGCAGTCATGCTTGTGACCAGCGCTCACCCATCCAATCCTCTCCCTGGACGGGAGACAACACTCACCTGCTCACTTATGGTCTCCTACCTCTTAGTGCTCCTGGGAACTGTGCTGCTACTGCAGGAGCTCTGGCACACAGAGCCTCTGTGGAGCTTCCAGGTGTGACAGGACAAAGAGATTGGTGATGGTAGCTGAGGTCCCCTGCTCTGCTTCAGCCTCCTTTTTCATGCCCAAGGAGCAGACCTTCACCCACAGATCATGTTCTGTGCTCAAGAGATTCCTCTCACAATCTCACCACATCAGTGACAGCTTCCCCTCACGTGTCCTGTGGACAGTGATCTTGTCAGTAGTATTTGGCCATATCATTGTCTTTGTATCCTTTGTATCCTCTGCTCTCTTCCAGATTCATCTGAGCATGTGTGTATATCTGGTCATCCAAGGCTTCTAGTTCTCCCTTATGGGTACTTCACCCTCTCACAGTCTTCTTCAAAATGAATGCCTAAACATGGAACATGCTGCTAGTATCTTTGGTATCACCTCTACACCACAGGAGACAACCTGTGCTGAGATAAAAGCAAACAAAACATTTAGCTTGGAGGCTAAGGAAAGGAGACAACCATCATGTCAGTGAGGAATGATGCTGGCCAGGTGGTTCAATACAAAGAGGGGAGTGTGTGAGTGGGACATTATCCCAGAGCAGGAAGGTTTGGGGACAGTTTTGTGAAGTAATGTTCTCCCCTGTTACTTCCCAGCAGCATTCCTTGGCTGCATGGGGAAAGCTCCACCAGTCAACACAGGAGGCAGAAAGCTGACAGAAACCAGCTAGTGACCCTCAACCATAGGAAACCACTGCTGGGCGGCTGGGCAATGGCATGAGGGCTTTTTTCAGTGCCCACTGAAGTTGTGGAGGCTTCAGATTTGGAAGTGTTCTGAACCAGGTTGGATGGGGCCTTGAACAACCTCATCTAGTGGCAGGGAGTTGGACCTAGATGATCTTTAAGGTCCCTTCTAATCCAAACCAGTTTGATGGTTCTGTGAAATGTTTGTCACAGTAGAGGTGAAGAAAGAAAAAGAGATGTTGTCACTGAAGGACAAGGAAGAGCTGGGCTTTGTAGGCTCAGACCTGTGTAAAAGGGGAATGAAGGGACTTCGTCTGCTGAATTATGATTGAACAATATCACACACTAAAGCATCCATGTAAGGCACTGATTCTCTCTTCCAAGACCCTGAGGGCAAGAGCCAGCCTTATTTGCTTTGACCCCACCCGTTCAGCCCCTGCTTATGGGACAAGAGGCTCTGGTTAGAGCCTGTCCTGAGCAAGCAGGTTTTGCAGGAGGAATTTTTGAGGAATTGCATCTATCTGAAGACCTGCCTCCATCTTCTTCTTCTGGATGGACCTTGAGTCTATACTCCAGCCTTGTTTCAACTCTGTCTTTGGGTCCAGCTCCTACAGCTTCAGGCTGGACTCCCTAAACAGACTGTGGACCTTGTTCCTTACCATGTGTTCACCACATGAAATCAAAATCATCCCTGGAGGACACCAGACTCGGGGATGACAAGCATAGGCAATAACTCCCAAGAAGAGGTATTTGGAAGAAGGAAAAGACACTGAAGAGGGAGAGGAAAGAAGCAAGGAAAATGCCAGTCCCTGTGGTGCTAAAGGATGAGCTTGTATGACAGGAAACCCTTGTAGATAAAAGCACCCCATGAAGTGTAATCTGAGAGGAGACCTGCGGGTGTCAGAGACGCGATTAGAGGCAGTGGGCAAAGCTCTCGTGCTGCTCCCTGCGTGGACACTGGTCATTTCTCACGGCAAGTGGAGAGGAGGCCACTGCTCCCCCTCATGGGCTAAGGGGACTCTGATGCTATCCAAGGGCCAGAAGTGGTTTCTGCACCTGGCTGCTCTCCTACTTTGTCACTTCCTCTTCAGTCTTTGGAAGGCAAATCTGATGGAGCATTGGAAACAGTGCTGCTAGCAGCTCCCCACCAGGAAAGGAGGAAAGGAAAGGGCAATGGAAAAAATAATGGTAAAGTTCAGGAGAGAGCAAAGGGAGCTGTCTCCATGGATATGAGGAGTGAGGTTTGCAGAGACAAGAGTCTTGCAGCTCAAGTCCCATTTACAGCCACATGCAACCACAGGCACAAGCTCTGAGGAGACTCCTTGCCTGGGGACTTTCACCAGAGGCAACAAGAGAAGGCATTATGCTCTTTATGTGCACACGTGATGGTGATGGCCTGGTGTGGAGGGTCTCTTGATCCAGCAGCAGGTACATAGAGTAGTACCCACAAGCCACTCACATTGTGGGATGAAGGTGGAGGAGGGCAGGAGGAGACAAGAGTGATGTGGCCACGTGATGTGTGGGTCAGGGTCTGCTCCTCATGCATGGAGAAGAAAGCTGAAGTGGAGTGGGTGTCCCCAGCAGCCATCACCACCCTTCTTTTCCTGGCAAACTCCCCAGAGGGTCTGTGCCATGGAGCTCCCGCTGGGCAGGCACCAGGAAGCAGGAGTCCAGGGACTGTAGTGGTTTCAGCTGGATCGTCTCTGCTACCCCACTGTGGCCACCGTTGTGCGTGGCTGCCGCGCTGCGTGAGGCTCGCAGCGTGTTTTGCCCTTGGGGCGTTCCTCGCTCCGGGCTTAGCTGCTCTTGTGCCTTTCGCTTTCGCTTTTGTGCGGGGCTTGGAGCGGTCTGCCCGTGGCGCAGGGACCTCCGCAACCCATCAGGTATTTTGCTTCTGTTTCTTTCCCGTTATTTCTCCCTCCTACCCCCTCCCCTCCACTGCTCCCACCCCGGTCTGTCTTGTGTGATCCGATAGCCCTGCAAGAGAGCAGCAAATTTCCATTGCTCTGCACTGAATCTCTGCCTGCAGCCCTCTTGTTTATCCCCTACCAGCTGCGGGGAGAGACGGGAGGAGGAGCGAGGGAGGGGAGGGTGTATTAACCCCTTACAGGGACGAATAGGTGGGAGATGCTTCCTGGCTAGGGAGAGAACTGGAGGGGTGGGAGCCTGTCCTGGGCACAACATTGGTTGAGGTCCTTCGTGGGGATGCCTGGGGCTGGCCTGGGATCATGGTCCGGATGTTAGGAGCAGATGTTAGTCAGTTAGAGGGTAGAAAGGCTCTGCAGAGGGACCTCGACTGACTGGACAGATGGGCAGAATCCAATGGGATGGCATTCAACAAGTCCAAGTGCCAGGAGCTGCACTTTGGCTACGGCAATCCCATGCAGAGCTACAGGCTGGGGTCAGAGTGGCTGAGAGCTCCCAAACAGAGAGGGACCTGGGGGTGCTGATCGACAGCCGCCTGAATATGAGCCAGCAGTGTGCCCAGGTGGCCAAGAAGGCCAAGGGCATCCTGGCCTGCATCAGGAATAGTGTGGGCAGCAGGAGCAGGGAAGTCATTGTGCCCTGTGCTCAGCACTGGTTAGGCCACACCTTGAGTACTGTGTCCAGTTCTGGGCCCCTCAGTTTAAGGACACTGAAACACTTGAAGGTGTCCAGAGAAGGGCAACAAGGCTGGGGAGAGGCCTTGAGCACAGCCCTGTGAGGAGAGGCTGAGGGAGCTGGGATTGCTTAGCCTGGAGAAGGGGAGGCTCAGGGGTGACCTCATTGCCCTCTACAACTACCTGAAAGGTGGTTGTAGCCAGGAGGGGGTTGGTCTCTTCTCCCAGGCAACCAGCACCAGAACAAGGGGACACAGTCTCAAGCTGCGCCAGGGGAGGTTTAGACTCGAGGTGAGGAGGAAGTTCTTCACCGAGTGAGTCGTTCATCATTGGAATGTGCTGCCCAGGGAGGTGGTGGAGTCACCGTCCCTGGAGGCGTTCAAGAGGGGATTGGACGTGGCACTTGGTGCCATGGTCTAGTCATGGGGTCTGTGTTGATAGGCTGGACTCGATGATCCTCGAGGTCCTTTCCAATCTAAGTTATACTGTGATACTGTGATACTGTGATGGTCAAAGAGACAAGCACTGACAATAGGAATGTGTTCCGTTTCTTTCTCCTTCTTGTCTCTCCTAGGAGGTGGTGGCAGAGGGAGAAGGCAGCCACGCAAGGAAGGCTCATTCATGGAGGGGACCATCACAACAGTCGCCTCTCTGAGCAACTTGACTCCTGAATATGTGGACTATGGGGAAAATACTGACCACACCTGCTTTATATTACTTGAATTGAAGGCAATGGCTGTTGTGTGCATGGGGGTTTCTCTCTGTGGACTTGTGGGGAATGGCTTAGTCATGCGGCCCCTGGACGTCCATGGGAAGCAGAACTGTTTCGCTCACAGCATCACACAACTTGCTTTTCTTGACTTCATCATGCTCCTCATCTGTATTCTGCTCATGTTGGCCGCCTTGAGCTTACCTGCATTTTGTCTTTATGATTCAATTTCATCATACTTAAATGTGGTATATTTTGCTGGAGTTCTGTGCCAGCTGTTTGGCCTCAGCAGCCTGGGTATGCTGGCTGCAGTGAGTGTGGAGCGGTGCCTGGATGTTTTGTTTCCAACGTGGTACCGCCGCTGCTGCCCAGAGTCCTTCTCTCTCATTGTGCTTATCGTGCTAGCAATTATGAATATACTTTTTTATTTCCTGAGGATTCTTAACCCTACCTTTGCTAGAAGCTATGCTGGAGTAGTTATTGCCATCTGCACCATTTTGTCATCACTGATGCTGGTTTCCAGCCTGGCCCTGTTCATCAAACTCCGATGCGGCTCACAGAGGAGACCCCCCAGGAAACTCGACGTTGCTGTCCTGCTCAGCGTGCTCTTCTCCATTGCCCTTGGTATTCCTTTCATTGTAGAGGTTTCTATCTATCTTCCCCATTCCTATGCATTATTTCCAGAAATTACATCAATGACATCTTTTCTGCTGGCCTCACTGAACAGCTCCATCAGACCAGCCCTTTATTTCCTGATGGGCAGCTGCCAGCAGTGCCGTCTCCAATATTCTATCAAAGTCGCCTTCCAAAGAGTGTTTGAAGAGGAAGCCACAAGTGTGAACCGCCAGGTACCTGGGGATGCCGTGGTGGAGACTGGTGTCTGAAGCCCTGTTGGTGAGGAGGCCTGGAGATTTGGAGCCTGGCTGACAGGCTGTGCCTGTGCTGCGTTCCCCACTGCAATGCTTGTCCCTGCCCTGGCTGCAGCAAATAAACTCTGTGTCCTGTGGCTCAGCAGAGGAGTTGTGTGGTGCTGTGGGGCTCTCTTGCCTGTGCCCAAAGGGTTGGAGAAAGGGGCAAGTCCAAAGGTGGTGATAGGTGCTGTGGACTGGTGGTGTAGAGTGTGAAAGACAGGGTTGAGCTTGGTTGAGTTTGGAGAATGAGAGAGAAGGAAACTGATAAAGAAAGTGTGTGTGTGAGAGAGAGAGAGAGAGAAAATGAGGAAGAAATGGAATGAAAGCACAAAGAAAAAAAGAGACTTGGAAATTTAAAACAAAAAAGAGAAAACTGAGCTGTCTCTGTGGTGCTCCAAGCTGTCCCTTGTCTCTCCATGAGGTTCTCAGAGACAAGAACCTTGCAGATTAAGTCCCATTTGTATGCCTTTTGGAACCACAGACACAGCCTCTGAGGCTACTCCTTACCTGGGGACTTAGACCAGAGGCAGCAGGTGAAGCCCTTATGCTCTTGATATTCACACACTGGAGATGGCTCATTGTGGAGGGTCTCCTGCTCCAGCACCAGGTGCACATAGTCCATGGGAGAAGCCCCTCACATGTGGAGCAAAGCTGGAGGGTAGCAGGGGAGAGAAATGGGTGATGTGTCCCACTGCTGCTGACAAGATCTCTGTCCATGGGACATGTGAGGGGAAGCTGTCACTGATGTGATGAGATTGTGAGGGGTGAGTCCTGACCACAGGACTTGATCTCTGGGCAAAGGTCTGTTCCTGAGGCAAGAAGAAGGAGGCTGATGCAGAGCAGGGTGCAGCCATCACCACCCTTTCGCCATTGCCACACCTGGAAGCTCCACAGAGGCTGTGTGTGCTGGAGCTCCTGCACTGTTCCCAGGAGCAGCAGGAGGTAGGAGGCTGGGCATCAGCAGGTGGGGGATGCCCCCTGGCAATGGGGATACTGGAGAAATGGGAACCTTTCCTGGGCACAACATTGTTTGAGGTCCATCCTGGGGCAGCTTGGGGCTGGCATGGGGTCATGGGGAAAGATGACAAGTGCTGAGAATACCAAAGCCCCTCTTGTCCTTCTCCTTCCCTGTCTCTCCTAGGAGGTGAAGGTGGGAGAGGGGGAAGGCAGCCACACAAGGCAGGGTCATTCACCATGGAGGAGACCATCACAGCAGACCCCTCTCTGAGCAGCTTGACTTGTGGATATGTGGAAGATATCAAATACAACTGCTCGAGGATACCCAGTGCTCTGATGGTGTTTGCTGCTGTGTGCATGGGCATTTCTGGCTGTGGCCTTGTGGGTAATGGCTTAGTTGTGTGGTTCCTGGGCTTCCACACAAAGCAGAACCCTTTCACCACCTACATCCTACATCTAGCTATTGCTGACTTCTCCCTAACCCTCCTGTTTTTTCTGCTCATGTTGGCCACTTTGAGCTTCACCGTGGTTTGTCTGTATCATTTTTTCCCTTTCTACAAAGATTTTGTATTTGCAGTTGAATTTCTGTGCCATTTCTTTGACCTCAGCAGCCTGGGTCTCCTGACAGCCCTCAGTGTGGAGAGATGTCTCTCTGTTTTGTTCCCAAGCTGGTACCAGAGCCACCGCCCAAAGAACTGCTCAGGCATTGTGTGTGGGGTGCTCTGGGCTCTTGCTGGACTTTTTGTTTCCTCCATGTGGCTTAGCTCTACCTTTGCTGGAAGCTATGAGATGACATTTGATGGTGTAGACATCACAATTTCCATCATTTTCTCATCAGTGATGTTGGTTTCTGTCCTGGCCCTGTCCATCAAACTCCGATGTGGCTCACAGAGACGACACCCAAGGAAACTTTCTGTCACTGTCCTGCTCAACGTGACCTTCTTCTTGTTTGCCCTTGCTATTCTTTTCGGTGTAGAGGTTTTTCAGAGTGTTCCCATTTCACATGAATTATTTCCAGAAGTTACATCTTCTCTGGTGGCTGTGCTGAGCTCCAGCATCTATCCAGCCCTTTACTTCCTGCTGGGGAGCTGCCGGCAGCGCCGCTTCCAGTGCTCCATCAGAGCTGCCTTCCAAAGGCTGTTTGAAGAGGAAGCCACAAGTGAGGAGAGGAGCCAGGTGCCTGGGGATGCTGTGATGGAGACCAGTGTCTGAGACCCTGCCGGTGAGGAGGCCTGGAGATGTGGAACCTGGCAGACAGGCTGTGCCTGTGCTGTGTTCCCCACTGCAATGCCCATCCCTGCCCTGGCCCCAGCCAATAAACTCTTGTGTCCTGTGGCTCAGCAGATGAGTTGTGTGATGGTTTTGGGTGCCTGTTGCCAGGGAGGACACCAACACAAGAAGCTTCTGTCTTGTTTCATGAATCCTTGTATGATGGAGTCCCTGGGATGTCTGGCTCTGTATGTTTGGCTCTCTACACTGCAGGGTGGTTTTCATTTGGACTCCCCAGGTGTGATCTTTGCTGCAGCTGTCAGCATCTACCTCCTGACAGCAACCAGGATGGTAGGGTATTTCTCTGTCCTCTTCTCAACCTGCTATCAATGCCACCTCCTTCACCACCATTTCTCAGGTGCTGTTTTGGGGGAGCTCTGGGCCTCGCTTTGCCTTTTCATCTGCTCAGCTTCTCTTTGTTGCAAGTTTTACCTAAGGGCTGGCTGAGGCAATGTATTCAGACCTTTTGAGTTCCCTCATACTCTCCACCCTGCCACTGTTGTCAAATAGTTCTACTCACCAAACCCCAGTATTCCTCACCCAGGTGTCCCCCAGGATGCTGTACATAGAGCTTCTCACCAGCTGCTTCTTCATCTTTGCTGTCCATTTAACTGCCAAGCAAGTTTTGGAAGGCTCATTCATTGGACACAATGAACTCAGGAGGAGTGTCTGAGCCCTATGCTAAGCATAGGAGAGATGAGTGTTGGTATGGCAAAGATGACCATCTGCATTGGGATGCAGATCAAAGAGGTGCCAGGATGGCTTGGAGGAAAGGGGCAACAGGAACAGGATGAAGTCTTTGCAGGACAAAGGATCTGCTTGGACAGGACAGATGAAGAAATGTATCTCCAAAGTGCTAAATCCCTGTGTGTAGTTGGGTGAGTCACACAGGGGCTGGCCCTGCTCCTTCTGGAATCCCTGGAGGAATTGTTATCCACCTGCAGCTGTGAGATGCCAGACTAACAGCTGGAATTAGCTCTTCTAAAAGAAACTTGGCTTCTCTGCCCCTTTTCAGCACATACTGCCTTGAAGGTCTCCTCTGTCTTAAATAAAATGTTATTTCTCAGCTCCAGTCCCCATTTTCTGTCTCCCTTTTCCTCTCTGTTTCTTTTCATGCGGATTTGTCTCGTGCCTAGTGCAGTCTTCATCAGTAGTTCAGTTTCCTCTCCACATTGTGCAGTCAGCGTTTCTGGTTCTTCTCAGCTTCTGACTTTTTCTGAGGAACCTCCCAGAGAATGGAGGATACACAGATTGCTGCTTTCATGCAAAGCACACCTAGGATGGGAACACATCCTAAGGAAGCTCTGGAAAAGGCACAGAGGACCAAGATAGGCTTTTAAGGTGGAGACAATCGTAGAATCATAGAATTGTTCTGGTTGGAAAAGCCCTCTAAGATCATTGAGTCCAACCATCAACCTAACACCACCATGCCCACCTAAACTGTGTCCCAAAGTGCCAGGTCCAATCCTTTTTTGAACACCTCCAGGGATGGTGACTCCACCACCTCTCTGGGCAGCCTGTTCCAATCCCTGACCACTCCTGCAGGGAAGAAACTGTTTCTAACTTCCAACCTAAACCTCTGCTGGCACAATTTCAGGCCATTTCCTTTCATTCTGTCACCTGATACTAGGGACAAGAGGCCAAACTCCACTTCACTCCAACCTTCTTTCAGGGAGCTGTAGAGGGCAATGAGGTCTCACCTCAGCCTCCTCTTCTCCAGACTAAACTCCAGTTCCCTCAGCCAAATACCCATGAGCTTCATCAATTAAGAATAGAGAACAATAAAACCTATTAAGGAGGAGCTAATATTCATACAATGACCATGAAATCACCAATCTGTACAAAATAACAACATCTGCCAGCAAAAAAAGGATGTTTTCTGTACTGCTTATCTCCCAAAGTTTCTTTCTGTTAGTTTCCTCTATTCTGAGAAGATTAGAAGTCATGAGGGCTGCTGATTGCTCTAAAACTTGCACTCAGTTCTGGGCTCCCCAGCTGAACCAGACAGAGATGTACTGGAGAGAGTCCAGGGGAGGCTCTGAAGATGCTGAGGGGCCTGGAGCAGCTCTGTGAGGAGCAAAGGCTGAGAGCCCTGGGGCTGTGGAGCCTGCAGAAGAGCAGCCCCAGAGGGCAGCTGAGCAATGCTCAGCAAGAGCTAAAGGAGCTGTGGGGGGCAAGAGGCTGGGGCCAGACTCTGCTGAGTGGTGCCCAGGGCCAGGCCAAGGGGCAGAGGGCACAAAGTGGCAGGCAGGAGGTTGCCTCTGAAGCTGAGGAGAAAGTTGTTTGGTGTGAGGGTGCTGGAGGCCTGGAAGCAGGCTGCCCAGAGAGGTTGTGGAGTGTCCTTGTGTGGAGAGCTTGCAACCCCCCCTGGGCACTGTGCTGCTGGGCAGGGTGCTGTGGGTGCCCTGCTGGGGCAGGGGGCTTGGACTGGGTGATCTCCAGAGGTCCCTTCCCACCTGACCATGCTGGGACTGGAGGGATTCTGCGAGCTGAAAATTCTGAGTGGGATTCCAGTGATGAAATGCAGACACCAAGACATTCACCTCAACAAACTGAAATCCTTTAATGGCCATGCAACAGAAACAGGCACTTGCAAGATGGTCCTAATACAGTCCAAATAAATTCTGTGCTCCAGCTGCTGGTATGTTTTCACTAACCACAGATGGAGCTTAAAATGAGTAGCTAAAGGGTAGACCCAGAGTGGAGGTTCTGAAGGTCAGGGTGAGGTAAGCCCAGTTCTGTAAGCTATTGGTCCTCAGCTCAGGGCTGATGCTACTGTGTTAGGCATGGTGGGGTCCTGGGAGGACATAGTCATAGTGTCACGGGTATCCCTTTCATCTTTGTCATCTGCTGAATCTTCAAAGGCCCTCTGGAATGCCAACCTGAGCCTGAACTTGATTCTTCGATCCCTGTAGCTCCCCACGAGGAAGTAAATGACAGGGTTGAGGCTGCTGTTGACGCAGGACAGCACAAAGCCGATCTCGGGGGAGTAGAGAAACTTGTAGCCCAAGAAGTCAAAAAGGATCAGGACGCTCAGAGGAACAGCAAAAATGAGGAAGAAGAGGACAGTGAGCATGATGACAGTGAAGAGCCTGCCGGTTTGGAGGCGCTGGGAGCTGCACTTCACCCGCAGGAAGAGGGTCAGGCTGAAGAGCAGCATGAGGGGCGTGCAGAAGAGGAAGTCCAAGGTTCCAATGGTGATGAGCAGAAGGTGGCAGGTCCTGGCAGAGGGATGAACAGTGCACAGGATGTACCCAAGTGCATTCAGCAGCAAGGAGAGGCTCCAGAGCAGGCCGGAGATGATGCCAGACAAGCACTTGGGGCGGTGGCTTCGGCACCAGATCGGACAGAGGACAGAGAGGCAGCGCTCGATGCTGATGGCCGTCAGGAGGTACAAGCCTGTCCCATACATGAACAGATCCAGGAAGAGGAATATCCCAAACTGCACCCCCACGTTGAACTGCATCAGGTACTGCACCGTCTCGATGGCGATGCAGAGCAGGTAGCCAAAGTCGGCAGCGGCCAGGTTCAGGATGTAGACGGTGAAGTGGTTCCTCCGGATGCGGAAGCCGAGGTACCACAGGACCATGCCATTTCCCACCATCCCACAGGCAGCACTGATGAGGCAGAAGCTCTCCATGAACTTGAGGACAGCATAGGATGGCTCTGGCTTTCCCACAGCCCCGCTGTGGTTAGTCCCATGGGGCTGGCTGGTTGCCATTGGAAGGAAGATCGGTGTAGTCAAGTTACTCATCACGAGTGATTTCAGACAGACCTGCAAGAGAGGACAGAGCTGCTAACTCCAAAGGCACATACTCTCGTGGTGACCTGGTGGTGGTTCTGGATTTATTCCTGCTCTTTGTAGCCAGAGCTTGATTTAAGGAGGGATAGACAATGAGTTGCTGGAGAGGGTGCAGAGAAGAGCAACGAAGCTGGTGAAGAGTCTAGAGAACAAATCTTGTGGAGCCGCTGAAGGAGCTGGGGCTGTTCAGCCTGGAGAAGAGAGAGTGAGGAGAGACTGACCCTCAAAGGACACTGGAATGATGACTCAAATTATTACTCCATCCCATTCCCTCAGGCACTTCACCCTGATTCTTCCCCTTCAATACTGGGATCTGAGTGAGAATCTTGGGGGAGGGAAGTTTAAAAATAGATTTCACACTTTCTGTTTGTTTGTTTGTCTGATGAGGTCAAACATGACCTCCCTTCTCCTCTCTCCCCACCAGCTATTAGTTTTGAAAAGAGAAGGCAGGAGGACACAGTTAGAAGACGAGAGGGAACAAGATGAAATGGGGAGAGCTGGGAAGATGTGAATCATTGCCCAGCTCAACCAGCATGAAGAGCTTGTTCTGTCTTTGCATGAAGCTGCAGCATGCATGGAGGGAGACTCCCACAAACACACAAAATGTGTCAGACTGAGTAGTTTTTTTTGGCTCATCTCAGCACCCCAGACCCACTGTTCTCTGCTGCAGGCACACAGGCAGATAAATGCAGGAGGCTACAGTGGCCAGCAGGACCAGGGCAGGATTGTCTCCCTGGACTGGGCACTGTGGAGGGCACACTTTGAATCCTGGGTTCAGTTTAGGGCTCCTCACTCCAAGAAGGACATTGAGGGGCTGGAGCAGGTCCAGAGAAGGGCAACAAAAGCTGGGGAAGGGTCTGGTGAACAGGATCCTGCACACAGCAGTCTGAACAAGCTTGACACTGCGTTTTAGACTATGGAGAGAAAGTTTCATTGTTGTGTTTTCTTGGCTAATCTTCAGTGATTATCTAAGACCAAAACCACTCATGACATATTATATTACTGAGGGGCATTTAGAGCAGGAGAAGAGAAGGAAGAGAAGAGAAGAGAAGAGAAGAGAAGAGAAGAGAAGAGAAGAGAAGAGAAGAGAAGAGAAGAGAAGAGATGAGAAGAGAAGAGAAGAGGAAGAGAAGAGAAGAGAAGAGAGAGAGAGAAGAGAAGAGAAGAGAAGAGAAGAGAAGAGAAGAGAGAAGAAGAGAAGAGAAGAGAAGAGAAGAGAAAGAGGAAGAGAAGAGAAGAGAAGAGAAGAGAAGAGAAGGAAAGAGAAGAGAAGAGAGAGAGAAGAGAAGAGAAGGAGAAGAGAAGAGAAGAGAAGAGAAGAGAAGAGAAGAGAAGAGAGAAGAGAGAAATAGAATAGGAATAGAATTTAACCAGGTGGGAAAAGACCTTTGAGATCCTCAAGTCCAACCTATCACCCAGCACCATCTAATCAACTAACCATGGCACTAAGTGCCTCATCCAGTCTCTTCTTAAACACTTCCAGTGATGGTGACTCCACCACCTCCCTGGGCAGCACGTTCCAATGGCCAATTACTCTTTCTGGGAAGAATTTCTTCCTAACATCCAGCCTGAACCTCCCCTGGCACAGCTTGAGACTGTGTCCTCTCAATTCTGTCACAGGTTGTTCATGGAAAAGGGTCCCTGTAACAAAGCTGTGCCTAGCTTGAAAATGAGCAAGACAATTTCTTTCTTACAGCTAATCTCTAACCATGAGGAGAAGAAAATATCTGATGTCTCTCTTCCTCGCTTTTTTTTCCCTCCTCCTCTCCCCTACCACCTCTCCATAAGCCTGACAGCAAGCTTTAGACAGAGAGCGAGGGCAAAGACATCTCAGAATCTCTCACCTTTTGGTGGGTTGCTTGGTGACAGGTTGGACTCGATGATCTTTGAGCTCCTCTTCCAACCTTAGTGATACTGAATACTGAATTTCAGTGACTGGTTTGCAGCAGTTGCCTGGTAGGGATCTGCTGGGTGAAACGGTGACCTAAATTCTGTGACATGGGGCCCAGATAAACTCCTTGTGTCACACTGCAGTGCTGAGCTAGTCAGACAGCCTTTTAAAAGTTCTTCTCGATGTGGCATCTGCCAGCCAGCCAATCACCCTCCTGGGGAAAGCTTTGCGTGGTCACTTAGTTGTGAACCACTTCCCTCTTTGTACAGAACCTGTCACTGCCATGGCTCTCAATGTGGTTTTCACTACTTCTCCCTTCTTCAGCCACTCTCATGCTACAAAGAAAGCAAGGACTGTGCAGAACTAGACCTTGCCTCTTGCATTGGTGCTTCCTTTCCTACCTGTGTCCCAGGGATGTTCTAGTGTCACAGCCCTTGGAGAAGGTGCCTGACTGCTGCTGGGTCAGAGAGACTGAGAAACTGTCAGTCCTCTTCCATAATGCCTGCTGATGATTTCACAACCTCACTCAGCACGCCCTCAAGGAGCGTTTGTCCCTGCAAAGCAGCCTTAGCACACCCATCACCACAGAGTGTCCTCTTCTCACCCACAGCCGCTCCCCAGGCCAGTGACCACTCTGCTGAGTCCCTAGGTTGTTCACCCAACCTTTCAATGAAACTGAAGATCTTTTCCAACCAAAATGACTCTGTGATTCTCTGACTTCTGGAGCAGGGTCCACCCAACCTCCATAACCCTTCCACACCTCAGCACCTCCAACTCCACAGGCTCTGCTTGTGCTGCCTTCAACACACAATGTCTGCTTCTGATGGCAGGAGGTCTTTCAACCCAACTTCCCCCCAGGTATTACCTGCCACTTCATTCTGTCTTTCAGCACAGTCCTTCACCACACCTCAGCCACTTCCGATTTCACAAAGCCCTTCAAGGCAGCCTCCAACCTCCTGCCTTCCACTGCCATTTCACAACTCCCCCCTTCCTCCCCCCCCCAACAGCACCTCAGCCCCAACCTTTCTACCACCAAATTCACACCTCTTCACCACCTCACATCTCTGTATAACAGCCCCTTGCCACCTTTCACTGCCCACCCACACCACCTCACTCATCTTCTCCCCACGTGCAGTCCCTCCACGTGCATGAGCTACCACCACCACGGTGTCCAGACTCAGGCCAGAGGCTCCAATCCTGGAAGTGTTCAGAGCCAGGCTGGATGGAGCCTTGAGCAATCTGGTCTGACAGGAGGTGTCCCTGCCCATGGCAGGAGGGTTGGAACTAGATGACCTTTAATGTCCCTTCCAACCCAACCCATTCTCTGATTCTGTGTGCCAAAAGAAGCAGAGGGAAAACACAGAAACACCTTCCTCCTTTCCTGGCTGTGAGCACCTCCTTAGAGGGAATTATTTTGCAACAGGAGATGTCAGCAGCTCTTGATTTGGGCTTCTGCTGTGGCTAGGGAAGGAAAAGGAGATGAGTTTGACACCAGCCAAACATTGCTATGTGGGTACAGAATTCAGCAGACCTGGCCCAAGGAGTTCAGCAGGCAAGATGCTCCATGGTTCATCTGTAGCTTCTTCTGTCACTTGATGTTCCTCTTCCTTTCCCAAAGATTGTAAAACTGGTTTTACTTTCTTACCCAACACTCTGTTTCATACAGTAACTGCAGTTAACCCTTACTGACCTGCCCTGGACTCCAACTCACCCAGGACTCTTCTCACCCAGAACAGCATTTAACCTCCTCATTCATTTGGGGATTTCCATCTTCACTGCATGGATCTCTGGTGTTCTGTGGCAGGAGGTGGCTGCATTACCTGGGTACCATTTGAAATGTTAGGCAATGTCAATAAAATGAAGCAATGGGCAGTGGATGAAACTGCTGGCACCAGTAAATCAGAAGCTAAAAGTACACAGAGGCCTTCAGAGCAGTGATGAATGTGAGCTGAAGTGATGCATGACTTGGAAGATCCATTTGCTTTGCTGTGACTCAGTTCATAGATCCACCTTTGGCTGCAGAAGATCCAAGTTAAGAGGGGTGAGGCTCTTCTTGACTGCAAAGAATCAGAGGATGCTTTGGGTTGGAAGGCTGCAAAACTCATCTTGTTCCAACTCCCTGCCATGGGCAGCAACATTTTTCACTAGATCAGGTTGCTCAGAGCCCCATCCCACTTGGCCTTGAACACTTTTGAGGGATGGGTTCATCCACAGCTTCCCTGGGCAGCCTGTGCAATGTCTCACCACACTCTTCAGTAAATAGAATTTCTTCCTTATGTCCAAGCTAATCCTATTCTGTTTCAGTTTAAAGCCATCACCCCCTTGTACTGTCACAACAGAACTTGTAGAAAAGCCTTAGTCTTTCTTGTAAGCCATCTTTACACATTGAAAGGCCACAAGAAGGTCTTGAGGAGCCTTCTTCAGGCTGAACTCGCTCAGCCCTTCTTCATAGGAGAGCTGCTCCAACCCTTCTTTGGACCCAGTCTAACAGTTTCATGTCTTCCATGTGCTGAAGACTCCAGAGCTGGCCCCAGCACTGCAGAGGGGTCTCAACAGAGTAGAACAGAGGGGCAGAATCCCCTCCCTGCCCCTGCTGCCCACACTGCTGGGGATCAGCCCAGGACACGGCTGGCTCTGGGCTGTGGGTGCATGTTGCCAGCTCATAGCCAGTTTTTTCGCCCACCACGACCCCAAGTCCTTCTCCTCAGCACTGCTCTCCAGCCCTTCATCTCCCAGCCTGGATTGACATTGAGGATTACTCCAGCCCAGGTGCAACACCTTGCACTTGGCCTTGCTGAACCTCATGAGGTGCTCATGAGCCCCCTCCCCAAGCTGTCCAGGTGCCTCTGGAAGGGAACCCTTCCCTCAAGTGTATCAACCACTCCACTTGGTGTGGTGTCATCTGCTAACTTGCTGAGGGTGCACTTAATCCCAATGTCTATAACACTGATGAAGATATGGAATAGTACTGGTCCCAGTATGGACTCTTGAGGGACACCACTCATTGCTGGCTTTCACTGGGACACTAAGGCACTGACTGTAACTCTTTGGACATGGCCTTTGCCTGCCCCAAGCAATTTTACTCAAAATTTAGGTGTCTCTTTCAGAACCAATCCCATCCTAAACCCAGGTCTGAGGTAGATCAAGTGACCCAATCCCTGGAGAGGGAAACCCATAGGACAAGACTCACTCTGCTGCCTTCCACTGATGTAAGAGCTGACTTCCTTCCTCAGTTTCCCCATTTGTACAGGAAGGATTTTCTTTACTGTGTCAGTTGCTGATGTCTGCTCATGTAAGTTCTTGCAAGAGACTTCATCCACTGGGTTGCCAGTGAAGAAATTTCAGGTAAAACAGGACTTGAAGGGTCATCAAGAGGTAACCTAAGCCACCTGCTATCTCCCTGGAATCTTAACTCAAACATAAGCACTACCCTTAAGAAGACTACCATGACAGGCAGCTCTTTACCACCCCCCAGGGCATGGCACCTCTCTCCTTACTGCTAGAAGTCTCTCTGATGTATTTTTAATGAAGATTTGTGGTGTATGTGTTTGGCTTTTGGGACACACAAAGAGTTAAAAGTGCTGGCTTATGGCTCACCAAGCTGTAAAGCCAAAGCTGTGGATCTAGTGGGCTTCTCCACTTGGGAAAACCACCAAGCACGGCATAAGGAGGGACTCTGGAAAGGGTTAACCAAACTAGGTCACGTCATGGAACAGAGTCAAAGACTTGTCTGGTTGGAAGAGACCTTAAGATCATTGAGTCCAACCACAATCTCACATCTCCTTGTACACAACCATACAGACCATGCCCCTGAGCTCCTCATCCAAACATCTTTTAAACACCTCCAGGGAGGGTGACTCCACCACTTCCCTGGGCAGCCTGTTCCAGTGCCTGATGACCCTTTCAGTGAAGAGATTATTCCTAATATCCAAGCTAAACCTCCCCTGGTGCCACTTGTGCTTGTCCAGTTTAATATTCAGCTGTTATTTCTACTGGGGAAATCCTGAAATGCCTTCAGCAGATCATTTAAAGCTGGAGATGAGCTGGGCCATGTGCCCTCACAGCCCAGAAGCCAACTGAGAGAGATTCAGACTGGAGAGAAGGAAGAAATATTTTAACACTGAGGGTGGTGAGACCCTGGCCCAGGTTGCCCAGATGCCATGCCCTTGGAACCATTCTAGGTCAGGTTGTTTGGGGCTCTGAGCAACCTGCTCTAGTTGGGGATGGGACTGCTTACTGCAGGGGGGATTGGACTAGATGAGCTTTAGAGGTTCCTCCTAACCCAAACCACTCTGTGATTCTGATTGTAGGTTGTAACCACCATCACTAATCAATGGCCATTTCTTTAATAGGTTTAATTAAGCACTTAAATCAGGACAGAATTAGCATCTCCTCCTTTGCTTCTTCTGTTTGTGTTTTCCATTTACTAACCCTCCCCACCTCCACCCTCCAGCCCCAAGAGCCCTCGCTCTGGGAGCTGTCCTTGGGGAAGGTTGCACAGTGCTCCTTAAGCAGTTTTCCTCTCAGTCTTCTTTCTTCTGCTGGCTGGTGAATACCTCACACAGGTCTGGCCATGTTCTCCAGCCAGCCTGTCAGAGCAGTTCTCACATAGGCAGAGAACACCAGGATTTTTAAAAAAGAAGACAGTAAAAGGCACCTCCTAAGGAAGTCTTGGAAGCTTTCCAGAGGCTCTTCTCAATTCTTTAAAGACTTGGTGTTCACCTACCAGGGAAGGCAGGTATTGGGGAGATAAAATCACCCAGCCCTTACACAGTCCATTAGATCTCCAAGCAGAGAGGAGGTGAATCTTACAGGTACTCTGGATATTTTTACCCTTCCCTTCCCTTCCCTTCCCTTCCCTTCCCTTCCCTTCCCTTCCCTTCCCTTCCCTTCCCTTCCCTTCCCTTCCCTTCCCTTCCCTTCCCTTCCCTTCCCTTCCCTTCCCTTCCCTTCCCTTCCCTTCCCTTCCCTTCCCTTCCCTTCCCTTCCCTTCCCTTCCCTTCCCTTCCCTTCCCTTCCCTTCCCTTCCCTTCCCTTCCCTTCCCTTCCCTTCCCTTCCCTTCCCTTCCCTCAAAAGGTCCCTTCCAACCCAAACCTTCTATGATTCTATGATCCTCCTAGAGTCAACAGAAAGAAGCAGGCACCTCCAGCAGGTAATTCCTCACCTCTTTAAGCAGACACCTTAGGCTCTCAGGACTCACCCTGCAAAGGCACAAGCAGCAGTGCATGTGAGTGACTCAGATCTAGGCAAGCCATAAGCCAACAAGATGGGATGAGCTGAATGGATATACTGTGACATGCAACTGGATGGTGGTGGTGACTTGGGCCACTCAAGAGGGCCACCCAATAAAGCTGCCTGCAGTCAGTGGGTTGGATTTTTACAACCCTTTCAAAAGCAGGCTCCTTGTTTCAGCTGAGGAGCCTCCCATCTGCCGTTCTTTGGGGCTGGAGCTGTCCTTGATCACTGCTTCCCTTTCTCCAACCACTGATTGCCTAAACACCACACCAAGGCTGCTGGGGTTTGCTCCCAGCTCATCTCTGGAGCCCAGCTGCTTTGCTTCCAGTGGCACAACCACAAATATGAACCTGTGTCACCCTTCTGTTTTCTGCAGAAAACCACATCAGTGCTGAGTGAGAAGAGGAAGGACAGAGAGGACCTCAGCTTGGTAAGACTGGCTAGAAATCCCTATCACACTGATCGCTTCTTCCTTGGGAAGGAGCTATCCATGTCATTTTTATCCCACTTCTTGGCTATCTTTTACCTCCTGTAGCTCAGCTGTAGGCACAAAGAAAAGTCCCTGCCTTTCCCAACTTCCTCTGTGGGCTTCACTTTGAGAGCAATTTGGGGGTTTCTCCATTTCAGTGTTTCCTGTGGATTCCTGATGAGGTTGGGGTTTGTTGTTGCTTGGGTTTTTTGGTGTGGTTGGTTTGTTTGTTTGTTTGTTTTTCCAGCACAAGAGGTTCTAATTTTGCTGCAATGTATCCTCTGAATTAACTGAAGCATTCCACAGACCTGCTCAGATCATCTGCACACACAGAGGAAGCACTGTGCTTTCCCTGGGCTGGACTCGCAGTGGTGGTATTTTAACAGCACTTGATTGGGAATGTTTTGTTCCTAGCCTGAATCCCACACAGCTGATGATTTGCCTCCAAGAGGTGCCCAATTTTTTTTTGTTAAACTCTGTGAAAAGTTCCACACAGGGATTCCCAGGTTTCTTTTACTGAAGCAGTTCTGATATCTGGTTGAATAGCTGGGAGTTGTTTCGGTTGGAAAAGGACTTTAGCGTCATCCAGTCCAACCACTATCTAACTCTGCTAAGGCTGATGCTAAACCAGCTCTGCATCTTTTAAACCCTTCCAGAGATGGGGACTCCACCACTGCCCTGGGCAGCCTGGGACAGGCCTTGACAGCCCTCAAGGGCAAGAAATAGTTCCTCAAGTCCAACCTAACTAAACCTCTGCTGTGCCAACCTGAGGCCATTCCTCCCTGTCCTGTCACTTGTCTCTTAGGGGAAGAGCACAACCCCCACCTGGCTCCAGCCTCCTTGCAGGGAGTTGCAGAGCCAGAAAGTTTCCCCTCAGCCTCCTTTACTCCAGGCTCAACACCCCCAGCTCCCTCAGCTGCTCCTCCCCAGCCCTGTTCTTCAGACCCTTCCCCAGCTTCATTGCCCTGCTCCAGGACCTCAATGTCTCATTACACTCCCCCTGAGTGCTTTACAAATCAGCATGAAGTAAAACTACTACAGTACTGCAGCAGAAGTTCTGAAAAGCTCCTTCCACTCTTCCTTCCTCTCAAAGGGACATTGCTGACATTCAGAGGAAGCTCAACACTCGAGCAGGGCAGATGTGAGGTTGGTTGCTGTTTGAGCCATGGTAGATAATTTCCCCAGCACTCCACTGTTCAAGCTCACAAAGCTGCAAATTTGTGTTTCAAAATGTATACACACACAAGAGATTTTTTTGTCCCCCTGCAGGTGGTTTCCTTTCCCCCTCAACAACAATTCAGATCCTTTTTGCTCATAAAATAAATCAGCATTCCAAGAATACTTTGAGGGTCATGGAGCCCTGGAGCAGGCTGCCCAGAGAGGTTGTGGAGTCTCCTCCTCTGGAGAGCTTCCAGCTGTTCCTGGTCATTGTGCTCCTGGGCAAGCTGCTGTGTGTGCCCCTGTTTATCAGGGGGCTTGGACTGGATGATCTCCAGAGATCACTTCCAACCCCACCATGGTGGGATTCTGGTGATCCTCTGGACACTGCTAAAGGCAATGTTTTCACCAAAGCTGTCATCGAGGACTTGGTCTACACAGAGGACAAACATGTTTTGAAACTTCTGTAGCCCCTGTAGTGCTTGAGCTGAACACTGCAGCCTTGTCCTTGGCACATCAACCATCATCCAGTCCTTCATGATCCTGGAGGCCCAGGATGGAGAACACAGAATCACAGAGTCAACCAGGTTGGGAGAGACCTCCAAGATCACTAAGTCCAACCAATCACCCAGCCCTAACTAATCAACCAGACCATGGCACTGAGTGCCTCATCCAGCCTCCTCTTAAACATCTCCAGGGATATTGACCCCACCACCTCCCTGGGCAGCCCATCCCAATGGGCAACCTCTCTGTCTGTGAAGAACTTCTTTCTAAGCTGAAGCCTAAACCTCCCCTGGTGCAGCTTGAGACTGTGTCCTCTTGTTCTGGTGCTGGTTGCCTGGGAGAAGAGACCAATCCCCACCTGGCTACAACCTCCCTTCTGGTAGTTGTAGGCAGCAATAAGGTCTCCCTTGAGCCTCCTCTTCTCGAGGCTAAACAACCCCAGCGCTCTCAGCCTCTCCTCAGAGGACCTGTGCTCCAGCCCCCTCCCCAGCTTTGTTGCCCTTCTCTGTGTCCACCACAGAGTGGACCTGTCTCTGTGTGGTCATAGGCACGGCTGAAGTTCATGCAGGGAGAACTGAAAGACAACAAAGCCCCTACTGCATAATCTTAACACTAATCCTATTGATTTCTAACTTCTGATAAAGAATTCATGTGAAATGATGCAGAGAGCTGAGGAATCACTTGTCTTTGTTTTCCCACGTGCCTAGGCTGGACACAGCACCGCCACCCCACCGATGAACATGGCCAACATGAGCAGTGTGAAGGAGTTCATTCTTCTGGGCCTCTCCGTGAGCCAAGGGATGCAGAAAATGTGTTTTGTGATGTTTCTGTTCTTCTACCTGATGATTGTGGTGGGAAACCTGCTGATAGTGAGCACTGTAGTTAGCAGCCAGCGCCTGAACTCCCCCATGTATTTCTTCCTGGGCTACCTGTCCTTCATAGATATCTGCTACTCTTCCGTCACAGCCCCCAAGATGATCGCCGACCTCCTTGCTGAAAATAAAACCATCTCCTTCGTGGGCTGCATAGCACAGCTCTTTGGGGTGCATTTCTTTGGCTGCACAGAGATCTTCCTCCTCACGGTGATGGCCTACGACCGCTACGTTGCCATCTGCAGACCCCTGCACTACACCACCCTCATGACCAGGCGCGTGTGCGGCCGGCTGGTGGTCGGCTCCTGGGTAGGAGGCTTCCTGCACTCCCTAGCTCAGACTCTGCTGACCACTCGGCTCCCCTTCTGTGGCCCTAACAGAATCGACCACTACTTCTGTGACGTCCACCCCCTGCTGCAGCTGGTCTGCACCGACACCTACGCCGTGGGCATCGTGGTGGTTGCCAACAGCGGGATGATCACTCTGACTTGTTTCCTCATCCTGGTCACGTCCTACGCGGTCATCCTGGCTTCCTTGAGAAGTCAAACCTCTGAAGGGTGGCACAAGGCCCTCTCCACCTGTGGGTCCCACATCACCGTGGTGGTCCTGTTCTTTGGGCCGTGCACCTTCATCTACATCCGCCCCTCCAGCAATCTGTCGGAGGACAAGAGCGTGGCAGTGTTCTACACCATCATCACCCCCATGCTGAACCCGCTCATCTACACGCTGAGAAACGAGGAGGTGAAGAGTGCCATGAGAAAGCTCTGGTGCAGAAAAGTGGGAAGTGAACACAAGAAGGTGTAGAAGTGTGGCAGCTGAGTAGTGAGCTGCTCTACCTGGGCAGCGTGTTCAGTGCTTCTGCTAGTTTGTATTTAAACGCTGCAGGTTCGGTACTCAGCATCTCATTGCTCCTCATGTCTTATGCTTCTGCTGTGTGCTTTGCTTTCAATACTCCTGCCACAGTTGCCCCATCCTCTGAGAGATGATTCTTGGTTTAGATGCTCTTGGCAGGTGGTTTATTGCAGAATGAGAAATGCAGATGGAGAGCCAGGCTGCCCTCCTCAGCCACTGCAGGTTTCAGTACTGGCAGAGGCGTGGGCTGCTTTCACAACATCTAAGCAGCAAATTGCGGCTAAGAAGTTGTGATGAAATCACCTGATGTGGTCAGAGGAGGCCGCCAGAGGAGCAAGAGCAATTAAGCTCTTGGAGACTGGCAAATATGAACTGTGGAAGTTTTTCTGCTGCTGTTCCTTTGTTTTGTTCAAGCATGACCCAAGTCCCACCTTAGGAAACAGACATTTCTGGTGAGGGACTCCTCTGAGGTCCATTTTGTGAATCAGAACCCCCTCAATTACAGATTTTTCAGCCTTTGTTTCAGTTGGTGGCTTCTTTCTTTTTTCCCCCTCCAGTTCTCTGCTGTTTCCAGAAAGCTCTGTCCAAAGGAGGTCAGCATTCCAGGGAGGACTCAGGAGCTGATCACAGCACCTCCGGCGTGCATTGTCTGAGCAGGATGTGTCAGGCAACAACGGTCACCACCCACAACCCCACCCCCCCCTCCCCAACCCCCACCCCCCATGGTCTTCCCCGTGCTGCTTTCCCTCTGCTCATGGAGATAGCGATGGAGACTCTGCAGAGCCCTTCCTGTGCTGCCCAAGTTGGGGAGCAGCCAGGAGATGAGGCAGAGGGCTGAGGAGAAAGAACTGGGTGTGCTGTGATTGTCAGATAGGAGTTAGACCCTCGAAGGGCTTGATGATATCACAAAGAAGTTTCTTTCACATCTGCCATCTCCATCCCATGCATGAACAGAACATTGCTGATACCTGTGTATGGGAGTGCTGCCAAGGTGCATTCAAGGGTGTTTGCAGGAAAGGAGGGTCACCAGTGGTGCATTCATTATCCTGCTGTCACTACAGGTCATTCATGAGGTGCTCCTCACTAAGGCTAGCACCTGGGTGAGAGGTACAAACCCCTGTTAGGACACCTCTAATGAAAATTAGCTCCAGACTGGTTCATGTGTGTACTGAAGGAAGGTGACTGCAGAAAACTCTTTCCTAGGTCTGAACTTACTGACTCAGGTCTATCACTGTCAGAGAGACAACAAGGAGTAGTTCTGTTGCAATCCTTTAGAGGAGTGAAATGGAAAGTGCAATCACTGCTTGCACAAGGCCCTTCCTCAGGGAATGGTCAGAGTGTGAGACTTGAATTGTAGCTGTGCTGTCATCTTTGGTCAGCCATGCTTCAAACCCTCAGCAGGCTGACAGCTAAAAGCTTCCCTACAACGATGATGCTGAATGTTCCCATTTTTGTCTGTTTGGGACTTTCTGCTGAGTGTGCCATCTGCTTCAGCTTTCTTCTCCCTCCTGCCCCTGCTTCCTCAAACATTCACAGTCTAAGCTGTGCAGTGACAACAAATGAAACACACAGAAATTCATAGAATCATAGAACCAGCCAGGTTGGAAAAGACCTTAGAGATCATCAAGGCCAACCTATTACCCAACACCTCCTGACAACTAAACCATGGCTCCAAGTGTCACACCCAATCCTTTTCTGAACACCCCCAGGGATGGTGACTCCACCACCTCCCTGGGCAGCACATTCCAATGGCCAACAGCTCTCTCTGGGAAGAACTTTCTCCTCACCTCCAGCCTAAACCTCCCCTGGCACAGCTTGAGACTGTGTCCTCTTGTTCTGGTGCTGGTTGCCTGGGAGAAGAGACCAACCCCCACCTGGCCACAACCTCCCTTCAGGTAGTTGTAGAGAGCAGTAAGGTCTCCCCTGAGCCTCCTCTTCTCCAGGCTAAGCAACCCCAGCTCCCTCAGCCTCTCCTCACAGGGCTGTGCTCCAGACCCCTCCCCAGCTTTGTTGCCCTTCTCTGGATCTCAAAGGTCTTTTCCAACCCAAACCATTCTGTGATTGCAATGTGGCACTCTGTTGTACAACCCTGTATGTATATTTTCATTACTAGAGATTTGGTTTGTCCTGCACAGGGCTTTGGGAGGCTTAGAAGTGCAGTGTCTTACCCTTTCTACATCAAGCTTCAAGATTGCAGATAGAGAAGGTCACAGAGCAAGCTGTTGTGCTGCGGCACACCAAGGGACTCAGCCACCAGAACTGTTTAATAAAGCCCTTGGGTGGTTGCTTGGAGTTGGTTAATGGCACAGGTCTCAGAGGTCCACCTCCACCAGTGGAAAACTACCTTTTGCCTGTGTTTAGCACCCAGAATGCTACAGGAGTATGTATATGCTGGGCTGGGGTGACTTTAGGGAGAAGGAAGATGAGAGCAACACAGAGGTCACTTCAGGAAGCCTCCAAGACGTTGCCTCGTTGGATCCTTCTGTCTAGATTTCCGATGGAAAATTGATTCCATCACTGTGAAATTTGCCCAGAACCTGTCAGGGTAAGAAACATCACTTGAAAACCTCCTGAAAAAAAGCTCTAGGCAAGAAGAAACTCAAACAGAACCAAGGGTTTGACATCTATAAGCAGGTGGAAGAAGAGTGGACCAGTGCCCTGACCCATCAGATGAATAACCTGAAACAGATTTGGAATGTCCTCAGACAGCAAGTACCAAGGAGTTCAGCCTTGGAAGTTCATGTGGTACCAACACTTAGTGCCTGGGTACAGCACTGACCATTTGTTTCCTCTCCTTTCCTTGTGGTCTTCATATCAGCCATGGCACGTGTGAAAGGCAGTGAGAACTGCTTGGGTCATCCACTGAAGATACACAGACCAAATGAAATACTCCTGTGGTGATTTGGATCCTTCAAGGCAGCTTCATTGAACAGTGGTTGCATGGTAGACATCTAGCATGGGGCAGGCATCTGCTCTCCATCTATGCTGAAGAAGAGATGAACTATCTTCTGTGGAAGGAGGCAGCTCCCTGCAGTGGGTGATGTGCAAGTCAAGCCTTTAAGGTGTTTATTCCTCCTTGCTGACTACATGGAGCCAGAGCTGTTAGGCTCAACCTGTGATGCCCCTTCTGCAGGTCTCTGCCTAGCACAACATCAGGGATCACTGTAGACAGCTGACCCTCTCTGCAGCTGTGCCAGCTCTGCAAGATGACCAAGCCCTTGGAAGAGACAGAGGGAAAAGTGGGATCAGTCCTGAACTCATGCTGTGATTTGCAGATCTACCTGTGGAAGGATGCACGAAGCAAACCTGTTTGATGGGAAAGAGAAACAGACTTGGAGGACCATCAGAGAGCATATCAGTCACACAGCACAGACACAGGGTTTGGGCCTGGGAACATTTCACTTCCATCATGGCACTCTGAACTCTCTGCAAGTAGAAGGACACTGCAGCATTCCCTCAGCATTCCTGGCTCTTCTCCTGTGAGTAGGATGTGATTCCTCCCAGACAGAATCAGAGCACAAGCTTTGGCAAACCAACTGCAATGCAGACAAACAGTGGCCAGTGTGAGTCCAGGGGTGAGGGTCAGAAACCTGGCAAGGGAGTGAGAAGGCAGGAGAAGAGAGGGGTGGACAGAACTCTTGGCAAACACTGCTCACCACGATGCAGGATGTGACACTGTGCTTTCTGGAGCAGGCAGAAGAGCAGTGAATGCTTCTCACCCTCATCACTCCTGGAGCTGTAGCACATCCCCTGCTCTTCCTGCTCAGCCCTGGTCACCACCACACTTGAGGTGTGATGATGGCACTGGGAAACTTCTCCAGGGTGACTGAATTCATCCTCCTGGGGTTTTCTGATAGAAGGGAGCTGCAAGTCCTCCTCTTCACCACCTTCTTACTGGCCTATGTCCTGGTTCTGCTGAGTAACATTCTCATCATTGTGACAGTCTGGACTGACCCCAAGCTGTCCTCACCAATGTACTTTCTCCTCTGCAATTTGTCTTTCATAGACATCTGCTGCACCTCTGTCATCCCTCCCAGGATGATGGTGGGCCTGCTCACCCAGAGGAAGACCATTGTGTTTGAAGCCTGCATAGCCCAGCTGTTTTTCCTGCATTTCACTGGAGCATCAGAGATGTTCCTCCTGACCGTGATGGCCTATGACCGCTACGCTGCCATCTGCAAGCCCCTGCACTACACAACCATCATGAACAGGAGGATGTGCTGGGCCCTGGTGTCTGCTTGCTGGGCAGGAGGCTTCCTCCACTCCCTTGTCCATACACTGCTCACAGTCCAGCTCCCCTTCTGTGGCCCTAACATGATCGACAGCTACTTCTGTGACGTGCCTCTGGTCATTCAGCTGGCCTGCACAGACATCTCTGGCTCTCAGCTGCTCATTGCTTCCAACAGTGGCTTAATAACCCTGGTGTGCTTCCTGGTGCTGGTCACATCTTACATCTTCATCCTGGTCACAGTCAGGGTTCGCTTCAATGAGGGATACTGGAAGGTGCTCTCCACCTGTGGTTCACACTTGGTGGTGGTCACCCTCCTCTTTGGACCGTGCATCCTCATGTACCTCCAGCCCTCTTCTGCCTTCTCCACCAACAGGCACATCTGTATGTCCTACACTATCTTCTCCCCAGTGATGAACCCCCTCGTCTATACCATGAGGAATAAGGAGGTGAAGGCATCCATGTGCAAGCTGTGGAAGCGCTGTAGAGGCTCCTGAAGCAAGCTGGGGCTGCAGCAAACCTGCAGTCATTTTTCTACAGACTAACAGCAAGATTGTAAGCTACAGACTGTAAGCATGATTGTAAGCTTCCAGCCACAGGATGTGGGGTTGGACAGCTGTGACTTGGAGAGGGACCTGGGGGTATTGGTTGACAGTCGACTGAACATGAGCCAGCAGTGTGCCCAGGTGGCAAAGAAAGTCAGTGGCATCCTGGCTTGTATTAGAATCACAGAATCATAGAATGGTCTGGGTTGGAAGGGACCTCCAAAGGTCATCCAGTCTGACCCCCTCTGCAGTGAGCAGGGGCATCCTCAGCTAGATCAGGTTTCCCAGAGCCCTGGTGAGCCTAATCTTGAATATCTCCAGGAATGAGGCCCCAGCCACCTCCCTGAGCTACCTGTTCCAGTGTTGCACTACCTTCATGGTAGCCATGTGAGGTTTGGATCTGCATGAGTGAGAAAAGTCAAGCAGCTTCTGAATGTTGCTTGGAAAGAGGAAACCACCATTACAGTACAGAACTTGCACTAACACTGTGAGCATCCCAGATGGCTGCAGGTGAGGAAGAGCTTTGATGCTGGTGTTAGCTGGACAGGCAGGGTCTGGTGTGGTGGTGAGCTTGTGCCTTCCCACAACTTTGTCCCTCACCTGGTTTGGTGGAGTTTAGAGGTCTCTTCCAACCTCAGTTATACTGTGATACTGTGAACAAGTTCTTTGCCATGAGGGTGGTGGAACACTGGAACAGCTTGCCACGGGAGGTGGTTGAGGTCCCATTCCTGGAGATATTCAAGGTCAGGCTTGACAAAGCTCTGATGTCCCTGCTCATTGCAGGGGGGTTGGACTAGATGCTGTTGGGAAGTCCCTTCCCACCCACACCATTCTATGATTCCATCACTCTGTGTTACTGTTCATTAAGAAACATGGAGAGATTGTTAAGGCATGGGCAAATCTTTTCCATGGACTATAAATCAGAAAGATCTCAACAACTGTGTCCTTTGCCACTGTCATTTTCCCTCCCACTAATGTCTTGTCTTTGCTTTTCTGTGTTTGTTTCCATGATCTTCTTCTGCTCCTCATGCAAATGGATGAGGTCCTCCCATCACCACAGTGACTGAGTACAACCTAGAATCACAGAACTGTTGAGGCTGGAAGAGACCTTTGAGAACATCAAGTCCAACAGCTCACCTGGAGCTCATGATCCCCCCACTCCTGCTAAGCCACCACCACTAAACCACATCCTTCAGCACCACATCCACATGGCTTTTAAATCCCTCCAGGGAAGGTGATTCCACCATAACCCTGGGGTGTTCAAAACCATTTCAAACTCCTTCTTAAGATATGACTTATCTTGCCACCAAAAGCTGATTAGATAGTTCAGGAGCTTAAGCCTCTCCTCTTTTGACAGTGTTGGTGAAAGAAATTAAGTTCCTCTACTTCAGCTCCAAACCCATCAGATGTATGGGTTAAAAAAGAGACTGGTTTTAGACTTCCTAGGCTTTGGACTGCTTTTCAGAGACACTTTTTGAATGATCTGAAGTAACAGAGATAAAATCAGTTTGTATTTTAAAGCAGGCTTAAGTTTAGCAAAGCATCACATCAGGACAAGGTGGAACTAGGACATTAAAGCTAAGAGACCTGGGGCTGTTCAGTCTGGAGCAGACTGAGAAGGGATCTTATTAATGTCTACACATATCTGAAGGGTGGGTGTCAAGAAGAAGGGGCCAGACTCTTTCCAGTGGTGTCCTGTGATAGGACAAGGGGCAATGGGCACAAACTGGGACCCAGGAAGTTCCCCCTCAACCTAAGGAGAAACTTCTTTACTGTGGGGGTGCTGGAGCCCTGGAGCAGGCTGGCCAGAGAGGTTGTGGAGTCTCCTTCTCTGGAGACTTCTAAGACCCACCTGGATGCATTCCTGGGTGACCTGCCCTAGGTGACCCTGGGTTGGACTCCATGATCTTCTGAGATCTTTTCCAACCCCTAACATTCTATGGTTCTATGATTACAGCCTAGGAATTCTAGAATAGTCTTCTTCCAGTTTTGGCCATCACAGTTTCTTGTACAAATAAAGAGCATCTCCAAAAAGGCTTTAGTGGAACTTTGATGTGTCTGTGCAGACATCAGGAGATCAAAGGTCTATAGGGAAATCTGCTGAGTGACCCAGTCCTTACTAGAGAGACTTACAAGCAGTTACACAGCAGCTTCTGCTTGGGTCATCCAAGTTCTGCTGAAACACAGCCCAAGGTTGTTTCCCAACTTGGGAAGAAGCAGCTCTGCTGTGGTGCAATCTGCTGGCCTGGCAGAACAGGGCAGCAGCTGGGACAGGAGGAGTAGCTGCTGTCGGGAAGGAAAAAGGGGAAATAGGAAATGGCTCTTTCACCACTGCTTTCCAAAACCTTGAGAGCACAAATTTCATCCTCCCCAGTGAAACTGCTGATTTCCCTGCCACAAGAAGCAAAAGTGCAAACTAAGGGCATGCCAGCTGAGTTTGTCTTGGTGATCTCTGATCACCTCACTGTCTCTTATTGCCTGTAATGAGGTTTTCTACACCCGCAGCTTGGGGTAGAGCTTCCTGCTGCTGCCAGCATTCGCAGGCTGCAGAGCCCAGTCCAGTCTTCCAGCTGCTTGACCACATTCAGCCCTCAAGTGCACTTCTTGCTTCAGTTTCCTCCTTCTGCCACCCTCTATTTATAGAATCACAGAATGGTTTGGCTGGAAAAGACCTTTAAGGTCAAGTCCAACCCTTAATCCATCACTGCCAAGTCACCACTAAACCATGTCCCTTAGCACCATATCTCCACAACTTTAAAACCCCTCCAGATTCCACCACTGCCCTGGGCAGCCTGGGCCAGGCTTTGGCACCCCAGCACCCTGGTGTCTTGGGGGTCATGGCCATTTTTCTGCTATTGACAATCTGCTGCCCAAGGCAACCTGTCTGCTCCAACACTCCAGAAGAGGTGGCAAAGAGACCACGGTAGGCAGGATCAACATTCTGGGCACAACAAGAGACCTGTTGGGTGCTGTCAGAATGGGGTTTTGACAAGCTGATGACCACACTGAGTGACTTTTTCCCTTGGCAGTGTTTCAGTCTGGTTTAATTTGGATCCCTGAGAAAATTCAAGACTCAGTCTTGTCTCCAGCCTGCTCCATGGTAACAAAGCTAGGGAGCAAAACCCCATGGGCCCTAAAATGAGAAAGGACCTTGCTGGCTGTGGGGCCTGGACCTCACTGTTGTTTTACTGGGAAAACTTTTCTCATATTTAGAATAAACCATTTTATTTTTTATTTAGAATAAACCAAACCAGGTTGGAAGAGACCTTCAAGATGATTGTGTCCAACCCATCAACCAATCCAACCCACCCAAACAACTAACCCATGTAACCAAGCACCCCATCAAGTCTCCTCCTGAACACCTCCAATGACGGCGACTCCACCACCTCCCTGGGCAGCCCATTCCAATGGGCAATCACTCTCTCTGTATAGAACTTCTTCCTAACATCCAACCTGAACCTCCCCTGGTGCAGCTTGAGACTGTGTCCTCTTGTTCTGGTACTGGGTGCCTGGGAGAAGAGACCATCATCCGCCTGTCTACAACCTCCCTTCAGGTAGTTGTAGAGAGTGATAAGGTCACCCCTGAGTCTCCTCTTCTCCAGGCTGAGCAATCCCAGCTCCCTCAGTCTTTCCTCATAGGGCTTGTGTTCCAAACCCCTCACCAACTTTGTTACTCTTCTCTGGACTCATTCCAGCAAGTCAACTTCCTTCCTAAACTGAGGGGCCCAGAACTGGACACAGTACTCGAGGTGTGGCCTAACCAGTGCAGTGTACAGGGGCAGAATGACCTCCCTGCTCCTGCTGGCCACACTGTTCCTGATGCAGGCCCTCTTGGCTGCCTGGGCACACTGCAGGCTCATGTTCAGCCTACCATCGACCAGTACCCCCAGGTCCCTCTCTGCCTGGCTGCTCTCAGCCACTCTGCCCCCAGCCTGTAGCACTGCATGGGGTTGTTGTGGCCAATGTGCAGAACCCGGCACTTGGATGTGTTCAATCTCATGCCATTGGATTCTGCCCATCTGTCCAGCCTGTCGAGGTCTCTCTGCAGAGCCTCTCTACCCTCTAGCAGATCAACTCCTGCCCCCAGCTTGGTATCATCAGCAAATTTACTGATGATGGACTCAGTGCCCTCATCCAGATCATCAATAAAGATGTCAAAGAGCATGGGGCCCAGCACTGATCCTTGGGGCACACCACTAGTGACTGATATGAGGCAATCTATCTCACAACCTGTCAGTGATGGACATTTTTGCCCAGCACAGGATTTCTCAACTGCAATTTTTTTCCTGCTCAGCAGTGTGGGATGTCCCCTTAAGAAGAAATGTTTGTGTTGGGGAGGTGGAAAGGAAGGACTGTGCAGGATGTACGCACCAGGCTGAGAATGGTTAGTAGATGACAAAACTTCTGTCTGATGATAAAGGCCTTATCAGAAGCAGTGCTGAATGTCAGCTTTTTCTTTCTTTGTTCTATTGGTGATGACAGAAAGCCCTCCAAAAAAGAAAGACTAGTTTGGAATTGCCCAGTAGAGAAATACCTAGGGGTGTTGATCAACAGCTGGCTGAATACGAGCCAGCAGTGTGTTCAAGTGGCCAAAAAGGCCACCAGAATCCTGGCCTGGATTAGCAAGGCTGTGACAAGCAGGACCAGGAAAGTGATTTTCCCCCTGTTCTGGGCATTGCTGAGGCCACACCTTGAGTACAGTGTTCAGTTTGGGGCCTCTCACTATAAAAAAGACATTGAGGGGCTGGAGTGGGTCCAGAGAAGTGCAATGAAGTTGAGGAAGGCTCTGGAGAACAGGGCTGGGGAGAAGCAGCTGAAGGAGCTGGGGGCGTTCAATCTGGAGAAAAGGAGGCTGAGGGAAGACCTTGTGAGTCTCTACAACTCCCTGAAAAGAGGCTGGAGCTAGGTGGAGGTTGGTCTCTTCTCCCTAGTAAGAAGGGACAGGATGAAAGGCAATGGCTTCAGGTTGCACCAGGGAAGGTTTAGGCTGGATGTTAGATGAAACTTCACTGAAAGGGTTCTCCAGCACTGGGATAGGGTGCCCAGAGAGGTCGAATCCCCATCCCTGGAGGTGTTTAAAAGACACACAGATGTGCTGAAGGACATGGTATAGCACCAGACTTGGGGAAAGTTGGATAGTGGTTGGACTCAATGACCCCCCATCCCTGGAGGTGTTTAAAAGACACACAGCTGTGCTGAAGGACATGGTTCAGCACCAGACTTGGGGAAAGTTGGATGTGGTTGGACTCAAGGACCTCAAAGGTTTTTTCCCAGGCAGGATGGTTCCATGTCCACACTGGCCTGCTCTCTCCTTTGCTTTTCCATACAGACATGTATTGACCTGAAATGGTCACTCTGATTTTGACAAGGAAGCCAAACACAAATCCCTGGTGGTTATTGGGAGGCTGTGCCTCAAGACAAGCAATTTCCTACAATGGATTTGTCTCTCCAGCAAACCGCTCGGGACAAATTTAACAAGGCCTCAGTAGATGCTGTTAAAAAGTTGGTGCCTGACAAACTGCAGCAGGGCAAGTTGGCAGGAGAGTTTGTAAAGGGTGAGTAAATTGGTTCCACAGTGCACCATTAACATCTCACATTCTTTCTCTCCTGGAAATTAGCAGCTCTCTGGGCTTACGCTCAGGTGTAATTGTCTGCCCTGATCTAGAAGATGTTGAAATGGCCTCAAAGGGATAAAAAAAGAAGTCTTTTGAAAGCTGGTAGGATCTCTGCAATGCTGTGGTTAAATCCCAAGAAACCTAAGGAGGTCCTGGTCTAATCTCTTTGATTTAAAGGCTGTGGGTCAAACAGCAAACTGGTGAGGGGTGCAGCTTCAAAACTGCTTGGCTGGGGCTGGTTTCACATACTGGGTGTGCGGTGACATGCTGTGGCCTAATGAACTTGGTCCTCACAGCAAAAGCTCAGCTCAGAGATGGTTCTTGAAAAAGATAAGGCAAAGCCAGAGCTGTCCCAGTACAGTTTCCACTGTACTCTGTAGAGCAGCGACTCAGGGGTATGGGACAGCAGCATTTGAGGGATTTATACCACCCAGGTATCTCCAGACTGCTTTGAGGCATTACAAGATGAGGAACACATGGGAAATTTCAATTTTTTAATCTTTTTTTACCATGAGGCAGGAAACTCTTTCTACAGGTAAGACAGGATCATAGAATTAGAGAAGGATTGGGGTTGGAAGAGGCCTTCAAAAGTTCATCTAGCCCAAGCCCCCCGCAGTCAGCAGGGACATCCCCAACAAGAGCAGGTTGCTCAGAGCCCCAGCCAACCTGACCTGCAGTGGTGCCAGGGATGGGGCAGCTCCCACCTCTCTGGGTACCCTGGGACAGGATTTCACCACCCTCAATGTCAGTTTCACCACCCTCAATTTCTTCCTTCTCTCCAGTCAGAATCTCCCTCTGTTAGTTCCAGCCCATCACCCCTTGTTCTGTCACAACAGGCCCTGCTCAAAAGTCTGTCCCCAGCTTTCTTCTTCTCCCCTTGAAGCATGAAAGGCCACCAGAAGGCCTCCCTGGAGCCTTCCCTTCTCCAGGCTGAACAGCCCCAACTCTCTCAGCCTGGCTTCAAAGCAGAGGGCTTCCAGTCCTCCAATCATCGTTGTGGCCTCCTCTGGACTTGCTCCAACAGCTCCACGTCTCCCCTCTGCTGAACATGTCACATCTACTGGCATTTGGGCATAAGGATTACTTTTTTCTCCTGAGCAATGCTTCCTGAGACCTTTGCATGAATATGGGGAACAAAAAAAGATTCAAACCTCAGCATGACAGGCAGAGCTAAGGAAGCTTTTGGTAGCTGATGATTTTCTGGAGAGCTTAAAGGCTGTTTGCATGTGACACAGTTCACAGGCATCACAAACCTGGAGGTTAGACCTTTGTAGTGTTGGGTCAACAAGGTTACAAATGAGCTCACTAAGTGGAAAGCCTGGTTAGATCAGATTGAAAGCCCATCTTGAATATTTTCATGTGTTTTTACTTCTAACAGCCCAACTAAGAACATCCCTGCAAGCATACAAGATGTGGAGTTAAGAGGCAGCAGCCCAAAGCGCTGGGTGACTGCCACCTTGATGGGGCCAACCATTCCCACCCCAAAAGAAGACCTTTAGGTTGATGAGGATGTCACTCACACCTGTGAACATTAGCACTCTCTAGAAGTCTTTGTTTTGGTGAGCTAGCTGCTGCCACATGTACATCATGCAAGAGGTTCAGCAGAATGTCAAGCACTGTGATGTACTAAGGTTGGATTGTCAGCTCTGGGCTTCAGACATGAGGTCTCAGGTTAAAAATGCCAAAAAGCAAATAGTAGAAGGTCCCTTTCCACAACCAGTATTAGAACATCACCTCTGGGCTGTTGGCACTTTGAAGCCTTGAACAACACAGAGGTTTTGCAGGAGGTATTGCCCTCTCGTGGCTATCCAGTGAGAGGATGGGTAACTGGCAGTGGAAGGGGCATGGAGCCAGTTTAGGAAGGCCCACAGTCCTCATTCTTCTCTCAGCTATGCATGAGACTGATCACTTTCTTCGATCTCATTCTGTCAGGCATGTTTATTATAAAGTGATCAGGTCTGTTCTTACTTCAGAAGAAGCAGGACACGAAAACAGCAGAACACAGAGCTGTGGGAGTGAGTCCAGAGGAGGGCCACAGAAATCATAGAATTGTTAGGGTTGGAAAGGACATCAAGAATCATCCAGTTCCATTCCTGCCGCCATGGGCAGGGACTCCTCACACTAGATCAGTTGCCCAGAGCCACATCCAGCCTGGCTTTAAAAACCTCCAGGGATGGGGCACCTATCACCTCCCTGGGCAGCCTGTTCCAGTGTCTCACCACCCTCATGGGGAAGAAATTCCTAACATCCAACCTGAATCCAAGATGACCCTAGGGCTGGAGAACCTCTGCTGTGAGGATTCTGTGTCCAGTTCTGGGCCCCTCAGTTTAGGAAAGATGTTGAGTTGCTGGAACATGTCCAGAGAAGGGCAACAAAGCTGGGAAGGGGTTTGGAGCACAGCCCTGTGAGGAGAGGCTGAGGGAGCTGGGGGTGTTTAGCCTGAAGAAGAGGAAGCTGAGGGGAGACCTTATTGCTGTCCACAACTACCTGAAAGGTGGTTGTGGCCAGTCTCCTCTCCCAGGCAACCAGTGACAGAACAAGAGGACACAGTCTTAAGCTGCACCTGGGGAGGTTTAGACTGGATGTTAGGAAGAAATTCTTCACAGAGAGAGTAATTTGCCATTGGAATGTGCTGCCCAGGGAGGTGGTAGAGTCACCATCACTGGAGGTGTTTAAGAAGGGACTGGATGAGGCACTTAGTGCCATGGTTTAGTTGATTAGATGGTGCTGGGTGATAGGTTGGACTTGATGATCTCAAAGGTGTTTTCCAACCTGGTTAATTCTGTATGAAGGATGGGGATTCACTTGTCACAATGTCCCTTTCTCAGTGGTTCTGTGAAGTGTGACTGAGATTTCCAAGTCAGCTTTAACTCTTTCACACACCCCACACCCCCTCGCCTCCATTTACCATGAAACATAACCACAATAGAGAAAATGCAGTCTTTTTCAGGTCTTTATTAAATTTGCCTTGTGATTCATAAGGAGTGACTCTCACTCTCCAACCTGCCCCTCTTCCTGGAGGCTTCCTGCTCAGAGCTGGTTGATAAGTGAATGCATTTTCCAGATATGCTTTATTGCTTTCTTTCCTCCTTTCCTTCCTTATTTCTGAAAGGAAGCAGTGAGGGGGAAGCAAAGGTCTGTAAGTGAGGCACAAATGCAGCGGTTTAGTGAATGATGAGAGCAGACTCAAGGGGCCTCCAGGTGAAAATAGTGTCATTAGCATCATATCATCTGGCTAAACAGCTCCTGCTCCACCACCATCATTTTTGCACCCACCCCAGAGCCAGGGGCAAGACCCTCACCAGCCAAGGTACAACACAGAGGAGCTCAGCCCCAGTAAGGAGGCCCAACCAGCGCCTGTGGGTGATGTTAGAGTAGCAATCAATCCTCTTCCTAACAACCGGGGGGCCACCAGGCCCCCCGGCCTTTATTGTCACCACCACCATCACCCAGTGTACACCATGGGCACTCACCAGTGATGAGAGGAGGATCCCTCAGCCCAGATGGGCTCAGCTTGGGGCTTCTGCCTTTCCTGGTGGGGATTAAATAGGGGAGTGGGTGGGGAGGGCCAAGTGGCCACACCTGGGGTGGGAGGAGACTCCAACAGAGCCCAGGTGCTCTGAGATTTGAGGGGGAAAATGGGGCAGGTGAGGGAATTTTTAGAGTGTCAGGTAAGGATAGGACTAGGGGGAATGGGAAAAAAACAAAACTAAAAGTGGGTAGATTGAGATTGGATGTTAGAAAGAAATCCTTCCCCGTGAGGGTGGTGAGACACTGGAACAGGTTGCCCAGGGAGGTGGTGGAAGCCTCATCCCTGGAGGTTTTTAAGGCCAGGCTGGAATTGGCTCTGAGCAATCTGATCTGGTGTGAGGTGTCCCTGCCCATGGCATGGGATGATCCTTGAGGTCCCTTCCAACCCTAACAATTCTATGATTCTAAAACAATTTTTCAGTTTAGGCTGGATGTTAGGAAGAAGTTCTTCCCAGAAGGAGTGATTGGCCATTGGAATGAGCTGCTCAGGGAGGTGGTGGAGTCACGATCTCTGGACGTGTTTAAAATGAGACTGGATGAGGCACTTGGTGCCATGGTTTAGTTGATTAGATGGTGTTGGGTGTTAGGTTGGACTTGATGATCTTGAAGATCTTTCCCAACCTGGTTGATTCTGTGATTCTGTGATAGGCTGAGGGAGCTGGGGTTATCCATTGTATACAGGAAAAGACTTTGGGGTGACCTTAGAGCTGCCTTCCAATACCTGAAGGGATCCTTCAGGAAGGCTGGAGAGGGACTTTACATAAGGGTGTCTAGAGATAAGACAAGGGGAAATGGTTGGAAGCTGAGGGAGAGCAGGGTTAGACTGGATCTTAAGAAGAAGTTCTTCAGTACAAGCATGGTAGGACACTGGAATAGGCTGCCCAGGGAGGTTGTGGTTGCCTCTTCCCTGGGGGTGTTCAAGGCCAGGTTGGATGAGGCCTTGAGCAGTGGGTCTAGTTGAGAGGTGTCCCTGACCATGGTGGGGAGGTTGGAGTAGATGATCTCTAAGGTCCCTTCCAACCTAAACCATTGTATGATTCTGTATCTGATAGCCCTAGGGCCATCTGTGGTACCCAGAGATCTAGACCACATGGATTTATTCCAGCCACCAGTCTACACAGCCACAGAGGGATAGACCTGTTGCCAATTTTATTTTGACCCAATGATTTGTGGTCAAGTAGTCTGAAGTTTAATTTAAAGCAATTGGAAGACTGGGCTCCTGTGAGGTGTAAAACTTTAGCAACCTGGAATGGCACCCGAGATGGGCTGCAGGACCTGGAGAATCACAGACTGGTAAGGGTTGGAAGGGACCTCCACAGGCAGCACAGAAATGCATCCAGGTGGGTTTTGAAAGTTTGCAGAGAAGGAGACTCCACAACCTCTCTGGGCAGCCTGCTCCAGTGTTCTGTCACCCTCACAGTAAAGAAGTTTGTGTTGAGGTGGAACCCCCTGTGTTCTAGCTTGTAGCCACTGCTCTTTGGCCTATCGTTGAGCACCACCCAAAAGAGACTGGCACCTTTATCTTGACCCACCCCTCAGATATTTACAAGCATTGATAAGATCCCCTCTCAGCCTTCTCCTCTCATGAGTGACACCATCTAACACTTTTCACTGGGGGTAGACTCCAGTATCAAACCACAGCCTTTTAAAAGGTCCTTCAACACGGTAGTCACAGGAGTCAAAGGGTTCAAAGGGAGAAAGCAGTTTCTCACGTTTCTAGCCTCCTTTGGCAGCATTCTGAACATCTTATGCAATGCAGATGGCATCCTGGGGAAAAAAAAAAAAGAGGCTTCAGAGATGTTCCTCCCCAGATACATCTGCAGGTTTATAAAAGCTCATTAAAGAAATGAGGCCAAGGTGGCACTTCTGCCAGTACCTGCAGATGTGTGGCATGTTCCTGCGCTGCTAAATTAGGACTCATCACTTCTTAACAGCTCCTGAGCCTACAGAGGAGCCCTTGTCCTGTCATATGTGGATGTTTTCATCAGACATAGAAAGAAGAAAAAGGAGAGTCACCTTTCCTGGAGATGTAGAGGACAATGTAGTCAGTGCTGTGTGGCAGTGAGTGTTTCTGTGTGAAGCTGCTGTTGTACTTCAGCTGCATGTTCCCCCATTTGGAGATGTGATTGAGCGTGCCATGTGCCTTTTGTTTCTGATAACTCAAGTGTCTTGTGGTGCTTTAAGCTTTGTCTTTGGTCCCTCTCAAGCTTCTGTGTGTCAATGCAGACTTGCAGGTGATTTTGAACTGCAAACCAGACCCCTCTAAAAGCCCCCTCTTTAGAAGTTGGATGCTATTTGGACTAAGTTGCAATTTCTCTTTCTTCCAGGTAAACCTCTGCAATCATTTCCACAATGAAAGAGAAGATGCAGAGGGTCAACCTATCAACAGTATCAGACTTTGTTCTTGTAGGCCTTTCTGATGCTCCCCAAGTCCGTTTTCTTCTCTTTGTGCTGTTTTTGATTATATATGTGGCCACCATGGCAGGCAACATCATGTTCCTTACTGCCATTAGCACAGACACCCATTTGCACAACCCCATGTACTTCTTTCTTGGCAACTTATCCCTACTGGATCTCTTATGTCCCACTATCACCGTGCCAAAGATGCTGGATGTCTTGTTGCTCGAGAACAAGATGATTTCCTTCACTGGCTGCATGCTCCAGCTCTTCTTCCTCATTGATGTTGTAGGCACAGAGATTTTCCTCCTGGCTGTGATGGCCTACGACCGTTACGTTGCCATATGTCACCCACTGCGGTACATGAACATTGTGAGCATGAAGCTGTGTGCTCACCTAGCCATTGGCACCTGGCTAGTGGGGGTTGTTAATTCCCTGTTGCACACCTCTTTGATTTTTACACTGTCTTTCTGTGGTTTTAATAAGGTTGAGCAGTATTACTGTGACATTCCCCCTCTGCTGGCCCTCTCCTGTTTGCCTACCTACAGCAGGGAGTTGGTCATTCTCCTTGTGGCTGGGGTCCTTGGAGGCAGTGCCTTTGTGATCACTCTGATCTCTTATATCTGTATCCTCATAGCCATCCTGAGCATGAGGTCTTCTGAGAGCAGGCACAAAGCTTTCTCCACTTGTGGTTCTCACTTGACAGTTGTATGCCTTTTCTATGGGACCACCATCTGCATATACGTGCGGCCTTCCTCCACCTACTCCCCTCATCAGGACAGGATAGTTTCCATGCTCTATGAAATCCTCACCCCCCTGCTAAACCCCATAATCTACAGTTTGAGGAACAAAGAAGTCAAATGTGCCCTAAGAAGAGTGGTCAGCCAGCTAAGAACTGCTATAACAAGACAAGAATGTCTCTCTCAATCTTTGGCATCCTCTGGTGCCCCAGTAGCTGGGTAGGCACTGTGGTTTGTGACTTATCTTCTGTAATCTTAGCCATCTAAAGATGCTGGAATCAAAACTCCCTCTCTAGGCTTCCTTTCCAGTTGAAACAGAGAGGTGTACACCTACTTCCAGAAGGCCAACTGGATGTCACAGCATTAGGTCATTACTGCAGAAGGGGACAAGTTCAGCTGGTAATGGTTTTCTCCACTGACCACAGAGGAAGGTCAAGTGAGAGCATTGTAGACAGACGTTGGATGGCTATCTCAGAGCATGAATACTAGAAACAGATACTGCAGACACACTTTAGTACAGAAGAATGTATGTCTAAGAAGCTTGCAGCACTGGGGCTTCTTTACTGGCCATGCTGATCCTGAACAAAACATGAGCACATCTGTTGTGGGAAATTAACTAGAAGGAAGCTCTAAAAGGTGTTTACCAACGTAAACAACTCTATGATACTCTGAAGGCTGTGTGAAGGTTGTGTGCCAGACCTGACAGGTGGGTGACCTGTCATGGTAGCTGGCATCCACCTCTGGCTCTGAGGGCACAAACTTTTCCAACCTTCTTGATTCTATGATTCTATGACTGTGAGATGCCATCGGACTTTTGCTGGCTGAAGGCTGGGCTGGGCTGTGGCAACCAAGATGATGTTTATGTATCAGATAGCCTTCTAAGACTATGACTGGTGAGGAGAATGTGTCTGATGACTGACCATGGGCCTGCCCTGCCTTTTCTCAGGGTTGCCAGACTGAAGCAAGGTTTGCAGTGTGCAATTTTGGACAAAGACCTTGTCTAGAAATGGTGCTTCATGGCAGACCAAAAGTGAAGGAGTGTCTGACAAGGTGGTGGAGATTGTTGTGCAAAGAGGAGTGCTGTGCAGTCTGTAAATATGGCTGTAAACCTGTGCTCACCTCTCTGTGTAAACCTCAGCTACCAGGCTGTGTGCTGGGATGATAAACCTGCAGCTTGAGATGGACCTTGAGCTGGGTTGAAGTGCTGTGGCAGGTAGTCACTAAAATCAAATGTCAAGGATGTCTGCTGTAGTGGCCTTATTGTGGTTGCTTTCTTGGCAGGAAGGACTAGCTCATTCTTTTCCTGCAGGAACTTTTATCTCAGTGGTGATAAAGGCACATCACAGAATCCCAGCATGGTGGGGGTTAGAAGGGACCTCCAGACATCATCCAGTCCAACCCCCCTTCTAAAGCAAGGGCACCCACAGCAGCTTGCCCAGGATCACAATGGCCAGCTGGGCCACTGTGTAATGGTTTAGGCCAAGGGCTAACCTGCCCACTCCCCCAGCTCAACAGTGAGGGCAAAAGAAACACCCAACACTCAGGGAGGGTCAGATACAGAGTTTAATAGAAGGTGAGACAGCATAACACCAAGGCAGAATGACCTCAGGTAATGAATCTACTAATACAATGCTTTGTAACCTAAGCCTAGCCTACTTGCAGAAGAAGCAGAGGTGAGCTGAGAGCTCAAAGTCAGAGGTAGCTGGGCACAAAGAAAGACAGATGCCCTACTGCCTCAGCTTCCCCCTGCCTTAGAGCCTTGGGCCATCTCTGCAGCTCCACACTGTGCTTGCACGGAGCTGAGCCTCTGGTCTTTCCATCAAGGCCCTGTCATGCTTTAACTTCTTTGCACGCAGGTGGAGCTCCAGGTGCTCACGGGTCTCCTCTGGCAGGAATGAGGCCTCTGGCAACCAGAAATAGACGGAGGGAGAGCTGGTCTGCCGTGGCACAAGAGGCAGCGTGCAGGGTGACGCCACGTAGGACTGGCGCACCAAGGCCGGGAAGGTTCCCTCTTGGATCTGCCTGCACTTCCTGCCCACATGCATCTGCAGGCTCCTCCTGAAATCCCCTCTCAGCTGCAGCCTTGAGACAGGAGGACAATCTGCAAAAGGGCTTGGGTGCTGATCAGCCCTGCACAGCTGTGTGCCGGCCCTGGCTGGTGGGTGACCCATAGTGGTGGTTGGCATCCCCCTCTGGCTCTGAGGTGCCATAGGAGTGGCAACAGGCTGAAGGCTGGGCTGGGCTGTGGCCAGATCAAGTAGCCCCAGCGTCTCCCGCTCCCTGTGTGGCTGCTGCCCGTGCTGGGGAGGAGCTGTGCTCCGTGCTCTGGGCCCCAGCCGGGCCCTGTAGCCACTCCTGCCCTGCAGGTACCAGAGCCGCACTCTCGGGTGCTTTCGCTGTGCCTCATAGAGCTGCCGCTGCCTCTGCCGGCTGGCTTTTCTGCACCTCACACAGCTGAGGTCCAAGCACAGCAGCCCCAGGCTGTGGGCATCAGCGGCCTCAGTCCCACGGCCCAACGCTTGATCCTTCTTGCCTGCAACAGAACCAGGAGGTGCAGCCCTCTGAGCAACAGCCTCACGCCTGAGCCCAGGGCCCTGGAGAGCAGCCCTGTTCTCATAGGCCATGGGCAGCAGCGGGGCACTGGGGCCAGACAAAGGGCACTTACGAGACTGTCCCTCCAGCTGCTGACGCCATTTCCCTGCCTTCCTTCTGCGGCTAACACCCTGCAAACACAGGAGTGCATCACAGTTGCCCACCTGGGGCCAGTCCCAACCAGTGCTGGTCCCAAGTGGTCCCCCGTCCCCACCCTAGCCCCGATTTTTCCTGTACCTCTTTGCCTGAGGTCTTGGCATTCAGGATGAACAGAACAACAGCTATCAGGATGCCGAGGCATACCAGAAAGCTGCAACAAGCCATTGTGCTGTCCCACCACTACCACGATGACAGACTGCTGTGGTTTGGTGGCTCTGGTCTTATAGTCTTGCTACAATGATGTCACAGTCCTGTGGGTGGGGACACATGAGTGACATCACAGCCCCACAGCACAGCAGCACTCACCCCACTGTGGGTACCACCCAGCAGCACAGACACCCAACACAAGCGCCCCACGGCCTTGGGCACCCTGCTGCCTGTCGGTTGCGAGTGTAACAGATTCTATTTCTTGAGCATGACAGATTCTATTTCTTCACTTTGTGGCAGAGTCGCACAGCAGAGCGCTGACAGGCAGCAGTGGTCGATGTGACTCCCCCATGGCCAGTGAAAAGTGTGAGGAGGCCATTTGAAACCCCCTGTGAGTGGAGCTTGAAGGAAGCCGACAAGCCCAGGGGCACAGATCAAAGGATCCAGGGCTAGGGCAGGTTCCTCAAGCGGCAAAACCCCCAAAGCAAAAGCACAGCCAGTCAGAGGGGAACTGAAGTGCTCTGTGCTCTATTCCCCATCCTCTGTGCTGTGTGCCTCATCCCCTGTGTTTTTGTGTGGTAGACCTACATGGCATCAGCCTGCACACTGCTTCTTGTGTAATGGTTTAGTGCAAGGGCTAACCTGTCCAATCCCCCAACAGAACCGTGAGGGGGAAAGTGACACACAACACTCAGGTGTCAGAGAAAGAGATAGAGTGTGATATAACATGAGAGATCATAACAACAACGCAGAATGGCCTCAGCTAATTGATCTAAGAATACAATGCATTATAACCTAAGCTCAGCCTACTTGCAGAAGAAGCAGAGGTGAAATACAGGAGAAAAAACCCAGCAGAAAACAGAAAGCCCAAGCCAGTGCTACCCCACACCCCCACGTCTCTGCCGCCGTCCTGTTCACAAGGTGATTTTCGTGTGCAAGAGACGATTCCCACACCAGCTTCAACAGTTGCATTGTTCGATAGAGGCACAGATGATGATGCCAACATGCTTGCTGTAGGCAGTGAAATGCCAAGCTTCTTGTGAAGAAGATGCCAAGTGAAATGGCAGCTTCATGGGGTCCTATTGCTGTCCTGGTGCCCGGCAGGCTCTCTGCCAGCCATGGCTGTCCCTAGTCTTGCCCCACAGACTGTCCAGCCTGAGCTGAGAGAGCTCAAAGTCAGAGGTAGCTGGGCACAAAGGGAGACAGAGGCCCTCCTGCCTCAGCTTTCCGCATGCCTTAGAGCCTTGGGCCATCTCTCCAGCTCCACACTGTGTGTGCAGGGAGCTGAGCCTGTGGCCTTTCCATCAAGGCCCTGTCATGCTTTAAATTCTTTGTACACAGGTGGAGCTCCTGGTGCTCACAGATTTGGTCTGGCGGGAATGAGGCCCCTGGCAACCAGAAATAGACGGAGGGAGAGGTGGTCTGCCATGGCACAAGAGGCAGCGTGCAGGGTGACGCCACGTAGGACTGGCGCACCAAAGCTGGGAACATTCCCTGTTGGATCTGCCTGCACTTCCTGCCCACATGCATCTGCAGGCTCCTCATGAAATCCCCTCTCAGCTGCAGCCTTGAGACAGGAGGACAATCTGCAAAAGGGCTTGGGTGCTGATCAGCCCTGCACAGCTGTGTGCCAGCCCTGGCTGGTGGGTGACCCATAGTGGTGGCTGGCATCCCCCTCTGGCTCTGAGGACGTTGACTGTGAGATGCCATCAGACTTCTGCTGGCAGAAGGCTGTCCTGGGCTGTGGCAACCATGCTGACGTTTATGTATCAGACAGCTTTCTAAGACTATGACTGGTGAGGGGAATGTGTCTGATGAATGAGCATGGGCCTGCCCTGCCTTTTCTCAGGGGTGCCAGACTGAAGGAAGGTTTGCAGTGGGCACTTTTGGACACAGACCTTGTCTAGAAATGGTGCTTCATGGCAGGCTCAAAATGAAGGAGTGGCTGACAAGGTGGTGGAGATTGTTTTGCAGAGAGGAGGAGTGCTGTGCAGGCTGTAAATAGGCCTGGTGCAAAACCACCTGTCTGACTTTGATCTTTGCACCATAGTCACTAAAATCAAATGCCAAGGATGTCTGCTGTAGTGGCCTGCTTTGTGGTTGCTTTCTTGGCACGAAGGACTAGCTCGTTCTTTTCCTGCAGGAACTTGTATCTCAGTGGTGATAAAGGCACATCACAGAATCCCAACATGCTAGGGATCAGAAGGAACCTCCGGACTTCATCCAGTCCAACCCCACTGCTAAAGCAAGGACACCCACAGCACCTTGCCCAGGATCACAATGGCCAGCTGGGTTTGGAATCTCTCCAGAGGAGGAGACTCCACAACCACTCTGGGCATCCTGTTCCAGGCCTCCAGCACCTTCACAGCAAAGAGGTTTTGCAGTATGTTTAGGTGGAACATGCAGGAAACATCCAGCACTGTCCCTTGTGCTGTTCCTGGGCAGCAGTGACAAGAGTCTGTCCCCATCCTTTTGTCCCCTGCCCTTCAGCTCTTGATGAGCGCTGATCAGATGCCCTCTCAGGCAGCTCTTCTCCAGGCTCAGCCCCAGGTCTGTCAGCCTCTCTTCATAAGAGTAGGTGCAGAGATCAGAAGTCACCAGTCCCCAAGTGGATGAAGAGATTAGAAGTCCTTTACCCTCAAACAGGGGCTGTTTCCCCCTGCTGAGCAGAGCAGCAGCTGTTCAGAGAGTTTTCTGTGCTGCTGCTGGAACTATGGCAGCAAAACCAACCCGAAATTCCCCCCAGCAAGCAGTTTATTGCAAAGCCATCTGACAAAACCCAAGGTGTGCACCAGGGTGGACAAAGTGAGAGGCCGCAGTCGGCAAGTTTCCCTACAAATCTGCAGATTGCTAAAGCGCCACACAGCCCTCCCCGGAGCGCCTGCGGGAGCGGCGGCCCCGCTTCGGCCCGGGCGGGGACAGGGACAGGGACAGGGACAGGGGCAGGGGCAGGGACAGGGACAGGGATAGGGGCAGGGACAGGGACAGGGGCAGGGACAGGGACAGGGCAGCCGCTTGAAGCCCGCGGCGGCCGACATTTTAGTGCTGGTGCTGAGGCGGCGGGGCAGGGGAGCCCGCCTAGAAAAGGCAAAACCTCAGCGAGGCAGCGGCTGAGCCCTGTAGGACTGCCGCAGCAAGGCGGGGGCCGTGCCCCGACGAGCTGCCAGCTCTCCCTGCCCAGCTGCATCTGCAGGCTCCCCCTGGAATCCTGTCTCGACCTCAGCCTTGAGACAGGAGCAGGATTTGCGAAAGGGCTTGGGTGCCGGTCAGCCCTGCAGAGCTGTGTGCCAGCCCGGGCTGGTGGGTGAGCCACCGTGGTGGCTGACATCCCCCTCTGCTTCTGAGGGCATCTGTGAGGGACTGAGAGATGCCCTCAGACTCTTGCCGGCTGAAGCCTGGGCTGGGCCGGGCTGGAGCCAGATGGAGTGGCCCCAGGGTCCTTGGCTCCTTCTGTGGCTGCTGCCCGTGCTGGGGAGGGACCATCCTCCGGGCAGCCCCGCAGCCAGGACAGCGATCTAAGTCCCACCGCCGGGCTTTGGCTGTGCCACAGGGAGCTGCAGCTGCCTCTGCCTCTGCCAAGTGGCTTTTGTGCAGCTCACACAGCTGAGAACACTGCACCAAGGATGTGCCCTGGCCATCAGGCACCTCAGTGCCGCAGCCCAACACTCGTGACTGCAAGGGCAACAGGAGGTGCAGCCCTCTGAGCAGAGACCTCAGGGCTAGGACTCGTGCTGTGGAGAGGGGCCCCGTTCGCAAGCACCCAAGGGCTTTGGGCACACCGCATCCTCTGTGCCCCAGCCGGGCCCTGTAGCTGTGACAGGGATGCAGGCTCCACCGCCAGGCTCTCCAGAGCTTTAGCTGTGCCACAGGGAGCTGCTGCGCCACCTGTCCCAGCTGCACCTCACACAGCTGAGGTCATGGAATGGAATGGAAACAGGTCCCTGCTCAGGGTTGCAGGTGAATCCCCTCCTGGCCTCCCTCCAGATGACTGGAGGCTTGTCAATGTGACTGCCATCTATGAGAAGGGTCAGGAGGAGGATCTGGGGCACTACAGCCCTGTCAGCCTCCCTTCGGGACCAGGGAAGATTGTGGAGATTGTAGTGAAGTGGGGACTGGTTTCTGCTCAAATCCAGCAAGTGAAAGGACAAGAGGAAATGGCCTCAAGTTGTTGCAAGGGGGGCGCAGGGTGAATATTAGGAAAAATTGCTTCACAGAAAGGGTTCTGAGGAATTGGAATGAGCTGCCCTGGAAAGTGGTGGAGTCCCCATCCCTGGAGGCATTTAAAGACATGTAGACTTTGGTACATGGTTTAATGCCCATGGTGCTGTTAGAGAGATAATTACCAGCCCGGGTCCTCCTTAAGTGGGGGAGAGGGGAGATGTTCCTGGGCTCCTGCCTCCAGCTTGAGAGGTCCCAGGTGACGTTTTGCCCACTAAGCTGTCATAACTCTGGGTTTCTACAGTGTTCCTGGTTCATTCATTGCAGCTGCTCCTGGCCCACACCCTTGTGTAATGGTTTAGGCCAAGGGCTAACCTGCCCACTCCCCCAGCTCAACAGTGAGGGGAAAAGAAAAACCCAACACTCAGGGGTCAGATACAGAGTTTAATAGAAGGTGAGACAGCATAACACCAAGGCAGAATGACCACAGGTAATGAATCTACTAATACAGTGCATGGTAACCTAAGCCTAGTCTACTTGCAGAAGAAGCAGAGGTGAGCTGAGAGCTCAAAGTCAGAGGTAGCTGGGCACAAAGAAAGACAGATGCCCTACTGCCTCAGCTTCCCCCTGCCTTAGAGCCTTGGGCCATCTCTGCAGCTCCACACTGTGCTTGCACGGAGCTGAGCCTCTGGTCTTTCCATCAAGGCCCTGTCATGCTTTAACTTCTTTGCACGCAGGTGGAGCTCCAGGTGCTCACGGGTCTCCTCTGGCAGGAATGAGGCCTCTGGCAACCAGAAATAGACGGAGGGAGAGCTGGTCTGCCGTGGCACAAGAGGCAGCGTGCAGGGTGACGCCACGTAGGACTGGCGCACCAAGGCCGGGAAGGTTCCCTGTTGGATCTGCCTGCACTTCCAGCCCACATGCATCTGCAGGCTCCTCCTGAAATCCCCTCTCAGCTGCAGCCTTGAGACAGGAGGACAATCTGCAACAGGGCTTGGGTGCTGATCAGCCCTGCACAGCTGTGTGCCGGCCCTGGCTGGTGGGTGACCCATAGTGGTGGTTGGCATCCCCCTCTGGCTCTGAGATGCCATAAGAGTGGCAACAGGCTGAAGGCTGGGCTGGGCTGTGGCCAGATCAAGTAGCCCCAGCGTCTCCCGCTCCCTGTGTGGCTGCTGCCCGTGCTGGGGAGGAGCTGTGCTCCGTGCTCTGGGCCCCAGCCGGGCCCTGTAGCCACTCCTGCCCTGCAGGTACCAGAGCCGCACTCTCGGGTGCTTTCGCTGTGCCTCATAGAGCTGCCGCTGCCTCTGCCGGCTGGCTTTTCTGCACCTCACACAGCTGAGGTCCAAGCACAGCAGCCCCAGGCTGTGGGCATCAGCGGCCTCAGTCCCACGGCCCAACACTTGATCCTTCTTGCCTGCAACAGAGCCAGGAGGTGCAGCCCTCTGAGCAACAGCCTCACGCCTGAGCCCAGGGCCCTGGAGAGCAGCCCTGTTCTCATAGGCCATGGGCAGCAGCGGGGCACTGGGGCCAGACAAAGGGCACTTACGAGACTGTCCCTCCAGCTGCTGACGCCATTTCCCTGCCTTCCTTCTGCGGCTAACACCCTGCAAACACAGGAGTGCATCACAGTTGCCCACCTGGGGCCAGTCCCAACCAGTGCTGGTCCCAAGTGGTCCCCCGTCCCCACCCTAGCCCCGATTTTTCCTGTACCTCTTTGCCTGAGGTCTTGGCATTCAGGATGAACAGAACAACAGCTATCAGGATGCCGAGGCATACCAGAAAGCTGCAACAAGCCATTGTGCTGTCCCACCACTACCACGATGACAGACTGCTGTGGTTTGGTGGCTCTGGTCTTATAGTCTTGCTACAATGATGTCACAGTCCTGTGGGTGGGGACACATGAGTGACATCACAGCCCCACAGCACAGCAGCACTCACCCCACTGTGGGTACCACCCAGCAGCACAGACACCCAACACAAGCGCCCCACGGCCTTGGGCACCCTGCTGCCTGTCGGTTGCGAGTGTAACAGATTCTATTTCTTGAGCATGACAGATTCTATTTCTTCACTTTGTGGCAGAGTCGCACAGCAGAGCGCTGACAGGCAGCAGTGGTCGATGTGACTCCCCCATGGCCAGTGAAAAGTGTGAGGAGGCCATTTGAAACCCCCTGTGAGTGGAGCTTGAAGGAAGCCGACAAGCCCAGGGGCACAGATCAAAGGATCCAGGGCTAGGGCAGGTTCCTCAAGCGGCAAAACCCCCAAAGCAAAAGCACAGCCAGTCAGAGGGGAACTGAAGTGCTCTGTGCTCTATTCCCCATCCTCTGTGCTGTGTGCCTCATCCCCTGTGTTTTTGTGTGGTAGACCTACATGGCATCAGCCTGCACACTGCTTCTTGTGTAATGGTTTAGTGCAAGGGCTAACCTGTCCAATCCCCCAACAGAACCGTGAGGGGGAAAGTGACACACAACACTCAGGTGTCAGAGAAAGAGATAGAGTGTGATATAACATGAGAGATCATAACAACAACGCAGAATGGCCTCAGCTAATTGATCTAAGAATACAATGCATTATAACCTAAGCTCAGCCTACTTGCAGAAGAAGCAGAGGTGAAATACAGGAGAAAAAACCCAGCAGAAAACAGAAAGCCCAAGCCAGTGCTACCCCACACCCCCACGTCTCTGCCGCCGTCCTGTTCACAAGGTGATTTTCGTGTGCAAGAGACGATTCCCACACCAGCTTCAACAGTTGCATTGTTCGATAGAGGCACAGATGATGATGCCAACATGCTTGCTGTAGGCAGTGAAATGCCAAGCTTCTTGTGAAGAAGATGCCAAGTGAAATGGCAGCTTCATGGGGTCCTATTGCTGTCCTGGTGCCCGGCAGGCTCTCTGCCAGCCATGGCTGTCCCTAGTCTTGCCCCACAGACTGTCCAGCCTGAGCTGAGAGAGCTCAAAGTCAGAGGTAGCTGGGCACAAAGGGAGACAGAGGCCCTCCTGCCTCAGCTTTCCGCATGCCTTAGAGCCTTGGGCCATCTCTCCAGCTCCACACTGTGTGTGCAGGGAGCTGAGCCTGTGGCCTTTCCATCAAGGCCCTGTCATGCTTTAAATTCTTTGTACACAGGTGGAGCTCCTGGTGCTCACAGATTTGGTCTGGCGGGAATGAGGCCCCTGGCAACCAGAAATAGACGGAGGGAGAGGTGGTCTGCCATGGCACAAGAGGCAGCGTGCAGGGTGACGCCACGTAGGACTGGCGCACCAAAGCTGGGAACATTCCCTGTTGGATCTGCCTGCACTTCCTGCCCACATGCATCTGCAGGCTCCTCATGAAATCCCCTCTCAGCTGCAGCCTTGAGACAGGAGGACAATCTGCAAAAGGGCTTGGGTGCTGATCAGCCCTGCACAGCTGTGTGCCAGCCCTGGCTGGTGGGTGACCCATAGTGGTGGCTGGCATCCCCCTCTGGCTCTGAGGACGTTGACTGTGAGATGCCATCAGACTTCTGCTGGCAGAAGGCTGTCCTGGGCTGTGGCAACCATGCTGACGTTTATGTATCAGACAGCTTTCTAAGACTATGACTGGTGAGGGGAATGTGTCTGATGAATGAGCATGGGCCTGCCCTGCCTTTTCTCAGGGGTGCCAGACTGAAGGAAGGTTTGCAGTGGGCACTTTTGGACACAGACCTTGTCTAGAAATGGTGCTTCATGGCAGGCTCAAAATGAAGGAGTGGCTGACAAGGTGGTGGAGATTGTTTTGCAGAGAGGAGGAGTGCTGTGCAGGCTGTAAATAGGCCTGGTGCAAAACCACCTGTCTGACTTTGATCTTTGCACCATAGTCACTAAAATCAAATGCCAAGGATGTCTGCTGTAGTGGCCTGCTTTGTGGTTGCTTTCTTGGCACGAAGGACTAGCTCGTTCTTTTCCTGCAGGAACTTGTATCTCAGTGGTGATAAAGGCACATCACAGAATCCCAACATGCTAGGGATCAGAAGGAACCTCCGGACTTCATCCAGTCCAACCCCACTGCTAAAGCAAGGACACCCACAGCACCTTGCCCAGGATCACAATGGCCAGCTGGGTTTGGAATCTCTCCAGAGGAGGAGACTCCACAACCACTCTGGGCATCCTGTTCCAGGCCTCCAGCACCTTCACAGCAAAGAGGTTTTGCAGTATGTTTAGGTGGAACATGCAGGAAACATCCAGCACTGTCCCTTGTGCTGTTCCTGGGCAGCAGTGACAAGAGTCTGTCCCCATCCTTTTGTCCCCTGCCCTTCAGCTCTTGATGAGCGCTGATCAGATGCCCTCTCAGGCAGCTCTTCTCCAGGCTCAGCCCCAGGTCTGTCAGCCTCTCTTCATAAGAGTAGGTGCAGAGATCAGAAGTCACCAGTCCCCAAGTGGATGAAGAGATTAGAAGTCCTTTACCCTCAAACAGGGGCTGTTTCCCCCTGCTGAGCAGAGCAGCAGCTGTTCAGAGAGTTTTCTGTGCTGCTGCTGGAACTATGGCAGCAAAACCAACCCGAAATTCCCCCCAGCAAGCAGTTTATTGCAAAGCCATCTGACAAAACCCAAGGTGTGCACCAGGGTGGACAAAGTGAGAGGCCGCAGTCGGCAAGTTTCCCTACAAATCTGCAGATTGCTAAAGCGCCACACAGCCCTCCCCGGAGCGCCTGCGGGAGCGGCGGCCCCGCTTCGGCCCGGGCGGGGACAGGGACAGGGACAGGGACAGGGGCAGGGGCAGGGACAGGGACAGGGATAGGGGCAGGGACAGGGACAGGGGCAGGGACAGGGACAGGGCAGCCGCTTGAAGCCCGCGGCGGCCGACATTTTAGTGCTGGTGCTGAGGCGGCGGGGCAGGGGAGCCCGCCTAGAAAAGGCAAAACCTCAGCGAGGCAGCGGCTGAGCCCTGTAGGACTGCCGCAGCAAGGCGGGGGCCGTGCCCCGACGAGCTGCCAGCTCTCCCTGCCCAGCTGCATCTGCAGGCTCCCCCTGGAATCCTGTCTCGACCTCAGCCTTGAGACAGGAGCAGGATTTGCGAAAGGGCTTGGGTGCCGGTCAGCCCTGCAGAGCTGTGTGCCAGCCCGGGCTGGTGGGTGAGCCACCGTGGTGGCTGACATCCCCCTCTGCTTCTGAGGGCATCTGTGAGGGACTGAGAGATGCCCTCAGACTCTTGCCGGCTGAAGCCTGGGCTGGGCCGGGCTGGAGCCAGATGGAGTGGCCCCAGGGTCCTTGGCTCCTTCTGTGGCTGCTGCCCGTGCTGGGGAGGGACCATCCTCCGGGCAGCCCCGCAGCCAGGACAGCGATCTAAGTCCCACCGCCGGGCTTTGGCTGTGCCACAGGGAGCTGCAGCTGCCTCTGCCTCTGCCAAGTGGCTTTTGTGCAGCTCACACAGCTGAGAACACTGCACCAAGGATGTGCCCTGGCCATCAGGCACCTCAGTGCCGCAGCCCAACACTCGTGACTGCAAGGGCAACAGGAGGTGCAGCCCTCTGAGCAGAGACCTCAGGGCTAGGACTCGTGCTGTGGAGAGGGGCCCCGTTCGCAAGCACCCAAGGGCTTTGGGCACACCGCATCCTCTGTGCCCCAGCCGGGCCCTGTAGCTGTGACAGGGATGCAGGCTCCACCGCCAGGCTCTCCAGAGCTTTAGCTGTGCCACAGGGAGCTGCTGCGCCACCTGTCCCAGCTGCACCTCACACAGCTGAGGTCATGGAATGGAATGGAAACAGGTCCCTGCTCAGGGTTGCAGGTGAATCCCCTCCTGGCCTCCCTCCAGATGACTGGAGGCTTGTCAATGTGACTGCCATCTATGAGAAGGGTCAGGAGGAGGATCTGGGGCACTACAGCCCTGTCAGCCTCCCTTCGGGACCAGGGAAGATTGTGGAGATTGTAGTGAAGTGGGGACTGGTTTCTGCTCAAATCCAGCAAGTGAAAGGACAAGAGGAAATGGCCTCAAGTTGTTGCAAGGGGGGCGCAGGGTGAATATTAGGAAAAATTGCTTCACAGAAAGGGTTCTGAGGAATTGGAATGAGCTGCCCTGGAAAGTGGTGGAGTCCCCATCCCTGGAGGCATTTAAAGACATGTAGACTTTGGTACATGGTTTAATGCCCATGGTGCTGTTAGAGAGATAATTACCAGCCCGGGTCCTCCTTAAGTGGGGGAGAGGGGAGATGTTCCTGGGCTCCTGCCTCCAGCTTGAGAGGTCCCAGGTGACGTTTTGCCCACTAAGCTGTCATAACTCTGGGTTTCTACAGTGTTCCTGGTTCATTCATTGCAGCTGCTCCTGGCCCACACCCTTGTGTAATGGTTTAGGCCAAGGGCTAACCTGCCCACTCCCCCAGCTCAACAGTGAGGGGAAAAGAAAAACCCAACACTCAGGGGTCAGATACAGAGTTTAATAGAAGGTGAGACAGCATAACACCAAGGCAGAATGACCACAGGTAATGAATCTACTAATACAGTGCATGGTAACCTAAGCCTAGTCTACTTGCAGAAGAAGCAGAGGTGAGCTGAGAGCTCAAAGTCAGAGGTAGCTGGGCACAAAGAAAGACAGATGCCCTACTGCCTCAGCTTCCCCCTGCCTTAGAGCCTTGGGCCATCTCTGCAGCTCCACACTGTGCTTGCACGGAGCTGAGCCTCTGGTCTTTCCATCAAGGCCCTGTCATGCTTTAACTTCTTTGCACGCAGGTGGAGCTCCAGGTGCTCACGGGTCTCCTCTGGCAGGAATGAGGCCTCTGGCAACCAGAAATAGACGGAGGGAGAGCTGGTCTGCCGTGGCACAAGAGGCAGCGTGCAGGGTGACGCCACGTAGGACTGGCGCACCAAGGCCGGGAAGGTTCCCTGTTGGATCTGCCTGCACTTCCAGCCCACATGCATCTGCAGGCTCCTCCTGAAATCCCCTCTCAGCTGCAGCCTTGAGACAGGAGGACAATCTGCAACAGGGCTTGGGTGCTGATCAGCCCTGCACAGCTGTGTGCCGGCCCTGGCTGGTGGGTGACCCATAGTGGTGGTTGGCATCCCCCTCTGGCTCTGAGATGCCATAAGAGTGGCAACAGGCTGAAGGCTGGGCTGGGCTGTGGCCAGATCAAGTAGCCCCAGCGTCTCCCGCTCCCTGTGTGGCTGCTGCCCGTGCTGGGGAGGAGCTGTGCTCCGTGCTCTGGGCCCCAGCCGGGCCCTGTAGCCACTCCTGCCCTGCAGGTACCAGAGCCGCACTCTCGGGTGCTTTCGCTGTGCCTCATAGAGCTGCCGCTGCCTCTGCCGGCTGGCTTTTCTGCACCTCACACAGCTGAGGTCCAAGCACAGCAGCCCCAGGCTGTGGGCATCAGCGGCCTCAGTCCCACGGCCCAACACTTGATCCTTCTTGCCTGCAACAGAGCCAGGAGGTGCAGCCCTCTGAGCAACAGCCTCACGCCTGAGCCCAGGGCCCTGGAGAGCAGCCCTGTTCTCATAGGCCATGGGCAGCAGCGGGGCACTGGGGCCAGACAAAGGGCACTTACGAGACTGTCCCTCCAGCTGCTGACGCCATTTCCCTGCCTTCCTTCTGCGGCTAACACCCTGCAAACACAGGAGTGCATCACAGTTGCCCACCTGGGGCCAGTCCCAACCAGTGCTGGTCCCAAGTGGTCCCCCGTCCCCACCCTAGCCCCGATTTTTCCTGTACCTCTTTGCCTGAGGTCTTGGCATTCAGGATGAACAGAACAACAGCTATCAGGATGCCGAGGCATACCAGAAAGCTGCAACAAGCCATTGTGCTGTCCCACCACTACCACGATGACAGACTGCTGTGGTTTGGTGGCTCCTGCCTTATAGTCTTGCTACAATGATGTCACAGTCCTGTGGGTGGGGACACATGAGTGACATCACAGCCCCACAGCACAGCAGCACTCACCCCACTGTGGGTACCACCCAGCAGCACAGACACCCAACACAAGCGCCCCACGGCCTTGGGCACCCTGCTGCCTGTCGGTTGCGAGTGTAACAGATTCTATTTCTTGAGCATGACAGATTCTATTTCTTCACTTTGTGGCAGAGTCGCACAGCAGAGCGCTGACAGGCAGCAGTGGTCGATGTGACTCCCCCATGGCCAGTGAAAAGTGTGAGGAGGCCATTTGAAACCCCCTGTGAGTGGAGCTTGAAGGAAGCCGACAAGCCCAGGGGCACAGATCAAAGGATCCAGGGCTAGGGCAGGTTCCTCAAGCGGCAAAACCCCCAAAGCAAAAGCACAGCCAGTCAGAGGGGAACTGAAGTGCTCTGTGCTCTATTCCCCATCCTCTGTGCTGTGTGCCTCATCCCCTGTGTTTTTGTGTGGTAGACCTACATGGCATCAGCCTGCACACTGCTTCTTGTGTAATGGTTTAGTGCAAGGGCTAACCTGTCCAATCCCCCAACAGAACCATGAGGGGGAAAGTGACACACAACACTCAGGGGTCAGAGAAAGAGATAGAGTGTGATATAACATGAGAGATCATAACAACAACGCAGAATGGCCTCAGCTAATTGATCTAAGAATACAATGCATTATAACCTAAGCTCAGCCTACTTGCAGAAGAAGCAGAGGTGAAATACAGGAGAAAAAACCCAGCAGAAAACAGAAAGCCCAAGCCAGTGCTACCCCACACCCCCACGTCTCTGCCGCCGTCCTGTTCACAAGGTGATTTTCGTGTGCAAGAGACGATTCCCACACCAGCTTCAACAGTTGCATTGTTCGATAGAGGCACAGATGATGATGCCAACATGCTTGCTGTAGGCAGTGAAATGCCAAGCTTCTTGTGAAGAAGATGCCAAGTGAAATGGCAGCTTCATGGGGTCCTATTGCTGTCCTGGTGCCCGGCAGGCTCTCTGCCAGCCATGGCTGTCCCTAGTCTTGCCCCACAGACTGTCCAGCCTGAGCTGAGAGAGCTCAAAGTCAGAGGTAGCTGGGCACAAAGGGAGACAGAGGCCCTCCTGCCTCAGCTTTCCGCATGCCTTAGAGCCTTGGGCCATCTCTCCAGCTCCGCACTGTGTGTGCAGGGAGCTGAGCCTGTGGCCTTTCCATCAAGGCCCTGTCATGCTTTAACTTCTTTGTACACAGGTGGAGCTCCTGGTGCTCACAGATTTGGTCTGGCGGGAATGAGGCCCCTGGCAACCAGAAATAGACGGAGGGAAAGGTGGTCTGCCATGGCACAAGAGGCAGCGTGCAGGGTGACGCCACGTAGGACTGGCGCACCAAAGCTGGGAACATTCCCTGTTGGATCTGCCTGCACTTCCTGCCCATGTGCATCTGCAGGCTCCTCATGAAATCCCCTCTCAGCTGCAGCCTTGAGACAGGAGGACAATCTGCAAAAGGGCTTGGGTGCTGATCAGCCCTGCACAGCTGTGTGCCAGCCCTGGCTGGTGGGTGACCCATAGTGGTGGCTGGCATCCCCCTCTGGCTCTGAGGACGTTGACTGTGAGATGCCATCAGACTTCTGCTGGCAGAAGGCTGTCCTGGGCTGTGGCAACCATGCTGACGTTTATGTATCAGACAGCTTTCTAAGACTATGACTGGTGAGGGGAATGTGTCTGATGAATGAGCATGGGCCTGCCCTGCCTTTTCTCAGGGGTGCCAGACTGAAGGAAGGTTTGCAGTGGGCACTTTTGGACACAGACCTTGTCTAGAAATGGTGCTTCATGGCAGGCTCAAAATGAAGGAGTGGCTGACAAGGTGGTGGAGATTGTTTTGCAGAGAGGAGGAGTGCTGTGCAGGCTGTAAATATGCCTGGTGCAAAACCACCTGTCTGACTTTGATCTTTGCACCATAGTCACTAAAATCAAATGCCAAGGATGTCTGCTGTAGTGGCCTGCTTTGTGGTTGCTTTCTTGGCACGAAGGACTAGCTCGTTCTTTTCCTGCAGGAACTTGTATCTCAGTGGTGATAAAGGCACATCACAGCATCCCAACATGCTAGGGATCAGAAGGAACCTCCGGACTTCATCCAGTCCAACCCCACTGCTAAAGCAAGGACACCCACAGCACCTTGCCCAGGATCACAATGGCCAGCTGGGTTTGGAATCTCTCCAGAGGAGGAGACTCCACAACCACTCTGGGCATCCTGTTCCAGGCCTCCAGCACCTTCACAGCAAAGAGGTTTTGCAGTATGTTTAGGTGGAACATGCAGGGAACATCCAGCACTGTCCCTTGTGCTGTTCCTGGGCAGCAGTGACAAGAGTCTGTCCCCATCCTTTTGTCCCCTGCCCTTCAGCTCTTGATGAGCGCTGATCAGATGCCCTCTCAGGCAGCTCTTCTCCAGGCTCAGCCCCAGGTCTGTCAGCCTCTCTTCATAAGAGTAGGTGCAGAGATCAGAAGTCACCAGTCCCCAAGTGGATGAAGAGATTAGAAGTCCTTTACCCTCAAACAGGGGCTGTTTCCCCCTGCTGAGCAGAGCAGCAGCTGTTCAGAGAGTTTTCTGTGCTGCTGCTGGAACTATGGCAGCAAAACCAACCCGAAATTCCCCCCAGCAAGCAGTTTATTGCAAAGCCATCTGACAAAACCCAAGGTGTGCACCAGGGTGGACAAAGTGTCAGGCCGCAGTCGGCAAGTTTCCCTACAAATCTGCAGATTGCTAAAGCGCCACACAGCCCTCCCCGGAGCGCCTGCGGGAGCGGCGGCCCCGCTTCGGCCCGGGCGGGGACAGGGACAGGGGCAGGGACAGGGGCAGGGACAGGGACAGGACAAGGACAGGGACAAGGACAAGGACAAGGACAGGGACAAGGGCAGGGGCAGGGGCAGAGACAGGGACAGGGACAGGGACAGGGACAGGGACAGGGACAGGGCAGGGGCAGGGGCGAGGCAGCCGCTTGAAGCCCGCGCCGGCCGACATTTTAGTGCTGGTGCTGAGGCGGCGGGGCAGGGGAGCCCGCCTAGAAAAGGCAAAACCTCAGCGAGGCAGCGGCTGAGCCCTGTAGGACTGCCGCAGCAAGGCGGGGGCCGTGCCCCGACGAGCTGCCAGCTCTCCCTGCCCAGCTGCATCTGCAGGCTCCCCCTGGAATCCTGTCTCGACCTCAGCCTTGAGACAGGAGCAGGATTTGCGAAAGGGCTTGGGTGCCGGTCAGCCCTGCAGAGCTGTGTGCCAGCCCGGGCTGGTGGGTGAGCCACCGTGGTGGCTGACATCCCCCTCTGCTTCTCAGGGCATCTGTGAGGGACTGAGAGATGCCCTCAGACTCTTGCCGGCTGAAGCCTGGGCTGGGCCGGGCTGGAGCCAGATGGAGTGGCCCCAGGGTCCTTGGCTCCTTCTGTGGCTGCTGCCCGTGCTGGGGAGGGACCATCCTCCGGGCAGCCCCGCAGCCAGGACAGCGATCTAAGTCCCACCGCCAGGCTTTGGCTGTGCCACAGGGAGCTGCAGCTGCCTCTGCCTCTGCCAAGTGGCTTTTGTGCAGCTCACACAGCTGAGAACACTGCACCAAGGATGTGCCCTGGCCATCAGGCACCTCAGTGCCGCAGCCCAACACTCGTGACTGCAAGGGCAACAGGAGGTGCAGCCCTCTGAGCAGAGACCTCAGGGCTGGGACTCGTGCTGTGGAGAGGGGCCCCGTTCGCAGGCACCCAAGGGCTTTGGGCACACCGCATCCTCTGTGCCCCAGCCGGGCCCTGTAGCTGTGACAGGGATGCAGGCTCCACCACCAGGCTCTCCAGAGCTTTAGCTGTGCCACAGGGAGCTGCTGCGCCACCTGTCCCAGCTGCACCTCATACAGCTGAGGTCATGGAATGGAATGGAAACAGGTCCCTGCTCAGGGTTGCAGGTGAATCCCCTCCTGGCCTCCCTCCAGATGACTGGAGGCTTGTCAATGTGACTGCCATCTATGAGAAGGGCCAGGAGGAGGATCTGGGGCACTACAGCCCTGTCAGCCTCCCTTTGGGACCAGGGAAGATTGTGGAGATTGTAGTGTAGTGGGGACTGGTTTCTTCTCAAATCCAGCAAGTGAGAGGTCAAGAGGAAATGGCCTCAAGTTGTTGCAAGGGGGGCGCAGGGTGAATATTAGGAAAAATTGCTTCACAGAAAGGGTTCTGAGGAATTGGAATGGGCTGCCCTGGAAAGTGGTGGAGTCCCCATCCCTGGAGGCATTTAAAGACATGTAGACTTTGGTACATGGTTTAATGCCCATGGTGCTGTTAGAGAGATAATTACCAGCCCGGGTCCTCCTTAAGTGGGGAAGGGAGAGGGGAGATGTTCCTGGGCTCCTGCCTCCAGCTTGAGAGATCCCAGGTGACGTTTTGCCCACTAAGCTGTCATAACTCTGGGTTTCTACAGTGTTCCTGGTTCATTCATTGCAGCTCCTCCTGGCCCACACCCTTGTGTAATGGTTTAGGCCAAGGGCTAACCTGCCCACTCCCCCAGCTCAACAGTGAGGGCAAAAGAAACACCCAACACTCAGGAAGGGTCAGATACAGAGTTTAATAGAAGGTGAGACAGCATAACACCAAGGCAGAATGACCTCAGGTAATGAATCTACTAATACAATGCTTTGTAACCTAAGCCTAGCCTACTTGCAGAAGAAGCAGAGTTGAGCTGAGAGCTCAAAGTCAGAGGTAGCTGGGCACAAAGAAAGACAGATGCCCTACTGCCTCAGCTTCCCCCTGCCTTAGAGCCTTGGGCCATCTCTGCAGCTCCACACTGTGCTTGCACGGAGCTGAGCCTCTGGTCTTTCCATCAAGGCCCTGTCATGCTTTAACTTCTTTGCACGCAGGTGGAGCTCCAGGTGCTCACGGGTCTCCTCTGGCAGGAATGAGGCCTCTGGCAACCAGAAATAGACGGAGGGAGAGCTGGTCTGCCGTGGCACAAGAGGCAGCGTGCAGGGTGACGCCACGTAGGACTGGCGCACCAAGGCCGGGAAGGTTCCCTCTTGGATCTGCCTGCACTTCCTGCCCACATGCATCTGCAGGCTCCTCCTGAAATCCCCTCTCAGCTGCAGCCTTGAGACAGGAGGACAATCTGCAACAGGGCTTGGGTGCTGATCAGCCCTGCACAGCTGTGTGCCGGCCCTGGCTGGTGGGTGACCCATAGTGGTGGTTGGCATCCCCCTCTGGCTCTGAGATGCCATAGGAGTGGCAACAGGCTGAAGGCTGGGCTGGGCTGTGGCCAGATCAAGTAGCCCCAGCGTCTCCCGCTCCCTGTGTGGCTGCTGCCCGTGCTGGGGAGGAGCTGTGCTCCGTGCTCTGGGCCCCAGCCGGGCCCTGTAGCCACTCCTGCCCTGCAGGTACCAGAGCCGCACTCTCGGGTGCTTTCGCTGTGCCTCATAGAGCTGCCGCTGCCTCTGCCGGCTGGCTTTTCTGCACCTCACACAGCTGAGGTCCAAGCACAGCAGCCCCAGGCTGTGGGCATCAGCGGCCTCAGTCCCACGGCCCAACACTTGATCCTTCTTGCCTGCAACAGAACCAGGAGGTGCAGCCCTCTGAGCAACAGCCTCACGCCTGAGCCCAGGGCCCTGGAGAGCAGCCCTGTTCTCATAGGCCATGGGCAGCAGCGGGACACTGGGGCCAGACAAAGGGCACTTACGAGACTGTCCCTCCAGCTGCTGACGCCATTTCCCTGCCTTCCTTCTGCGGCTAACACCCTGCAAACACAGGAGTGCATCACAGTTGCCCACCTGGGGCCAGTCCCAACCAGTGCTGGTCCCAAGTGGTCCCCCGTCCCCACCCTAGCCCCGATTTTTCCTGTACCTCTTTGCCTGAGGTCTTGGCATTCAGGATGAACAGAACAACAGCTATCAGGATGCCGAGGCATACCAGAAAGCTGCAACAAGCCATCGTGCTGTCCCACCACTACCACGATGACAGACTGCTGTGGTTTGGTGGCTCCGGTCTTATAGTCTTGCTACAATGATGTCACAGTCCTGTGGGTGGGGACACATGAGTGACATCACAGCCCCACAGCACAGCAGCACTCACCCCACTGTGGGTACCACCCAGCAGCACAGACACCCAACACAAGCGCCCCACGGCCTTGGGCACCCTGCTGCCTGTCGGTTGCGAGTGTAACAGATTCTATTTCTTGAGCATGACAGATTCTATTTCTTCACTTTGTGGCAGAGTCTGCAGATAGCTAAAGCGCCACACAGCCCTCCCCGGAGCGCCTGCGGGAGCGGCGGCCCCGCTTCGGCCCGGGCGGGGACAGGGACAGGGACAGGGACAGGGACAGGGACAGGGACAGGGACAGGGACAGGGACAGGGGCAGGGGCAGGGACAAGGGCAGGGACAGGGACAGGGACAGGGACAGGGACAGGGACAGGGGCAGGGGCAGGGACAAGGGCAGGGACAGGGACAGGGCAGGGGCAGGGACAGGGGCAGGGACAGGGACAGGGACAGGGACAGGGACAGGACAGGGGCAGGGGCGAGGCAGCCGCTTGAAGCCCGCGGCGGCCGACATTTTAGTGCTGGTGCTGAGGCGGCGGGGCAGGGGAGCCCGCCTAGAAAAGGCAAAACCTCAGCGAGGCAGCGGCTGAGCCCTGTAGGACTGCCGCAGCAAGGCGGGGGCCGTGCCCCGACGAGCTGCCAGCTCTCCCTGCCCAGCTGCATCTGCAGGCTCCCCCTGGAATCCTGTCTCGACCTCAGCCTTGAGGCAGGAGCAGGATTTGCGAAAGGGCTTGGGTGCCGGTCAGCCCTGCAGAGCTGTGTGCCAGCCCGGGCTGGTGGGTGAGCCACCGTGGTGGCTGACATCCCCCTCTGCTTCTGAGGGCATCTGTGAGGGACTGAGAGATGCCCTCAGACTCTTGCCGGCTGAAGCCTGGGCTGGGCCGGGCTGGAGCCAGATGGAGTGGCCCCAGGGTCCTTGGCTCCTTCTGTGGCTGCTGCCCGTGCTGGGGAGGGACCATCCTCCGGGCAGCCCCGCAGCCAGGACAGCGATCTAAGTCCCACCGCCGGGCTTTGGCTGTGCCACAGGGAGCTGCAGCTGCCTCTGCCTCTGCCAAGTGGCTTTTGTGCAGCTCACACAGCTGAGAACACTGCACCAAGGATGTGCCCTGGCCATCAGGCACCTCAGTGCCGCAGCCCAACACTCGTGACTGCAAAGGCAACAGGAGGTGCAGCCCTCTGAGCAGAGACCTCAGGGCTGGGACTGGTGCCGTGGAGAGGGGCCCCGTTCGCAGGCACCAGAGAGGCTGCTGAGGAGGGTATCCACTCTGAATATCTTTCAGGATGGAGACCCCACCACCTTTCTGAATTTTCTGGAATAAAGCTTTTTCTTATGTTTAAATGGAGTTCCCTGTGTTTCATTTTGTCTTCTCACTGGCCACCACTGAGAAGAGTTTGGTTCTTCTGCCAACCAGAAGTTTTTGGCCAGCTGGCACAAACTGCTCTCTCAGCTGCCTGTGGTTCACAGATCTGTTACCCTTCAAACTCCTGTGGTTAACTTCTGTACCAAGTGAGTGGAGGGCTGGAGGGCATTTGCCAACTCACAAACCCTCCAACCACCAACTTCAGGGTGTGGAGTAGTAGGAAACTGCTTTAGACGTTCTCAGTGCCTTTAACAAAGATGAAAGTTTCCTTCTCCTCAGTGTGTGTGAAGTGACCCCAGGGGCTTGTTAGGAAGAATGAGGTAGATTTACTATGAACTTTCTAAGAAACTTTCAAGATCATTAGAAGTTTCTTCATGATGCCCAGAAGGACTTGTTAAGCGGAAAACTCTTGGGTGGACAAACCTCAGAAGAGTTTCTTGTTTTGGGAAAGGGAGAAGTTCAGTTTGTGATGGAAATAGACTTAATGACTTAGCTGGTGTTGAAGTTCAGGCCTGCTGAGAGGTCATGCAATGACTCTTGCTTCCACCTGCTGCTAGACAAGGCTCCATCTAACCAAGGGCCCCAAGAGACCCTCCAGGAGGTGCAGACTTGTCCAGTATGTAGCCCACCAGGTCCAAACTCAGTTCTGGGCTTGCTCAGTTGGCATAACCCAAGGCTAACTCCTGATAGGTGGCTGGAAGGCCTTGGTCTGGGATGGTGCTGAGCAGCAGCAACATCTGCCAGCATAGCACTCGGTGCTGGGGCTGTGAAGAATGAGTTGTTCACCAAAGTGGCAACATGTCCTATCCCAGCCAGATGTCAGACCCAAAGCCTTCCCCCAGCAACCCTCAAAGATGGCATACAGCAGGATGGGCAGACATCTGGCATGTGGCCTTCCCCCAGGAGACAGCAGACTGCCCAAAAACCCAAGCAAGGAGCTTGTCCTCATGTTTGATATCTCATAGGGCATAGAGTGGGGAGTGGGTGAAGACAGAATACTAAATAAGCTTTCTCTTTTCCCTGCCCTTTCTCAGGAAGGCCAGTGCTGGGTTAATGCTTGGACTTGATGAGCTTAAAGGTCTCTTCCAACCCAAACCATTCTGTGATTCTAAGGCAAGATGCAAAGCTGAGGACATGTGCCCAGCTATGGCCCAGACCTGTCTCTCTGAGGCAGGTTTCTGAGTTCATCCATGAATGTCACCTCTAGTTGTTGCTGCTTGATAGCAGTGAAAAGAGCCAGGACTGAAACTATCCTTTGGTGTGGTTCTTCCCTGTGTGGCACAGGTGTAAGCACACTTCTGGTGTGCAGGATGCTGGATGGTGGGTGACATTTGTTCACTAACTGCATTTCTACACTTTGACCTTCAGGCAATGTCAGAATGCACCCATCTCCCTCAAAACACCTTTCTAGGTGCTGCTGTGATCGTCCTTAGTTAGGGACAAATGTCCCTGCTGCATCCCCAGCAGCAGGGGCAGCAGCGGAGGGAGGGGATTCTGCTGCTCTGCTCCACTCTGCCGAGACCCCACCTGCAGTGCTGGGTCCAGCTCTGGAGTCTTCAGCACAGCGCAGACATGGAGCTGTCAGAGCAGGGCCAGAGGAGGCCACAGCAATGGTGAGAGGGCTGGAAGCCCCCTGCTGTAAGGCCAGGCTCAGAGAGTTGGGGTTGTTCAGCCTGCAGAAGAGAAGACTCCAGGAAGACCTTCTGGTGGCCTTTCACAGGATCACACAGGATCACAGAATATCTGGTTGGAAGAGACCTCAAAGATCATCCAGCTCAACCCTTGACCCAGCACTGAGTGTTCAACACTGATCAGAAAGCTGGGGACAGACTTTTGAGCAGGGCCTGTTGTGACAGGACAAGGGGTGATAGTTTGGAACAAGCCCAGGGAGATTTGGACTGGAGAGAGAGAGAGATTTTTAGCACTGAGGGTGGCAAGAGCCCGGCCCAGATTGCCCAGACAGGTGAGAGATGCCCTATCCCTGGAAAGGTTCAAGGTCAGGCTGGCTGGCGCTCTGAGCAACCTGCTCTGGTTGAAAATGGCCCAGCTTAGTGCAAGAGATTGGGACTAGATGACTGTGAAAGATCCCTGCCCACCCAAACCAGTCTGGGATTCTATGATTTCAGCTGTAGAATTTGGACAGCTTTCCCTCCAGCTATCCCTGGCTATGGAGCAGTAATTTTGGCCAGCAGTTAGAAACTGGTGAGGTGTCCTTTCCACACTTGCATCTGACAAACCAGCACTAGTGTGCCCTCTCAGAACCCTGCTAAGCCTTGAAGGAGCTTGGCCTATGAGGCCCCAGAGTTGGGATGGTTACAGAGGACACAAGGTGGGTTATGGAAGCAGGTTTGAGAAAGAGCTCAGAGGGCAAGGGGATAAAGATTAGCTACAAACAAGTGCACCCTTTATTGGAGAGGATGGCACATTTGTGTGCTACCCAACACAACAGATACTGAGACACCTTCAGTTCTGGAGAGACATCAGAGTAGCAGCTCATGTCTGCAACACAACTTACACGTTTGTGTGCTCTGAAGTTAATGCCAAGACCCTGCAGAAGCAAACCAGATGTTAACTTTTAGGTAAAGCACTTCCTGTTCCTCACAGTTCTTTATTTTTCCTTTTTACCTTCCTCTTTGTTTCCTTTCTTGTCACAACACCAGTGGCATTTTCCTCTTCTCTTTAAAGTGAGTTGGCCAGGCTGAAGTCACAATGTCTTTATTTAGCCTCTGGGTTCTAGGCCAAACCTCAAGTGTTATTTGGAAAGTTATTTGGGAGCAAGGTCTTTGTGCTCAGGTGCTGCTGGATTTAGCACACTTGTGGTTTAATCTCCAGCCTTTGAAAAAACAAGTCTAGGACAAGTGCAGGTGGAGGAATAATCACTGTTGAGTGTTGTTTCAACTCACAGAACTAACCCCCAAAAAGCCTTCAGATAAAGAGGGATTGGGGGCTGTTCATTGCCCTTCTCAGGGCACGCTTCATGTCCTTGTTCCTGAGGCTGTAGATGAGGGGGTTCAGCACCGGGGTTCCAATGCAGTAAAAGAGTGAAACCACTTTGTCCCTGTCCTGGCGAGTCCTGGAGGTAGGATTCATGTATATGCAGATGAGTGTCCCATAGAATATGGTTACCACCATCAGGTGGGATCCACAGGTGGAGAAGGTCTTGTACTGCACAAATGCAGACTGAGCCTTTAAGATGGTGATAAAAATACAAGTGTAGGAAAAGACAATCAAAAGAAAAGGGATGAGGGCTATGAGGATGTTGAAGATGGAGATGACCAACTCCAGGAAGGCAGTGTCGGTGCAGGCCAAGACCAGCAGTGCTGGCACTTCACAGAAGTAATGGTTCAGGGTGTTAGGCCCACAGAAGGGCAGCTGCCAGGTCAGGCCATTGATAACTGTGGAGCTCAGCAGGCTGCTGATCCAGCAGGCCACCACCATGTGAGTGCAGACTTTCCTGTTCATCACAGTGGTGTAGAGCAAGGGGTGACAGATTGCCATGTACCGATCGCAGGCCATGACCCCAAGCAGGACACACTCTGTTATGCCAAAAACCAGAGAGAAACACGTCTGGGCAGCACATCCTGAGAAGGAGATGGTGCTCTTCTTGATCACAAAATTCACCAGCATCTGGGGGATGAAGCTGGAGATGTAGCAGATGTCTACAAAGGACAGGTTGGCCAAGAAAAAATACATGGGTGACTGCAGCTGGCAGTCAGCTCTGACCACTGCAACGATCAGGATGTTCCCAACCATGGAGAACAGATACACAACCAGGAACACAATGAAAAGAACAGTCTGGGTCCCTGGCTGGGAGGAGAGGACTTGCAAGGTGAAGTCTGTCACTACACTTTGGTTGTCCTTCGCCACCATTATTCCAGTGGTTTAACTGTCAGGATAAGAAATAACAACGAAGTCAACTCAGGTCTGCTGCAAGGGTAACAGATTAGACTTCTTACATTGCTAATATTTCTGTCTGAAGGGGAGAAAATGTGGGATGGAAGATCATGTCCCAGACACCACTCAGGGAGGTGGTAGAAGCCTCATCCCTGGAGGTTTTCAAGGCCAGGCTGGATGTGGCTGTGAGCAACCTGCTGTAGTGTGAGGTGTCCCTGTCCATGGCAGGGGAGTTGGGACTGGCTGATCATTGAGGTCCCTTCCAACCCTAACAATTCTATGATTCAGTACTTTGGTGACCAGAGACATCAGAAAATACTGAGTAACTTTTCTCCTGGGGCATTTAGCTGAGGCCCTGTGTGGGGAGAGGCATCTATACTACACCAGCCCTGTTGATGGTGATTGCATTCAAATGACACAAATTTAACAGAAGAATGCCCACTTTGCACACATTTTAATGCCCAACAGGGTTACTGTTCTCTGTAGAAAAATCAAAATTCAATGTTAGATCAAAAAATCAGGTGTTAAAAATCCCAGTTCTCTACATCCTTTCTTACTGGCAGCTTCCAATGTTCATATTTTGCCTTGACACTGTCTTGTCTGAAGTGCTTTAAGGCTTTACTATGACATGGAAGTTTCTGAGTAGGACATGGTAACAGCAGCTGAGTCTTCATGCAGTAAAAGCAGAGCTGTAGAATGCTGGTGGAAGACACCAATCACAGAATACCGGGTTGGAAGGGATCTCAAGGATCATCTGGTCCAACCTTTCTTGGCACAAGGACAGTCAGGAATGCCACTTGACACACCGCAGGGTATCTGTGACTTCTGAAGGCAGCCCTCACATTTGCTGCAGGGATGTTGGAGGGCTTCTGCTCCTCTGGAATGACAGCTGGACAAATGACAGGTCACACCAGGATGGCTCAAGTGGTAGCAGACTGCTATGGCTGGCCACATATGGACTCTAAAGGGCAACTCAGGTGACCAGTCAGTAGGTGAGAACTTCTCAGCTGTTCCTGAGAACCTGAGTAGCCTTTTGGACTTAGCCTTGACACCTGCCCTATTCCTCACTCGTGACAGAAAGGTAGATGTGTAGCATACATAGAAATGTTTAGATGTGGATGCCTATATCTGATGCCTTAACCTGAAGCTGACCCCCAGCCTGTGTTTTTAAGATCAAGCAAACTCTCACAACCTGAATTAAGAGTCAGGCTGTCGAGGGAAAGCATTGCAAAGTGAAGCATCTGTCCAAAACCCAGAACCTCTTCCAGAAAGAGGTTGAGAACTAATCCTAAGGAGCTCCATTCAAGGAGGCAGTTTGCCTCAGGCAGGTGAGATGGCGGAGCTGTCACCCCAGCCAACGGGAGGACTCTGTCTCCACTGCAGCCCAAGGAGCCCAGGCTCTCAGCACCTATCTCAACTCAGCAAAGGCAGTTGCACCCCTCCTAACTCAAAAGGAAGGATTAAGGTGCCACTTCAGGTACACTGTGGCATCCAAGGGACAAGCCCATAGGGTAACTGGGCTGCAGAAGTTCCATCACTGAGCTTTTCACTGTTCCTGGGCAAATGTGGGCAGCAGTTCCTATGCAAACACCCCAGTAACATTAAAGAATGGGCATTTATTGTATTTTTTTTCTGTACCTGAAAACGTGGAAGTTGCAAGAAGGTGGAAACTCCTCCAGTAACAGGAACAGGGCAGAATACAGCAAGAAAATCACAGGCACCTTCCCCAGCCTCAAAAAACTGTTGGGTATCTGTAGGGAAGAAGAAAATATGGAGTGGCTTGGTCCTTCACAAAGCTGTAACTCACACAAAGTGGCAGTGGAAGAACTGAACTCACATCCAAATTTCCCTTTTGGGACACTGTAACTCATTTTAAATGCCAAAGGGAAGTGATCCCAGAGGTAACATGACAATTACGTCTGGTAAGCGCCAGCCCAAGTGTACTTAGAGTCATAGAATCAGCCAGGTTGGAAAAGACCTCAGAGATCATCAAGTCCAACCTATTACCTAATACCTAACACCTCCTGACGTCTAAACCATGGCTCCAAGGGCCACATCCAAGCCTTTTTGGAACACCTCCAGTGATCGTGACTCCACCACCTCCCTGGGCAGCACATTCCAATGGCCAGTCTCTCTTTCTGGGAAGAGCTTTCTCCTCACATCCAGCCTAAACCTCCCCTGGTGTAGGTCTAGGTCTGAAGGGGGTGGGTGAGGCAATCAGTCCCTCTGCAGAGGAAAGAGTAGGGCACAAGGTAGGGTCAGTTGAGAAGTCAGGAACCCAGCTGCAGTGCATGTACACCAATGCACGCAGCCTGGGCAATAAGCAAGAGGAGCTGGAGGTCCTGGACCATCAGGGCGACTATGATGTAGTCGCCATCTCAGAAACTTGGTGGGACAGCACCCACGATTGGAGTGCTACACTGCGGGGCTACAGGCTCTTTAGGAGAGACAGGCGAGGGAGAAGAGGAGGAGGGGTGGCTCTGTGTATTAGGGAGTCAATCTCTGCCACACAACTTGAGGTGGAAGATGAGGGAGTTGAGAGCCTGTGGGTTAAAATCAGAGAGCAGCCTAACAAATCTGACATCCTGGTTGGAATCTGTTACAGACCACCCAACCAGGATGAGGAGGCTGATGAAGTGTTCTACAAGCAACTGGAGGCCGTCTCAAGATCATCTGATCTTGTCCTTGTTGGTGACTTCAACCTCCCAGATATCTGCTGGGAACTTAATTCAGCAGGGGGGAGGCAGTCCAGAAGATTCCTGGAGCGAATGGAGGACTGCTTCCTGACACAGCTGTTAAGCGAGCCTACCAGGGGACAGGCTCTGCTTGACCTGCTGTTCTGCAATAGGGAAGGGCTGGTGGGAGAGGTGATCGTGGGAGGCTGCCTAGGGTGCAGTGACCACGAGATAGTGAAGGTTTCAATATGCAGGGAGATTGGGAGGAGCACCAACAGAACCTTCACCTTGGACTGCAGGAGGGCAAACTTCAGCCTGTTTAAGAAACTTATTTGTAAAGTCCCCTGGGTACCAGCCCTCATGAACCCCTTGGTTCTACTTCAAACAGGAGCTCTTGAAGGCACAGGAACTGGCAGTTCCCACGTGCCGAAAGGCGAGCCGGCGGGGAAGGCGACCAGCCTGGATGAGCAAGCAGCTCCTGGAGGATTTAAGGAGGAAGAAGAGGCTGTATCACCTTTGGAAGGAGGGGAAGGCTTCTCGAGGTATGTTCAAGGAAGCTGTTAGATTATGTAGGAATAAAATTAGGGAGGCAAAGGCTCAGCTGGAACTGAAGCTGGCCACCACAGTCAAAGATAATAAAAAGCATTTTCATAAATACATTAACAATAAGAAGAAGGGCAGGAAGAACCTGCACTCCCTAGTGGACCTGGAGGGGAACATGGTGACTGAAGATGAGGAAAAGGCTGAGGTCCTGAACGCCTTCTTTGCCTCAATTTTTAACAGCAAGGCAGGAGGAGTTCAGGAGGAGTGGCCTCCAGAGCTGGGCGATGGGGTCAGGGAGCAGTGTAGTGCCCCGGAAATCCATGAGCTGCACCAGGGGAGGTTTAGACTCGAGGTGAGGAGGAAGTTCTTCATCGAGCGAGTCGTTCGTCACTGGAACAGGCTGCCCAGGGAGGTGGTGGAGTCACCGTCCCTGGAGGCGTTCAAGAGGGGATTGGACGTGGCACTTGGTGCCATGGTCTAGTCATGGGGTCTGTGTTGATAGGTTGGGCTCGATGATCCTCGAGGTCCTTTCCAACCTAAGTTATACTGTGATACTGTGTAGCTTGAGACTGTGTCCTCTTGTTCTGGTGCTGGGTGCCTGGGAGGAGAGACCAACCCCCTCCTGGCTACAACCTCCCTTCAGGGAGCTGTAGAGAGCAATAAGGTCTCCCCTGAGCCTCCTCTTCTCCAGGCTAAGCAACCCCAGCTCCTTCAGCCTCTCCTCACAGGGCTGTGCTCAAGACCCCTCCCCAACTTGAAAGTATTTAAGACATAAACTATTGCTGCCAAAGGTATTAAACTTGCCTGTTCTCTGTTCAAGGCTTCATGAACGGTACATGACACTTCCAGTCTGAGGAGACCAAATATTTTAATAGCTTTATGGAGGTTTTAGAGTATTCTCTACATTTTCTCCAGTTAAATCCTATCTTGAGCCAAGTTCTGTGAGGGCGAAACACCTCAATACACCAAGGTCATAGAATCCTAGAATGGCTTAGGTTGGAAAGGACCTCAGAGATCTTCTACTCCAACCTCCCTGCCAACCTGGCCTTGAACACCTCCAGGGAGGAGGCACCCCCAACCCCCCATGGCAGCCTATTCCAGAGTCTCACCACCCTGGCACTGAAGAACTTCTAAGATCCAGTCTAACCCTTCTCTGTCTCAGCTTCAAACCATTTCCCCTTGTCCTGTCTCTAGACACCCCTGTGAAAAATTTCCCTCCAGACCTCCTGTAGGATCCTTTCAGGTATTGGAAGGCAACTATAAGGTCCATCTTCCCTAAGCTAAACAACTGCAGCTCCCTCAGCCTATCCTCACAGGAGAGGTGCTCCAGCCCTTGGGTAGCTTTGTAGCCCTCCTCTGGACTCACTCCAAGAGCTGTGTCACTCTGGGTCTGAAAACTGCAGAAGATGCAGAATCTGAAACATTTTATGAGATGAAATCCTCCTCAGCTATCTGGAAGTATCTAGGTCTGGTATCTGTGTAGTTACCAGGGGAGCCCTTTTCAGAGCAAACATCTCCCCCCAGTAGCATTTCTAGAGTGACTGATCCTCTCTTTGGGAAGTGGAGAATAAATTCCTGTATTCAGTCAAATGACTTGTCCAGGGACAGTGGGGTGGGGAGACAGTGGTGGAATGGACAGTCTGGCCCTTGCCCTAACACCAGGAATTCTTCTCTGTTTCCCATCTACCTGGACCCAAGATGGACACCTCAAGAAGTCCGAAGAGCTTCTGAGGGAGCTGCGCAAGATGCAGCAAATAGGGGGTTTGTGCTTTTTTTCAAGCTCAGCTGTTAGAACTGCCAAAATTTCAGCTCAGTGACCAGGTTTGTTTCATGACACATTCCTGATGAGCTGCCAGCACTGCACGAGGTGTGCCAAAGGTTCACTCAAGCTTTTGGAGGCCTGAGGGGAAGCCAGACCTCACTTTGGACCTGCTTCCATTAGGAATATAAGGATCTTCAGCCAGGATAAAGAGGTGCACTCCTCTCTGAGGAGAAGCCATCAGCTGTGAGCCTCTCCAAGAGCCAAGTGCTCATCTATAGGTGTTCCACAAAACCAAGGCGAGGTTTCCCCCCCCGCTTCAGCTTCCAATACTAGAAAGAGAGAGCTCAGGCTCACAGCTGTGATTTCCTTTCCTAGAGCTAGAGAAAAATTAACAGGGAAGGATCCCTCTTCCAGTTTCTGCGCCTCTTTCTCTCAACATCTGTTTTTGGCTGCTGTCAGAAATCAATACCCCTGGGCTGACTCTTAAGGACTTGATGTGGTGTGCTCTGGAATTGGTTCTGCCAATTTGGGAGTGGTGATCCGTCCCCTCAGGTGACATCTATTTAAATCCACAGCTGGGACTTGCAAATTTCCGTGTCTCTCTTCTAAAAATAGATGGGATTCCTGCATCAGCAAAAGGCCCGGTGTATGGATGTCACGTAGGATGGATTGCACGGAGCTGTGTCTGGCAGGGAATGCACACGTGGAGCAGCCATGTCTTTGATCTTCAACCAGCACTGCTCTCCAGAAATGCTAACCCTGGCTCCTGCCAACTCTAGCTATGCTGGTGACTGGAGGTGCAAACACCCAGCGCTGGCTCAGTGGAAGTCTCTGTGGGGTGGTTTCCCCACCTCAGGCGGAGATTTGCTGGGCACCAGCACAGCGTCAGGCTGCACTCCCCCAGTAGAGGCGCCGCGTGTTCAACCTATCCGCCTACGCGCCCCAGCATGCCCTGCGCACGCCGCGTCGCCATGGTGACATCATCACCCCGCGACTCACTGGAGGTCTTATTCCTCGCCGCGATCCCATGGCAGCGCTGGGTTAGGCTGGAAAATACCCAGCATGTCCCCAGGTGACCCCGAGGAAAGGCCTGTTGCCGACCAGCCGGCGGCACCTCGCCGAAGGCTTCGCCAGGCGCCGTCAGCGGCTTCGCGCTGAGCCGTAACGAGGCGCGGCCCTGACGGGGACTACATCTCCCTGCGTGCTGTGCGGCACGGCGCGTGCGCCCCGCCTGTCCCGCCCATGCCGCACTCCGCTCGAGTTGGGAGATCCTCCGCCTGCAGCGCCCCCTTGCGACCCCGCAGGCCCGGGGCTCTCCGCGGTGGTGCCGCAGCGTGGCCCGCTCAGGCCCGGCCTCAGCAGGACTCCGCTGGCCTGCCATCGCGGGCTCCAGGCCTGGCCTAAGCTACCCCACTGTTGCTGGGAGGAAAGCCAGGCTAGACCTGGTTATCAGAGCAGTAACGGGGCCAGGGGCTGCCTTGCCTTGCCTTGCCTCGCCTGGCCAGCAGGGCCCCTCCCGTTCAGGGTGCTGTTGGGTGAGGGAGGTGCCTGTGAGGTGCGTGTTGGTTTGTGGTTCGCATGCCCCTGCTGCCTGTGGGGCTCATGGGGTGAGCAGCAGGGCAGGGGGAAGGGAAGGGCATTTCGGTGCCATACGCAGCCTGCCTGTCTCTTTACTGCTGTTTCCTCCTCCACAGACCTGCACTGACACACCAGAAGCCTAAAGCTTGAGTGAGTGTTTATGTGTCTCTGGATGAGGGTTTGAGAACAGGGAGAGGCTTTACAGGCAGCCTTAGGCAGTCCGGTGAGGTGGAAGTGTCACTCAGATTGGTTCTGCTACGGGAAAGGAGACTCAGATGAGTTCTGACACAGTTGCAGAGCTCGAGGAAGCAAAGCTAATGTATATAAAGACCAGCAAAGTGGAAAATACCTATAGGAAAATGAGTTTTGTGATGACAGGCTCAGGCAGGTGTGTTAGCTATGCAAGTGCTTGTGATACTGGAAGGCAACACGGGCAGTTGGCAGCTTTCTGCTGTCCTCCCTCCCTCCCCCAGATTCTAGTAAACCCTTTGAGGGGAAGGGGTTGAAATGTGAGGAGGAGGAGGAGGAGGGCTGCTGGGAGTTGTGCCCAGCTTCTCAGTGTGCTTATCCCTGACTGTAAGCAAGATGAGAATGTCAACACAATGCCTGAAGCCTTCCTAGAAAGAGTCTTCCAGGGCAGCACTCTTCATGAAACAAGTGACCTCTGAAATTCCAGCAAAGTGCTGTAACCTTTCACATGTTCCCTCACTCCTGGCATAACTCAAGGACAATTTGCTAGTTTTCCAAAGTGGGATGAAAAAAAAACACACCACCTTTTCAAAATGTGCTCTTGGCCTTTCCTACTTTGGTTACTGCAGACACAACACTCTCCTTGCAAATGAAATTCTGCCTGAGTCTCAAGAAGGAAATTAAGTGAAGGTGAGGAAGAGATTGGGTCTGTTTCCTGTGTGGATGCATTCCTGTGTGACTCGTGCTGGATTCCATGGGCCTGCTCTGGCAGGGGGGTTGGAGTGGAAGATCTCCAGAGGACCCTTCCAACCCCTAACATCCTGTGAGCCTGTGTTCCTAGCCCTTAGGGTATGGTTGCTTTCATAGGTGCTGTTGCTCAATCCTGAGCCACCTCAGAGGCAAGCAGAAGGTGGCTGAAACAGAGAGGTCTGTCTGATGGTGGTTGGGGGATTTGGGGAACAGGCTAAGACTGTGTCCTGCCAGTTTGTGGAAGAAGGTGCTTCTGAGAGGGCTCAGTACAAGAGAAAGTTTCCAGCTGATCTGAAGTAATGATGGTGTTGCTTTCACTCCATGTACTGCTGAATGTGGCTGTAGAAACAGATTCTCAGTTCCCTTCCTTCTCCTTTTTCAGTTTCTGCAGCTTCCAGCTGTGTTCCTAGCTTCTCAGCTTCACTGTTGTGGGCCTCTGTGGTTGTGTTGCTGGGAGGTGACTGGGCCATCTTAGGTGAAGTAGTTTAGGAAGTGCTGCTTGTTCCTGCCCTGAGCCACTTGGGAACTGAGCTGCTTTTCTGGCCTCTAAAGTACAGCAAGAAGGTACTGAACCTTTCTCACCCAGGAGGGTTGTGGTGACACAGGGCCTTAGAAGCAGGACTAAGCTGATGATGAAAAGGAGAAGGCTTTTGAGTAGAAAATGCTGGAAGTGGGTGTTTTCTTTATTAGGCTGACAACTGTGGTCTATCCTGCTCATCTTGAAATGTTTACCTTTACAGGCAGGGAGGTAGACCCTGCTGACTCCAAAGTAGATGAAAAGATGAAGACAGCAGAGAGTAGAACTGGCTTTTCTTAACAGGTGAGTTGCTGGGCAAGTAAAGAAGCTAGTGAAATGGAGATCTTTGATGGGGTCTCATGTGGTGCCCTAATGGTGCTATGTGGTTCAGCAGCAGGATCAGCAAATATCATCTGTCTGCTCTTGAAAGCAGTCATAACTGCTGGCAAAGTACAGAATCATAAAAGTCTGCTCCAGCCTCCACAACTCTTAAGGTCATGGAGTCCAAGCCTTAACCCAGCACTGCCAGGGCACCACCAAACCACGGCCCTCAGCACCACAGCTCCAGGGCTTTGAAACCCCTCCAGGGATGGAGACTCCACCACTGCCCTGGGCAGCCTGGGACAGGCCTTGACAACCCTCAAGGGCAAGAAATTGTTCCTCATGTCCAGCCTTAACCTTGTCTGGGACAAGTGACAAGCCTGATGCCCACCTGGCTCCAGCCTCCTTGCAGTGAGCTGCAGAGAGCCAGAAGGTCTCCCCTCAGCCTCCTTCTCTCCAGGCTCAACACCCCTAGGTCCCTCAGCTGCTCCTCACCAGCCCTGTTCTCCAGACCCTTCCCCAGCTGGCCCTGCTCCTGCCCCTCAATGTCCTTCTTGGAGTGACGGGCCCAAAACTGACCCCAGGATTCCAGCTGTAACCTCACCAGTGCCCAGTCCAGGGGGACAATCCCTGCCCTGCTCCTGCTGGCCACACTCTTGCTCATCCAGGCCACAGTGCCACACTCTTGCTCATCTTAGATCCAAACATGTTTGTTAGCAGGATGCTGAGAGGCCTCTTCCTTGTCTGCTGAACCGAGTGACCAAAGAGGAACCTGGTAAGAGGGGGAGTGAAATCAGCAGGAGGTTTGCTGCAGATCTGGTTGACCCTGGCTTCTGAAGGTGAAGGTCCTTGGGATGATGAGTGAGCCAGGGCTGGGGTGCAGGCTCCCAGCTGTGAGGCAGCACATTGAGTCCCTACAGCAGCAGGAACTGCTCTGAGTCAGGCATCCTCCAGTCTCTAGTTAAGCCTGGCTGTGGCTGGGGGAATGCAGCCACTTAGGAATTCCAGTAAAAGGCTGGGGGAGCTGTTTTGTGTAGTCATGGTGAGCCAGCTCAGCCAGCTGAACTTCTCTGACTGAAGTTTCCCTGATTAAGTAACAATGCTGCAATTCTGGGTAATTTTTTCTTCCCAGTCAGGACTTCTGTCCTGCAGGGTGACCTAAGGAACCTCTGCATGGTTTAGCATCTGAGCCACTCCCTCCCTCCACCATCCTGTTAGTTTAGCTGATGTCAGCCTGTTGCTCAATCTGCATCTCCTGACTGCAGAAATGCTGTGTAAGAGGTCTCCTTCTCACTGCTTCCCTTTTGGGCCTCATTTAACTTCTTCACTGCTTCCTGCTGGCCTGGCATCTTCACTGAGGGTTTACAGCTCATGCAGTTTGAGGAACAAATAGCTTGGGCCCAGCAGGTGTGAGGAAACATCCTGGGCTCTCAGGGAGGCTGTTTGCCAGCTCTCAAGGATCATAGAATCATAGAATTGTTAGGGTTGGAAGGGACCTCAAGGATCATCCAATTTAAGCTCCCTGCCATGGGCAGAGACAACCTCACACCACAGCAGGTTGCTCACAGCCACCTCCAGCCTGGCCTTAAAAATCTCCAGGGCTGAGGCTTCCACCACCTCCCTGGACAACCTGTGCCAGGCTCTCACCACCCTCATGGGGAACAACTTCTTCCTAACATCCAATCTCAATCTATCCAGTTTTAGTTTTGCTCCATCCCTCCCAGTCCTGTCACTCCCTGACACCCTCACAAGTCCCTCCCCAGCTTTCCTGTAGCCTCCTTCAGATGCTGGAAGCCACAATTAGGTCTCCTCAGAGCCTTCTCTTCTCCAGACTGAACAGCCCCAACTCTCACTCTGTCCTCATAGCAGAGGAGCCCCAGCCCTCTGCTCATCCTCATGGCCCTTCTCTGGACACCTTCCAGCACCTCCAGATCCACCCTGTAATAAAGGCTCCAGAACTGGATGCAGTGCTCCAGGTGTGGTCTGAGCAGAGGGGGAGAATCCCCTCCCTGGCCCTGCTGGCCACACTTCTCTTGCTGCAGCCCAGGCTCTGCTTGGCTTTCTGGGCTGCAAGTGCTCACTGCTGGCTCCTGTTGAGCTTCTCACCCACCAGCACCCCCAAGTCCTTTTCTGCAGGGCTGCTCTCAAGCCAGTTGCTGCCCAGCCTGTATCAGTTTTGGGTTTTGAAGCAATTTCCTGCTGCCTGTCCCCTTTTCTGCTTCCCATCACTACAGAGCTTGTCCAGCACTCATCCACCTCAGCATGAAGGCACAACCTGAAAGCTTGAGCTGACCAAGCAACCCTCCTACCACGCACCTAACTCTGGAGCTTGTCAGATCCATCTATTGGCCAAGCCAGTGATAGAAACTGGCCCAAAATGAATTTCTCCTCTTCTGTTTTCTGCCAGGTTCATGAGGTGAGCTGTAGAGTCCCTGAGGAGCACTCCAGCGAGTGTGAGGTAAGGAGGGTGGCTAGAGATGGGGTAGAGACAAGTAAGGTGGGTGGCTGGGTGAGGAATGCAGCCTTCCCTTTTTGGCAGCCTGAGGCTGTGTGAATGTTCCAGCTGGCTGCTTTGTTTTCCTCCCAGCCTGCTGCTGTGCTGTGGGTCATTCCCTTCTCAGTGGCTTGCAGGAGCAGCCAGGAGCAGCAAACCAAGGGCAAGAGGTCTGGGCTGCCCTAGGTAAGTGTGGAGCGGAAATCTCGTTGTGGTTTTTCCCTTCTCTTGCTGAACTGGCAAGTTCCTGATTTGACTGGTTTCAGTCTTGGTCATCAGTGCTTATTTAGACAGGTTTGGGGCAGTGTGGCTGTGCATGACTGAGCAAGCCTCCTCAGAGCAGTGGAGGGGAGAGACTGACTCCCTAGGCCGGGCAGAGCATTCCTCTGGCTGTCTGAAACCTGAAATGAAGCTGGCTGGGGTCTTAGGAGAGTCTGGGAGCCCTGCAGATGAGACAGCTTCTAGCAGCAGTCACTTTCCAGCATGCTGACCAAATACCACCAGGCAACATTAGCTGCTGGCTGTGGTTTAAGAGGCTGTCTGGCTTTAAGGAGTCTTCTTGGTCTGTCCAGCAGGGCATCTGCCACAGCCAGCTGGGATTGCTGAGCAGTCTGTAAACTCCTTTCTACAGCAGCACCTGCTCCTGTAGCTGCCCTTCTGTGTTATCTTGCTGGCTGCACAGAGTGGGTGGCCTGCTCTCTAACTGGTTTTTTGGCTGCTGGAGTCTTGCTATCTGTGGGCATGGTCTAACATCTGCTGAGCTGAAGGACTTAGGGTCCTCAGATCCCATCCTGTTACCAGTATCAAGGTCAGGTCTTGCCCCAGCAGAGCCTGCTGACTGTTTTCCCCACTTGATTTCTCTTTCTGTCCAATTTCATTGTGGGTTTGTTCTTTCCACCCCACCCCACCCCCCCAAGTGCTGTGGTGGACTGTGTCGGAGTAGGGAGACCCAGGTTGTAAGGTCTTGATTCTCCTTCTGACCTGTTTGTTCAGCACATGGGGCAGAAGTGGTTAAAGCACAGGGAAGGCAGCAGTGGAGCACTTCCCTCCCAGCTGCTGCTGGCTCATGGAAGGATCTGTGTCCAGCTCATCCAGGGGTGACTGTGGAGACAACACTCTGCACCCCAACTGGCTGCTCTGCAGGGAGCAGACCTGGCTCAGGTCCAACCTGAGCCCCTTGAACTGCTTTGGAATATTTTCACCCTGAGGGTGAGGGGCTGGATATGGCTCAGGAGATGACACCCAGGGTGCAAATGAGGGGTGGGGGGGGTGTGGAGCCTGTGGTGCTGTGGTTGCATCTCACCTGCAGAAACCACACAGATGTTTCCAGAGTCCTTTTCCAGCAGGAACCAGCCTTTGCCAGACTCTCAGAAAACTCCCTCTGCTTTCTACTTGCCCTCAACAGCCTGCACCTGACCTCTGCAAAGAAAATCTCTCTGGTTCATCAAAGCCACTGAGATGATCTAATCTCTTCACTTCCTCTGCAGACACCATGAAACAAAGGAGCTCCTGGGGAGTCTGCCTCAGCAGCAGTTTGGAGGTGCCTCCTGCCCATCAGCATGTGAGCTCATGGCTGGGGCTGCTGCTGGGTTTTGTGGTGGAGCTGGTGCTTTATCAGGCTCTTGCATGTTCTTCAAGCTGGTGTCTGTCAGTTCCCTGTAGCAGCTTGTTTCTTCTCATCGTGCTTCAGAGCCTTTCCCTGCCTGCCCCTTTCTGGGTGGCTAAATATAAAAGGCAGCACCACCTACTCTTAAAGGTTTAATGCTGAAGGAGAGCTGTTCAAACTTGATGCTCCACAAACTGTCGAGATTTGCCACCTTGGGGGTGAGCAGTAATTCCAGATAGGAGCATGGCCAGCTGGATGGCTGCTTTATGGGCACAGTCATGGGGTAGGGAAGCTTTGAAGGAGCTGCCTGGCTCCACCTCAGACCTCTTGACTTACTTCCCCCCACCAGCCTATGTCTCTTGATGTGCAGTTTTGGCTAGCAGGACCAGGGCAGGGCTTATCCCCCTGTATTGGTCAGTGGTGAGGCCACAGCTGGAAGCCTGGGGTCAGTTTTGAGCCCCTCACTCATTAAAGGATATAGAGGAGCTGGAGCAGGTCCAGAGAAGGGCAACAAAGCTGGGGAAGAGTCTGGAGAACAGGGCTGGTGAGGAGCAGCTGTTGAGCCTAGAGAAAAGGAGGCTGAGACCTCTGAGACCTTCTGGCTCTCTCCAACTCCCTGAAAAGAGGCTGGAGCCAGGTGAGGGTTGGGCTCTCCTGCTAAGGAACAAGTGTCAGGACAAGAGCAAATGGCCTCAAGTTGCCCCAGGGGAGGTTTAGGTTGGACATGAGGAACAATTTCTTGCCCTTGAGGGTGGTCAGGCCCTGGCCCAGGCTGCCCAGGGCAGTGGTGGAGTCCCCATCCCTGGAGGGGTTTCAGAGCCCTGGAGCTGTGCTGCTGAGGGCCATGGTTTAGCAGCAGGCTAGGCAGTGTTAGGTGAATGGTTGGACTCAAAGGTCTTTTGCAGCCTAACCAATCCCATTATCCTGTGATGTGTGGCACATGCTGGCACTGTGCTGGGAGCAGTTGGGCTCCCATGTCACATGTGGGGCAAGGTTTCATGCTTTTAGCATGCCACCTCCAGCCTGTGTGCCTGGGTCTGCAGCCTCATCAAATTAACTGCTGGCCTCAGCTGCCAGCCTGAGGGACTGAGGGGGCAGACATCTGCTTGAAGTTTCTCTCTTTGACAGGCTCCCAAGTGAAACCTCAGCCTTGAAATGCAGCATTTCACCTCTGTATCCTCCTGGGAATGAAAGCTGCCTGAGCACTCACAGACTCACAGGACATTATGGGCTGGAAGGGACCTTGAAAGATCATAGTATCATAGTCAGGGTTGGAAGGGACCACAAGGATCATCTAGTTCCAACCCCCCTGCCATGGGCAGGGACACCCCACACTAGATCAGGCTGCCCAGAGCCTCATCCAGCCTGGGCTTAAACACCCCCAGGGACGGGGCCTCGACCACCTCCCTGGACAACCCATTCCAGGGCTTCACCACTCTCATGGGGAAGAACCTCCTCCTCACATCCAGCCTGAATCTCCCCAGCTCCAGCTTCATTCCATTGCCCCTAGTCCTATGAGTCCCTGATACCCTGAGAAGTCCCTCCCCAGCTTTCTTGTAGGCCCATCTAGTCCCAACCCCCTGCCAGAGCAGCATCACCTAGGGTAGGTCACAGAGAAACATGTCCAGGCAGGAGAAGGAGACTCCACAACCTCTCTGGGCAGCCTGGGCACTCCTGCAGGCCCCAACAGCCACTGGTGTTTTGTTTTGCAGTGGAAATTGTGAGTGGAAGGAGGGGATTTCTGCTGCATTGAGAAATCCCCCTGTGCTTGTTGACTTTAGCTGGGTGGTTCTGTTTGCAAATGCATGTTTTCCTCTCCCCCTCCCCCCCCCCAGCTTTCCAGTATTTGAGGAAAAACTTAAGTGCAACAGAAAAAGGGAAGGACAACACCCCCCCCACCTCCACCCCCTTGTTTTTTGAGGGTCTGTAAATCTTGGAGGGAGGGGAAAGGAATTGGATTGCACTGCAAAGGGGATGATGACAGTGGAGAGAATGTTGTGGAGGGTGACCTGTGGTGGTCAACGTGAAAGTCCTGGTGGCTTTGGCAGCTTGGCAGATGTTGCCTTGTGCAAGCTGCAGGAGGGCCTCTTAGTGCCCAGGCTGCCCCTGGGGTCCCAGCTAGAGCTTGTTGCTCACAGAAAGGGGAGCCAGCCCTGAAAGGAGCTGACATGGGGCTGACTCACACTGGTTAATGCACCCAGCGCTGCTTCTGGCCACGAATTACTGTATTACCAACCTTGTTCTTCACTCCCTTGCCTCTAAGCACATTTTTAGAGGCATGTCAAAGAAGAAGAATGAAATTAGCAGACATCACAGAGAATTGCAGCATGTTGGGGTGGAAGGGGGGAGGGAGGGTGAACTATTCCAGAGGGAGAGAAAAACGGCAACACGACTTTGCCTGTCTACAAATGAGTTTGGAATTAGTTGTCTGCAGGATCCTGCATAGTATCATAGTATCAGTCAGGGTTGGAAGGGACCACAAGGATCATCTAGTTCCAACCCCCCTGCCATGGGCAGGGACACCCCACACTAGATCAGGCTGGCCAGAGCCTCATCCAGCCTGGGCTTAAACACCTCCAGGGACAGGACCCCAACCACCTCCCTGGACAAATCCATTCCAGGGCTTCACCACTCTCATGGTGAAGAACCTCCTCCTCACATCCAGCCTGAATCTCCCCACCTCCAGCTTCATTCCATTCCCCCCAGTCCTATCACTACCTGAGATCCTGAGCAGTCCCTCCCCAGCCTTCCTGGAGCCCCTTTCAGATCCTGGAAGGCCACAATGAGGTCACCTCAGAGCCTTCTCCAGACTGCACAGCCCCAACTCCTTCAGTCTGTCCTCACAGGAGAGGTGCTCCAGCCCTCTGCTCCTCTTCCTGGCCCTGCTCTGGACACCTACCAGCACCTCCACATCCCTCTTGTAATAGGGGCTCCAGAACTGGAGGCAGTACTTCAGGTGGGGTCTCCCCAGAGCTGAGTAGAGGGGGAGGATCACCTCCCTCGACCTGCTAGCCACACTTCTCCTGATGCAGCCCAGGATCTGATTGGCTTTGCGGGCTGCAAGTGCACACTGAGAGCTCCTGGTGAGCTTCTCCTCCCCCCAGCACCCCCAAGTCTCTCTCCTCAGGGCTGCTTTCCAGCCAGTCACTGCCCAGCCTGGATTTTGCCTGGGATTGCCTCGACCCAGATGCAGGACCCTGCACTTGGTCCTGTTGAACCTCCTGAGGTTGGCTTGTGCCCACCTCTCCAGCCTGTCCAGGTCCCTCTGGATGGCATCACATCCTTCCAGCTGTCTGCTGCACCACACAGCTTGGTGTCATCAGCAACCCTGCTGAGGGTGCACTCAGTGCCCAGTGTCCATGGCACCCACAGAGATGCTGAACAAGCCTGGTCCCAGGACTGATCCCCTGATCCCCTGCAGCTAAAGAGTGTTTCGTTGGAGGGGGTGGGGGGGTGTGGGATTTGATTTTTGTTTCCCGGCAGCAGAGCGATTTGGCCTTCAGTCACCTCCCGGAGCGCCTCTTGTGTCTCCAGGCGCTGGGATGCATTTGCATGCCGTGCCCTTAAGCACCCGGGGAAAAAGGCTGCCGCTTCAATCCCGCTTCCCACGGGCGGAATCCGGAGCACCCAACTCGGGAAGAACGAAATAAACCCCAGCAAAACCAAGCCGAATGAATTCGGTTGCTCAAGTGTTTCGCTGCGGAAGCTAGAGGAGGGGTTTTTACAGGCAGCGGGGATGGCAGTTTTTAGGCTGAAGGGTAAGCCAGATGTTTCTTTAGTGAGAGGCTTTCAACACTTACCGTAGAGACCAGGCACATGACCGACCTTGGGAGCCAAGTTTAGAGTTGCTTTTGTGTTTACACAAAGCCCGGGCGAGCTGAATGACACTGAGGGGGTTGTGGGGGAGGGTGGAGCGTGGAGTGGAAGTTCTCCACGACAAATATTTGTCTGGATGCAAAGTTTATCTTGCTCGCAGGACTTTGAGCTTTGGGTGGGAAGGGGAAAAAAAAAAAGGTTACTGTACTTTGGGTCCTCTTCATATTTGAGGCATATTCAGCAGGCTCTGGCTCAGTAGGTTTGGAACAGCTTGATTTGAAAATCGGCTCTGGTGTACTGCTCTAGCCACCAGCACGGCGAGGAAAAAGAAAGCAACTCAAGGATTTTACAGCTGGAGGGGAATCGTTTCTACAGGAAGAAGTGCATGAAACTTCCTGCATTCCTTACCACTGTGGCTTGGGGAGCCCTTAGTGAAGGTCGAGCTGGATGCCAAGGTCACATATGAAGTGTTTGCTCAGGGACTGTACCAGCAAATCGCTGCTTTATGTTTTTGCAAGCTCAGAATTCACTTTGGGCAAATATTGTCCAGTGTCTGTTTCAAAGTCAGGTTTTGAGTCCACTGTAAGATGGCTGCCATCATTTGGACGGGTCAGGCAGAAGAAGGGCACAGCTGGAGTCAGGATTGACACTGAAGTGGGTGTAGGAGTTGTGGGGATTGCTTTTTCAATAGCACACCCTAGGCCTTTCCCTATGCAAAGCCTTTGCAGATGCTCTTGCTGCTGCACACAGCCCTGTCTGCCCAAACTTGCTGTAACCCTCTGCCTTACCCTCTGAAAACTCCAAACTAACAACCTTGGTCCAGGCTGGGACTCCCTTAGGCAGCCAGACATGGTCAGCCACTGCACTGAGGTGCTCTGAGGTGTGTCCAAACGGAGTCTCTTTGGGGGTTTCTGCATCTAGTTGCATCTTGACCACTGACCCCCAGCTCTGACTTAAAATTATGGAATCAGAGAATTATTCCAGTTGGAAAGGACCTTTAAGATCATCCAGTCCAACCATTCTCTAACTCTACCAAGTCTTGTGCTAAGCCATGTTCCTCAGCACCACATCTCTTGCCTTTTGAACACCTCCAGTTGATTAAGATGCCTTAATCATCTTAGATATATATGGAAACCTTCATTAAAGAAGCTCTGAATATTTTGTAGAATCATAGAGCAGTTTGGGTTGGAGGAGACCTTGAAGATCATCCAGTTCCAACCTCCCTGCCATGGGCAGGGACACCTCCACTAGACCAGGTTGCTCAAGGCCTCAACCAACCTGGCCTTGAATACCTCCAGGGAGGGAACATCCACAGTCTCCCTGGGCAACCTGTCCCAGTGTCTCACCATCCTCACTCTACAGAATTTCTTCCTCATCTCCAGTCTCAATCTCTCCTCCTCCAGCTCCAACCCATTCCCTCTCATCCTATCACTTCAAGCCCTTGTAAAAACTGCACACTTCAATGGTCCTCTCCAGCTGTGGAATGAATAAGCTAAGCATCACTGTCCTGGAAGTGGCTGAGGCTGGGCTCTGTGCTCTGTGTCACAGCTCTGCTGTAAACAAGAACCCTTGCTCCATTGTTTCTGATGGGGTCTTGTCCAAGGGAGAACAGAGATGGTCTTCAACAGTGTGAAGCTGGTGTAGGCAGACAATACATCAGCTTCTGCTGTGGGCAGCATGGAGCATGCCCCCACTTCAGGGCAGAGAAGCAGCTGACAGCTGACATGAATCCAAAGTGAGGCTGTGCATGCTCCCTGCTGAGAGGCAGGATCCATCCTGGGGGTAGCTGTGGTGCTGGTGTGTAAAAGGGGACTGAGAGAAGTCAGTTGGATTGCCAGGTGCCTTTTCCTGCCTATACCAACAGCTTCATTGTCTTGGATATCATGCAATGGCTTGAGTTGAACGGGTCCTTTGAAGGTCGTTTAGTCCAACCCCTCTGCAGCCAGCAGGGACATCTGCAACTAGAGCAAATTTCACAGATTGCATCAGATTGGAAGGGATCCTCAAAGGTCATCTTGTTCAACCTCCCTACAGTAAGCAGAGACATCTCCAACTAGATCAGGCTACCCAGGGCCACATCAAGTCAGATCTTAAATGTCTCCAGGGATGAGGCCTCAAGCACATCCCTGGGCATCCTGTTCCAATATTTTACCACCCATTGTAAAGTACTTCCTCCTCATGTGCAACTTAAATCTGCCCTGCTTCAGTTTGAAACCACTGCCTGTTGTCCTATCACCACAAGCCCTTCTAAAGAGTCCCCTCCCAGCCTTCCTGCAGATCCCCTGCAGGTATTGAAATGTAGCTCTAAGGTCTCCCCAGAGCCTTCTCCAGCCTGAACAGCCCCAGCTCAGCCTGTCTGCATAGGAAAGGTGCTTCAGCCCTCTGAGCAGGTTGCTCACAGCCCCAGACAACCTGACCAGGAACCATTCCAGGTCAGGTTATCTCCCACCACCTCTCTGGGCAACCTGGTCTCACCACCCTCAGTGCCAAAATTTCCTTCTTTCTCTGCAGTCTGAATCTCCCTCTTAGTTTCAAACCATCAGCTCTTGTCCTGTCATAACAAGCCCTGCATCAGTTTAATGAATCGTGGTCAGATGTGAAATTAACCATTAGCCTCTGAAAATAATGTGATAAAAATGGTGTGAGAAGCCTTAGCAGATGGAAAGAGTGAGCCTGCAACTACTGCAGGTGAATGTGTTTGATGGGAAGTGCAGCCTGAGCATAGAATCTTAAAGGTTGGAAAAGACTTCCAAGATCATCAAGTCCAACCATCAGCCCAGCACTGCCAGTTCACCACTGCCCTGGGCAGCCTGGGCCAGGCCTTGACAACCCTCAAGGGCAAGAAATTGTTCCTCATGTCCAATCTAAACCTCCCGTGGAGCAACCTGAGGCCTTTTCTTCTTTGTCCTGTCATTTGTTCCTTGGGAGAAGAGACCAACCCCCACCTGGCTCCAGTTTCCTTTCAGAGAGTTGCAGAGAGCAAGGAGGTCTCCCCTCAGCCTCCTTCTCTCCAGGTCCCTCAGCTGCTCCTCACCAGCCCTGTTCTCCAGACCCTTCCCCAGCTTTGTTACCCTTCCTTTGGACCCACTCCCGCCCCTCAATGTCCTTCTTGGTGTGAAGGGCCCAGAACTGACCCCAGAATTCAAGGTGTGGCCTCACCAGTGCCCAGTCCAGGGGGACATGGTTTAGTCTTCATGAGGTCTTGGGTGACAGGTGGGACTTGATGATCTTTGAGGTCTCTTCCAACCTCATTGATCCTATGATTCTATGACAATCCCTGCCTTGGCCCTGCTGGCCACACTCTTGGTGATCCAAGCCAGGATGCCTGGTCATGCTTTTAGCAAGCTTCTTCAAAGCACCTGTAAATGTGTTCTTAGGAGGAAGGGCAGAAGACAAAAGGCAGCTTAAGTCACATCACAGGACAACTGTGAAATAAAGTCAGAATTAACACATGTCATCAGTTTGAGAGTCAGTTGCACAGCCAACAGAAAAAGTCTTGGTATGGCTGAACTCGAACTGCTGGTAGCCCATGGTGCTGAACACTCTTCCTGTTGGTCACCAGGACCTTGTGATGCGTGGCTGTACATCCCATGGTGTCCTGTTCTGCCCACATAAAGCTGCTGTCATCAAACTTGATGGGAATTGTGCAACTTGCACTTGGTCTAAACAGCACAATGTAGGACTTCCCTGATCCTACTGACATTTGCTTATGGGTGGCACAGGCTGTCCCAGCTAGAGAGGAAATACTTTTGTTGATGGACTTTGTGTTCAGTTGCTTACCAACTGGGCTGTTACATGGCCTTGTCATGAACCAGTGTCTGAGGACTAGAAGTTAAAACCAGCAGTGACTTGCAGTCTAGAAGCTGCTGGACAACTTTCTTCTCGTGGTCCCAAGCTTGCCTCGCTCAGTCACAGGGGAAAAAGGTGGAACTGCAAACCTAATAAAAGAAATGGTTTAGTGTTTTGTAGGTTCAAGGTTGATACTGAAACATAGCCTGCAGTGGGCTGCCAAGATGGGAGTCTGTGCTTCAGGAAGGGTGAGACCACCCTGCAGTGCTGGGCCAGCTCTGGAGTCCTCAGCCCACATGTGGACCTGTTGGAGCAGGGCCAGAGGAAGCCACAGCCATGATGGGAGGTCTGGAACCCCTCTGCTGTGAGGCCAGGCTGAGAGAGTTGGGGCTGTTCAGCCTGGAGAAGAGAAGGCTCCAGGGAGACCTTCTGGTAGCCTTTCAGTGCTTAAAGGAGCTGAGAAGCAAGCTGGGGACAGACTTTTGGAGTAGGGCCTGTTGTGACAAGAGAAAGGGGGATGGTTTGGAAGTAACAGAGGGAGATTTAGACTGGAGAGAAGGAAGCAATTTTTTATGAGTGTGGTGAGACTTCTGTCAGGTTGTTTGCACTGAGAAGATGCCTTCTCACTCTTCTCCAGGCTAAACAGCCCCAGGTCTGTGGTTTCAGATTGGAAGAAGCACAATTTAGAAGCACAGAATCCATAGAATCATAGAATCAATAAGGTTGGAAGAGACCTCAAAGATCATCAAGTCCAACCTGTCACCCAAGACCTCAAGTGCCACGTCCAATCCCCTCTTGAACACCTCCAGGGGTGGTGACTCCACCACCTCCTTAGATCAGACATTAGGAAGAAATTCTTCACTGTCAGGGTGATGAGACACTGGAGCAGGTTGCCCAGAGCAGTTGTGAAGGCTTCAATCCTGGAAGTGTTCAGAGCCAGGTTGGATGGGGCCTTGGGCAACCTGCTTTAGTTGAAGGTGTCCCTGGTCACTACAGGGGGGTTGGACTAGATCTCCTTTAAAGGTCACTTCCAACCCAAACCATTCTATGTTTCTAACCTTTGTCAAGCCTCATCAGCCAAGCACAAGGTTTGCTTGAGGTACCTGCAGGCTGGTGGAAATACTACAGCCTGGAAACACCAGCGTGAGGCTGCCCAAAGGTTACACCACTTCCCCCCCCCCCCCCCTCCTTTTTTTACATAAGTGTTTGTGTGAGAGGAGGCCAGGAGAATTCACATGTACCTGGCAGCCTGCTGAAGCGGCAGGTATGACCCACCTCACCTCAGAGATCTTAATTACATCTGATGGTTAACCGACAGAAGCAACAGGAGAGGGTAAAGCAAAGACAGGGCAGAGGCTGCCCCTTTCCTTCAGGCGATCAGAGCGCCTCGAAACCTGCCCTGCGCTGCCCTTGCCACCCAGACAGACAGCTGTGCAGCCACGCACGGCACACCACACACTGCCTGGAAGGTTCCAAGAGTGAAGAAAGAACTGGGTAGAGGGAAATTGACTTAATCTGAGCTTACAGGCTCAGAAACTTGGAGAAGAGAAGGCTCTGGGGAGACTTTATAGTGGCCTTGCAGTTTCTGAAGGGGGGGGCTACAAGAAAGCTTGGGAGGGACTGTTTCCAAGGGCTTGTAGTGATAGGGTGAGAAGGAATGGATTGAAGCTTGAGGAGGGGAGATTTAGACTGGAGATGAGGAAGAAATTCTTGCCAGTGAGGGTGGGGAGACACTGGAACAGGTTGTCCAGGGAGGCTGTGGCTGCCCCTTCCTTGAAAGTGTGCAAGGCCAGGCTGGATGGTGCCTTGAGCAGCCTGGACTGGTGGGAGGCACCCCTCCCCATGGTGGGGAGATTGAAACTGGATGATCTTCGAGGCCACTTCAAACCAGACCCTGCTGAGCCTGGTGCTGAACCATGTCCTCTCAGCACCACATCTGTGTGTCACAAGTGCATGGAATCATAGAAGGGTTTGGGTGGGCAAAGCCCTGCAACATCAGCAAATGCAACTGTCACCCTCACACCACCCTGGCCATTAAACCATGGCCCCCAAGTGCCATCTCCAGATGTTTTTGTACACCTCCAGGGACGGTGTCTCCACCACCTCCCTGGGCAGCCTGTTCCAGTGCCTCACCACTCTTGCAGCAGAGAAACTTTTCCTAACGCCCTAGCACCCTGCTTCATTAATGAAGCAACCTGAATGTTTACTATGAAGTTTAAAAGCTCTCTTCTGCTGTTTATGGGACAGGCTCGTCTCGGTGCCAACAGGCCCGAGGCTCTTTGCTCTCCAGGCCTCTCCCGAGTCCTGCTCCCTGCCTGTGGGGCGGGAGTCATGTGCTGGAGGGCAGAGGCACCCCTGGCGGCTGTCTTAGCGCGGGTCGGGGTTCAGCTGCACCTGAAGGCAGCTGCTGCAGTTTATGGGTGGGAGGCTGGGCAGGCAGAGGGCCCTTGGTACCCTTGACCCGGCGCCATGGCGGCGCCAGCCGCTCAGAGCCACGGGGCGCGCGCAGAGGCCCCCCCCGACGGGGGAGAGGGGGGGTCCGCAGCACGCGCTCGGGGGAGGTGCTGAGTCACGCTGGGGTAGCAGAAGCGCGCTGATAGGCTCCGCCTCTCGGTGGGGCGGGCCTACGTGCGGGGACGTCACCAGCCCTATAAAAAGCCCGGCGCGGTTCAGCCATTCTCTACAACGCTTCGGCGAAGCTGAGCCAGGCGGGTTCCTGCGTCAACAGTGTTTGGACGGAACCGGCCGCGCTCGGACCCGCCGCTGCCTTCTCCATCACCACCACTGCTACAACTACTTAACCCCGCACCGTTCTACGCACCGACTCACCCCGCTCTAGCCAGCAGCCATGGCAGCGCCTCCATCCCAAGTGCGCCAGAACTACCACCAGGACTGCGAAGCCGCCATCAACCGCCAAATCAACTTGGAGCTCTATGCTTCCTACGTGTACCTCAGCATGGTGAGCGGCCCGGCGATGGGGCTTTGTCCCTTGTGGGGCCTGTTAGGGGAGGGTGAAGGGAGAGGAGAGGTGTGAGGCCTGCCTGGGGCCTACCCGCGGCCGGCGGTGCTCAGGTGGGGCCGGGGGGCTTGGCCCAGCCTCGGGGCAGGCGGCCCCCCCGGCGCGACTTCTGCCCAGGCAGGCATCCGGGCCCGGCCTGGGATTAGGGTGGGGAGTGTCGCACCTTGTGTGCGAGGCCTAGCAGAGGGAGGGGGAACCACGGAATGCGGAGGGGGCAGGAGTGTTGGGGAAGGGTCATGTCGAGGCGCTGGGGTTGCCCGTCTTGCGTGCTCCCCCTGCTCTGCTCTGCGGCTGTGGGCCAGGCCCCTGCTCTCCACGCCCGCTGGCCGAGCCCCTCTGCCCGGGGCGGGGTGGCTCCCGAGCCGCGGATGGTGCCTGCGGGCGCAGCCGCACTCCTCCTCCTCTTCCTCTTCTTTCTTTTCCTCCGCCTCCGGGCTGCTCTGGGCCTTCCCCCCGGGGGTGGGGCGGCCGCTTGTTTGTGTAGGTGAGGCTTTTATCTCTCTGGCGAAGTTTAGTGGCACGGTAACCGCTGCCTGTCCGTTGCCCTTGGCGGGCTCCTTATCAGCGGAGCTCAGCAGCTCCTAAGGAGCTCTGCCCTTGGGGCTGGGCTGGATAGTAGGTGTTGCCCAACAAAGCGCTTGGCACCTTTCCCCGTTTGTCTCGCAGGCAAGTTTTTTTTCGTCCGTGGTTTTCAAAGCGAATTGGTAGGAATTGGTGGTTTCCTTGGCGCTGTGCTTGCGTAGATCACTTGGCATAACTCTCCGTATTTTAGCCACAGCTGCTCCGCACGACGGCTCCGACCCTTGTGCAGCAATTTTGGCGCTTTAGATGCGCAGGTAGCTTGAAACTTTCTAGTGATGCTGCAATATGTTGGGCACTTAGACGTAGAACTTTACAGGCTTGACTGAGCCTCAGCTGATGGTGTTGGTGACAGTAGCACACAAGCACCGGTGACTTGCCTGGGACCTCCAAGCTGCTGGTGAAGAGCAGAGAATTCAGAAGTTGGTGTGGTAAATAACTGGCAGTTGACACAAAGCTTCCCATTGAATCCTGCCTGGTGGCTCTGACCACAGAACAAACAACTGTGTGATGGTTTCTGACTGCTGCTGCAGTTGGGTTGGCTTTCAAAATAGACGATCTTGTATGTGCTCTTGCAAATGCATCTTGGTTCAGTTAAGCTTTTGTCTTTTAAATGTAACACTTAACTTCTCCTCCTCCCCTCGAAGTAGAGAGTCTTCCACTTGATCTAATCCTCATGAGCCTTTATTGCAGAGATTAAGGTTAAAGTTTTTGGCCACCTTAGCTGGCGTTGCCACTCAGATACCGACTGAGCTTTTAACCAAACCTCCAAGGGAGCAGGAGAGAACTGAAAAGGGCTTTTCAGTGCATTTAAAACGTGCTGGGAAGAGCATAGGCTTTTGTGGGGAGTTTTGTATCTCCAGAACTGAAGCACAAATAACGTTTAGTTGGGTCCTTGGTGTTCGTAGGGGGTTAATTTTTAACCCTAATAGGGGAAAATCGACCTTGCTCCTCGGGGAAGTTTTGCCTTGCTGCCCTCCTGGTGTTAGTGCTTCTGTTAGGCTTGATTCCAGCCACCTTGAGGCAGGGCTGATGGGAGACTTATCTGGAGGCACAGCACGGCCTTGGCTTTGTGTGGCTGCTGGATTGAAGCTTGGTTCTGAGCATACAAATTCTTCTCTTGCAGTCCTACTATTTTGACCGGGATGATGTGGCCCTGAAGAACTTTGCCAAGTACTTCCTGCACCAGTCCCACGAGGAACGGGAGCACGCTGAAAAGCTGATGAAGCTACAGAATCAGAGGGGAGGACGCATCTTCCTGCAGGACATCAAGGTGAGGAGTGGAGCTGTGGGCAGTTCTAAGTCAAGAAGACATTTGTGGTCGGTCTGTGGGTCGGGGGGGGGCAAGTTCCCCTGTGGGTTCCCTTCCAGAAGGGACAGCAGGTGGCAGATGGGCATGTCTCACTGCTGCAGTCTGTTCATGGCACTGGCACTCAGCCTAAAATCTAGAGATGGGTGGTAATTTGTGCTGGTCACCTAAGTAAAAGTAAGAGGATGCCTGGCCCTAGGTGGTTTGCTGTGGGGTGGGGAGCTAGAGCACAACTGGTTCATCTACTTCAAACCTAACAGCAGGAGCTTCCTCTGCAGTCTGTTGCAGAGAACTCTTGACTTGCTTGCTGTGGCAACATGAGCTCTTCAGTCCCCATTTGCTTACTAAGGATCATGCAGGATCTCATGGCCCTGCTTTCTTGGGGTCACTTTGATTAGGTGCTTTGGAACAGCAGAAAATAAGCCATGTCACAGGGCCAGTTTAGTGCAAGACAGCTCCTCATGGGGGAGGAAAACAAGAGTGGTGAGCACTTGAGAAGAATTCTCTTGCCTAAGTTTGAGGGATAATAAATACCAAACTCAAAGGCAGTTCTGGGCTGGGCTGGGCTTGTCTGGATCACTGTCTTAACTGCTTAGCAGCTGAGGTTGTGCCCTTTGCCTACTTAAAGGCAAATGTTTAAGCCATTAGATTAAACAGGAGGGAGAGAGTAGATGTTGTAGATGTCTTGCCTAAAAGTTTGGGGAAGATAATATGAGAACTTAGGGAATGGGGACAAATCTGGGACTCTTGAGTGTCCAGTTCTGTTGAGAGTGTACTGTGTTGGTGCCAAGTTTTTGAAGATAGCTAAATGCCTGGACTTGGTCTCAGAAGGCTTTGCCACTGATCTGAAAGGCTTTGCTGCCTGGGGGTGTGTGGGTGCTTACAGAAAATGTTCCTGTGCTTTCCCCTTGCAGAAGCCTGACCGTGATGACTGGGAGAATGGCCTGACTGCAATGGAGTGTGCTCTGCACCTGGAGAAGAATGTGAACCAGTCACTGCTGGAACTGCACAAACTGGCAACTGAAAAGAATGACCCACATGTAAGTGTGTGCTGTAGCTGAGGCTGTGGCTGTGCAGTGAGTGGGACTTGTAGGTGTCTAATTATGGGCTTGGGACCAAGTTGTGTCACCGTTACCGATGGTGAAAACAGTGAACCTGTGCAGCCTCTCCAAAGGGAAGGGACCTGGTGTCAGCCTGTACCACAGCCATTTGGTGGGATAGTTGCTCTGCCAGGAGGAGCAGTTGCAATCTTTGAAGGTGGCCTTGCAGAACATTGCCTGCATGGCTTTGATCAAACCCTTCTGTTGCTCTTGTGAACAGCATTTTGAAGAGATGTTTGTTAAGCCCTGTGAAGAAGGCTTGGTTTTGTAGGGGATGAGTTCTGACTTCAAACCAATGGTTCCCTGTAAAGCCTTTCCCATAAGATTACTGGAGTCACTTCCTCCAAACACAGAAAGCCTCAAACTTCAGAACACAGTACTTGCAAGTTTCCTCATGGACATAAATCACTTGCAGAGGTTCATAGTCTCAGGAAGAAATGTGCATGTCTGAATTGAGCACTCCTGGGAGTGTCCTGCGTGAGGTAGAGGGACTCCTTTAAAAGAAAGGAGGTTGTGGAGGCTCAACCTTTAGAAGTGTTCCAAGCCAGATTGAATGTGGCCTTGAGCAGCTCTGGTCTAGCAGGAAGACTTCCCTGCCCATGGCAAGGGGGGATTGGAATGAGAGAATCTTTAGGGTTCCTTCCAACTCAATCACTCTGATTCCATGACCATTGTAGAGGTGTAAACCCTCAGTCATGAATTCAAGTGCTGTGAGGGCTTCTGAATGTGTTCAGAGACTCTTGCTATTGAGGAAGACAAAGAACTTTGAGCTGACACTTGCTCCAGACCCCTCCAGTGCAGTGTGCCTAGATGAGCCTGCCTCAGCTTGGTCTTGTCCTGACTTTGCTGAGGCAAAGCTAAAAACTTTCTCTTCTTGGGTATTTTCTGCAGCTTTAACATTTTGTTCTCTAAGGAAAGGAGTGGGTAGGGCTGGTGGGCTTCCAGGTGCTGCTTCAGCAGGGTCAGCTGTATCCAGGCTTTAACCTCTTCTCTCCCTTGCAGTTGTGTGACTTCATTGAGACTCACTACCTGGATGAGCAGGTAAAAGCCATCAAGGAGCTGGGTGACCATGTGACCAACCTGAGGAAGATGGGGGCACCCAAGTATGGCATGGCAGAGTACCTCTTTGACAAGCACACCCTTGGGGACAGTGACAATGAGAGCTGAAGGCTTGCCAACAGCCACCCTCTGGGTTTCAGTGGGACTCCTACCTTACTGTCCAGCCATGCATGCATCTTCAGCTAACTAGATCAACAGTTGTCTTACTCTGTACCAAATACCACCCTCTCCTCTTGTGTTTTGTGTATTGCCCTCCATCCAATAAAGTGACTTGGTTCAAGCTCTCTGTTCCTGTTATTCTGAGAGGCCTGGACTTGCAGGACTGCTGCAGACTTGGTGACAGTCACCTTGGGTGTGAATGAAGGAATATTGGAGGGATCACAGAGGGACCAGGTTTTACTTGCTTAGTGCTCCTATAAATGACTCTTCCCCTCCTCCAAATCAAGTAGGATCCACTGCAGGAATTGCTCAGTGGCTGAAGTTAAAAATGCTGTTGCCATGAGCTGTTGCTGCCATGAATGGGAAGAGGAAGGCTTGAGTATCAGCTTCTGAACCACAGGCCAGACTGAATTTAGATGAGGCACCTGAAAGGGGGTTGCTGCTTCACTGGGCATTATGTCTGGCACATGGCACTGCTTCTGGGTGTGGAGAAAATGCTGAACCAAGGCCTGAGCTGTGGGCTTGGGCTGGACTGAAAGCCCAGTGCTGCAGGAACTGCTTTGGGGACATGTAGGAGCTGCAGTGCGTGGTGGTGACAGCTGCCTAAGTCTTGTGGCTGTGTGTGGGAGGGCAGCTGTGGGGAAGGCACTGGAGGGGGTGTGGGAGGTAAGTTTGTCACATGCCTGATGTGATCTGGGAAGTTTGCAGCTGCTCCTGAAGACAGAAGTAGGAATTACAGAAACCACAGAAATTTCCCTATTGCATGGAAACTGAAATGAGGAAACAAACCAGGGCCCTGGGCTTCAGCCTTGCTTTTATTTTCTTGGGGAGGACAGTAAGAACTCAGCTGTGTGGTGTCTGCCACCATCCTGATGACTCTAAGCACCATCATAATTGGTGCTAGATGTGATGTAGGACCCCAAAAGGAAGCAGTGTGCTGGGCAAACATTGACTGCAGCCACCTGCCCTAGTGGATGTGTGCCCTGCCTCACTCCACTGCTTTCCCAGTACTGGGAACCACCACCTGGGCATCCAGAAGCTCTGTGGGTCTGTGTCACAAGCGATGTGACTTGCTTCAGTCCCTGGCTCTCCCTGGAGTACCTTGTCAGTGGTGCAAGTCCTGCCTGAGACTTCTGCTGGGTCTTGTAGTGCTCAAGCTCCAATTCTTCCTGTGGTGAGGAGGGGGCAGGCTCCTTGTTAACCATATTGCTCTTTTGGGGCTACAGCTGCACTCCAGGTTCTTCAGGCTGGTACCTGCTGAGCTGTTTGGTATCTGCAATACTTCACCCTCCCAAGTCTTGTTTTGCTACCAATCTAAAGGAGTTTGTTTGTTTTGTGGTTGCAACGCTGAAGTTGTGCCTGCTACTGTCCCTGAGGCCAGCAGCAGTGTGTTGGTGCTGGCTGGAGCCAGGCTGAGCTCCAGCTGTGCATGTTCTGGCAGCAGATGTTTGGCTGCAGTGGCCTGCTTGGGTGGGTGCCAGGGTGGCCAGGTGTGGAGACACAGTGATATCACACAACTGTGTGTGCCTCTTGGTCTCCTCTAGCTGTACTGATCCAGCTGCTCTTCACAGGTACTTTCACTGGTCTCCATGATCACTTCCATCAGCCCCACATAGTCACCTTCAGCTAGAGAGATGCCAGAGTCATTGGGGGATGGACTCTCTGCTCTGCTTGGCTCTTTTGTGGGGGGTGCATTGGAGCTTCCATTCCCAGTATCCCTTGTGTTCCTGGACACCTCTGCTGGAAGCTGGTCTGGAGCGCTGGCTGCGTCTTCTAAACTGAGGCTGCAAGTGTCAGTGCCCATGTTTGCCATGTGGGATCTCTCCAGCACTGGAGATGTTACAGGAGTGAAGGAGAAGCAGAGGGAGGTGCTGCCCCCAGGGGTTTTGTTACTGGGGGTGTGAAAGGCACTGGAGTGCTCTGAATTGGGGGTGGCTGATGCTGTGTTCTCCAGGGTCAGCCAGGGTGGGTGGGAAGCTTTCAAGCTCTTCAAACTCTTGAAGCTTCCCTGCTTCTCATGGTCTGGGGATTCTGCAAGGAAGGGGAACTTAGGGCTGCCTGATGCTGTGGACTGGGCTCCTGGACTTGCTGTGGCAGCAGCTTCTCTGCCTTTACCGTTGGAGTTGCTCCTTCCTTCCACCGTCCCAGGCAGCGCGTCAGGACCTTTGCTGCGATCCGTCGGCCAAACAAAGGTCTCCTTTGCAGCAGAGCCCAGGGAGCTCTGGCTCTTGTAGACATCGCTGGCTCGGGAAGGTGAGGAGCTGGCAATGACATCCCTGAGGGACGTGGAGCAGGCAGCGATGCTGGAGAGGGCAGGAGGCTTCTTGCGGCCCTGGCGCCTGGAGGGGAGGATCATGGGGATGGAGCTGATGGGTGTCTGCGGAGCGCTGTAGAAACCAGGCCGCTCGTAAAACGGCGTCGACATGAAGGCGTCAAAGTCCCTCAGCTTTCTGTCTTCGCTGTCCCACTGCTCCTGTGAGGTGGAGTCTCCCCTGGGCTGGCTGATGCCGCAAGGGCTCCCAGGTTTGCCCATGTCTTGATAGGTGTAATGGGAGAAGGGGGACGTGGGGTCTCCTCGCCTGCGCAGCAGGTTCATCCGGGAAGAGGACCTGGAGAAGCTCGGTGACTGGACGCCAAGGAGGCGACCCAGGTGTCCCAGCAATGGTGTGGAGTGGTTGGCTTCCTCATTCTCTTTGATTTGCTCCAGGGGCTGGAACTCCATCTCTTCTTTCTGCATGCTGGGGGAAGGCAAAATGGGCTGTTAGGTGGTCACAAATGGGAAGGGGTTTGTGGCAGAGAGGTTGCAGCCCAGGGAATGCTGCTGCCAGTGGTCACTTCCTGTTATGAGGAGAAGCTGGGGAAGGGTCTGGAGAACAGGGCTGGGGAGGAGCAGCTGAGGGACCTGAGGTTGTTGAGCCTGGAGAAATGCAAGCTGAGGGGAGACCTTCTGGCTCTCTACAACTCCCTGCAGCTTGGAGCCCAATGGAGGTCAGACTATAGTCTCCCAAGGAACAAATGACAGGACAAGAGGAAATGGACTCCAGTTGCCTCAAGGGAGGTTTAGGTTGCATACAAGGAACAATTTCTTGCCCTTGAGGATTGTCAAGGCCTGGCCTAGGATGCCCAGGGCAGTGGTGGAATCCTCATCCCTGCAGGGGCTTCAAAGCCCTGGAGATGTGGTGCTGAGTGCCATGGTTTGGTGGTGCCCTGGCAGTGCTGGGTTAAGGCTTGGACTCCATCACCTTAAAGGTCTCTTCCAACCACAGAACAATTCTGATTCCACTCCTCATGCTTAATATCCTGCACAGGACCTGATCCAAGGTGCAGACGAGGGCTGCTTTGGCAGCCTGTGGCTGTGCTCACCTGATGTCAAAAGTTGAGCCAAGGAAGGATGGCCTCTTGTACTCGGCAGTGGCTGCGGTGTAGGGTGGCTGGGGATCAGGCTCGTTCCAGTACAGATCCTTCTCCAGAATGGGTAAATCCTGATGCATCTCATCCACTGCCATAAGGGAGACCTGGAGGGGACAGCAGAAGTGTCACACGGGCTGAGTAGCATTCTGTGTGCCCAGAGTCGGTGGGTGAAGGAATGCAGGGCAGGAGGCAGCCAGGCGTGTGGCTGGGTGTGCTCTGTGGTTTCCTGTCACTTGGGGTGTTTTTCACACAGAGGTGTCATTGACTGGAAGCAAAGAGATGCTGAAGGACACAGGAAAGTGATATCCACACCAGGGGTGAAAGGCCTCAAGCACAAGCCCTATGAGGAGAGGCTGAGGGAGCTGGGATTGTTTAGCCTGGAGAAGAGGAGGCTCAGGGGAGACCTTATTGCTGTCTACAACTACCTGAAGGGTGGTTGTAGCCAGGAGGGGGTTGGTCTTTTCTCCCAGGCAACCAGCACCAGAACAAGAGGACACAGCCTCAAGCTGTGCCAGGAGAGGTTTAGGCTGGAGGTGAGGAGAAAGTTCTTCACAGAAAGGGAGATTGGCCATTGGAACGGGCTGCCCAGGGAGGTGGTGGAATCACTGTCCTGGGAGGTGTTCAAGAGGGGACTGGTTGTGGCACTTGGTGCCATGGTCTAGTAGTCTTGGGGTCTGTAGTGACAGGTTGGACTTGATGATCTTTGAGGTCTTTTCCAAGGGCAACAGGGACAGCTTCTCTGCCCCATTGCAGGAGGGGGAGGTGGGCAGCAGAGCTCTTCCAGGGGAACTCTGTGACTGCATGGATGGGGCTTGCTGCCTCTGTGTTCCTCTGCAGAGCAGGCTCATCTGGAAGACCCTGCCTCCACTTTACCTGCAGGTTCCTGTCGATGAGCCAGTTGGTTTCAAAGTCATCATCATCCTCCCCAAAAGGGTTGATGAGTTGCTCAGCCACCTGCATGTGAAGAGCACATAGCAAAGGTCATCATGATCTTACCTGCCCCTTTTCCTGCAGGGAGAAGGTCTGTGGGGCAGAACCAAGTGTGAAGTCCCCTGGAGTCAGAGCAGTGCTCTTTCTCCTGAATAGGTTAAACAATGGAGGTGGTTTAAAAAAAAAGGAGGTTTGCCAGTGGCTGGGAGACATTTGTCCACACAGATAACTGTCCCTTGTCCTGTAGCACCTGCAGACCACCACTGCAGGCAGAGTGTGGCCCACTGCCTCTCTCTTTTGGCCCTAACTCATCAGGACCAAAGCTTAGGAAAGGTGGAACCAATCCCCAGGGTGAGACACTCAGAAACTGAGAAGGTCTCGGCAATACCCTCAGCTCCTCTTGGTTCCCCTTTTGTCTGCCCATAGGCCAAAGACCACAGCTGAGTCTCTGGTGAGCACACCCTGGGAGCAGCCTTGGCTGGGTCAGATTCCAGCTCCAGGCATGTGTTCTTGGGCTTACCTTTAACCAGCCAGCATAGAAGAAGAACTGCAAAAACGTGAACACAGGCACGAAGAGATCCAGCTCGTGGCCAGGGTAGGCTTTCTCTGGGTCCAGGAACTGCCTCCCAATCAGACAGGCCAGGAAGAAGCTGTAAACAGCCACGGTCACCACCTGGGAGAGATGCCAGGGGACACACCAGAGGAGCCTGAATGCTCAGCTTGCTCTTCCAGCATCTGCCTTCAGTCCCACCCCAGATAACTGCAAAGCTGCTGGCTCTGTAGCCTTTGGAGAGCCTCAGATTCAGTCAGCACAGGCTTCTCCTCTGCTTTTTGGCCGGCTCTGTAGCCTTTGGAGAGCCTTGGATTCAGTCACAGAATCAACCAGGTTGGAAAAGACCTCACAGATCACCAAGTCCAACCTATTACTTAATACCTAACACCTCATGACAACTAACCATGGCTTCAAGTGCACATGCAATCCTATCCTGAACACCTCCAGGGACAGTCAGCACAGGCTTCTCCTCTGCTTTCTGCAGGAAGAAGCATTTCCACTGCAGGAAGTTTTAAATATGCCCTTTGCCCTTTACAGAGTTCCCAGCATGGTGGGGGTTGGAAGGGACCTCTGGAAATCATCTAATGCAGGGCACCCACAGCAGCTTGCCCAGGATCACAATGTCCAGGTGGGTTTGGAACCTCTCCAGAGGAGGAGGCTCTACAACCTCTCTGGGCAGCCTCACAGGGCAGTTTTGCCTTGTGCCAGGAGCTGGTGTTTGAGCTGCTGCACACACTGTGCTTCAGTCCATGCTGTCCCTGGAATGACATCTGTGTAGGCACCTCAAAAAGATATTGATAGAAGGCAGCCTGTGATATTCTGAATGGAAAGACCTTAAAGAGCTGCCCCATGGCTGCATGGTGGGTCTGCTGCTGAAGTGAGGGCTGCTGTGAGCTCTTCATTCCTGCCCTTGCTTCTCCTGAGAGCTGCCTGTGGCTCCTTAAGGCTCAGCCCATGCTGGCAGGCTGCTTCCAAGTCAGGGAGACGAACCCTGGCAATGCTTCCAGCTTTGAACTAGCTCCTTCCTGCTCCTTTTTTCTGTTGTTTCCCTATTTGCCTGCCCAGATTTCAGGCTGCAGTGAGCTTTGTGCTTTTCTCTGTAGTCATGGGAGTGGGAACTTCCCCTTTTCAGATGAAAAGCAGCTGAGATTTCCGTGTGATCTCCTGATGCAAGAGGCTTCACAACAAACACCCAGCAGCACATGACTCTCGAGCAAGCTCTGCAGTTCCTCTCAAGCAACACAGGGCTGGTTCATGATAGCCAGGATTCAGTGCCTGGACTAATGAGGTGTGTGCTGCATAGGGGACAAAGATCTGCTTGGATGTTGCTTTTGCTCCCAGTGTGAGGGCACTCTGCAGGGAACAGAGTCTCCCAATGTGTTCCCCATTAACCTTCAGGGCTATGTGAAGGAAGCAGCTCCCCTTTCATGGTGGAGGCCATTAATGTTATCTGAGCAGCTGGATTGTGTGAGAGGAAGGAGCAAGGTGGTGCCAAAGTGTCTGCCTGGGGCTGCAGAGCTATGCAACTGCTGGAGAGGGTTCAGTAGAGGCTCTGAAGATGCAGAGGGGCCTGGAGTATTGCTGTAAGGAGGAAAGGCTGACAGCCCTGGGGCTGCTGAGCATGGAGAAGAGCAGCCCCAGAGAGGATCTGCTCAGTACCTAAGGGGTGGGAGCAAGAGGCTGGGGCCAGGCTCTTGTCAGTGGTGCCCAGGGAGAGGACAAGGGGCAGAGGGCACGAACTGGAAGCTAGGAGGTTCCATCTGAAGATGAGAAATTTGTTTGGTGTGAGGGTGCTGGAGCCCTGGCACAGGCTGCCCAGAGAGGTTGTGGAGTCTCCTTCTCTAGAGAGCTTCCAAACCTGCTTTGCCATTGTTCTCCTGGGCAAGCTGCTGTTGGTGCCCTGCTTTAGCAGGGAGGTTGGACTGGATGATCTCCAGAGGTCCCTTCCAACCCCACCATGCTGGGATTCTGTGAAACAGCCCACTACATGCACACAGCACAGCTCCATCAGAGCTACCTTACCTACTAGAGCAGCTTTGCTGAGGATGAAGATGTGCCCCCTGCAAGATGCTGCAGGGAGTGGATCTGTGTGTTTCCCATGTGCTTGTGTGGCACATGCTGTGGTTTGCAAGCCCTGGACAGGAGGTGTTTCTCAGAGGTGGCTGTGTCTGGGTTAGGGAGATAAGGCTGAGGGTGTGGTGCTGAGGTGTCCGTGGGCATGAGGGGTCTGAGCGTATCTCAGCATGCTCCATGAGTGGGTCAGGTGTGGATGTAAGGGGGGGTGCCCCTTGCAGCATGGTCAGGCAGGCAGCAGAGCAATAGGTGTGAGAGATTCTTCCTCACCTGAGTGTAGACCAGGGGGATGCTGATCCAGTCGTAGCCATAGAGCCGCCCGCACTGGCTGCGCAAGGTGTTGAGCTCCTGCAGCAGGGAAAGGGAACATCCTGTCCACAGGGCTCTGCAGCTCCTTGCTGGGGACACTGAGCCCCTCTAGCCCCATTGCCCTGCATTTCTCCAGCCAGTTCCCTCCTGCTCACACCCCCTCTGAAAGGTGGGGCTCAGCCAGGCCTCCTAACCCCTTGATGCCCAGCCTCAGCCCAGCAGACCACCAGCAGGGTCTCATCTTGCCCTGGAGAAACTCCTTGCTGCTTGGGCTGCCTCCATCTGAGCCCAAGATCCCTTTCTAGCTCACTTCTAGCACAGTTTATTTCCTCACAAAGTGAGAAGCCAGGAGATTAGGCAAAGAATGTCTCAGGAGCATCCATTTGGCTCTCCTGCCCGTGCAGTGAGTCTAGCTAAACAGCCCCGAGGGAGACTTCTCTTTCTCTGGGCAGATGACTCTCAACTCCAGGCAGCAGAAACAACGTGGCTTTCTCTGCACATGAATAGCAGGAAGGATGAGCTGCTCTGGACCCTTTTTTCTCTGCAGCTGGTCAGGGATAGTTGCCAGGTCCTGCCTGTAGAGCATGGCCTGCTTCCCAGCACTATCCAAGAGTTTTCAATAGTGAAATTTTCTACAGGAACCTTGGGTGCTGGGAATGTTCTTGACCTCTCCTGATCTCTTTCAGAGAAATCTTTCCATCTGTATGCTAGAGACTTCCACTGGCCACTGCTGTGGGCTGCTCTGGAGTGTGTGAAGGCTGCAGGAAGGCTGCCGACAGACCTGCTATGTAGATGTCTCCCACTGCCACACCTGGTACCATGGGGCTGCCTCACCATTCCTGTTCCTTGCCTGAGTCTGGACACCCCTGCAGTTCCACTTAGAGGGCTGGATGAGGATCTGAAGCATCTGCCACTCACATTCAGGATGCCTTGGAGCAGCACGCTGTCCCGGATCCTCCCGTCGTTCCTTGCCTTCACAGCCAGGTTGGAGAACCACACACACGGGATCCAAAACTTGTTGTGGGGGGAATTCAAGCTCTCAAACTTCTTGTGCTCTTCTGGTGTCATGAGACCTGGGTGCAAAAGAGTAACTTGGAGAGGGATGGCCACAGAGGGCAGAAAGGAATTTGATGTGGTCTGAAATGAAAACATCTAAATCTCAGGTGGTCACCTTAACGCTCCTGGAAATGCCAGGAAAGCCTCAGGCACTCAGCCTGTGGGAGGAGAAGGCTTGTTAAAAGCATTGAGATACAGAGTGTGAGAGGCAGGCTTTATCTCATTTCACTCTGGATGTCTGCAGCACACCTGACCAGGTCACAGTCAGCAGGGAGATAAAGCACTGCTGAGGGTGCAGTTGCCTGCTGTACACAGACATCGGTGGGGACCGGGATCACCTGCATCCTGGAAGCGCCTCTTTGTCCCTCTGGATTGCAATGGAAACCCAGTTGAGTAGGGCAGGTGCAAACATCTCTCTTTGGGCAGCCTGGAAAATGTTGCACCTCGAGGAGCATCTCCAGAGGGGATTCAGAGAACTCAGCAGTTAAGGTCAGAGGTTCGAGGCTCCATTTCTCACATGCCCAGTGGAAAACTGTTGCCCTGAGGGAGGACAAACATCCTCCTTGGCAAGGAGCTGGTTGTGCTTTCCCCTAGAGCTGTGCACAGGGTCATTTAGGGGAAGTTTAGGTTGGATATTAGGAGGAATCTCTTTACTGCAAGAGTGGTCAGCAACACCATCCCACCTCCAACCTAGAGGCCAGGTGGCCCTTTCCAAGGCCTTTTGCCCCAAAACAACAGATAGGCTGAGGGGGCTGAGGTTACTCAGCCTGGGGAAGAGGAGACTCTGGGGGCACCTTAGAGCTGTCTTCCAATACCTGAAGGGACACTGCAGGGAGGCTGGAGAGGGACTTTGCATGAGGGTGTCCAGTGGCCGGACAAGGGGAAATGGTTTGAAGTTGAGGGAGAGTGAGCTCAGACTGGATCTTAGGAAGAAGTTTGTCAGTACAAGGGTGGTGAGACTCTGGAACAGGCAGCCCAGGGAGGTTGTGGATGCTTCCTCCCTGGGGGTGTTCAAGGTCAGGTGGTTTGGATTGAGGCCTTGAGCAGCCAAGTCCAGTTGGGAGGCACGGCCGGGAGGTTGGAGCGGACGATCTCTGAGGTCCCTTCCCACTCAAGCCGTTCTCTGACTCGTTCTGTGAACCCCAGCAGCCTGCACGGCGTCAGAGGTGTGCAGGAGGCAGCGGGGGCGGCACTGACCTGCCCTGACGACGTGCTCCATGCTGGGGAAGCGTTTGTAGACGGCAGTGCTGACGGAGCGCAGGATCAGGACGCTGCAGAGGTTGCTGTAGCGCATCAGCGTGCGGCGCAGCAGCCGCCCGTACTCGTCCTCCCCATCCACGTTGCAGGACACCAAGTTCATGATGCGGTCAGGCCAGGGGATGCTCTCGTACTGAGCCCACCAGCGGGACACCACCAGAGCCACGTAGAAACCTAGAGGTGAGCCGAGGGAGTTAACCGAGGCCGGGAGGAGTGGGGGATGGAAGCGCTGGCGTGGAGGTGGGGGCTGGAGCTGCTCACAGGGACCTGCTTATGTGCCTGGAGCACTATTCAGATCTCCTTGCTATAAAGTCATAGAATCACAGAATTGCCAGGGTTGGAAGGGACCTCAAGGCTCAGCCAGTTCCAACCCCCCTGCCAATGGCAGGGACACCTCACACCACAGCAGGTTGCTCACAGCCACCTCCAGCCTGGCTGCAAACACCTCCAGGGATGAGGCTTCCACCACCTCCCTGGGCAACCTGTGCCAGGCTCGCACCACCCTCATGGGGAAGAACTTCTTCCTCACATCCAATCTCAATCTCCCCATTTCTAGTTTTGCTCCATCCCCCCCAGTCCTATCACCACCTGATACATCCAAAAGTCCCTCCCCAGCTTTCTTGTAGCCCCCTTCAGATACTAGAGGGCCACAATAAGGTCTCCTCAGAGCCTTCTCTTCTCCAGACCGATCAGCCCCAACTCTCTCAGCCTGTCCTTATAGGAGAGGAGGTCCAGCCCTCTGCCAATCCTTGTGGCCCTTCTCTGGACATGATCCAGCAAGTCAGACCCCAGTCAGGGTCTGGCTGTCACCATTTTCACAAGGGCTTGTAGTGACAAGGATGGGAGGGAATGCATTGAAGCTTGAGGAGGGTGGATTGAGCCTGGAGATTAGAAAGAAATTTTAGACAGGGAGGGTGGTGAGACACTGGAACAGGTTGCCCAAGGAGGTTGTGGATGTCCCCCCCCTGGAGGTGTTCAAGGTCAGGCTGGATGAGGCCTTGAGCAACCTGGACTAGCAGAGGTGTCCCTGCCCATGGCTGGGGGGGTTGGAACTAGATGGTCTGTAAGGTCCCCTCCAACTCAACCCATTCTGTGAATAGGACTGAACTTCATTGGTGCTACTTTGTGCCTGCCCTCCTGGCAGAGCCCAGAAGGTGCCAGTACATCTTGTGCTGGGGGGTACTTCAGAGCTGTGATGTGGAAGGATGTCACTCTGCTGTCTTACAAAGGCAGAGGGAGAGATCTGCTCAGAGGATCTTGCCTGCCTGGAGAGCTCTATCCAAGCAGGCAGAAGAAATGCTGTCCCTTGTCCCTCCCTGTGTGCTCCCAGTCATTGCTCCTTACCCAGCACAAAGGACACAGGGATTAGCTCAGCGTAGCTGTCGCAGTAGAGTGCCAGCTTCTCAAACATCAGCCTCTGGCTCTCACTCAGGATCAGCCTACAAGGGAGAAACAGAACCAGCAGCCTCAAGAGTCTGTGCTCTGCTGGGGCTGCTGGGACAGGAGCCTGGCAAGACAAGACAAGGCTGGGCAGTCACGATGCTGCCACACCGTGAGTCTGGGGATATCTGAGTGAACAGCCCCCAGGAACCTGGGACATCAGCCACCCTCCCCAAAATAGCCTGCTGAGCAGGCTCACTGGTCACTGCAGTGTGATAAATGATGCAGTCAGGTGTCAGGGACCACCTCTGTTTTTCTCACTCAGGACAGTGCTATGTGGTACCAAATCACAGAATCTCTGAATGCCAGCATGGTGGAGGTTGGTAGGGACCTGTGGAGATCATCCATTCCAAACCCCTGCTAAAGCAGGGCACAAACAGCAGCTTGCCCAGGATCACAATGGCCAGGGAGGATTGGAGTATCTCCAGAGAAGGAGACTCCACAACCTCTCTGGGCAGCCCACTCCAGGCCTCCAGCACCCTCACACCAAACAAGTTTCTTCTCATCTTCAGCTAGAAATTCCTGGGTTCTAGTTTGTGCCCTCTGCCCCTTGTCCTGTCACTAGGCACAGCTGATAAGGATCTGTCCCCATCCTCTTGCCCCCCACAGATCTTGCTGAGCATTGAGAAGATCCCCTCCCAGGCTGCTCTTATCTACACTAAACAGCCCCAGGTCTCTTAGCCTTTCCTCATCACAGAGATGCCTCAGGCTCCTAGAACCAGCCAGGGGAGTTCCCTGTCCCTCCTCACACAAAACCACATTAACCACAGAGTACAGTTGCCTTATCATGCATCTGTGGTCCCAGAGCTGATGTCTGCTCTCAAAAATGGTACACATTGCCTGTTGTGTAAGAAGAGAAACTCCCCAGTATGAGACACCTCCTGTACTAGCCCAGCCTTGGTCTCCACTGCTCTACTCATTGTTCTTCGGTAGGTAACCATCAAATGCAACGCTTCATCCCAGGGAAGAGAAACTATCTTCCTTCCCAAGGCAGCAAAAGAAGGTTTGTCAGCTGCTAAGTCATATTGGAGCAGTGAGTAAGGGCCTTTCCTCTTCTCCTGTGGCTGGTGAGTGGTTGCCCAGCTCCCTTTCACCATCATCACTGCCCCAATCCTGTGCTGCCCAGCTGTCCTGCTCCAGGCCAGGCTGAGAGCGAGGGGCTGTGTTTGTGCTGGGGTCTAAGGGTGCCTACCTGTAGACAAGACTGATGGTGAAGTAGAGAGAGATGAAAATAAGGAACTCAGAGTAGAGAAGTTTGTAGATGCTTCCCTTCCATTGGAGCAGGAGCTGTGAGAAGGTGCCCAGGCGGGCGTCAGCCACGCGGTTGGTGTAGGTCACAGTCATCACAGCTCCTAGTGGAGACACAAAATGAGCACAAGACATCAGGGGTTGGAAGGGACCTCCAAAGTCCATCATCAAGTCCAAGCCCCCTGCCAGAGCAGGAGCATAGAACCCAGCACAGGGCACACAGGAACACATCCAGATGGGGCTTGGAAGGCTCCAGAGCAGGAGACTCCACAACCTCTCTGGGCAGCCTGTTCCAGTGCTCTGTGACCCTCACAGTGAAGAAGTTCCTCCTCATGTTGAGGTGGAATCTCCTCTGCTTTAGTTTATATCCATTGCCCTTTGTCCTATCACAGGGTGCAGCTGAGCAGAGCCTGTCCCCTCCCTCCTGACCCCCAGCCCTCAGATATTTATAGACATTTATTAAATCCCCTCTCAGTCTTCTCTCCAGACTAAACAGCCCCAGGGCTCTCAGCCTTTCCTCAAAGGGTAGTGCTGCAGTCCCTTCATCATCCTCACAGCCCTCCATTGGACTTTCTCCAGCAGATCCCTGTCCTTCCTGAACTGGGGAGCCCAAAACTGGAGGCAATATTCCAGATGTGGCCTCACTAGGGCAGAGCAGAGGGGGAGGAGAACCTCCCTCGACCTGCTGGTCACACTCCTCTTAAAGCACCCCAGGATCCCATTGGCCCTCTTGGCCACCAGGGCACATTGCTGCCCCATGGAGAATTTATCCACCAGCACTCCCAGGTCCTTCTCCACAGGGCTGCTCTCCAGCAGATCACCTCCTAACCTGTACTGGTGCAGTTTATTCTTCCTTCCCAGCTGCAGGACTCTGCACTTATCCTTGTTGAACCTCATTAGGTTCCTCTTTGCCCAGCTCTCAGTCTGTCCAGGTCTTGCTGAATGGCCACAGAGCAAACTTGCACAGAGGGAGGAGACAGGAGCACCACAAGTCTCCCAGCAAGCAAGATGGGAGGAGGAAAGGAAGGTAGGGAGGGAGGGAGAGGTGAGCTCAAAGAATAGGTAAGAGGAAGTCAGTGGCACAAAGAACCAGGGGGAAATTTATGGTAGACAATTAATTTGGTGAGCTTGCCATCTTCTTGCTGTCTTTGAGCTGGTTACAATGACAGAGGACACACTTTCTGGTGAAGCCCTTGGTGTCTACTGCTTGATTGTCAGCATTCAAGCAGGGCTGGCTGCTCAGAGTGAACAGAGCCATTTTCTCCCCCAAATCAGTTGTTTAAGGTGAATTCTCTGGATCACAAACTCCAAAGTTCCTTGCTGTCTGTGTGGTTTATTCCTTTTCTTCTTGTAGCATTAGTTTCAGATGTGTTGTTTCAGTAAATCTGCCTGTGGGGAAGTGTCTTCCTGGAATACTGCTGGCCAAAAAATCCCAAAGGAAAGTAAAAACCCCAGAAAGGAGAGACTTCTTGGTAGTGATTCAGATGAAGGAGAGACCTTCTGGCTCTCTCCAGCTCCCTGAAAGGAGGCTGGAACCAGGGCTGGTCTCTTCTGCCAAGGAACAAGTGACAGGACAGGAGGAAATGGCTTCAAGTTGTGCCAGGGGAGGTTTAGGTTGGATATTTAAAGAAACTTCTTCACTTAAAGAGTTCTCAGAGACTGGAACAGGCTGCCCAGGGAGGTGGTTGAATCCCCATCCCTAGAGGTGTTGAGGAGCTGCAGAGTTGTGGTGCTGAGGGATGTGGTTCAGTGGTGACCCGGCAGTGTTGGGTTAATGGTTGGACTCCGTGATCTTAAAGGCTTTCCCAACCAAAATGATTCTCTCCTGTAAGGTACCCCTGGCGATCTGACAGTTTTGTAGCTTGTCTTTAACTCTGGGCTGAGGGCCACATCTGGCCTGTGCTGGTCCCAGGCAGAACAGCCCTGCCTGTCAGAGGGCTGAGGGATGGAGTCTGGCCAGGCTCACACAGCACAAATTCCAGCAGCTCCAGCTCCCCTCTCCTTCAACCACACATTGCACAATAAATCAGGCTGGATGAAAAAAAGGCATTCAGGCTCCCAGCCATGCAGCATCCCCACTGCCCTTCTTCTGGCCTGACCCTGGGTAAATGATTCTTCAGCATCAATTAGCAATCACACTCACATTGATATTAACCTGCCTTTGTACACAGAACCCCAAACCAGCTTAATCCAAGGCAGGCAATGATCCTTTGGTTCACAAATAATTATCCAGTGTAAAAATTCTTGGTATTTCTGAAGCAAAACATGCTCCTGCTGTCTGACAGAGGCAATGATGTTACTAGTTGGGGGGGCCTCAGGCTCTTCCCTGAATGGTGCAGACAAAGAAGCCCTTCAAGGGACATTCAGATGCTTCTGCAGCTGAAGAGAGGTAAGGTTGTGTCCATGTTCCTCATTTAAGCACCTCAGTGAAATATCTGCTTTGATATTTCTCTGATATCTGATTTCTTGATACAACTCAGGTTACCTCAAGAATATAATCAGATGTATCTGATTTCTTGCTATAACTCAGGTTCCAGTGAGCTGGTGCTGTGAAGAAAACCAGCAAGGTCTGCTTGGGTGGCTACTTCAGCCAAAGAGCATCTTTTCCCTGGTGATGACCTTTGGTGCTGCTCCTCCTTTGGGTTTCCTTGCCTCCCTGAGAGGTTGCATCAGAGGAGCAGAGCTTGGCACCTGTGCCACCAAGAGCTTCTCAGCTGCACAGTGCACCTTGCCCTAGAGCCTTGTGCCCATCCAGGTCATTTCCATGATTATTTCTGGCCAGCGTGGAGGAGGACTTAGAAAATTGGGGGGTTGACTGCCCTGGAGACTTCCCACCCATGGGCTACAGAGATCAGACACCTACACAAACACCCATCAGTGGTGCTGGGGGCTGCTCACAGGAAGCTGGCCCTTTTCTGTGCCCTTTGGGTCGTGCAAGTGCCCAGGGAGACTCTTTGTTGCGTAATTCAAATAGAGATTCACTTTTTACCAAACATGGAAAACTTCAGCTCCTGTCCATGTAAATAATGGATGTCACCCACCTCGAAGCAGTTCTGCTTCACCACGGGATATGGGGCTTCTCCCACTGCTTTTCCCTCCAGCCTGGAATGGTTAAAGCACTTCTCTGCCCTCCTACCAGCCTGTGAGGGACTGCCCTGGGATGTCACTTGGCGGCTGGCACTCTCAAACTGCCATTTGGGCTTGAGGTAAGTGGTGGCAGGTGACTCACCATAGCACCAGCACTGGCACACCAGAGCTGGCATGGGGAGGAAAAGCCATCCCCTGTGTGGTGCCCTCAACCCTGCTCCCTACAGAGCTGCCGCATGCCGCTGCCTGCATCCACCTGCCTGATCCATCAGGACCACCCACAGCACCTGAAGGTCAAGTGACACTAATCAGACTGGGGGAAACCACAGCAACCAAGATCCTGCAACAGCAAGTCTGCACCAGGTGCATCACCCACCGCGTGAGACGGCAAACGGACAGCAGCAGCTCTGGCCAAGACGGAGAGCAAGCAGGTGGAGCGGACAGATGGAGCGAGAGGAGGTGATGGACAGGCAGGAAGACAGATCTTTGAAGGAATCTCCTCTTGGAAGGACTTACAGATACTTACAGTCATGGAGTCCTGAGCTGTGCTGGAGGCTGTGGAGGTTTGCTCCCACACGTGTCCTTGCTGGGTGCTTTGTGGCCCACGCCACGTCCCGCCTCCTCGTGCCCCCTTGGCTCATGGGGGGGATTGGACCTGACAGACACGGTGCGCTAAGGAGCCTGAAACCCACTTGGGAGCTGCAGCCGGTCACTTGATGCCATAATCCTTCCCCATTACAAAAGAGACTCTGTTGTCTTTTGCCCTGTTCCCTTCTAATCTTCTGAGTAAGCCCTGCGTGTTTATAGAGGCGGCCGGAGGAGGGGGAGCCAGGGCTGGCTCCTTCGCAGCTGCTGCTGCAAACTCCTGGCACAGCCATGGTGGCTGCCAGAAGGGAGGCATTTTTCCTCTAATTCTTTCCTGTTTGGTCCCTTTCTCTGTGTCACAGCCTTACAGGAGCCCCAGGAGATTAAGTAGGGCTGGAATTTAACACAAAGGCTCTAAAATGTGCCACCCCTTGGGCTGTGCAGCCCTCACCCTCCTGAGGAAGCTCCTCAGGTTGGTGAAACTTGGCCCGTGCTCTGCATGGCTCTCAGAGCATCATATTATCCTAGACTGGGTTGGGTTGGAAGGGACCTTAGAGGTCATCTAGTTCCAATACCCCTGCCCTGGGCAGGGATAGAATAGAATGGAGTTAACCAGGTTGGAAAAGGCCTTTGAGATCATTGAGTCCAACCTATCATCCAACACCATCTAATCAACTCAACCATGGCACCAAGCACCCCATCCAGTCTCTTCCTAAACACCTCCAGTGATGGTGACTCCACCACCTCCCTGGGCAGCATATTCCAATGGCCAATCTCTCTTTCTGTGAAGAACTTCTTCCTAACATGCAGCCTAAACCTCCCCTGGTGCAGCTTGAGATGCCTCCTATCAGTCCAGGTTGTTCAAGGCCCCATCCAACCTGGCTTTGAACACCTCCAGGCTTGGAGCCACCACAGTTTCTCACCCTCTCTGCTGTCTCTGGGTAAGTTTGCTACCTCTCCCAGCTGTGGTTTGGCTGCTGGGGACTTCTACTCTGCCACTGGCTCCTCAAGACTCTTTCCATCTGTTGGCTTTGTTTTCCATTTGCTTCTCCAGCAGCACATGGGGGCTGTCATTGCTCTTTCTTGCCTGCCACCCTTGGAAACACAGCTCCTTGTCTTTGTCTTCAAGCCCACACCAAGCCAGAGAACTTCTTGTTTCTGTCTCCCCAAGGTCCTCAATCCCTTTTCTGCTCCCAGGTTGTCCCTCACAATTGTGACCATCCTCTGCCACCGTCTCCTGCAACCTCTCCTGTCATGGAATCATGGAATTACCTTGGTTGGAAAAGATCTTCAGGCCATTGAATCCAACCATTGTCCAACAGATGGAAAGAGTGTGGCTCAGGGGAGACCTTATTGCTGTCTACAACTACCTGAAGGGAGGTTGTAGCCAGGTGGGGGTTGATCTCTTCTCCCAGGCAACCGGAACCAGAACAAGAGGACACAGTCTCAAGTTGTGCCAGGGGAAGTTTAAGCTCGAGGTGAGGAGAAAGTTCTTCCCAGAGAGAGTTGTTAGCCATTGGAATGTGCTGCCCAGGGAGGTGGTGGAGTCCCCATCCCTGGAGGTGTTCAAGGGGGGACTGGATGGGGTGCTTGGTGCCATGGTTTAGCAGTCATGAGGTGTTGGGTGACAGGTTGGATTTGATGACCTTTGAGGTCTTTTCCAACCTTATTGATTCTATGAACTCTACCAAGTCTAATGCTACATCATGTCCCTCAGTATCACATCTCCACTTCTTTTAAACACCTCCAGGGATGGGGATCCAACCATTTTTCTGGGGGTCCTGTTCTAGTGTTGGAAAACCCTTCTAATGTCCAACCTAACCCCCCCAAAGGAATCATGGGAATCAAGTCTTTAAGACATTCTCCTTCAGAAAGTCTCTGAATCAAGATCTTTTCTCACCAAATTAGTCTTGCTGTGACATGCACCCTTCACTCTCCTGGGCAGCAACCATGGGACTCAGTGCCAGCACCTGAGGTTTTCGTTCTGCTGTGGGCTGCAGTGGGCTGAGTTACCTCTGGTCCTGATCCCTTTGTCACAAAAATGGAGGGAACTATGCTTGCTCCTTCTCCATGGCACCAAAACCATGGAGATCTCCTGACCTCTGCTAGCCTCTGGGTAGAAGCTGCTCTGTGCTGGATCGATGATATGCAGAAGGCCACAGGCACACATCTGGTGAGAGTCAGCTACCACATCTGGCCATGCAACTGGGATGCTGCCACACTATGTCTGTCCCTGCCCATGGCAGGGAGGTTGGAACTAGATGATCCTTGAGGTCACTTCCAACCCTAGCAATTCTATGATGCTATGTGCTAGGAGAACAGGTATAACTGTAGTGGGAAGGGATGGACTTGGAGCACTTGGTCTTACCAGAGCCTTTCCTGCCACCCTTGATCCTTGGGTGCCCTGACCCTGGAGCCCCTCTACCAGGGCTGACTTGCTGTGGGGAGGTGGAAGGACAATGCAGAAGAGAAAAGGCAGTTCTGCAGCATGAGATACAGACCTGGCAGGAGAAGCAGGGGCACTGGGAGAGCTTCACATTCGAGGTGTGCAACTAGATAAGAGCTCTTATCAGCAACCAGAGGCTAGAGAATAGGGGCTTGCCTCACTGACCCAACCACAGCAAACTCTCATACTGGGTTAAAGAGCACATAGCTTTGTGCCTGTTGCCATGAACAGCCCCTGCCAGCTCCAGGGGAAAGAGAAGTGTCCACCAGCATCACCCCACCCCAGCTGTCCTCCCTTCTTAAGCCTTGCCCTGGGCGAGCAGTGAGGCAGGGCTGATGGCTCAGCCCCTGAGTGGCACCTGTCTGGGACAGGAGGTGGGATGCCCTGGTCTTTGGTGAGGCTCTGGGCCAGTGTTGCCCCTCAGAGCTGTAGTCATTGTGTTACCTGCTCTGTGACAGAGCTGGACTTGCTTTGAGCTCCCTGAAACTTTGCACCTAGGTTGCAGCTGCTCCAAAAGTCCCTTTTATGGCCAGGATCACAGGGCTGGGACAGGGTCCCCAAGTGATTCAGGATCATGACAACGTCTTGAAACGCCGAAGAACTCTATAGATGGGGATAAGAGATGGGAGAGCACAGGGACGGACCCTCTCTGAAGGCAAGGTGATGCACACAAAGGTCTGCTCCACGGTTTGGTCCTCCCCTTTGAGGAGGAACCCAGAGAAAAAGGATCGGTAGAGAAGCAGGCTGAGACAGATCCTGAGGGTCTCAGTGCCTGAGGGACACACGGCAGCGGGGCAAAAATGGTTCAGGAGAGACATTTTCAGTTTGGGTGCTCCTAGAGAGCAAAGCCTCGTGTGTTCTGCTCTCTGTGGAGGGATGTGCTGGCATCTGGGGGACTCTGCTGCCCTCCTCTGAGAGCAGCTCGGCTGGCAGCTCGCGTGGCTCAGAGCTGCTGTTTGGGCAAGAGGAAATATTTGTGGAATTTCATATGAAAGGAAATAACCAAGGAGCTAGCAGCGTGGAAGTGCTGCTGGCACCTCTCTCCATGTCCCCTGTGGCCTCAGTCCTTGCAGGCCTTGAGGAAGGCACTGGTCTGAAAGCCTTGCACAGAATCATAGAAAGGTAGGGGTTGGAAGGGACCTCTAGAGATAATGAAGTTCAACTCCCCCTGCCAAAGCAGGATCACTTAGGGCAGGTCACACAGGAATGGATGCAGATGGGTCTTGAAAGTCTCTAGGGATGGAAACTCCACAACCTCTTCGGGCAGCCTGCTTCAGGGCCCCAGCACCTGGCTCACAGCAAAGAAGTTTTTCCCTAGAGGAAGCAAGGAGGTGCTGACATTCACCTTCAACCTCACAGCCCTGGAATCGTTCTCTTTGACTCCATGGTACAGATGTGGAGAAGAGTTACTGCCATGGGACATGACTCCTCACTTTGGGAACCCCAAAGGGCTGGGCCAGGCATGGTGCCATCCTTGCTGAATCCCAGAGAATAACATGGGCTCTTCTCAGAAGGACATTGTGGGTTCCAAAGCTTGGTGAAATCCCCTTCCCTCCTCCAGTTTCAGTGCTGAGATTGACACAGAGACAACTGGCACCAGGGGTCTCTCTCAATCTGACATTCTTCTCTGGAATCTGATGTAAATATCAATAACAAATAGCACAGAGAGGATTTACTCTGAGGGCTGAGCTGGCCATGAACATCTGAAGAGGATGCAGCGACTCCCTGTGCTTTTGTGAGGACCCCCAGGCTTCTTCCCTTTATGTTGAAGGGTTCATCACTAATTCTGTACCATCCTAGGGGAGGAGGGGTCCTGAGAGCTGGAGGCATGCTAGGGGTGCTTCCTGCTCCTGAGTAGCACTAGAGGTTGTTGTGGGAACTTCTTTCCTCATGGACAATGTTCTGATGCAGGGAGGGGGTAACTCTTTGCTCTGTGGAAGAATCCATTTGGAAGAGGGGAAGAACCCTACCAGCTCTGCTGATCTTACAAGCATCTTTCCACTTTGCTTGTTTCCAGCTCTGTGGCAAACTAAGAGCCATCTGGTAACTCCAGGCTTCCCACTCCTGGGAGGCAGAGCTGGCCTGTGTGTGAATAAGCAGCTACTTGGAATGGATGAAGCTGGAAGGATGCCTGGGAATCCTGGACAAACAGCTCAGCACATGGACAGACTGACCTCATAGCCTGCTTTTTTCTTGCCATCAATCCTTGACACATCTAGACATGATACTATGTCTTTGCTCAGGACAGAGCAGCACATGAGCACAACATCTCTCTGTTGCTTTGAGGTTTCAGTGCCAAGCTCTGTATCTCTCTGCAAATCCAAGTGCCAATCTCTGTCTGGCCCTCTGCATTTTGTCTTTTAGGGACCTGGGAGGTGACAAATCTCTCCTTCTCCCACTGAGGTTGCACAGTACAGTTTGTACAGACATGAAGAGGATGGAAGAGGCCTTAGGGGTGTCCCCCTCTTTGCTTCCCTTAGCCACCATAGTGAGGATGAGGTTCCAAAGGGAGAAAGAACTAAATGTGTTTGGTCCTGGATGCTGCTTCTAGGGACTGCCAGCTGCCTCCTTGCAGATGTTGTGGGAAGAAGGCAGGCCTGAGAAGCTCCTTCTTGGATAAACAGAGACCAAATCAACCAGCAGAAGGGAAAACCTTCCTACAAAGCTGAGGAACAGTCCTCCTTTCTCTCTGTCCCAGCTGCTCTTCCTTCTTTTCTGTATGGTGTCTTTTCTGGAGGTGTTCTAAAAGCACATGGATGTGGCACTTTGGGTCATGGTTTAGTGCCCTCGGTGGTGTTGGCTTGATGGTTGGACTTGATGATCTTAGAGGTCTTTTACAACCTTACTGGGTCTCTGATTCAATGATTCCTCTGGGTTCAAACTGAGCCCTTCCTTCCAAGGCTGCTGCTGAGTGAGGTTGCTCTCTGCCAGCTGCCTGCAGCTGAGAACCCACAGCAGCAGTGATGTCTCTGGTGGGTCATGGTTTAGTGGCCTCAGTGGTGTTGGCTTGATGGTTGGACCTGATGATCTTTAGAGGTCTTTTACAACCTTACTGGGTCTCTGATTCAATGATTCCCCTGGGTTCAAGCTGAGCCCTTCCTTCCAAGGCTGCTGCTGAGCGTGAGGTTGCTCTCTGCCAGTTGCCTACAGCTGAGCACCTGCAGTAGGAGCAGCAATGTCTCTGCTGAGTCTCTGCTCAGTGTTAGCCTTTTTCAGTCTTCTCTTTTCAGCCACTCGCTCTGGCACAGGGGCTGCACTGTGCTGGGTGATCAAGCTCCATGAAACCAGAGCTTTTAGAGTCAGGGATCCCAGAGGAGCCTTGCTGAAGCCCTTCCAGCCAGTTGAGCAAACACACTGCACAGCTGGCGGAGGCAGGCGAGGAGGGGCAGGCGTGTGGGTGGACGGAGCCTGGAGCTTTAGGACATTTGTTTTCATTCCCATTTTCATGGCAATAACATCCGGGCTGGGTTTGCTGGGGCAGGGCTACAGTCCTGCTTTCCAAGCTCCAAGATAATCCTTGTTCCTCCTTCCCTTCCCAGCCTGGCTCTGGGCTTTTTTGTTTGTTTGTTTTCCCTCCACCTTTTCTTTTACTGCAGTAGGATCTGAATCTGTGAGCAGATGAGGCAGCCCAGAGGAGGCTTGAGACTTCTCCCATGATTAGGAAGCATGCATGCTGGGCAGCATGTCCTAGCTGAGAGCTAGGTTGAGAGCAAGGTTGGCCTTGCACCTTGTTTGAACCAAACTCCAGGGTGTGTGTGTCCTGCTTTTCAATTTTGGTCCATTCAGAGGAAGACAAGGCCATTCTGGGAGAGAACATGAAGGTGGCTGCGTGAGAGGAGATCAATGGGGGATGGTGTGGAGGGGTTTCAGAAGTGACAGGGGTCTCCTTGGGGTGCTGGAGGAGGTGTTCAGGCTGAAGAACTCCAATGGGGCTCCACAAATGTATCCTTCCATGCAACTCTGACCTTGCAAGTGGTTGGGTTTCAGTATCTCCAGCACATCCTCTCTTAATGCTCCCTGTCTGCATTATCACTTCTCCTTCTTCCTGCCTTTGTTGGATCCTGGAAGTTCTACTTTTCTAATCTGAGGACCCTCTGTCCCTGCCAGCCAGGCCTTGGGAGTTAATAATTACAAAAACTAATTACTTCTGGTGCTGCTTTGCAAAGCTGAAGATCTTTCCCCTCCTCCCAAAAGCTCCTTGAAGATAACAAAGGTTACAGCCACCTCGGACACTTTGTTCTGAGACTGCAGAGCATGGAGTGGTGGATCCTGGCCATGAGATAGGGCAGGGCTGTAGATGACATGGACACCCACAAGAAGCTGGGACAGGGAATTGCTCCATGTGTAGTAGCTACAACAGCACTCTGCAATGGATATGAGGATCATCATGTCGAATGAACCTGCCTTTGGTGGTGTGTCTGGCAGTGAGGAAGAGGATGGGGCAGCTGCCCCTGAGTACAAGGCCTTGGAGCAGACACCTCTGCCTGGAGGAAAGCCCAGGAGAATGACAAGGTAGGATGCTGTGGGAAACATGGGGCAACCAATATGGAAACCACACTCTGAGGCTGACCTGTGATGGCAGGGGCAGGTTTTGGTCCAGTGGAGGCACTGTCACCATGAATCCAGAGGTGGGACTGGGGGTAACAGCAGGAGGGGTTTGCCCTTTTTGTTCCCAGCAGGAGACATGACCCCAGGGACAGGGACAATGTGCTGTGCACTCCTTGGAGCACTCGGTGGGCAGGCGAGAAGCCCACGGTGATGCAACTGGCAATTGACTGCCCATAAGTAACGCCCCAGGGAGAGGGTGAACTTTCTAGACCTCCTCTTGATTTCAGTGGGATGTGGAGTGGATCACTCCTTTCCAGATGCCCCAGGAATCACCTGGGGCTGACCCTTGTTGCCTCTTTGTGCTAGGAGAGAAGAGCAACCAGGAAAAAAAGCTTTCAGGATGAGTATGCCCTGGGCAAAGGCGCTCCTCCATGCACAGGCAGCCACATGACTGCTCTCATCTGCAGGGAGAGCCACCCTGCTCCCTCAGCCAGTGGAAGGATGAGCTAAAAACTGGACCTTGGCATCCAAAGGTCAAAGCTCAGTAACAACAGAAGGGACTCATCTCATTCATAGAAGGGTAAAATACTGAGTTTAAAGACCCTGGTGGAGGAGTCCCACTGACCCTCACCACTAACAAGCCCAGGCCTTTCTGCATGAGGAGACTAGCAGAATCACAGAACTGGTTTGATTGGAAAAGACCTTTAAGATGATGGAGTCCAACCATTAACACAACACTGTCAGGTCACCACTAAACCATGTCCCTCACCACCACATCTCTATGACTTTGAAACCCCTCCAGAGATGGAGACTCCACCACTACCCTGAGCAGGCTCTTCTAGGTCTTGACAACCCTTTGTGGGGAGAAATTGTTCCTCAGTTTCCTGTTCCTGGGGCAACTTCAGGCTGTCCTGTCACTTGTTCCTTGGGAGAAGAGACCAACCCCTGCCTGGCTCCAGCCTCCTTTGCAGGGAGTTGCAGAGAGCCAGATGCTCTCCCTTCAGCCTCCTTTGCTCCAGGCTCAACACCCCCAGCTCCCTCAGCTGCTCCTCCCCAGCCCTCTTCTCCAGACCCTTCCCCAGCTTGGTTGCCCTGCTCTGGACCTGCTCCAGCTCCTCAATGTCCTTCTTGGAGTGAGAGGTCCAAAACGGACCCCATGATTCCATCTGTGGCCTCAGCAGTGCCCAGCCCAGGGGACAATCCCTGCCCTGCTCCTGCTGGCCACACTCTTGCTGATCCAGGCCAGGCTGCTGGTGGTCTTCATGGCCACCTGGGCACCCCCTGGCTCATCTCCAGCTGCTGTCACCAACCCCCCTAGGTCCTTCTGCACTGGGCAGTTTCCAGCCGCTCTGCCCCCAGCCTGGAGCCTTCATGGGGTGCTTGTGACCCAAGCGCAGGTCCCAGCCCCTTGGCCGCACTCCCGGACCCAGCCTGGCCGGACCCCCTTGCGGACCCTCAGCTGCTCAACGCTCCCAGCCCGCTCCGGCAGGGGGCGGGAGTGCGCAGGAGCCGCGCTGGCATCACGTGGTGTGTCCCCCTCCTCGCTCCCCCTCGTCCCCAGCAGGCAGCGGGAGCGCGCCTTCAGCCGGGGCCGCGCGCCGGGCACGGCTCCGGACATGGGGTTGGCGGCGGCGGGCGCGCCTGCCCCGTGAGCAGCGGCAGCGGCGGCAGCGGCGGCAGCGGGACCCAGTATGCGGCGGGGGTAGGTCCGGGAGCTGGGCAGCTGTGTGCGGCGGGGGGAGGCGGCCGGGCTCAGGGCCGTGCGGTGTCAGCAGCGCCGAGCCGGGGGCCAGGCCGGGCTGCCCCCGGGCTGGGCTTACCCCCGCGGCTGGGCGGCTCTGCGGGCTGGGACGCGGCTGTCTGGCGGGCGGCAGCCGGGCTGTTTCCCCGTGGGTTTGCAGGGGGGTTGGCTGCTCGCTGTGAACACCTTGTGTCCTTGCAGCCCGGACCCCGCTGGGCGCAGGGCGCTGCAGGTCTGCCTGGGGCAGTTGTGTGGAAGCGGAGGCAGGGCACAGAGCGGGCAGGGACCGCGGCCGGCAGCCGTGCTCAGCCCCGAGGACACCGCGGACGATTCCTGGCTGCCGGGGGAGACCAAGGCACACGAATCGCTGTCATAGAGCTCTGCTGTGGTGTTTAGTCAGAGTTCAGCCTGGAGAAAAGGAGGCTGAGGGGAGACCTTCTGGCTCTCTCCAGCTCCCTGCAAGGAGGCTGGAGCCAGGTGGGGGTTGTTGGTCTCTTCTCCCAAGCAGCAAGTGGCAGCACAAGAGGAAACGACCTCACGTTTCCCTAGGGGAGGCTTAGGTTGGGCATGAGGAAACTTCTTCACTCGAAGGCTGGAGCAGGCTTTCCATCCCTGGAGGCGTTTGAAAGACCCAGCAATGTGGTGCCGAGGGACGTGGTTCAGCGATGACCTGGCAGTGCTGGATTCATGGTTCGACTCAGTGATCCTAAGGGTCTGTTCCAAGCAAAACAATTCCGTGATCCTCTGTGCTTTGCCAAGCTTTCCCGAGCTCCTCTCGGGGTACTGAGCGGGCTGCGGACCGGCGCTGCGCCGCAGCAGTGCAGACCAGCAGCAGCCAGGCTTCTGTCCTGATCCAGATGGACAAGTCAGCTCCTCTCCACGTGCGCTTAACCTGGAGAGCCCCCCGGGCTGCTGGTATGGGAAATAACCCTGTCAGGGATCAGCGCTGCAGGAAACATGTGGGGCCCGCTGGAAGAAAAGTGCAGACCCTGCACATTTTTTTGCTTTTTCTACAGAATCCAACTTTAGAAGGGGTTGTGGGGTGCTGGGTCTGGTTTTGTTGAAGTTTGCATTTCTTGTGTTGGTGTGGGACCTTTAGGGTGTGATCTATCTTACCAAGGAAGGCAGCCACCAGTCAGAGCAGTGCTAGTGAGAGAGGACAAGTGGCCAGGGTGGTCCCTGAGGGGCTGTGTTTCAAAGCCCCGGTGTACCCTGGACACTGAGGTTTGGCTGGGCAGCAGCCAGCCCAGCCAAGGAAATCCACTATTCCCTTGTAAAAGATGGGATGATTTTCCAGGATAGGCTTTGAAGTACTTTGACATTCTGGAGTGTGAGTGAGACTGTTTCATTCCTCCTTGTCCTTCAGTTTTCTTCCACAGCCTGTGGAAATACACTGGAGTAACTGCTTTTGGTTTGCCTTTCTTTTTTTACTAACTGCCTGGATTTCAATCTCTCATTTCTGTTTTTTTCCACTGTGCTCTGATTTTTTTTTCCTTCTGATCACAGAAGCAGGAGGTGCTCTGACTGGCTGGGGCCCTTTTGGTGTGTTTCTACTCCTGCAGTAGAACCCAGAGGGATGTGTTCTCTGCAGCTCACCCTGTCTAATCGTGGAAGTCCACAGCAGAGAGGGGCTTCCACTGAGAAATGCTTTCAGTGTTGAACACACCTCTCTGTGCTTCCCCTGCTCTATGGCAGAGAGCCTCCCCTGATCTCTGGGATGAATTGGTCTCATACATCCCCACCATCTGTAATGGATTTAATTCCTTCCTTTGAGTCATTCTCTTCCCTCCTCCCTCCTCTTCCTTACTGTTGGAGACCTCCTCATCCCATTAGAGATGTCACTGTTTGGGTAAGCAATCCCTGTTAGCTAATCTTGACCTTTCTAAACCATTTTGGTTGACCTTTTCCTTCCTCAAGGGCTGGAACACCTCTGCTGTGGGGATAGGCTGAGAGAGCTGGGGTTGTTCAGCCTAGAGAAGAGAAGGCTCCAGGGAGACCTTAGGGCTGCATTCCAATACTGGGAGGGATCCTACAGGAGGGCTGCAGAGGGACTTTCCATAAGGGTGACTAGAGACAGGACAAGGGGGAGTGGTTGGAAGCTGAGGCAGAGCAGGGTTAGACTGGATCTAAGGAAGCAGTTCTTCAGTACAAGGGTGGTGAGACTGTGGAATAGGCTGCTCAGGGAGGTTGTGGTTACCTCCTCCCTGGGGGGGTTCAGGGCCAGGTTGGATGAGGCCTTGAGCAGCCGAGTCCAGTTGAGAGGCATCCCTGCCTCTGGTGGGGGGGTTGGAGTAGATGCCCCTTAAGGTCCCTTCCAATCCAAGCCATTCTGTGATTTCTTTTGTTCTCTTCTCTGCAGTTCTGCTGTCCCCCTGATTTGCCAAAGATGCCAAGAGAGCAGCCTAACTGGCCAGAGCAGGCACTGTGCACCATGAAGTTCCCACTTGTGTGCTCTCTCACACCTGTAGACTGTAGGTGCCTACCCAGTCTGGGAGTTCCCATTGGCCCTGGCTGGCTCAGTCAACCATACCCCTCCATGGCTGTGCATACTGCTTTTTATCAAGCAATCCCAGCATGCTGAATAGCTGGAGATGAGTTAGCTTAGCTTGGAGGAGCTATCTTGACTCCTTTTTTTTAACTCTGGCCAAAACTCATTGTGTTTTCTTGCCCTTTCCCCCCCCACACCCTTGTATGTTGTTTTGCACACTTCCAAATTTAGCAGTTTCACCAGGATGAGCCTCTCCTCTTAGATCTTCCCAGGGAGCCTTCAGTAAAAAACATGAAGTTAATGGGTCACTAATTCAGTTCTGTCCTTTCCTACCTCCTCAGCACAGCTCTGACCATCTTTCTGGTGCTTTTGCTCAACAGATGGCTCAGCAAAATCTGTTACTGCCTGCCCCCCACCCCCCAGTTCTGTAGTCATGTTGGCATGGTGTGGCAGCCCTTTGCCTTCCAAGGTTTCAGAGAGTTTTCCACTTGTGATTTCCTGTGGCTGCTTCATCTTTCCCTCTTGGGAGGTGGCTGTGGCCACCTGTTGCTCATAGACAGCTTTAAGGGGCAGGAAGGGGGCAGTTTGAGTAGGAAATGTGGTAGCACCATGGGTGGCACAACTTAGGAGAAAAAAGGCCTGTCAGTAGTTGGGCTTCATGGTTTGAGTGCTTTGAGTGAGATGTGGGAGAACAAAACTGTGTTGAGCTGCACATGGCTGAGGAGATGAGCCCAGTCTGGGCTTTGCTGTGTTGTGTGGGGCTGGAGTGAAGGGGAAGAGTTCCCTGGCTGGAATACAGGAGGAAGGGCAAATTCAGGAGAGGAAAATACAGGTATTGGGAAAAGAGAAGAAGAGGAAATGATCCTAACCAAAAGAAGGTGAGGCTCTAGCTGTGCTGGAGTGCCTGCTGTGGCCTCTCTCTGTCTCACCTGGAGGTGTCATCTTCATCAGTGGCCCCAGATTTCTTCAGAACACAACTTCAGTGAGGATGGCTGAGGAGGCTTTGGGCCAGGGAGGAGCTCAGGAGGGTTTTGGCCAAGGAGGAGATGAGAGGAGGGTTTGGGTCAAGCTGAAGCTCAGGACAGTTGTGGCTTCATTTTGGGCTGCTCCCTCCAAAGCTGCTGCCTGGGGTGGGCAGGGCAGGTGACTTTCTGCACCTTGCCTCTGCTGCCACTTGGCAGGTGACTCCTCTTTGGTCTTCCAAGTGTTCAGAAAAGGCTTGGATGTGGGCCTTGGAGCCATGGTTTAGTTGTCAGGAGGTGTTGGGTGAGAGGTTGGACTTGATGACCTCTGAGGTCTTTTCCAACCTCACTGATTCTATGATTCTATTCCTAACTTCTCTGCAGGAGAAGGTAGTGAGCAAGAAGGAGTCTGCAGGAGGAGGGCTTGGTGCTGTGCATGGATGAGGAGAGCACCCCAGCTCAGCTGAGGCTGGTGAGCCAGAGATAACTGGCAGCAGGTTAATCTGCAGTGCAGATCTGTGTGTCCTGCTGGGTGGCTGGACATGATAGAAGCCTGTGTCTGCAAGCCTTGGTCATGCTCCCACTGGCTTCAAGTGGCAAGTGAAGCACATGAGGACAGTTCAGTGTGTGAAGAAGGGGTGATGCCTGTGCTCTAGCAACACTGAGACTGTGGTGCCCTTTCTGCACCACTGAAGCCTGCCTTTTCCTACTCAAGCAGCTGCACAGCCTCCTAAATTCCTCAGCCTCTTCCATGGTCTGTGTTAGTCTGTTGACAAAGCCCTGCTGAGCACTGGAGAACAGTGGCCTGGTTCACTCCTCCTGTTTCCTCTTTCTAGTTCATGGAATCCCAGTTTGGAAGGGACCTAAAGAGTCATCTGGTCCAACCTTTCCTGGCAGAAGCACAATCAGCACTGCTGCTTGCCAGGCACTGAAACTCAACATGGGACTTCAGCTGAGCTCAGTGGAAATACACTGGTTTATATAGCTCTGTGGAGGACCAGTGGGATAAAATAGATCCTTCCCCTCTGAAGCAGGAATTGGGGGAGAAGAAGGCTGGGTTTGTACTGGGGTGGGGATTAGGGTCTGTGTGTTACTAGAAAACAGGAGAGCTGGTCTCACTTTTCCTGGCCATGGCCAGTGTCTCTGCACTTTGGTCTACTGGATGCATACTGGAGTCCTGAGCAGCCCAGCTGCATCCTGTTCTCTCTGAAAGCAGGTGAGAACAGGACTGCAGGAGCACCTATCCTTAGTTCTCCTCTATACTGAGTCAATAGTATCTGGGCCATGCTGGTTGAGGTAAAAGGTAAAAAGCCCCATGAGGCTGGACATCACAGGCTGATTCTTACAGCTCCCAGGACAGAAGTGGAGATTTCCCCCAAAGTCTTTATCGCAGACCAGAATTTCCTCCTCTTTTGCTGGTCTGGCAGAAGGGTGAAGCACTTCAATAGGGAGGCAGTGCCTGTGTGCAGGGTGAAGGATCTGGTGCTGCTGGGCACCGGGCTGAGCCAATCCTGCCCTCTTCATACACTGTCACCCTCCCTGTTTCCCTTCAGTGCCTGTGGGAGGCTGGAGGTGGATGTGCTTGGAGCGCTAGAAGGAGGCTGTGGGTTGCCCCCATGTCAAGTCTCACTGTGCTGGTCCCCCACAGCAAGGCCAGTTTTGAGGAAGACAACCAGAAGCAAGCAGCTGTGGGACGCTGGAAGCCACTGATGCCATCCAACGGCAGCAAGGAGGAGCCAGAGACTGGATGCCAGGATGCTGGAGGTGTGGGTGAGACCCAGTCCACCGAGCAGCTCAACGTGTCGCGTCTGCGCAGCTCTTCGGTGGAGATCCGTGAAAAGGGCTCTGAATTCCTGAAGGAAGAGCTGCACAAAGCACAAAAGGTAAGGCCCAGAGGGTGGGAGGGCTCCTGAGGGTGGCAGCACAGATTTGAGCAGCTAGAAGTGGTGCTGAGGGGATTAGGGTCTGAATGTGGCTGTCCCACAGACTGGAGCAGGAAGAATAGGAGGGAGGTTGAGCTGAGGTGGCCGTGAAGTGTTTTGGGGCAGGACATCACTTCCTGGGTTGACCCAAAGCCTGGAAATTGGTCCTGCAAAGCTGCTGTAGAAAGCAGCTTGAGGCAGGCAGTGATCACTGCTAATGGCAAAGGAGCAATTCCAGCCTGAAAAGCTGCTGCAGTTTGTGGAGTGATGGCTTTGGTGACACGGAGCATGGTACAGAGTTCAGTGGCAGCAGCCTTGGGCTGGGTACCTGTGCTGGGGGGCGGGGGGGGGAAAGGTTCTGATTGACAGGTTGAGGCCAACAGGCATCAGTGCTGCTGGGGCCTGCTGCAAGCTCACATTTGCCTCTCCCATTTCCTCCACAGGAGCTGAAGCTGAAGGACAAAGAATGTGAGAGACTGTCGAAAGTCAGAGAACAGCTGGAGCAGGAACTAGAGGAGTTAACAGCAAGCCTGTTTGAGGTTCCACCCTCTTCCTTTTCCCATCATTTCTTAAGTTAAGCTTACATCCAACTCCTTTAAGACAGGCTTTCCCTGAATTTCCAGCCATCTCCTCCTAGTTTTCCTCCTTTCCCCTGTTGCTTTTTGTCTCTTGGAGAAGCAGAGCTGGGCAGTGCTGCAGGCAGCACCTCAGAGCAGGGGCTTGTACCTGCTTCTGGGGAGCATTTTCATGCACTTCTTTCTCCTCCTAGCAGCTGTGGGGTGGTGTAAAGAGCACAGCAGTTATTTGGTTTTGCTACCAGATGTACAGACCCATGTGGTGGTGCCTGTAAGTGGAGCTAAGCAGCTCCCTGTCACACTTCCATGCCTGCTCTGTGTTCTGGACAGCAGCTGCTGTGTGAGATAGGTAATTCCCTCACTCCCTGGCTTGTGTCAGCCCTTGCATGGGGTGGAACAAGCTGGGTGTCCTCATAGTCTCTGTTCCAGTGAATGCTCAGAAGTTCTGTTGGTTGGTTTTTTGGTAGCTTGGTTGTTGCCAAGCTCTGTCTGGCAAAATCCCTTTTACCAGCAGCTCTAATGTCTAGCCCTGACTAGGCAGTGAGGAAAGCCAGAGCCCACCTGTACCTTTGAAACACAGGCTGGTGCTGAGTGTGAGGGCCAAGAGAGCATCCCCCTCCTGGAGATTTGGCTGCCTGGGCTCAGGGTGAGCTTAGAGATAGTGTAGCTGAGGCCTGTCCCCTTCCTCTGCTGGCTGTGGGCACATTGCTTCCAGACAGTGCTGTGGGGAGGCTCCAGCTGGGACTCACACTGCTCCCTTCTTCTGAGGGAAATGATTTGAGGCCAGGCTCTGCCATTTGGCTCCCACCTGAGCTCCAGCTCCTGCTGCTGCAGCCCTGTCTGGAGCACTGAGGGCTGGCTGCTCCACATGGGAAGTGGGAGCAAAGTGCAACAACAAGTCGAGCAAGAGCAGTGACCTCATCCAAGACATGGAGCAGCAAGCCTGGATCAGGATCTGTGCCTCAGGCAGTGACCAGGGACAGAAGACTGTCCAGTGATCAACCAGCAAGTCTGCAGTGGCAACACAGGGCTGAGGCTCAGTGGGTCTGAGTCAGGGTCAGAGTGACAGGGCTGCTGGACTGGCCACAGCTGTGATGTGGCACAAGTGGTGCTAATGTTAAAGCCTCAGCTTTGAGGCAGTTCTCAAGGGCATGGAGAGGCAGGCCCTTGCCTCTGGCTTTCTTCACAGCAGCTCTTATCAGTGAAAGAGATGACCTTGGACTCAGCCAGCTTAACTCTTCAGTGTAGCCAGCTGCACTCCTAGAACAGGGATGTCCTTCAGGCCCTGGCACCAGGAGCCTTCTCTGGGGAATTGTGGTGGAAGGTTCCTCACAGCTGCCACTACAGCTGTTGGATGTGGTGGTGATGTCTGCACCCTGCTCTCTTGCACAGAGCAAGGTGTGGCAGAGCTTTGGCCTGCCCTGGTGGCTTTATGGGTTGGGGCTGCAGCAGGCAGACTAAAATTCTCTCTGCTCCAGGAAGCACACAAGATGGTGAGAGAAGCCAACACCAAACAGGCAGCCTCAGAGAAACAGCTGAAGGAGGCACGGGGCAAGGTGAGAACATTCTCTGTGACTTTATCTCTTTGCTAGGTTGGTGCTGTCCCTGTCCAACCTGAATGAGAACCTGCAGCTCAGGCTCTCTGAGGTGCTGCACTTGCTCTGTTCCCTCTCCACTGAGTGTGTGGTGGGGAAAGGTGTCTCTGCTGTCTGCTGCTTATCCAGGTCCCCTTTGAGAGGTGGGTGCCAGGGGAAACCCCAGAGAAGTGCTAAGCCCCGGGCATGGTTTGAGCAGGGAGCTGGGGAGTTGGAATTCCCTGACAAGGCTGCACTACAGTGCTGCTCAGCTGGTTTCTTCTTGAGGAAAGAGAAGTTTCTTCTTGGTTATTTTTGTCTAAGAATGTCTGGAGCCAAGCAGGACATTGAGACACTTGAAGGTGTCCAGAGAAGGGCAGCGAGGCTGGGGAGGGGTCTGGAGCACAGCCCTGTGAGGAGAGGCTGAAGGAGCTGGGATTGTTTAGCCTGAAGAAGAGGAGGCTCAGGGGAGACCTTCTTGCTGTATACAACTACCTGAAAGGTTGTTGTAGCCAGGAGGGAGTTGGTCTCTTCTCCCAGGCAACCAGCACCAGGACAAGAGGACACAGCCTCAAGCTGTGCCAGGGGAGGTTTAGGCTTGAGGTGAGGAGAAAGTTCTTCCCAGAGAGAGCTGTTGGCCATTGGAATGTGCTGCCCAGGGAGGTGGTGGAGTCCCCATCCCTGGAGGTGTTCAAGAGGGGATTGGATGTGGCCCTTGGAGCCATGGTTTAGTAGCCATAAGGTCTTAGGTGACAGGTTGGACTTGATGAGCTTTGAGGTCTCTTCCAACCTTGGTGATTCTGTGATGCTCAGACTGAGAGGCAGAGGGATGGGTTCCCAAGTGGCTCCTGTTGAAAACTCTGGGTGATGGTGGGCACTGGGGAGAATGGGGAGAAGGCTTCATGCCTGGGCTTGTAGCTGGATCCCTGTGGCTTTGGTGTGTGTGGGGGTGCACTAAGCCTGAGCTCAGGGAGTGCTGAAGGTGCTGTGACCCTTGCTCTGTCTCCTCAGATCGACATGCTGCAGGCAGAGGTGACGGCTCTGAAGACACTGGTGATCACATCCACACCCTCCTCTCCAAACAGGGAGCTACACCCTCAGCTCCAGAGCCCCTCTAAAGCTGTCTTCAGGAAGGGTCATGGACGAAACAAAAGCACCAGCAGTGCAATGGTCTCGGCTGCCAGCCAGAATGTGACCCCACAGCCAGTCAGTCATGAACACAAAGAGGTGGGTGAGGGCTTGGAGCTGCTGCTCCCACTGTGCTCAGGGAGCTGTGCAGCTTCCAACTTGGGCTTTCTGGAGAGCTCTGGGTTCAGTGCTGGGAGAAGCTGCCTGTGCAGTATCTGGCATGTTCTCCAAATGTGTGCTGAGGCAAGCTCTGGAGGGTTTCTGTTTGTGGAGATTTCCCCTTCTGGGAAACGTGGTGAAGGCTGTGTCAGGCCAGCTGCTAGAGGAAGCAGTTGAGGGATCCCTGGAGGGCATGGACAGTTACCAGTGCTGAGAGTGGATATGTCAGGAGTTGCTGAGCAGAAGCTGGTTGTTCTGCTGTGTGTTGGCAGTTGAGTCCATTGCTGCTCTGGAGTGGTTTGCTGTTGTTGCTTCTCTGCCCAGTTTGGCTTGAACACAAGGGCACCATTGACTTGTCTTTGCCACTCAGTGCTCTTGGGCATGTCACTCTTCTTCCCCTTGTCTGCAGGCCATATAGTTTTAATTCCTTCCTCACTGGAAGGAGCTGGGCAGAGAAACTCTGGCTCTTGCAAGTGACAGGTTTGGACCTGTCCTTTCTTCATGTAGGTAACTTCCACTTGGTGCAGATATCCTGGGGCTTAAAAATCTCAGGGCTCCAGCTTCCAGAGTGACCCAGTCATTTTATTTATCAAAGGTGGGGGTTTGTTCTCCCTCTCTCAGATTCCTTGGTGACCATTGTGGGAGGTGATCAAAGGGGAGCTGGTGCTCTGTGGAAGAGATGTGCCTCCTCTTAAACTGAGCCTAAAAATGGCAGAATTTCTCTTTCCCTGTTGCACCTCAAGCTGAAGTCAAAAGGTGTAGCTTGTGGCCCTGTGATGCCTTGAGCAGCCTGCTTTGTTCCCTGGAAGGAAAGACTTGGGCCTTTCTTTGTGTCTTCTGGTTTGTCTGGTGATTTTTACCTCCCTTTCTTCTTCTTCTTCTTCTTCTCTCTAAACCTTTCCCTTCACTGTCTGTCTCTTCCTCTGCCCTCAAAGTCTGGGTTACCTGCTCTCCTCTCTCTGCTCCTTTGTATCATCCCTGGGAAAGCTGTCCAGCTCACCTATGAACCAGCCTGGCAGGCCTTGGGGGCAGATGCTTCCTCACCCTTGCAGCAGGTAACCTTTCTGGACAGCACTGGGGATGGGTGGGAGCCATCTGCCTCTCTCACTTCCAGCCTTTCAGTTCTAGCTGCCTTTTATGCTCACCTCCATTTGCTTTGATTTTGGGGGTTGGGTTTTCCTCAATTTGTTTTCCCATCTCCTGGCTCTGAAGCTGTCTCCTGGTACCAGGTGGGCAGTCTCCCTAGCACAGAGTGTGCTGGAACCCAGACTTCCTTCAGCTCTCTTCACTTCCATTCTTTGTGTTGCTCAGCAGGGTTTCCTTGGGTTTGGTTGCCCTTCCAGCAGCTGTAACAGGATTTACTCTCCCTTTAAGGAGATGCCCTGTCAGTCAGGTTGGTGGCTCCACTGAGGATCCCTCTGAGGTTTAAATGCCAGGTCCCAGGGAGTCTCCAGGATTTATTTTCAGCCAGACAGGGATGGAGAGAACCTCACTGATGGCTCAGGTGATGAGGAGCAAGCTCTACCATGAGTTGCTTTCTGCTGAGCAGTGATTGTGCTTGTGGGGCCACCTGTGAAAGGAGATAAGCAGACATTACACTGGGGAAAGCTACGCTTGGAGCTCCCTTTAAGACACCATTCCCACACTCAGCTTTCCTCTGCAAGCCTGTGTGGCTGCCCAGTGTTCCCATTACTTCTGCAGCTCCCCAAACACCAGAGGGCTGGGCTTGGTGTGGTCTCTCCAGAGCTGACAATACCCTGTGAGCTCAGCCTGGGGCTCACTGAGTGTAGTCCTGCTGTTCAGCTTTTCCCAGCTGGTCCTTGCCTGCAGCAGTCCTTTCCTTACAGAAGGGTTCTGCCTCCCATCTCCTGGCTGCCACTGCCACTCTGCTTTGCTGTTCAGCTGCTGTCATCATTCCTGCCATGGGCTGTGTGGGCATCTGGTCTGTTTGATGGCTGTGTGGTGGTTTCTTGTCCAGGAAGATGGCTCAGAGAGGTGCCTGCAGCTTTCTGGCAGAGTAAGCCCAGTATGACTGCAGCAGTCTGGCACAGAACTGCTGATGGGAGGGAGATTGAGGATCCTTGGAGCAAGCCAGCTTCCTTCAGACACTTCTGTGATGTCTGAGCCTTTCTAGGTGCCAAAACACATCTTCTGTAGTTCGAAGGTATCTGTTACTATGCAGGTAACCTGCTGTGCTGTCTCTCCTTCTTCCTGCTCCTCCTGGACATGTGCTACAGGTCGACTCCATTTTGTTTGCTGAGTTCCAGGCCTGGAAGGAATCTCCAACTTTGGATAAATCCTGCTCCTTCCTGGACAGAATTTATAGAGAAGATATAGGCCCTTGTCTGGACTTCACAAAGCAGGAGGTGAGTGCTGGGGAAAGGAGGGCAAAAGCCGCTCGGTCCAGCGGCGCCGGAGCTGCTCCGCGCCGGAGGTGACCTTTGCACTGCTTCGTCTCTCTCACAGCTGTCAGAGCTGGTGCGAGTGGCTGTGGAGCAGAACACCCTCACCATCGAGCCAGTGGCTTCCCAGAGCCTGCCTGTGGTGAAGGTGCCAGCAGAAGAGTGTGGTGGCCCAAAGTAAGGAACCCTCTTTCTGCTCTCTTGGTGTTTTTGTAGCATCTAGTGGCGTTTGGGCAGGCCTTGCTCAGGCGGCTGAGTGGAACAGCTCAGAGGTGTTCTGCTGTAGCTCAGCTGCTGTGCTGTAGCTGACTCCTTTTGGGGGATCCTCTGGTGATGTGGCAGTGCCCTTGACCTGGGAGAAGGGGTTTTGGTTTCCACTTTGAGGTAGCAACTTGTTTAATGTCCTCTGAGGCAGCATTTGTCCACACTCTAGGGTGAAGGGATTAAGTCAAAGCTGCATTATCTCCTGGTCTTGCATCAGGTGGGGTTTGAGCACACCTTGTAAGCCTGACTTTGCTGGTGCAGTGTGTGGCTTTGAGCCTAGGTCAAAGAGCTCTTGCTGTGTATCATCTTCCCCACCTGATGCTGTCACATTGCCATCAGAATTAGAACTGTGGCTGCTGCAGGGCTTGTGGGACTGTATCTGGTGTGACAGACAGCTTGAGATTGCCTCAAAGAAGAGCAGGGCCACAGCATTCCAGATGGAGAGAGGGGATTCCATTCAGCTGTGGAATTTTAAGTTCAGTCAGGGCCCTCTCTCTTTGTTCTTCCTCCCAGCAGAGCAAAGGTGTGCCTCTAACAGCAAATGCTGCTCACAGGCAGCTTTCTTCTGCCTGTTCTGTCCTCTCTGGGGCAGATTGTTCCACGAGCCTGTGTCAGGCCTGGTCCAAGAACAACCCATCCTGTGTTTATCTCTGTCTGTTTCCTTTTGATTCTTGTTTCTGTTTCTCCACAGTGGGTTCCGGTCACAGATTGTAACGTAAGTGAAGGATTTGTTTTGAAGCCAGTGATCAAAGATCTCTAATCCATTAACAAGTTACTAACTTAGTGCAATGTAGCAGCTTTGAGGCTGGAGCTGAACTCAGCTAACTTTTGGGTTTTTAACCCTGTTTCATTGCCACCCAGACAGGGAGGCAAGGCCAGTTGATTGGCCATGAAGGATCCCAAAGGAATTTGGTCCCCTCTGATTTCTACCTGTAAACCCTGATTGATTGATTGATTTAATGTGGCAACTTTTTGGACATATGGTGGGACCAGAAAGGAGAAAGCTGGGGGCCCCTGCCCAAAGCTGGGGGCCCCTGCCCAAGCTGGGGGCCCCTGCCCAAGCTGGGACCTACCAGTCCTACTTGTCTGTACCCTACACACCTCAGTGCCACAATCTGAGGAGTCTAGACAGGGCAGGGAGTGAGTTGGCCACTCTGACATTACCTACACAGCATCAGAGCAAAATGCTGGCCAGGAGGTGCTGGGCACAACTGATTCTTCATGCTGGTGTGCCCAGCAGAGTGCCCTGGGGGGTGTGGAGTGTCCAAATGCTGTGGTTTAGGTTATTTCTAGCTACAGTTGTGGTAGCTGAGGTTAGACCAAGGGGCACTGACCAAGCCAAGAGTCACCAACAGGAGTCTTTTGGGTGGTTTGTTTCCCCCATTCTGCTGCCATGCTCAAATTTGGGACCTCTTGAAGGTGTCTTGCTTGCAAGAGTATTGGTCATCCTGCACCTTCTGAGACTTTAATCTTCTTAGGTTGTCTTCATGCTTGGTTGATAATTCCTTCTCATTGCATCTAACACTTACAGCCCCTGCCTCCTCTCACAGCTAATGCTCCTCCACAGCTAACAGCCTTGGCAGCAGTGGAGAGCAAGCACAGAGACATGCTCAGCAGCTCTCCAAGGCAGCTGCCTCCTGTGTGTTGCCATCTTCCATGGCCCACAGGGCAATGTTTTTTGCTGTCCCTCTTCCCCCCACGCAGGCACTGAGTCTCTGGGGAGCGTGGTCACTACACAGCAGGAGATTCTGCTTCACAGCTTCCCTGGTGCTGAAGGAAGGGCAGCTGTCTGCTCCTGGGAGCCACTTGTCTTGCAAATAACAGAAGGAAGTGGCAAGGAAATAGAGACATGCTGCACCTTTGCTGGTTTTGATGTCTTTTGGTGGTCTACCTGGGAGCTGAGTTATCATCAAAAGACTTTTCTTGGCTTGACCTGAGGCCAAGCTTGCATGTCTGCATCAGGGTTCTTAGGAGCTGCAAACCTTACCCAAAGCCTACTGAACTCATAGAATGCTTTGAGTTGGAAGGAACCTTTAGGGGTTATCTAATCCAAGCCCACTGCAGTCAGCAGGGAGCAGCCCCAGCTAGAGCAGGTTGCTCAGAGCCCCAACCAACCTGACCTGCAGTGGTGCCCAGGGCTGGGGCAGCTCCCAGCTCTCTGGGCAGCCTGGGCCAGGGTCTCACCACCCTCAGTGTGAAACATTTCTCCCTTCTCCATGTATCCAGTCTAAATCTCTCTCTTAGTTTCAAACCACCACCCCTTGTCCTGTCATAAGCCCCAAGTCACTCTGTGTGGCTTCAACTCGAGTAGCTTCAAATTGGGCCCAAATTAATTGTGAGGAGCCTGGCATAAAACCTGCAGTGTGGCTTGTTTTGAGTTCTTGGCATGAGCCAGTTCTGCTCAAATGCTGGATTTGCCTGGTTTGAGCCTGGATTTGGTCCCCAGCCAGCATGTTTGCATCCCCCTGGGAAAGCTGATCCCCCTGAGCAGAATTCCCTCAGCAAAAGCCTTGCCTGGGATGTGGAGGAGATGTGCAGAGAGCAGCTGACGTTTGTCAGACTCTGCTGCAGCCCCAGCTCTTTCATATGTTCTGTGGTTTTGTCTTGGGGCTGTCTGCCAGGACAAGGGTACAGCCCTGGCTGGCTGGGGTGTGGAATAATTCCTGGTTCCAGGTATTTAGCCTAAGGGCACCCAGGCTTGCCGACTATGGAGTCCTCCAAGGAGCAAAAGGTTCCTAACAACCAAGGGTTTTCCTTCTTCATGCTGAACTGACACAGCATCTGGCTTCTGAGCTCCCACCTGGGGGTGGTCTTGAGGTAGCTGAGGTGCTGCTCTCTGCCATGCCACTGAGTTGTTGAAGCTGAAGTGTTTTCTCCTTGCCTGCAGGAAATGTGCTCTGAGTGACCTTCCCAGGACCTGCAAGCACCGCATCATGCTGGGGGACTCTGGGAATTACTACTACATTTCACCATCCTGCAGGGCCAGGGTGAGTCTTCCACCTTCCCAGGGTGCTTTGATCCTCCAGAACTGTTCTGAACCCCGAGATGGAGGAGCCCTTGGCTCAGCCCTCAAGCTGTCAGGGCCTGAGGTTGTTCCTGAGGTGGGGGTGGCTCTTGGTTGATAGTTGGGGGTGCGGGTCTCCAGCCTTGCCTCCTGCCCTGGCGCTCTGCCTTCTGTTCCTTCAGCCAGCCTGTCTTCAGTGTGTTTGCTTCCCATGGCTTGCTTCAGGACAGGGCTTTGATTGTTTTGCTCTGTTATTATTTTTTAATTCTCCTTTGTAAAACACAGTCATTTTCTGCTCCTTAAATGCTGGCTCTTGTTACTGGCTCCAGAGCAGCGACTCGAATGGTTACAAGAACAAGCTGCCCTTTCTTTGGAGGGGAGGGAGAAGGTGAATGATTTTGTTAGTGTTGCTGTTGAGGCTCAGATAGAGAAGTTTATTCTTTCCTGAGTTGCTTACCAAAAGAGCTGACCCTGCAATCTCTGAGGCCAAAAGTTGGGTTTGTGCAGGGACTCTTTTTTTGTCACTGGCAGCGAATCTCTCTGGTGTGCCAGGAGCACCCGGAGCCCCCTCCCTCACGTTTGCTGAACAGACCTTTAGCTCCAAGGGTTTCCTGGGAAAGAAGATGATGGACTTTGCTACCACATTCAATAGGGATCAATTCTGATCTCAGATCTGCTGCAGATTGGAGTTCCTGCTCTGTGTTGGAGGTTTGGGCTCGAGGTGAGGAGAAGTTTCTTCACCGAGAGTCGTTCACCATTGGGATGTGCTGCCCAGGGAGGTGGTGGAGTCACCGTCCCTGGAGGGGCTCAAGAGGGGATTGGATGTGGCACTTGGTGCCATGGTCTAGTCATGAGGTCTGTGGTGATAGGTTGGACTTGGTGGTCTTTGAGGTCTCTTCCAGCCTTGGTGATACTGTGATACTGTGTGCCTCATGGGCAGTGCAGGATCTTGAGATGGGATTGCAGATGCCCAGGAGTTGGATGACCCTTTTGTTTTTAACCAACTTTCTTCCTACCTCTTTCCATCTGGTGGTGCATGACAGTGTTTCTCAGGTGCTGAACACCAAGAGCTGCCCTGCTGGGTGCTGTGCAAGCCCCTTGACAGGCCAGGCAGTTCATAGAATCATAGAATCAATAAGGTTGGAAAAGACCTCAAAGATCATCAGGTCCAACCTGTCACCCAACACCTCAGGACTACTAAACCATAGCACCAAGTGCCACTTCCAATCCCCTCTTGAACACCTTCAGGGATGGGGACTCCCACCTCCCTGGGCAGCACATTCCAGTGGCCAACAGCTCTCTCTGGGAAGAACTTTCTCCTTACATCAAGCCCAAAGTTTCCTTGGTGCAGCTTGAGACTGTGTCCTCTTGTTCTGGTGCTGGTTGCTTGAGAGAAGAGACCAACTCCCTCCAGGTTACAACCTCCCTTCAGGTAGTTGTAGAAGCATTAAGGTCTCCCCTGAGCCTCTTCTTCTCCAGGCTAAACAACCCCAGCTCCCTCAGCCTCTCTTCACAGGGCTGTGCTCCAGACCCCTCCCCAGCCTTGTTGCCCTTCTCTGGACACATTTAAGAGTCTCAATGTCCTTCTTAAACTGAGGGGCCCAGAACTGGACACAGGACTCAAGGTGTGGCCTAACCAGTGCTGAGTACAGGGGCACAATGACCTCCCTGCTCCTGCTGACCACACTATTCCTGATGCAGGCCAGGAGCTGACTCCTGTCTCTCTCTCTCCCTCAGATCACTGCGGTGTGCAACTTTTTCACTTACATTCGCTACATCCAGCAAGGCTTGGTGAGGCAGGATGGTAAGAGGGGCTGGTACCTGGCTGAGGTGGGGCTGCTCTCTGTGGGGCAAGAAGGGAGGAATTAAGAGGTCCTGTGGCAGGACTGGAGCCAGTTTGGGCTACTCTGAACGCCCTGTGTCTTTGAGAAACAATTACATGACACCAGAGCATGAGCAGGAGGAACAGATACTCCCATTCCTTGCTCATCAGCTTGTTGGGTCCTTTGCCCTGGGATGGAACTGGTAAGAGGTGACCTGATAGAGGTGCTGGATGAACAGCAGAAGGCTGTTTCCCTCACTGTGGGGATGAGCCTGCACTGAGAGCACAGCATGACGTGAGGTGGTGTCCCCAGCTCTGCCTTGCTGACTGGTTTCTGCTTGGTTTCTCCCTCCCTTCCCTTCCCCACACCCATTCTGCCTTGCAGTGGAGCTGATGTACTGGGAGGTGATGAGGCTCCGGAGGGAGATGTCTGTGGCCAAGCTTGGGTTTTATCCCAGTGAGATGTGAGCAGAGGCCTGAGCCTGGAAGGAAACTGCACCTGTGTGAAGGGCTTGTCAAATGCCAGCCAGAGGAAGCAGTGCCTCTCCTGCAGTGGGCCTTTCTCCTTTCCCACCCTCCCTCTGCCTGAAGCTAAGCAAGGAGCAAGAAGCACAAGTTCCACCTTCAGCTGTCCAACTTCTCCAACTGTGACTGGGAAGCAGCTGCCAAGCTCCCCCCTCAGAGCTGGGCTGGCCCTGGCTGCTCTGGGGTGGCTGCCTACAGACTGTCCTCTATGGAGTCCCCTGTCTATCCCTGTCCCCTGTTTATCCCTGGGTTTTAAACTTCTCTTTTTATATGCAGTCTACTTTGGCATAGTCTGAGGCCAACCCTGTGCAAGGCAGGAGTCCTGGACCTTCTCTTTGTCTTTCAGGACAGATGCTGGCTGTCTGTCCATCTGTTCCACTCACTCTTTTGGGGTGGAGGGTGCTGTGCCCAACTGCACATGTAGGTCCTGCTGACCACTTCCTCCCTGAACAACCCTGTCAGTGCCAGCAGCATGCAATAATCTGATGGAGAGCCATGAACAGCCTCATCTAAGCACTTCCTTGCTCCTTTTAAAGGAGCCTGCAAGAGAAGCTCTCTGCCAGCTGAGTCACAAAGAGGGGTTTGTTTCTGGTTTCAGCTTGCAGTTTGGTGCTGGGTAATTCAGGCTGAGGGAATGGCCAGAGCTGGTGCACCTGGGGCCTTCAGCAGAGGAAGGAGAGCAGGGGATTTGCATCACTCACAGGTTGGCTGCAGTCTGCAGGGTGCTTTCTCCTGGTCTAGAGAATCTGCTGCAGTTGTCACAGGTAGATGTGAGCCTTGACAGGTGGTGCCCTGTGACAATCCTTGGTGCACAGATTCCCTGTGGTGCTCTTGGATAGAAAGCTCACCCCCAGACAGCTGCCTTTGAGCTGCTCCTGCTCTCAGGGTAGCTTTGGGCAGTGTTGTTCCCTCTGTTTAAATAGATACCATGGTCCCAGGCTGGGTTGTTTGTCTCCAGAAGGAGCATGCCCAGACCAGGCAGTCTTGAGAGCCTGGGATTTCCTCTCCTTTATTATGCAACCATGGCCACTGGGGAAACCCAGCTTCTCCTGCTCTACCATCTCCAGTGAGGAGATCTGAGATGTCTTTGTGTGCACCTGAGGGTTGTGGCTGTGGTTCCTGTACACCTCCAAATGTTCTGGGAAGGATGTCACTAAAGCTAAAGCTTTTGAGCTCAGGCCCAGCCTTGCCTGCACAGAAGTGTGCTAAAGCCATGACAGTGTTTTGTAGCCAGTTTAGCCTTTTCCTCAGTGGCTCTGGAATCAGCTCAGCCATCACCCACCCTGGAGGTTTCATCTCATGTGGTATTTCTGCACTCCTGACTGCCCTGTCACCCTCACCCCTCTGCCATCATCAGAACTCCCATCTCAGCAAGTTGGTGCCCAGAACCAGGTCACCATCCCCAGCTCTGTTAAGTTTCATCCTCTCCTGGGAGATCCTACAGTAGGAGCTCTGTCTTCAGTGGAAGAAAATTAACTGAGCAGTTGTGCTTTTGTCCAGGGCAGGAAAGAATAGGCAGGAAAGGGAAAAAGGTTTTGATTTGGAGCTTAATACCAGGACAACTTCACAGCAGCTCTGAAAAATCTCTCTGTGGAAGAGCCCCAGGAGCCCAAGCTTTCCTGTCTCTCAGCATGCCCACAGTGTGCTCCTGAGCTGCTCCTCAGGGTTCTCCTCACAGCAATATGGGATTGTTTGCCAAGGGTTAGTAGCTACATCATCCTCAGAGCTGGGAGAACACATTCCTGGCAATACACACGAGCTTTGAATCCCCCTCCTCAGCTCAGAAAGGGCTGACCCCCAAGTCCAAGTTGTTGACACCCCACTTTTGCCTGTGCTTCCCCCAGCTGAGCAGCCCACCTCGTGCTGCTCACCCTGAGCTGGGTGTGTGGATGTGCCTCCTCCTCACCAGAGGAATAGGTTTCAAAGGTGGAGTAAAATCCTGGGGGAAAATAATCCATCTCTGGGTAAGAGTCTGGCTGGGTCTTGAGCTAGTGCTAAACCCTGCTTCTCTTTTGGTGGTGCCTGCAGCAATTTAATATCAGTTTTTCAAGGGGGGAAAGCAGGAAGGTCTTGCCCCAGCTGCAGATTTCAGCTCAGATGAATTCTGTCCTTGGCAGTCTCTCCTTTGGGGCTGTTCCCCTGACCTCTCCCCGTCGCCCTGCGCCGTTAGCTGCTACCTTGCACAACCAGCAGGGCTGCTTTGCAGCACTGGCCATGAGATGCTCTCTCGGTGTAGGAGACCTTTTGGCTTGTGGGGTGGGGTTTTTACTCCCCAGTGTCACTTTGTAAAGCACTTTGTGATGAAAGGAGTTGGAGCAATGCCTTGTAGCAGGTTGTCTTCCATTTGAAACAGAAGGACTTTCACATGAGTATGAAGTCACTCCGTTAGCAGCAGGATGGTTGCACCCTGCTCTGTAATAAAGGATAATAAACAGGTGGTCTTCACCTCTTCAAAGCTCTGCCTGCTCTTCTAGGCTTGGGTGGGTTGAGGGGGACCTCTTCAAAGGTCTGGTTGCAGTTCTAGGCTTGGGTTGGTTGGGAGGTACATCTTCAAAGGTCTGGTTGCAGTTCTAGGCTTGGGTTGGTTGGGAGGTACATATTCAAAGGTCTGGTTGCAGTTCTAGGCTTGGGTGGGTTGAGTGGGACCTCTTTGAAGCTCTTGTTGCAGTTATAGGGTTGGGCTGGTTGGGAGGTACATCTCCAAAGGCCTGGTTGCAGTTCCAGAGTTGGGCTCTTTGGGATGTGTGTACTCCAGCTAGAAGAATTCAGTTCCCTCACTGGATGAGAAATTGGCTGGATGGCTCCACTCACAGAGTTGGGATCATTTGGACATTGATCTGATGAAGGCCAGTGACAAGTGGCATCCCTCAGGGGTTGGTACAGAGGCCAGTGCTGTTTAAGATCTTTGAGGGCACTTTGGACAGTGGGATTGAGGCACCCTTAGCAAGTTTGTGGATGACACCAAGCTGTGTGGTCCTGTTGACACTGAAGGGAACTAATGCCATCCAGATGGACTTAGGCTTGAGAGGTGGGCCCAAGCCACCCTCATGAAGGAGGATGAGCAAGGGAAAGCCTTACCCCAGGGAGCCTTGTGTCTCTGGGTGGGGTGAAGTTCCCCCAGGCATGGGGTAACAAACTGCTGCAGACAGATCCTTACCTGTGCCTCATTCTAAAATGCTGTCACCAGAATAAGAAAGGTGGGGACAAATATTTTAGCAGTGTCTCTTGTGACAGGAAAAGGGGTGATGATTTGGAACTAAAAGAGAGATTTGGACTGGAGAGAGGAAAGTTTTTATACTGGGTGGTGAGAGCCTATCCCAGGCTGCCCAGAGAGGTGGGAGATGCCTCGTGCCTGGAACCATTGCAGGTCAGGTTGTTTGGGGCTCTGAGCAACCTGCCTTGGTTGGGGATGTCCCTGCTGACTACAGGGCCTTGGACTAGGTGAGCTTTAAAGATCCCTTCAACCAAAACCAGTCTATGATATTACAGGATGAATCATCTGAGAAGGAAGCCAACTGGTGAAGCCAAAGCAGAAACAGGTGGTGCCTGCCCTAGCTGCTGATGCCCTCACTGCCAGTGCTGGAGTAGCGCAGGGCTGTGAGCAGAAGGGGGCTACCAGCAGAGCCAGAACAAATTCTCCTGGACTCCTACAGCGTCTGTAATCAAAAGCAGTACAAGAACCTTCTTTGCCGGCAAGGGCAAGGCTCTTCTCTGCGGAGGTCTGGTTCTACCCTCTGCAGTACGGCGAGGCAGCCACAAGAGGGCGCAGGCAGACCAGGCAAGGATTGTCCTCGCTCGCTGCCCTCGCTGCGAGGATGGAGCATCTCCAAGGATCCACCTCGCTTCTGCTCCTGCCTCTGAAGGCATCATACCTGCTGAGCTGTCTTCTCCTGCCTCTTTGGAGTTGTATTTCTGCAGCCTTCCTCCACTGCTGCCAGCGGGAATTGGTGTCAGATGGGTGACATTCCCGTGGAGCTTCCTTTCCCCCATCTGTCAAAGTGTGAGGTGATGATGAAGATGATGATGATGAGTTTCCACCATAAGGTGGATATTTGGGGCTCACCATTTAGGACAGCTTCTGTCTAGAGCTTTAGTAGGGGTGCTGAGGTGGGTGTGTGCATGCTTGATGTGTTTGATCTGTCTCTGTGTAGGACTCTGAGCACTTGGGCATGTCTTCATGGCAGGGAAGGATGAGGGGCTGCAGGTCCAGAATGATTGTCTTAACCTGGACTGCAGAGAAGCTTGGGTTTGGAAGAGAAAACAAGATGGTTTAGATGTCTGCTGGAGGTCGCTGTTGTGCACAGTGAGGTGCTTTTAGGTACTCAGATGTTAATAAATGCTGAAGTGCAGCATCTGGGAGACTTTGCATGGCAAGAGGGGTCAGGATAAGTGACCCAGAGGTTTGCTTGCTCATGGTAGTTGCCTGGATGTGCTGGTTCTGTCCTTTACAGTGCCTTCAAGGTTACTCAGGGTTTGCACAGGGCTGCAAATCAAGATGGCTTTGCACAGCTGGTCAGGCTGTACCCACATACACAGAATCAGCACATGAGAGATTTTTCTGTTTGCTGCAGGTGCAGTCAAGGAGAAGGTGAGAAAGTGTCCTCAAAAAAAAACCTGATGATGACTGCTACCAGTCCTTCAGGGCAAATCCATCAGCCCAGAGGGGGTTACTGCTGAGCACTACCTCAGCCATGGGAAAATTCCAGCCATTCTCAACACTTGGGAAACGTGGCCTTACCAGGAAGGAGTCAATGACCTGGCACAAGTCTAAATGTGCACGTGGCACTGAGGGCTGGCACTGGTCAGCTCTGCCAAGGCAACACGTTCCTTATAGGAGCAATCTCTGTGGTGCTCCCGGCGCTGGAAGCCAAGAGGCTGCTGTTTATCATGTCAATATTTCCATGTTTGTGCAAGGGTTATTGGACTGAGCTAGAAGGTTGACTTTAACCGACCTGTTGAGGCAGATGGACTTTGTGCTGCTTTGCATAATATCTGCAGGATCTTCAGAAGCCAGAACAGGCCCCCAGAGGGGTAATTCCCCTCCTCAAGAGATACATGGCATGGCCAGATGCCTGCTTGCTCTGTGGCTGCAAAGGCTTGAATTCTGTCCAGCACTGAAGCAGAAGCACAGAATCATTTCAGTTAGAAAAGACCTTTAAGATCCTGGAGTCCAACCCTTGACCCAGCACTGCCAGGGTACCACCAAACCATGGCCCTCAGCACCACATCTCCAGGGCTTTGAAACCCCTCCAGGGATGGGGGCTCCATTGCTGTCCTGGGCAGCCTGGTTCAGGTCTACATCTGGATTCCTCTAGCCAGGAGCTGGGTCAAGCAGGAATCTAAAGTGTGTCAGTGTCTGCTTTGTGGTGAGGTCAATGGACAGGGTTCAGTGGTGGCCTTTGGGTCAATAAGAAAGCTGGGGACAGACTTCCAAGCAGGGCCTGTTGTGACAGGACAAGAGGTGATGGTTTCACACTAAAAGAGAGATTCAGAGTAGATAGAAGACATTTTTTCCACTGAGGGTGGTGAGACCTTGGCCCAGGCTGCCCAGAGAGGTGGGAGCTGCCCCATCCCTGGAACCACTGCAGGTCAGGTGGTGTGGGGCTCTGAGCAACCTGCTCTAGCTGGGGCTGTCCCTTGCTGACTGCAGGGGGGGTTGGACTGGATGACTTGTAAAGGACCCTTCCCACCCAAACCAGTCTGGATTCTATGGCAGTGAGGTCCCTTCTGGAAGGACTGATGTGTTCCACATGCAACTGGAGGAAAGCAGCTGCAGGTTCTGTGCACCACAAAGCTTGGCTAAGCAGCAAAAGTCCTTCAGCATCTTCTTCACAGAGATCCAATGAGACTAACCCCTCCCTACTTTACTGATTTGTAATATATTCTGTGGGCCCCTCCATCACAGGGGCACCCAACAGAGTAGAAGACATTGAGGTGAAGAACATGGAAAGCTTTCAAACAAGGTATTTAGTGGGCAGGATCAGGATGCAATTTGTGCAGGAGCAGTTGTAAGCCCCTCCAGAAATCCTCCCTGGGACTGTCTCTGAGAGGGGAGCTCTGAAAAAGCTGCTGGAAGAGAGAAATTCAAGGAAGTGCCTAAAAACTCCAGTACTCATTGCTCTGCTACTTAGAGAACTTTCAGGGACACTCAGGTGGGCACAGAGAACCTCCTGAGCCTTGTAACTTAACATGCAACAGCAGAGGCTTGGTTAGTGTTGCCTGTTTGTGCTTCCACTTCAGTCCTGGGGCTGCAGGTTTTCCTCTGGCAGACACAGGCATGGTGTTGGCTCAAGGTCAGCTCACCAGCCTTAATTCCCCTGGCTCACTGTGCTAATTCTGCCCTGCTAATCACCTTAGAGTCACCTTAAGACGCCCCATGCCGAGGGAGGTGTGTGTCAGTCACAACTGAAAGATGCCTTTGCTCTTTCTACATCAGAACTGCAGCTGGGGCTGTTAGAGGTGACCTGTCTGTTGCCTTTGATAACCTTCCCCTTTGTCAGGCCACCTGCTGAACTCCAGCTGCCAGAACTGATAAGGAATGAAGCACAAACCCAACTTGATGACCTCAGAGTTCTTTTCCAGCCTCAATAATTCTGTGATTTTGTGGTTCAGTTAAACTGATGGCAGCAAGGTGAGCTTGACAGTATCTCAGGAGGAATTGCAGCAGTGTCTACTGGTTCCACAAGAGGATGGCAGTGGTGCTTTGGGCAGGGGAAGTGTTGAGGCCACCCAAAAAGCCTGACAGCCTTTATGCCTAAAGACTCGTGCTGGAGTGTGTCCAGAGAAGGGCCATGAGGATGAGCAGAGGGCTGGAGCTGCTCTGCTATGAGGACAGACTGAGGGAGCTGGGGTTGTGCAGTCTGGAGAAGAGAAGGCTCCCAGGAGACCTCATTGTGGCCCTCCAGTATCTGAAGGGGGCTACAGGAAAGCCGGGGAGAGATTTTTGAGGGTGTCAGGGAGTGATAGGACTGGGGGGGATGGAGCAAAACTAGAAGTGGGGAGATTGAGATTGGATGTGAGGAAGAAGTTGTTCCCCATGAGGGTGGTGAGAGCCTGGCACAGGTTGCCCAGGGAGGTGGTGGAAGCCTCATCCCTGGAGGTTTTAGGGCCAGGCTGGAGGTGGCTCTGAGCTATATGACCAGGTGTGAGGTGTCTCTGCCCATGGCAGGGAGGTTGGAACTGGCTGAGCCTTGAGGTCCCTTCCAACCCTAACAATTCTGTGATTCTATGATTCTTCTACACTAGGAAGGCTGACAGAGGGGACAGGAGGACCAAACTTTGTTCATCTAGCACTGAAGGGATGTGCATGTGCTTGAGAGGAGACTTCATGCTTAACCACTTTGTTTAGGCTACCTTTGGAGCTCCCCAGTCTTCTGACCAGCCCATTGTATGTCCATGGGTTTAATGATGCTTCACCCCTGGTTTGCAAAGGAACTCCTGATCTGAGGACTTCTTTGCAGAGTCATGTTCTCATATCCAAGGTTGGATAGAATCACAGAATCATTTTGTGTGGGATTCATTTTCACATCCCAACAGAACATGAGGAACAATTTCTTCCCCCAAAGGGTTGTCCAGGCCTGGCCCAGGCTGCCCAGGGCAGTGGTGGAGTCCCCATCCCTGGGGGGGTTTTAAAGCCCTGGAGATGTGGTGCTGAGGGCCATGGTTTAGTGGTGACCTGGCAGTGCTGGGTTAAAGATTGTACTCCAGGGTCTTGGAGGTCTCTTTCAACCAAACCAATTCCATGATTCTATCAGAGAGGAGACTGGTGCAACATCTCTCTGCTTTTTATTTCTGGATTTTCAGTTATGCAGACAGAAATGTTCCTAAAATCAGAATGGTTTGCATTTGGAGGGACCTTTAAAGACCATCTAGCTCTTGGCTTGCCCCAGGTGAGAGACAGAATCTCCTGCTGCAACATTCAAGCCCAGGCACCTTGTTGTTAGGCAAATGGTTGATTTCCTTGCTTTTAGGATGTGAAAGGAGTCATGCTGCTGGAATGCTGCAATGAACACCATGGGTTTGAAGCCATCCTGCTGATGCTTTGCCCTCTGGTGATGTTGGATTGCATTTCAGTTCCACACCTTTACCAAACCTGATGTTTTCATTTGGGCATTTCATGAGCTTCAGCATGATCAGGAGACAAGAATGAGCAAGGGACTAGAGTTGGTATTGGCAGGAGCACCTTTATTTATGCTCACACTTGATTCCCATCCCTTTTGGGTTATGGTGAGGAATAGGCTTTGCTGCTCCATCAGCTTGGGATAATGAGTAGAGCCTAAAGATCTGTTGACCTGCAAAGGGTGATCATTTCAACTCAGAGGGATTGATGGGAAGATGCTGCTAGGACCAGAGTGAGTTGCTTAGGGATGTGGTCTAACAGTTGTGGACAGGGAGATCATAGAATCACATCAAGTCCAACTACTAACCCAACACCACCAGGGCACCACTAAACCATGCCCCTCAGCACCACATCTACAGGTCTCATAAATACCTCCAGGGATGGTGACTCTACAACTTCCCTGAGCAGCCTGTTCCAGTTCCTGACTGCACTTTGGGGGAAGACATCCAACCTAACCCTCCCCTGGCACAACTTGAGGCCATTTCCTCTTCTCTTACCACTTGTTACTTGGGAGAAGAGACCAACCCCCACCTCACTATAACTTCCTTTCTGGATGTTAGGTCATGGTTGGACTTGATGATTTAAAGGTCTTTTCCAACCAGACAATTCTCAGAACAGATAGAAGGAAGAACTGCCTCCAGCTGAGAAACCAACATCATATTCTGCAGATTCAGAACCCAAATGTACAGGTTTGGGCATCTGTAAGCAAGGCTTTTCTTCTCTTTTCCCCCCCTTTCTTTCTTTCCCCCCCCCCCCCCTTCTTTCTTTTCCCCCCCTTTCTTTCTTTTCCCCCCCCTTTCTTTCTTTCCCCCCCCTTCTTTCTTTTCCCCCCCTTTCTTTCTTTTCCCCCCCTTTCTTTCTTTTCCCCCCCTTTCTTTTTCCCCCCCTTTCTTTCTTTCCCCCCCTTCTTTCTTTTCCCCCCCTTTCTTTCTTTTCCCCCCCTTTCTTTCTTTTCCCCCCCTTTCTTTCTTTTCCCCCCTTTCTTTCTTTTCCCCCCTTTCTTTCTTCCCCCCCTTTCTTTCTTTTCCCCCCCCTTTCTTTCTTTTCCCCCCCCTTTCTTTCTTTTCCCCCCCCTTTCTTTCTTTTCCCCCCCCTTTCTTTCTTTTTCCCCCCCTTTCTTTCTTTTTCCCCCCCCTTTCTTTCTTTTTCCCCCCCTTTCTTTCTTTTCCCCCCCTTTCTTTCTTTTTCCCCCCCTTTCTTTCTTTTCCCCCCCTTTCTTTCTTTTTCCCCCCCTTTCTTTCTTTTTCCCCCCCTTTCTTTCTTTTTCCCCCCCTTTCTTTCTTTTTCCCCCCCTTTCTTTCTTTTTCCCCCCCTTTCTTTCTTTTTCCCCCCCTTTCTTTCTTTTTCCCCCCCTTTCTTTCTTTTTCCCCCCCTTTCTTCCTCCCAAAATCACTCACACAGCTCATCAAAAGAGCTGCCTTCCTCATCCAGGATGTTGTTTGGACAATGTTTGGAGCCATGACATAGGCTTTTGGTAGGAAATCAGGGAGATGGCACGGACAAGGGCTGACATGCAACCCTTGAAGACTTCCAGTGAAGTAGGTTGTTTTGGGCTGGACCCAAAGGCTGTCAGGCGTAGTAGTTAGATGCATGCATGTGGAAGTTTAAATTGGATATTGGAAGAAACTTCTTCATTGGAAGGGTTTTCAGACATTGGAACAGGCTGCCCAGGGAAGTGGTTGAATCCCCAGCCCTAGAGGTGTTGAAAAGAGGCAGAGATGTGGTGGTGAGGGGCATGGTTTAACACTACAGGGTCACAGGATGTTAAGGGTCGGAAGGGACCTGTGGAGATCGAGTCCAACCCCCCTGCCAGAGCAGGAGCATAGAACCCAGCACAGGTCACACAGGAACACATCCAGATGGGGCTTGAAAGTCTCCAGAGAAGGAGACTCCACAACCCCTCTGGGCAGCCTGTTCCAGTGCTCTGTGACCCTCACAGTGAAGAAGTTCCTCCTCATGTTGAGGTGCAACCTCCTGTGCTGGAGTTTCTATCCATTGCCCCTTGTTCTATCACAGGGTGCAGCTGAGCAGAGCCTGTCCCCTCCCTCCTGACCCCCAGCCTTCAGATATTTATAAACATTTATTCAATCCCCTCTCAATCTTCTCTTCTCCAGACTAATCAGCCCCAGGGCTCTCAGCTTTCCCTCATAGGGTAGTGCTCCAGTCCCTCCCTTGGACTCTCTCGAGTAGATCCTGTTCTGGGGAGCCCAAAACTGGAGCAGAGTTGGTAGAGTCAGAGAATGATTGGATTTGATGATCTTAAAGGTCTTTTCCAACTGAAATGATTCTCTCATTCTATAATTTCTGCTCTTTTTGCTGCTCCCTTTGAAAATGAGGGGAAAATCCCAGAAGAGGAAGTGCAGCCTGGTTCTGATGTTTGATACGAAATGGGTCACTGCTTCACACACCAGAGAGGGGCAGATGTGGGCATGAGATAACTGACTGGCATGAGTCAGAGAAGTAGAGCAGCCACACCCATTTCAGGTGGGATGGCTGCAATCAGAAGCAACTTCTGTGATTAATCTTCTCATTGCCGTGCACAAATCCAGCACCTGGCCGATAATTTGCATAGCTGTCTAATTGTGCTAAGGATGAGGCTTCAGGCAAGGGTGGTGCTTGCACCTGAGGATCCTTCTCATTGGTCTGTTTCAGAGACTCACAGAATGGTTTGAGTTGGAGGGGACCTCTAAAGGGTCATCTAGTCCAACCCTCCTGCAGTGGCCAGGGACATCCCCAGCTAGAGCAGGTTGCTCAGAGCCCCAGACAACCTGACCCACAATGGTGCCAGGGCTGGGGCAGCTCCCACCTCTCTGGGCAGCCTGGGCTCTCACCACTCTCAGGGTCAAACAGTTCTCCCTTCATAGAATCAATAAGGTTGGAAAAAGACCTCAAAGATCATCAAGTCCAACCTGTCACCCAACACCTCAGGACTACTAAACCATAGCACCAAGTGCCACATCCAATCCCCTCTTGAACACCTCCAGGGATGGGGACTCCACCACCTCCCTGGGCAGCACATTCCAATGGCTAACAACTCTCTCTGTGAAGAACTTTCTCCTCACCTCAAGCCTAAACTTCCCCTGGTGCAGTTTGAGGCTGTGTCCTCTTCTGTGACCTCTTCTCTGCAGTCTGAATCTCCCTCTTTTAGTTTCAAAGCATCACTCCTTGTCCTGCCACAACGGGCCCTGCTCAAAAAGCAAGCTGTCCCCTGCTTTCTTACCTGCACCTGTAAGTACTCCAAGTGCTTGGATTGCCATGGGGAAGGGATTCACCTCCTGGCTTGCTTTTGAAGGCTGGAATTTTGTGTCATTCCCTTCATGCTATCTCTAACCTGGCTTTCAAGCAGGTGATGATTGTGAGACTGGAAATCTGAATGAAATCTTTGTCTTCCAAGAGGCAGGCAACTTCCCCCTGCCCTCTTCTGTAGGAACCACAGACAGCCTGGAGAGAAGGACAGTGTAAGTAGGACACAGTGTGGAAAATGTTCCTGTGTTAATAGAAAGCCATGTCAGAGGTTCCAGCCATGTAGTGTAGGGGTACTCAGAGGTTCCAGCCATGCTGGGTTGGGATATTCAGAGGTTCCAGCCGTGTTGCGTTGGAGTACTCAGACTTTCCACCCATGTTGTGTTGGGGTACTCAGAGGTTCTAGCCATGTAGAAGACTAGACTAGACTAGAATAGAATTAACCAGGTTGGAAGAGACCTTTGAGATCATCAAGTATGTAGTGTTGGGGTACTCAGAGGTTCCATCTATGTTGTGTTGGAGTACTCAGACTTTCCACCCATGTTGTGTTGGGGTACTCAGAGGTTCTAGCCATGTAGAAGACTAGAATAGAATTAACCAGGTTGGAAGAGACCTTTGAAATCATCCAGTATGTTGTGTTGGGGTACTCAGAGGTTCCACCCATGTTGTGTTGGGGTACTCAGAGGTTCTAGCCATGCTGAGTTGGGATATTCAGAGGTTCCAGCCATGTTGTGTTGGGGTACTCAGAGGTTCCACCCATGTTGTGTTGGGGTACTCAGAGGTTCTAGCCATGCTGAGTTGGGATACTCAGAGGTTCCAGCCATGTTGTGTTGGGGTACTCAGAGGTTCCAGCCATGTTGTGTTGGGGTACTCAGAGGTTCCAGCCATGCTGAGTTGGGATATTCAGAGGTTCCAGCCATGCTGTGTTGGGGTACTCAGAGGTTCCAGCCATGCTGAGTTGGGATATTCAGAGGTTCCAGCCATGTTGTGTTGGGGTACTCAGAGGTTCCAGCCATGCTGAGTTGGGATATTCAGAGGTTCCAGCCATGTTGTGTTGGGATACTCAGAGGTTCCAGCCATGCTGAGTTGGGATATTCAGAGGTTCCAGCCATGCTGTGTTGGGATACTCAGAAGTTCTGGGAACTGTTGGACTCTCCCAGAGGAGAAGGCCAGGTGATATATCAGCTTGCAACAGGTTATTTTTGCATGAGGGGTCCTTGTGTTTATTCCAGGGTCAGATAACAGTCCTATGGGGCACCATAGGCTCCTGCTCTGGTTTGAGTTCTGTAACCTCATGGAGTGCTTTCTCTGCAGAATGAGTTGACCTTTGAAGCAATTAATGTGTACTCTGAAAAACTGTGGTATTGATTTCAAGTAACAGATAACCATAGAGTGGCCTCCCCAAATAGCCTCTTGTCACCTGACCTCGGACAGCCTTTGTGCTTCCCACTCTGTCCATTGCTGTGTGCTCCTCTCTCTGGTGGTAGGGTTCAAATGGGCTGATTTGCAAGAATTAGCAGGCTCCCAGTTCTGTTACAGCCACTGGGCTGACCTATAACCTACTGCTGGTGCTGAGCTGAACCCCACTGCTGGTGCTGAGCTGAACCCCACTGCTGGTGCTGAGCTGAACCCCACTGCTGGTGCTGAGCTGAACCCCACTGCTGGTGCTGAGCTGAACCCCACTGCTGGTGCTGAGCTGAACCCCACTGCTGGTGCTGAGCTAAAGCCCACTGCTGGTGCTGAACTGAACCCCACTGCTGGTGCTGACCTAAAATCCACTGCTGGTGCTGAGCTGAACCCCACTGCTGGTGCTGAGCTGAACCCCACTGCTGGTGCTGAGCTAAACCCCACTGCTGGTGCTGAGCTAAACCCCACTGCTGGTGCTGACCTAAAATCTACTGCTGGTGTTGAACTAAACCCCACTGCTGGTGCTGAGCTGAACTCCACTGCTGGTGCTGACCTGAACCCCACTGTGGTGCTGACCTGAACCCCACTGCTGGTGCTGAGCTGAACCCCACTGTGGTGCTGAGCTAAAGCCCACTGCTGGTGCTGAGCTGAACCCCACTGCTGGTGCTGAGCTGAACCCCACTGCTGGTGCTGAGCTGAACCCAACTGCTGGTGCTGACCTGAAGTCCACTGCTAGTGTAGACCTAAAGCCCACTAAACATCAGATCAAGTGGTTGGTTAGAAAAGCTCCTGCAAGCTTCTCACCCTGCTTGTGGATGAGCCATGAATGGGCAGAAAACTGAGTTTTAGAGACACTGGAAGAAGCTGTTTATGGAAGTTTTCACATCAGTTTGGCTCTTAGTTGCCTCCCTGCATGAATGTGAATGGCCAAGAAAACATTTTGTACTTTAATTTCCATGGGTGCTTGTGCCCAAGATGAGGGTAAGCAGTGCCACTGTGCCTGGGCTGTGTGAAGGCTGATAAAGAAATCCAGCTGTACTACAACAACTTTCTTCTCGTGTTTGAATGGAACTTCCACTTGCTCTGACATCTGTGAGGAGAGGCTGAGGGAGCTGGGGTTGTTTAGCCTGGAGAAGAGCAGGCTCAGGGGAGACCTTGAACACCTCCAGGGATGGGGACTCCACCACCTCCCTGGGCAGCACATTCCAACGGCTAACAACTCTTTCTGGGAAGAACTTTCTCCTCACCTCAAGCCTAAACTTCCCCTGGCACTGCTTGAGACTGTGTCCTCTTGTCCTGTGCTGGTTGCCTAGGAGAGGAGACCAACCCCCACCTGGCTACAACCTCCCTTCAGGTAGTTGTAGACAGCAAGAAGGTCTCCCCTGAGCCTCCTCTTCTCCAGGCTAATCAACCCCAGCTCACTCAGCCTCTCCTCACAGGGCTGTGCTCCAGACCTCTCCCCAGCCTCGTTGCCCTTCTCTGGACACCTTCAAGAGTCTCAATGTCCTTCTTAAATTGAGGAGCCCAGAACTGGACACAGGACTCAAGGTGTGGCCTAACCAGTGCTGAGTACAGGGCAGAATGACTTCCCTGCTCCTGCTGGCCACACTATTCTTGATGCTGGCCAGGATGCCATTGGCCTTGTTGGCCACCTGGGCACACTGCTGGCTCATGTTCAGCTGGCTGTCAACCAGCACCCCCAGGTCCCTTTCCACCTGGCTGCTCTGCAGCCACTCTGACCCCAGCCTGTACCTCTGCATGGGGTTGCTGTGGCCGCAGTGCAGCACCTGGCACTTGGACTTGAATGCCATCCTGTTGGACTCTGCCCATCTGTCCAGCCTGTCAAGGTCCCTCTGGAGAGCCCTTCTGCCCTCTAACTGATCAACACCTGCTCCCAACTTGGTGTCATCTGCAAATTTACTGGTGACTGATTCAAGCCCCTCATCCAGATCATCAATGAAGATATTGAACAGGATGGGGCCCAGCACTGATCCCTGGGGGGGATGTGACTTGAAAAAACAACCACCACCACATCAAGCACTTTCATGGTCAACAAATAGTTATGATTTTTATTGAGCAGTAGAACACACGAGAAAAAACAAAAGTTCATTTTGAGTTACTGAAATACTTTGTTTTTAAGTATGAAATAATCAGGAGCTGCCCTGTAAGGGATGGGGTTGGACTAGATGATCTCCAGAGGTCCCTTCCAACCCCTTCCATTCTGTGCTTCTGTGACTGTGGGTTTGATGTTCCAACAGCTCCCTAGAAAACATTTGGAACGTTAGGGCTTTGTTAGGAAGGCTTTCTTAGGAAAGCATCTACTAGAAAAGGCCATGGCTTGGCCATGGCAGCTTGTTACAGAAAGAAAAGGATTTCTTTGCCCTACTGAAGGCCTGAAGTCCAACGAGTGTGATCAGCCCCTGTGATGCTGCCTGGAGATATATCCTGATCAGGCTCTGCTGGTGCTTGGAGCCTCCCAAGCTTTATTTCAGTAAGCAGCTGGCTCCTTAGACTCCTCAAAACCATGCTTATAGTAAAAACCTTGGTGTTTAAATCCTCCTATTCCCCTTGTGCCTCTGCCTGGAAACACGGGGTGAGATTTCCTGCTAGGTGACAGCTGACACCGACCCATGGCCCTTGGTGGAGTTAATTTTGATTGCTGAAGGTCTGGGCTACAGCTTGCACCTACCTTAGCCAGAGTGCAGGAGGGGCAGGTGCTTTTCAAAGCACTCTGTGTGTTAGCCCTGGACTGTCCCTGCTCTCAGAGCTGGGGGAGGGTGAGCTCAGTGCAAGATCTACCTCACCGTGAGGCAGGATGCTGTCAGCCTCTGCTATCTCCTCAGTGCCTGAGCTCTGCTCTTTCTTGCCTCATACTCCAAATACTGGAACAGGTTGCCCAGGGATGTAGTGGAGGCTCCATCCTAGGAGACATTCCAGGTCATACTTGCTGGGGCCCTGAGCAACCTACTCTAGTTGGAGATCACAGTATCACCAAGGTTGGAAGAGACCTCAAAGTTCATCAAGTCCAACCTGTGACCACAGACCTCATGACTAGACCATGGCACCAAGCGCCATGTCCAATAGCCTCTTGAACACCTCCAGGGATGTCCCTGTTGAGTGCAGGGGGCTTGGATAAGATGACCTTTGAGGGTCCCTTCCAACCTGATGCATTTTGTGATTCTGTGGTCCTGTGTCTCCTGCAGAAGCAGCTGTCCAGGCAGCTACTAGTGATGAGTGGGAGACTGCGTGGCACCCGATTTCAAGTTGCTTTTTCTTCTCTCTCCATCCCCTTGCTGCATTTCCTCCTGCTCTGTCACACATCCCTCACCAGCCTGTTCCTTTCCCACGTCTCCCATCTCTGTACTTCTCCTCCCCAAACACCTGCCCATCTCTATCCTGCCCAGAAACTTCTCTTGCCTTCACTGCACGTGATTCAGTTAATGCCTTTCCCTGCCAAGGGCTTTTGACTGTATTGTTCCTCCAGTCCTTGCTGACAAGCAACTGGAGAGAAGCAAAGCCACTCCTTTCCTGCCTATTGTTTCACTATCTGCCCTGAAACAAACTCATGGCCTCTCTTGGTTGCCAAGTGCTTATGTAGCCAGTGATGTGGTTTGGCTGGGTTAGACAAACCCTGGCAGGCTCCCAGCATGTCTTGCAGACTATTTCATGTGTGTGTGTTTGTGTCCCATTGCAGCACAACTGAATGATCTTTATCAAGGGCCAAAGTGGCCAAGGTTTCACCTCATTACTTGCAGCAAAACTGGTTAGTTGTGGGCCTCAGAAAGCTGGGCAAAACCGCGCTTAAATTGCAGTGTTTGGACCATTTTTGATGGCTTATGGTGACCTGCGAAGGGATGCTCATCTCTGATGGATTGCTGCTTTTTTGCCCAGCTGGGAGACAAAGCCAAGCAAGGTCATGGGAAGTTTACCTCCACCAAACTCTGCAGTTTTAGTGGAGCCTCTGAAACATCTCCTGTAAACCTGGTTTCACCTGGGTGCTGCTTAAGACTACAACAAAGCAGATTGCTCCAGACTTCCACAGCTCTTCACCAGGGATCTGTTCGACCTGCTCCAGTTGTAGGATGGAGAACAACTACATCAAGGCACCTATGAAACAGCCTGAATTCCAAGATAAGAGGGCTGGGGATTTTTTTGGAGGGAGGGGGAAGACACTATACAAACCAGAGAGGCTTTGCCTGTCAAAGCAGCCAGCACCTGAACTTTCACCAGGCAAACTTTTTGCACGTGTAATCACAATGAACAAGAAAAACCCACAGCTAATTACAAAGGCTTGGTGACCTGCTCTTTGCAGAACATCACTTCCATTCCTGGAAGTGTTTAAAATAAGACTGGATGAGGCACTTAGTGCCATGGTTTAGCTGATTAGATGGTGTTGGGTGATAGGTTGGACCTGATGATCTCGAAGGTCTTTTCCAACCTGGTTAATTCTGTGTTCTGTTGCTCTCTTGCAATAGCCAGGACAAGGCATGACACTTGGAAACCCACTCTGACTATTACATTGCACAGTTTTTATTTCTGGATTTGAGCCACTGGACATTTTTCATGAGAAGGAGCAATTTTCTTTTCCTCCCCCCACCCAGGGTTTGAAGGAAGCAAGTAGTTGGGGAAGAGTCAATGACAAGATCTCTCCTGTCCCTCCTTTCCTCCCTTTGGTGTCTTGTGCTAAGCTCTTGAGGAAAAAAAAGAGATCACCCATTTGCCTAAGTCTTTCCTTTGTAGATGGTTGCAGTTTGGTTGCTCTCCTTGAATGTTTCAGGTTCTTTCAGGCATCATCAGGAGGAGCTTCTGTCTCTGAGGCCAGGCTGCTGTGTTGGCAGTACTTTGGGTTTGCAGTAGAAAACCAGTTCCTTGCAGCAGCCTGGTCAGTGCTGAAGAGCTGCTAAAGCAGGACTGGTGTTTACCTGGGCTGAGCTACCAGCTTTCTGCAGTTCCTCTAGGTGTCAAAAAGCAAACAGGTTCCCAAGAAGAAAGGGAAGAGAGGGGGGCAGCACTAAGGAGGAAGGGGCATCAGTAATGAGAAAATATTTGCTCTGGAAATAAGAACTGGAGGGGTGAAAAGGAAAAATGAGCTGTCAGAGGAAGAAGCTGAATGTTTAGGACACTGCACTGCTGATGCTGCTGTTGTGCTTGTGACCATCTTTGCTGGAGCAGAAACAGGGAGATACATTCAAGGAGTCAGAAAGAGATGCAGATATTAAGGCGACCTTGATATTATTAGCCCCAGTCCCAGGCTAGCTTGCTGCTACCTGTCTGGGAAGTTCCAGCATCCAGAAGGATGTCACTGTTTGTGCTAGTAGAACTCAACTCTGATCTTTGCTCAAAGTCTGTTAGAGCTCCAGACACTGGTTTCCATCCTAACCATTCCTTGTGATACTCAGGTATTGGCAGCTTAGGGGTGGGCAAGAACACCAGAATAAGCCTTTTACAAACCTTAAGTACTACTAGCTAATGAATTTTCCATCTGTAAGCAAAGATCTAATCCCATCTTCTCCTCCAAAGAGGGCAGGAGGGGGTTACATTTATCTTTTGAAGTGGTTTGCCACAGTCCTGGAATCATGTCTGGTGGTCATGCACCTTGCTGAGCTTGTGAGGATTCAAGGGTTTGATAGAGAAGATCCAGTTTCAGAGCTTAGCAAAGTAAGGAAGTGTGCAAGGTCATTGCCTAATAGCTGGAGTATCTCTACTGGGTGTTTTGAGTGAGCAAGAAGACAGCTGTTGGAACTGGAAATTGCTCTTGGAACCATGGCCCTTTATCATAACCCAGTTGGCCTACAGCTGGATGGAAAGCCCTGGATGTATTTGGGAGCAGGCTGCCTGTTTGAGAAGCACCTGGAAGCTGTTCAACCATATCTCCTGATGAGCCATTCTTGGGCATTGCTAATTAGGCACTGAGCAGGAAATAAGAGTTTTAGATAACTTGTCAGAGGGCTCTCCAGAAGGATTCACATTGCAAGCACAACCTGATCAGTTCTGTTCTCAGCTGCCTCCCTGAGGTCCAGGTTGGATGGTTGGGCAGCTCCTCCTTTTTGCAGGGAGACTTCATTTCCTTTGCTGGTTGTTTCCAAGGGAAAGGTAAACAGTGCCATTGCTCCTGGCCTCTGACAAGCAGAAGTAGGTTTGGTTTCTGCCAGGCATGTGTAGACAGGCAGAACCCTGTGTTTCTGCAGCACCCAGTGAAAAGCCCATTTGGGATTACCCTGGAGCACTCATGGGCAATTAGTAAGGTTTGCTTATGTGATTTGCTGTGGCCCTTTGTGTACTGACAACCATAAACCTGTGACTGCCAGATCTGTTGCTCATTAATGTGAAAATAGACCCTCTCCTAAAGGAGGCATTGTGCTGTAGAAGCCCCAAGATCTTCCACAGACACCTGGAAATAGGGGCTGGCCATAAAGATACAGCTAAATAACCTGCTGAGAGGCGGTTAGAGGTTAGTTGTGCAGAATCAGTATCACAGCTTTTGCTACAGGGATGCTATGATTAGAGAAAGGAAGGAGGGAGAGGAAGGAGGCTCTGGGCAGGGCTGAAAGCCACATCATGTTATAGCAGCTGGGATGTGATTCCTGCAGGCAGAGGCTGATGGGGATCACAGCCCTCCTGAGCTCCCCAGGATGATGGGCATCATGAATTGTGCTATTTTTCCCTTGATAGTGAAATCAAACTGTGCTGGGCTCCTCTTTCACACAAACATGGGGAAGAGGGAGAGACATAAACTGACTGGGGTGTCCTTGGACTGCAGATACTGAAGCTTAACAACACCTTTATGACTGTCAGTCAGAGTCTTGGGTAGTTTAGGTAGAATTAGAATGAATCTTATGCAGAGAAGGTTAAGGTCAGCTATTAATGCCCCTTTTTAAACCACTCCTTCTCTCTACCCTCTCCCAGCCTTCTCTCTTGTGCAATACTGGCCTCACTGATCCTCTGAAGCACATTTAAAATCTGTCTGGATTAAACAGGTCACCTGAGCCCCCTCCCCCAGCAGCAGTTGATAAGATGGGAAACTCCCTTCCAACTGTGCTTGTAGATGTAGACTGAAATCTGAGAGTAAAAGACACGTCTGTGATTTCCCCCCCACGCACCCCCCCATCCCTCCCAATCACTCACACCTCCCCATTAAGATTCATGTTCACTTGTGGAGGTAAGCATCCAGCCATAGATATCCAGATTTCTTTAGGGATCTGTGGAACAAAACCAAAGAGAAGTTTGGTTGCCACGTGAATCTTGGCCATTTTTATCCTGTTCCTCAGTTTCAGTATGAATCCTCAGGACATAGAATGCTTTAGGTTGGAAGGAACCTTTAAAGCTCATCTAGTCCAATCCCCCTCCAGAAAGCAGAGACATTTGTAACTTGATCAGGTTGCTCAGAGCCTCAACCAACCTAACCTGGAATGGTTCCAGGAATGAGGATTCTACCAACATTGAATGTCTTTCCCCAGTACAGCAAGAGGAGCAGCAAAAGGAGCTACCTGTTCTGCTCCTTTGACCCCCAAAGTCGCCAGTTAGAGAGTCTAGTGAGCAAGAACTTCATCTGATGCCCCCCACACTGTCTGTAGTCCCTCTTGTCCAGGTTGGGATAAGGCCTTGAGCAACCTGGTCTAGTGGAAGGTGTCCCTGCCTATGACAGGGGGGTTGGAACTAGATGATATTTAAGTTCCCTTCTGAACCAAACCATTCTATGAGTCTATGAATAAACAGCAGAGCAGAGCTGCCTGGCTCACCACATTAAACCTCTGAAGGATTTTCCCCCCCTCTACCCTAGGACTTCTCCTGGAGAATTGCACATCTGCATCAGCTCTGCAAATGTTATGGAGCAGATCTCAGCTGGTTTGGGATGCAAAGTCCTCTGATAAACAGAATGCAGTCAGGAAATTCAGTTTTGTGTGGTTTCTGGCAGATCCTCCTATTGTGAGGGCAAATTGTTGCTTAAATGGTTTCTGAGAAGTCATGTAGGGAGGTAGGCTCTGTATGGTGGGCTGCTGGGCATCACCCCTCCCCCAAGGTCTCAGTGTTCCTAACTGCAGAAAAGGACCAAAGGAAGGTTTGAAATGGTTTTTTTTAGCCCTTCTGCATGTTGGAGCCAGTCTACTTTCATTTACATTGGCTTAGAATGGTTTGAGTGTGGAGATCCCTAGCCTGCAGAATACTTTCTCATGTTCACTGTCATGAATTATTCCCCTTGGAGTAACTGAGGAGGAAACATTAACCTGGAGCCTGCCTGACAAGGACTATTAGACCAGGCTTCAACTATGCCTATAGGGAACAGCCCTTTGCTGCTGGCAGATCTCAAATGGGAACCAGCATGGGCTGTAACCTGAGTCATTCCCCTTTGATTGATCTCACTTTGCAGCCTGAAGATCTGCTGCCAGCTCCTGAAAGCCAGAGCCATAAGCTGTCAGAGCAGTGTGTCCAAAGGTACTATGAGGCAGGTCCCTATGAGATGAGGTTGGTACCCATCTAGATGCCAAGCATTCAGTACTTTGACAGCAGAAGCTGCTCTGAGGGACAGTTGTCTCTTCCCCATGATGTAGGGAAGCAGCTTCCCAGCTGTTGTCACAAAGTCCACTAAGCCAGGGGCGTTGTGCCCTTTCTGCTGTGGGTCAGCATTGCTGCAGGTGTTCCTTTGCCTCTGCCATATGAAGATTATTAGCCTAGAGCCTCCAGACTACAACCTATAAATGGGGATGTCTGGAGGGTCTACAGTATCCTGAATTCTCTGCTACAGAAAGCAGAGGATGTCCATGGAACAGTATGTTGCAAGCTGCAGATGATGCTTGAAGGACCTTACCCAACAATGTCTACAAATGCTTTTCCAAGAGGCTTCTCTTCATATTGGACTCCATACTTGGCACATAAAGACTTCACCAAAGGTTTCACCTTCCAGAAGTTGTGCCGTGGCATTGTTGGAAACAGGCTGGAATGGAAAAAGAGAAAACAAAGCTGAGAAAGCTCAAGAGACCAACCCCAAGGGATGGGCATCTCTCTCTGCCTCCTCACAGGGGCTCATTATTGATGCCTTCTCCTCAAGCTGTACAAGCAGACAGAAGCAGCACAGAGAGACAGCCATGCTTTACAGTCCTCTGTTTCAAGGAGGCTTGTGGAAACCAAATGCTTTGATTCTTTGGCCACTCTGCCATGCCTCAAAACAAAGCTGTGTTCAAGCAAGCCAAAGAAAGTCACTTGGCAGCAGAGAGGACACCACAAGCACTGCAGTGTAAGGGAAGTAGGAGTGAGGAGCCAGCTGCAGTCTGGTGAGATGGCTGCCCATTTCCTTTGGGCAATAATAATTGCTTCTTCCAAACTGAAGTCCTAGTGACCCCCTTTCCCACCTCTGGAAGCTCAGGGAGCAGAGAAGCAGGTGAAGGAGTATTCAGGATCACCTTGCCCCATCCTGTTTGATGGAGACTTCCAAAGTGGACTTCTAAACCAGACATCTCTACCCTAAAAGCCATCTCTTCTACATTTTGTGTTGTTACTGGCAACAGACTGTGGCCCCAAAACCTGGTACCCAGAAGTGTCCACAGTCCCACACAGCTGTCACAGGCTATGCAGCACTGAAGTGCTTCAGGGGAGAAGAGATTTCTGAAGCGGAGGCTCAAGTTCAAGTAGTTAGCTCAGGAGTCGAGCCCACAGCTGTTGTAAGTGGTAGATGTGTACCAGCAACTCCTAATTAACCCCCAAATTAAAGCTGTGTGAGAGAAAGATGCCTGTAGTAGCAGCTGACTATGACCCCCAGCAGTCTGCGACTCTCCTTGGCATATAGCAGTGCTCCAGAGATCCTGCCCCATCCCACACGTGCACTGTTAGCAGACTTTCCTTTCCCTCAAGTCCAGGGCTGTGAGCAGCTGGTAGTGGCCAAACAGTTCTGGGTCCATACTCACTGGTGCTCAATTTGAAAGTTCAGGTGGCCGGTGAACCAGTCGTTGAAAAAGGACTGCTCCACATTGCAGGTGGCTGCCATCTGGGAAGGCAAAGAAAGCAGCTGTGAAGGAGCACCCTAACAGCAGAATGAAGCTCCTCTGGCCTGGGGCAGGGGCAGAGATGTGTCTTCCCACACTACTGAGCTGTCAGAGCTGTCAAACTAATTACAGGAGGTTTAACTTTCATGTCTTGATTCAGCATTGCTGGCTCTGGGGAGAACATCTTTATGACAGAACATGGACAGAGACCATACACTAGTGCCTGGAGAGGAATGTTTTGAGTAGATTTCTGAACCCACTTTGGGGTGAATCAGGGGTATTCTTTCCTCTCCCAGTTACCTGTGAGCTAAGCCAGTCTCTGTGCTTCTCACTGTCGATTTCCATCGGGATGTGATTCATCTGGGTGACCCACACAAACCAGTGACTCTCCAGAAACCTTCACAAACAGATAGGCAGAGAACATGACAATTAGTATTGGAGAATGGGGTATGAGGTCAGTAGGGTGGGATTGAGGAGCTGGAGATCACAGGATCCCAGGATGTTAAGGGTTAGAAGGGACCTCCAGAGATCATTGAGTTCAACCCCCGTGCCAGAGCAGGAGCATAGAATCCAGCACAGGTCACACAGGGACACATCCAGATGGGGCTTGGAAGTCTCCAAGGAGAAGGAGACTCCACAACCTCTCTGGGCAGCCTGTTTCAGAGCTCTGGGACCCTCACAGTAAAGAAGTTTGTGTTGAGGTGGAACCCCCTGTGTTCTAGCTTGTAGCCACTGCTCTTGTCCTATCATTGAGCATGCTGAGGTGGAACCTCCTGTGCTGTAGTTTATATCTACTGGAGGTGTTCAAGAGGGGATTGGACGTGGCACTTGGTGCCATGGTCTAGTAGTCATGAGGTGCTGGGTGACAGGTTGGACTTGATGACCTTTGAGGTCTTTTCCAACCTTATTGATTCTATCATTCTATTGCCCCTTGTCCTACCACAGGGAGCAAGTGAGCAGAGCTTGTCCCCTCCCTCCTGACCCCCAGCCTTCAGATATTTATAAACATTTATTCAATCCCCTCTCAGTCTTCTCCTCTCCAGGCTAAACAGCCCCAGGGCTCTCAGCCTCTCCTCCTAGGGCAGTGCTCCAGTCCCTTCATCATCTTAGTGGCAGCCTGTGAGGAAAGCCTTGCTCTGAGATTCTGAAGTACTCTCTGGAGACCAGAGATGGGATCCTGGGATGAATTTATCTTCCCTCTAACCTATAAAGAGGTTACACCTCTGGGACTGATGCAGTTATGAACAGGACATCCTACAGAGGTAGACCTCTTCCTCAGAAGAGGTCTGACCTCTCATGCTACTTTTGGTCAATAAAGGTGATCTCCATGGAGAGACTTAGATGTCTCCTGATGAGGTAGCTGTCCAGAAGCAGCCTTGCTCTAGTCTTTAAGCTGGGGTTTTGATTCCTCAAAGAGCAGATGGCCTGAATTTGCAATTTTGCCTTGGTTGCACTTTCAGCTTAATCAAAATACAGAAGTTTGGGAAATAAAGGCGGGGGGGGGGGGGGAAGGATGGTTATCAAGGGTTTTTTCAGCTTGATTTCAGACCAAAAATGTTGGCAAGGCACTTACAGAAAGCTTTGGATCTCCTCTTTTCTTTAGGTCTGAGGTGTTTGGAAACTACGGAAACTGAGGTCATGAGCTGTGACATTAGATTTTGTGGAGGTAAAAACTGGGTTTTGTTCTTGTTTTGGGGTTTTTTCTTTGTCTCTTGCTGCTTCTTTTTCCTCAAACTCCCTTCCCCCCCACCCCCTAATTTTTCTGTTAGAAAATGTTTTTTTTTCACTATGGCAGAATATTTGCTTTAAAGTACTTTGAGGGTGATGGAGCCCAGAAGCAGGCTGCCCAGAGAGGTGGTGGAGTCTCCTTCTCTGGAGAGATTCCAACCTCTCTCCTCCCCTGGATGTTGCATTCCTGGGCAAGCTGCTGTGGGTGCCCTGCTTTAACAGAGGGGTTGGGCTGGATGGTCTCCAGAGGTACCTTCCAACCCCTACCATGCTGGGGTTCTGTGTAATGCTGATCGTGGGACTAAACATCACCCTTTGGTACCAGCCAGAGCCCAGGTCATGCATCTTCCACACTGGGAGAAGTGGTGAGCAAAGCTTGTGCAGCGCTCAGGAGGGTTCATGAATTACCTTCCCAGCAAGCTGGGAAGAAAGTGGCCTGAGGCACTCTGGAAGGGTCCAGCCTTGCCCCAAAGTGGGGAAAAAAACAAAACATAAATATGTTGGGATTGGGCAGTGTGAGAAAAGGGACTGAGGAAAGAGAGGAGAATCTGGGCTGGCCCATCAGCCAGGAGAGACTGAATGAGCTGGGGCTGTTTAATCTGGAAAAGAGGAGGCTGAGGGGAGACCTCATTGCAGCTACCTGAAAGGATGTTGTAGAGAAGCTGGGGCTGGTCTCTTCTCACAGGTGATAGAACAAGAGGCAATGGCCTCAAGCTATGACTGGGTAGGTTTAGCCTGGACATTAGGGAATATTTTTTTCCCAGCAAGAGTGGTCAGGCCTTGGAATGTGCTGCCCAGGGAGGTGGTGGAGTCACCAAGCCTGTATGTGTTTAAAGGTGCTCTGGATGTGGTGCCTGGGGATATGGTTTAGGGGTGAACCTTGTAGAGCAGGGCTGTCGGTTGGACTTGGTGATCCTGAGGGCCTTTTCCAACTTGATAGTTTCTGTGATTTTGTGATCAGAGGACAGAAGAAGATGCAGGCAGGTGAAGATGCTGAGCACTAGAACCTACTCTGTGGTGGGGAGGTAGAACTGGGAGATGACAAGAGGAAAGTGAAGCAGTGGGAATAGCCTGGATAGCACACAGTGAGGTCAGGGACTGCAGAGAGCCTAAAGAGGGAAGACCTGCAGGGCACAGCAGAGCTGAGACTTGGTGCATCTGGAGTGGGAGGGAAGGGAGAGCAGTGGGGGATGCCCTTTATCTCCTACCTGACAAAAGTGAGGAGAAACAGGGATCCCAGAACGCCATAGAATGGGATGTATGTGATGAAGTAGCGCATGTAGTAGCTGATGGCCCAGGCTAGGTCCTAGGGGAAGAGACAAGACATTAGGCATCCTTTTGCCTATCTCATGTAACATGTCCTTGCTGCTGCTGGTTGGGCACTGGGTGACTAACACAGCAACAGGTGATCCCTGCCCACTGGTCTCCCTCCAATCCCTGCCCACTGGTCTCCCTTCAATCCCTGCTCAAGTGTGAGTTCCAGCCAGGCCCCACGGAGGGAGGGTTTCACTCACCGCCCAGAACCTGCGCTTGATCATGGTCGAGATGATTTGGATTTGGAAATACACAGGGATGAGCAGAGGTGGGAAGACTGCAAAGCAAAGGGAGATGTTTTGGCCATCAGAGGGGTGGAGAGGTGTGTGACATGAGTGAGCCAGTGATTTAGAACTAGTTCTAGGGATAGTCTGCCTTGGTGAGAGAGGTGAGGTGCTGGTGATGGGAGCTGGTTGCCTTTCTGTGAGGAAAGGAGGCTCTGCTCATCTTGACTTACCAAGATGACTTATCAAGACCCATGGGTCTTGACTTACCAAAGAGCATTGACTGACAGCATGCATTTTTTTTTCCCCCTGGAGCCTCTCACACAGAGGTCATTTCCCCCATTCCTTTGTTTGCTTTGCTTTGCATGACCATGCCAGCAATGTTCAAGACACTTGGATATCACTGAAGAATGTCCTGAACTGATCTGGGGACCTGCACGAGGTCCTGAGGGAGGGTAGGATGAGTTGAGACTTTAGGAGTTAACATAGCAGGGGTTGGGAAGGTCAAGTGGCATTCAGGGAAGAGTGCAGAGCAGATACTCACTGAGGAAGAAGTACTCATGCTGGTGGTTGTAAGGCAGGTACTTCAGCTTCTTCTTGCCATACTGCAGAACACAGAGGAGAAAGCCCAGGCTTGGATTATGACACTCAGGCACAAGAGAAGATTCTCTACAATACTTCATTATTTATTGACTGGAGAGTTTTGACCAAATTCCCACCACCAGGTAAAAAGGGTTTTGGTATGGTTAAAGATCTGAACTCCAATTGTGCTAGGTGTAAATTCCTTTTGTAGTCTTCTGGCTTGATAGTGAGATAATTTCTATTTACTTGGGAGCCTGATGGTATTTAAATGTATTTCTTCACCTTCTGCCATGCTCATGGCTGTGCTAAGAGCTGCTGTCATCTCCATCACTACCCATATGAATGTGCTATCCTACCCTGATCCTGTATTACTATGGAATCATACAATGCACTGGGTTGGAAGAAACCTCTAGAGGTGTAGTCCAACCCCTCCTCAGTAAGCAGAGACACCCCCAACTAGATCAGGTTGCTCAGAGCCCCATCAAGCTTGACCTTGAGTGTCTCCAGGGATGAGGCCTCCACCACCTCCTTGGGCAACCTGTTCCAGTGTTCCACCACCCTCATAGTAAAGACCTTCTTCCTAATGACTATGGGCCACCTACAGAGAGCAGATGCAGAGATGTTTTTCCAACCATGGGTTCAGAGCTTGGGTTGTTGCATTGTTGCAGGTGCCTGTTTCTTCTCAGTGAAAAGAAGGAGCCAAAAGCACCTGATCTCCCAACCTCATCTCTCTACTGAAATATCTGGAGCTATACAGAAGTGCCTTCTTCTGAGCTCCAGGAGCAGAAGATTCTCCATGGAGAACATGGATTGCTGTGAACATGCATTTTTGCTTCCAACATATCAACTCCCTGATGAAGGTAAGTGCTGTAGCACCAATAAATCAGCCAGATCTTTCAGGTCTGAGCTCTGAAGGGTTGTGTGCTTTAGGATTCTATCCAAGATGAAGAAGTGTTTGGGTGTGCTGGTACTGTTGGCTTAGGCAAGAAATAACTCTTCACCATGATGGCAAAGAATGAATTGGACTGAATGAATGGTTTAGGTTGGAAGGGACCCTCAAGATCACCTAGTTCTAGCCCCACTGCCATGGGCAGAGACACCCTCCACTGGACCAGATTAATCAAGGCCCCATCCAACCTGGCCTTGAAGACAGTATCATAGCACATAAGAGGTTGGAAGGGACCTCCAGAGATCATCAGTGGAGAGGACCTTGTACAGATTGTCTAGAGCACAGCTGGCCTGACTAATATTGGAAGAATATTATCTGCAGAACTGGAAGATCAGTTTGGAAATATTCTGGCTGAAGTGCTGAGGAACACAGCATTTTCCCCCTCATCATTTTCCCCCTCATGTTGATATTTCAAGCCAGCAGGATGAAGTTGTCCCTAGGAGCTTTCTGCTTTCTTTCCACTCCACTTTCTTTGCCCAAACTTTGACACCCCCAGGTTTTTATCCCAAGCTACCCCAACACACTTTCCCCTGTGGTCAGTGTAGGAAATGCACAGGGAATTATCCAGCCAGTCTTGCTCTTCAGCCAGAGGTTTGGGGAGGGTGTGCTGGCCAAACTCCTGTCAGATGAGGCCAACAGATGAAATCCCTGGATGAAGCACTTCTGGTTTTCCTTCTTATTTTGAAGCATTCCTGGAAATCTCGACTGTGTAAATCACATCTACCAAGACCAGCCAGCTCCTGCTTTGGCACAAACACTCTCTGAAGCCCTTTGGGACAATTTGTTTTCCATGTTTTACCCATGTTGCCTTACCTCAACAGGCTGTGTATCTCCCAGGACAAAAATATGCAGCATGTTCACGTCTGGGTCCTTCTTGAACACGTTGGGCTTGACGTGGTGTTGGAAGTGACGATGGTTCCACCAGTTTGCAGAGGCACCCTGGGCAGGTACAAGCACAAGATGTTCATCCCTGGAACAGTACCCTTCCTCTAACGGTAGGATTGCTCATTTGTTTATAGCAACTAAACTCAGATTGTGGCCAAATTGTTGCTTGCTTTGGAAACTGTCATGAGCAGTAAGTGGCCAAGCTCTCAGTTGCTATGGGACTGCAGGTTTCAGGGGATTTGTTTGCCCTTGCTGAGGTTCATCCTTATTGAAAGAACAGGGAATAAAGTTTGAATGAGTTGCATGTCACCATGTCTTCCCACGTGTGAACTTGCTATTGGCAGCTGAATCATGGAGTCATAGAATCATTTAGGTTGGAAAAGACCTTTAAGATCATTGGGTCCAAACATTAGACTCCAAAGTCTGTCACTAAACCCTTTTGCTACCTTGCAATGGTAGCAAACCATAATGGTTTCCCTCAACTACCTGTGAGGAACCAGGCAAGACAAAAGTGGGTTTGGGAGGATGGGCAAAGCTATGTCCCACCCTCTATGAGTTCCCACTGCAGGTGGATGATGAAGTGCCTGGACTGCATGGGACCTTACCCAGGACAGAAGTTCTAAAGGCATCTTGAATGGTTGGGATGTAGCAGGATGGGGCATTAGAAAAATATTGTACCTTGTGAAAACATGAGAGGATCTTAAACCAGGGCTTTGTGCAATTCAGTAAGCTTTGTCCTCAGCAGTTCCACTGAAGCTTGTGGAACTACTGTGATCTGTTACTTAGGATGATGATGGTCTCTTATCTCTTCTGCACAACAGCTCTGTGTGCAATGGGCACTAATTTCTCCTCTGTGCATCTGCCCACTGTGGAGAGGCTTAGAGCTGCAGTTTCCTACTTTAATACAGTCAAAGTGACTGAAGATGCACAGTTCCCTGGGTCCATATATCCTTTACCTTCAAATGTCCAATGACAAACTTGTGGATGATGTGGTTCCAGGAAGACTTCTTAAAGACAGAGAGGTGTCCAAAATCATGTTGCAGCCACCCTGCTTGGGCCTGGGATGAAGGAAATCAAATGGTTAGGAAGTTGTTTGAAATCAGAGTGAAGTACAAAAGGAAATGAAGATAGAAGACAAGTTGCGAGTGTGAGGAAGAGAGGGAGTTAATTGAAGTGAGAAGGTGAAGATCTCTGTTTTCATTCTCTGGAGGGGAACACAGAATCATTTAGGTTGGAAAAGACCTTTTAGTTCCTCAAGCCCAACCCTAAACCTGCCCCTGTGAAGTCCACCAGCATGTGGAAGGTCAAAGAGGTGAGAAAAATTTGTGAGCCACAATCAGCAGTGGGTAGGGGTGGCCAGAAGGCACCACAGTGCCAGGTATGTCATGAATATTTATCACTGGTGTGATTGCTTTGTGCTGTTAATCACTATGATCGTTCAGGACACACTATAGTCTTCCCCTGAGTGATTTGTGTAGTCAGCATGCTCTGTGCTTACCACTTCTCACCTGGGCAGTTGTAAGGATGCAGGCAAGGATGAGAGTTGTTATCCAACCAGTGCCAAAGTACAAAACCATTAGCCAGGCCAAAAATTCCATTGCAATGATATGGCCCAAGTAAAGAGAGAAGAACAAAGGACTTGCTCTGAACAAGTCCATGTCCTCTGCTGTCTTCCTCAGGGTCCGGAAATCCTCCACCAGCTGGGACTGCAAGACAGACATCCAAGGCACAGTATGAAGCTTGTAAGCTTAGAATAGAATAGAATAGAATAGAATAGAATAGAATAGAATAGAATAGAATAGAATAGAATAGAATAGAATAGAATAGAATAGAAGAGGTTGGAAGAGACCTTCAAGATCATGGCGTCCAACCTATCATCCAACACCACCTAATCAACTAACCCATGGCACCAAGCACTCTGTCAAGTCTCCTCCTGAACACCTCCACTGATGGTGACTCCACCACCTCCCCGGGCAGTCCATTCCAATGGGCAATCACTCTCTCTGTGTAAAACTTCCTCCTGACCTCCAGCCTGAACTTCCCCTGGTGCAGCCTGAGACTGTGTCCTCTTGTTCTGGTGCTGGCTGCCTGGGACTAGATGACCTTTAAAGGTCCTTTCCAACCCAATGCATTTTATGGGTCTCAGTAAGCCTGGATGAGTCTGAGGCAGGAAGACCAAGTTTCATAGTAAGGACTCTGGCTGCTTCTTACATTGCTTGGCTAAGGGAGGACCTGCCTCCACATTCACCCTGTGCTCTGGCTCTTCATAGCTCTTGCCTATGAATAAACATCTGGGCTGGTCTGAGCCCACGTCCTGACCTCTTGAGCCCTGAGCTAGGAAGGTAACTTGAGCCTGCTGCTGTGAATCAGCAGCACTACCTTGCTCTGTTGAGAGTCACATCAGCTGATGGCTCTCATCTGAATGAGCTTCACAGGTATAGAAGAGGCAGCTGGAGAAGGAAACAATTCAGTCCTTACTACTTATGCATAATTCCAGAGCTCTGATGATGAGCACCCAATACCAGAGCACTCCCTGTCAGTTTAATATGTGGGTCAGCTACTGTGCAATCATTCATGAAGGGCATTCCTGGGTTAATGTCTCTTCTATTGTGAGTGCCAGAGAGATATCATAATCATGGCCAGTCACAAACAACAGGACAGGATTGAGTTTCGTGGCAAGAGTTAGTCACACCATGCCCTGTCCCTGAATAATGGATGAACTGTCTAGGAGGGCTACAGAGCTGCCCTGAGGATGTTGACTGCTTGCTGGGTTGCTGCCTCTTAAGAATAGCCTCTGAAATGAGGCATCTGGTTCACCTTGCCCATAGATGCCTACTGCTCATGCCAGGCGTGGCACAAATGTGGTTGCTCTCCAGAGCTTTGCTGGTACCAGGCTCAGCAAAGAAAGCCACTTTGAGTCTCCAAGGGATGTTTCTCTGGGAGTTAGTCTGTCAAAGGGAGCTGCAGAGCAGCAGCTGCAGCAAAAGAAAGTCAAGACTTGTTCAAGCAGTGAGCAACTTGTTTGGAAGTCTTCCTGGACTTCTTTGTCCACTTCTCCCCTTCCTTTGTAACAGGCAATTGATGACACATTTTAGAGCTTGGTCACCAGAGGGGCAACAGCAGAAGGGACACCAATCAAAAGAGCTGGTGTAAATTTCCCAGTTGCTGGAGATGGGACATGATTATGACAGACACAGCTGTTGGTGACTCTGAGGGAAACAAAAGGCTTCATTCAGCAGCCAGCCTGGATCTGCCACCTCCCTTCCACACACGTTTTTGATCTATCCTGGGATGTGCACCTTGATACATGGAAGTGTTCAGATATTCTCCCTCTCTGGAGCTATCTGTCATGAAGAGACCTTTATAACCTGCCTGCCTTTGACCTGGAGGACATCCTAAGAGGAAAAAAAACAACTTGGTAGGACATAGCCAGCAAAAACCCCAGGTCAGAAACAGATACTCACATTTTTGTCTCGGTCCTGGCTAGGTTCTCCTGGAGCAAGCTCTCCAATAAGTAATGGCTTGAGAAACTTTCTCACCAAGGTGGGATTGATATGGAAGGCCTGGAATGCATCCTGGAGAGGAAATACAAAGAACTGTGTGAGAATCAGGAACTAGCTGTTGCTTCCTATTGCTCCTACTCATCTCTGTCACTGTTCTTCTCTGCTGTCATCTTCCTCATGTTCCTGTGAAAGAAGGGTGCCAGACTGACTTAGAATCCTTGAATTATAGAATGCTTTGGGTTGGAAGGGACCTTTAAAGCTCATCTTGTCCAAATCCCCTGCAGTCAGCAGGGACATTCCCAGCTAGAGCAGACTGCTCAGAGCCCCAGACAATCTGACCTGGAATGGTTCTGTGGAAGGGGCATCTCCCACCTCTTTGGAAAACCTGGGCTAGTGTCTCACCACCCTCAGTGTCAGAAATTTCTTCCTTCTCTCCAGTCTGAATCTCTTTCTTCTGGTTTAAGCCATCACCCCTTGTTCTGTCACAACAGACCCTGCTCAAGAGTCTGTACCCAGCTTTCTTTTTGTCCCCTCGAAGCACTGAAAGGCCACCAGAAGGTCTCCCTGGAGTCTTCTCTTCTCCAGGCTGAACAAGCCCAAGTCTCTCAGCCTGGCCTGACAGCAGAGGGGTTCCAGCCTTTGGATCATTGTTATGGCTTCCTCTGGACCCACTCCAACAGATTCATGCCCTTCTTGTGCTGTGGACTCCAGAGCTGGACCCAGGTTTTCCATCCTCTCTTTCACAGACACTGACTTCCACTTCTATGGTTGCTGTTCATTGCAGCAGTTCTAAGAGAGGCTGGAGAGTTTGCTTATCTAGCAGCAAGCAAATGGTGAGATCTGGGATGCTGTCTAGACATATGGTGAAAGGCACCTCAAGAAATGTTTTCTAAGCAACTAAATCCTGTTAATTCCCTCAGAAGGTAGGCAGAAAGGAATGTATGCAAATCCCCACTAGGATATAAATACCCTTTGAAAATCTGCTGCCAGGAGGGGGGCGGCTGTGGTGACTGAACCTAGACATGACTGCAGATACAAAAACTACTACTTGGTGACCTGGCCAGATCTGTAGATCCCAGCACAAATACAGCTGAGGAGCAAGAGGTGATTCTTCATTTTGGAGAGTGTTTCCTTCTGCTTTTTGTTCTGTAAGATGAGTAACTGAATGATATCTCAACTATTCTTTACCCTGACTGTGTCCAGTTGACCCTTCTGGAACCTGACCTCCATCAAAATTCTAGCTCTGGGGATCAAAAATACCAGCTAACAACCTTGGTCCCAAAGTCCATCAAAATCAATAGGAACTGTCACCTGACTGCATGACCTTGGATTGAGCCTCAGGATAATGCTCTGACCACAGATGTTTTGCTGTGGGAGGCAGAGAGGGAGGGAGAGTGAAAGCTGATCTGAGCCAGTTAATTTGGAGTTAAAGAAATGATATATGAGAAGCCAGAGGTGTGGCACTGGTGGGGGGAGAGAAGAGCTGGCTACAGGTGCAGGAGAGAAATAAAACTCCATGGAATTATTTAAAGATGGATAAAGCCACAAAATGCCAGAAGTATGGGGGGGTGGGGGGTAAAGTAAGAAGCAGGGTGGGAAAAATAATGCTGATGGGAGAGGCAAAGTGAAGTGCCAGAAGTGAATGAAGGTGCAATGCTCCTCTAGAGAAGCAGAATCTCCCAGGTAGTCTCAGCTCAGCTCTCATGTCAGGACCCAAACTATGCCCTTTGGGAACCTATTTCAGGGACACAGTGTTTCCTGTTACCACAAGGGCAAGTTTGGGTCAGTTTGTCCAGGTCCACTCATGAGGAGTGCATCACTGGCCAAACGGTGCTGGGTTACCTGCTGGTGGTACTTTATTGGTGCCAAGATGAAGGTAAAGCTCTAGGATCAGCAAAGCTGTTTCTAGAACTCTGTGCTGCAGACATTGGAGTCTCCAGTGCAAAGAAATACTTGTCCTGAATCATCAGCTTCCTTCTCTACTTTGAGGACTTTAATTGGATATTAGAAGAAACCTCTTCACTGAAAGGGTTCTCAAGTCCTCTCAAGACTCCCCAGGGAGGAGGTTGAATCTCCAACCCTGGAGGGGTTTAAAAGGTGCAGAGATGTGGTGCTGAGGGACATGGTTTAGCATCAGGCTTGGTAGAGTTAGAGAATGGTTGGACTCAATGATCTTTCCCAACCAAAATGATTATATGATTCGATAATTTCTGCATACTTCATCCTGTCTGGATGTCCTCACAGCCCAGCTGAGGTTAAGAAATATTGTGCTCTCTCTTCTGTGGAGGAAATGATGCACTAAAGGACTGACTCACACAAGGTTACTACTGGTAGCAGCCCACCCCTATGCCTTTTTCACTAGCACTTGAGTTATTGTACCATTTTCAACTCTTGGACCCCATAAATGTGCCACTGAAATGCTAGTTCCCCTCCCTGGTACAACTTAGAGGTGATGTGGAAGAGGAGGGGAGAGCAGGATGAGTGGGACAGTGAACAATTGACTGTACCTGCTGCAAGGTTATGCAGTTTTGAGTTGAAAAGCTCATGCAGCCCAGAAGGCAAATGGTATCCTAGGCTGCATCACAAGGAGTGTGGTCAGCAAGTCAAGAGAGAGGATTCTGCCCCTTTACTCTGCTCTTCTGAGACCCCCCAACCTCAAATACTGCATCCAGCTCTGGTGTCCCCATCATAAGGAGGACACAGAGCTGTTGGAGCAAGTCCAGAGGAGACCCACAAAGATGACCCAAGGGTGGTCATGCTATGAGAACAGCCTGAGGGAGCTGGGGTTGCTCAGCCTAGAGGAAAGAAGACTTTGAGGGACCTTAGAGCTGCCTTCTAATACCCAAAGAGAACCTGCAGGAAGGCTGGAGAGGGACTTTTCATAAGGGTGTCTGCAATAGGACAAGAGGGAATGGTTTTAAATTGAGGGAGAGTAGGGTTAGACTGGATCTTAGGAAGAAGTTCTAAAGTATGATGGTGGTGGAATAGACTGCCCAGGGAGGCTGTGGATGCTTCCTCCCTGGGGATGTTGAAGACCAGGTCGGATGAGGCCTCGAGCAGCCAAGTCTAGTTGAGAGGCATCCCTGCCTGTGGTGGGGAGGATGGAGTAGATCTCTGAGGTCCCTTCCAACCTAAGCCACTCCATGGAAGGATGGCTTTTTTATCAGCTCTGTCTCACACCTCTCCTTTACTAATAGGTCCCAAATGTATGCTACTACCTGGAGTTTGGAATTGGAATTGGAATAGAGGAGATAAAAAGCAAAAGGTAAAACTAGTCTTTGGGAAGTTCCATGTGATATTTATACCTAACCTCTCAACTTTGTGGTCAACTGGGCAAATAAGCTGCAGTGTCCTACAGGAAGCAAGCAAATGGGAATTGTTCCAGCTTATTCCAGTTTTGTATCATTGAGGTGTGAACTGTGTCTGAGCATTGGGAGTGCTTAGTGCAGTCAGAACAAGGATGCTTTTTCACATCCTTGAACATCTCTGAAACTGCAAGGTGCCTTTGCATGCTCTTGCCTTCATTTTCTGAAGTGCATGAGGTGATACCAGAGCAGGTTGTATGGTGTCTCAGCATGTCAAAGTATGGTCTAAAAGGAAGGAATGCTGTTAGTACCTGCATGGGACATTCATGCATAAGCTATCCTGGGCACTCCTAACCTGACTGGCATGAGCTCAGCACGTTGGACATAGCAACCAACACGGGAGCGTCTCAGCTGGCTCGTGAGCCTCCCAAGATGAATTAGCTCACATTTTGCCAAGCAGAATATCTTTAGAGTGGCTCAGCATAGACACAGAGTTCAGTGTGTCAGTGGTAGATGGTTGCACAGGATCCTGCAGAGGACTGATCTAGGCTAAATGGACAGCTGAGCTCCCTTTGGTGTCTCTTTGCTGGATTGACAGTCCTAACTGCACATGATGCTGAAGAGAGCCTGAGAAAGATGGAAGCCATGTACAAACCAGCAGTGTCAACATCTTAAGCTGAGTTTTTATCATTGCCTTTCCCTCCTCCTAAACTCTTCCAGTTGTGCTATCTTGCCACACAGAATGAAACTTGATAGCTAAGCCTTGACAAGGTCAAGACTAAGGCTTTCCCACCCTGAATGAGAGAGATTTTTTTGGCAGCAAACTTATTCACCACAGGGAAGCTGGAAGCCAGGTACCAGCTCTGCTTTAGTGCTCAGAGCAGTGATGAATGATTTCAGAGCATCTCAAGACCATGCCTTCATGGAACATGCTCTGACTATAGTGGGATGAAATGTATGCTGGGGAGGTGGGTGGGAGGAGGACCAGCAGTAGCAGAATCACAAAGGTGTGATTTCCCTGGAAGGATCTGAGACACACACAGTAACAGATGCTTTTTGCTTTCTGGTGGAGCTACTGGAGTTAAATTCTTGGGCATCTGAGTCGAATTCCTCTGGTCTCAGCAGCTGAAAGCAAAACCTGGCCCATCTCTTTGAGGAAGAAAGCAATTCATTCAGATTTACTGGAAGGGGGCAGGAACAACCAAAATGCACCTCAGGGCTTCAAGGGAGAGCATGGGAAAATAACCACAGACCACAGGCAAATGGAGATGGATGGGAAAGAAAAGGTTAGCAATTCTGGACCATTAATTCTGCCACACACAGAGGCCCCTCCTTGCTGAGGTGTTAAGAGCCTTGGGAGGTGAACAGTTAACCTTACAGCTTGGCCTCTCCCGCCGCTTCCCAAGCTTCCCATGCACATATTCGGGAAAGCTCTGAGGCAGGTTCAGTTTTATTAACTACGGAGAAAACGTGCTCTCTGGATGAACTGCTGAAGGAAGGTGGCTTTGAGGGAAGCTGCAAACAATCTCCAGGGCAATTTGTTGCTTTTAAAAGGTTTTGAGGTTATTTTTGGTTTCGTTTTGGTTGGGTTTTGGGGTTTGTTTTTTTTGGTGGCTTGGTTTTTTTTTAGGTTGCTGAAACACCAGAGTTGGTTGGCTGAGCCTAGCTCTGAAGTGCTGGAGCAGCTGGAGCGGCAGCAAATGCTTTTCTTTTTCTCTTTTCTGTAGAAACCTGTAACTAAAGTCCCTAGAGAATTCTCTCCTGGGGAAGAAAAAAAAAGTCAGCCTACAGTGCTCCTTGTGTTAAAGCCTCAAGCTCACACTCCTCACAACCAACTCTAACACACAGTCTAGCCCTTCGTTTAACCCTTCCTGGTGCTTGGCTGCTGTGACTGCATGTCATAAGCTACACACACTGAAGAAGGGAAGACTTTGGACAGCTTGCTCATGGATTCCGAGCTCCAGGCACAGGACAAACAAGAGACAAAAGACAAAACATCAGGACTTAAGCAGAGCCAAGCAGTCTCTATCAAACGATCCTCCAGATGCTGCGAATTGCAGTGGCTCGAGGGACTTGATGGCCAAGGAGCTGCATCAATTTGGACCAACCCTTCTGCTACTGGAAGCAGCGGAAAGGGCTGAGCTGGGCACATAGCAGGTGTTAGAGAGATGGGAACGGAAGGCGGGCAGCTGGCTCACTTCTCAGTGACCACCAGGAAGGCAAATGACCTGTCAGAGGTGGCTGGTGAGAGCTGGGGGACCAAGCCCGTGTGGGGTTGGGCGAGGGGGTCCTTACCGTGGCATCTTCGCCGGCGCAGTGGCTGATCACTCGTTGACCCCCCGGGTGTCTGTTTGCCCACTTGGTGACATTATAAACCTTTCGTTCTATCACCAGCCACTTGTCCGTCCTCAGGTTGTGCTTCTGGATCTCCTCCCAGGTGTAGAAGCGGAGCTGACCCTCCGGCTCCCCCGACTCCCCTCCTTTCTCACCCCCTTTCCCCATGGGGCCACTTGCTTCTTTGTCTTCTTGCCCAAAGCAGGGAGGAGGAGGAGGGGATTGGGGGGAGCAACCTGTCTTTGCCTTTCCTAGGGCTGTGACGGAGGGGAAGAGCTTTCCTTGCGTGGTTCACCTCAGCTGATCCCCTGCTCTCCTCCCTTTGCCACCGCTCATGTCCTCCCTTCTCTTTGTCTCTCGCCGCTCGGTCTCTTGCTCGGAAGTGCCCCCTAGCCTGGCTCTGCCCGTACTGGTGCACTTTCTCCTCGCACATAGCCCTGGTTTGTGGGAAGCTCGGCCCCTTCCACCCCCACTTCCATCCTCCTCCCCCCCACCGCCCCCGCCTTCTGAATCCTCCTCCCCTGTTCCGAATCCTCCCCCTCTCAGCATCTCTCTCCCACCCCAGCATCCACCTCCCCCCGCAGCATCTTCCTCCAGTATCCTCCCCACCCCAGCACCCTCCACCCTCCAGCACCCTCCTCTCCCCCCATCATCGCCCTCACCCCACCTCACCCCCCCCTCCCCAACGTCCTCCTCCCCGCCCCTGGAATCTTCCCCCCCGCGCCAGCATCCTCCTCCCTTCTGTCCCGCTGAGCTTTCCAGCGGGATCAGCAGAGCTCCTGCGCCAATCCCGCCGCTGCCGCCGCCCTCCTGGTCCCTGCCATTGGCCCCGAGCGATCTTTCGAAGCCGGCCGCCGGCAGCGGGCCAAAGCCGGGCCCCGGGGCCGAGGGCGGGACGTGCCGGCACCCCGTTCTCCTCTGCTCGGCCTCTCTGCCACAGGATTTTGCCTCCTGCTTTGAAAAAAAGCCCATCCAAACAAACAAAAAGAAAACCCCAACCCACAAAAAGAAACTCCCACAATATTTCATCCCCCATCTTTTCCCCTCGCTTTCCCCCAGCTTTCCCCTCCCCCCCATTATTTTATTCCTTATTCTCCTTTTTTATCACCAGTTTTGTCACTTTACTAGTTGTTGTTGCTGTTATTCCTTTTTCTCCTTTTCCCCTTCTATTTCCACCCCCCTTATTTAAAATTCCTTTCTCCTTTTGCTTTGCTCACCTTCTCAGTGTTGAGATTAAAAAGGAGAAGGACTTGGGAGATGAAAAGCTGGACGTTACCTGGCAAGAAAGATAGAGATTGACTTTTTAGCAGGGTCGACTGGGACCAGGGCAAAGGGTGGTGGTTTGAAAAGGGAGGGAGATTTAGACTGCACAGAAGAAGGAAGTTCTTCACACTGAGGGTGGTGAGACACAGGTCCGGGATGTCCAGGGAGGTGGGACGTGCCTCATCCCTGGAACCAATCCAGGCCAGGTTGAAGGGATTCTGAGCTACCTGCTGCAGTTGCAGATGTCCCCCATCCATGGCAGGGGTTTGGAACAGATGATCTCTACGGCGCCTCCCAACCCAGATTATTCTGTGATTTTGTTTTGTCACGCTGCGTTATCGACTGAACAGCTGTCAGACTCGGCTTGGGTTTGGCAGGAGGAGAGTTGTCTGGTAGCAGGCTCAGCTGGAGAACTCCAGCTTCAGGCAATGCTTTTTGAAGAGGTGGGACAGTGCCATCTTTTCCTCGCCGTGGGGCACCTTATAATAAAGTAATTCCTGTCACGAGGTTACGCAAGGTGTTGCGGTGCAGAAGCAAAACCACTGCTGTCTCTCTCGTGGCTGAAGGTGTCTGGAAGCTCCCCAGGGCAAGGAAGTTGTGACCTACAGCTTTCCTGGTGAGAGGCAGCTTTTCTTGTGCTTGTTTTGCATTTTTAAGTGGAAGGCTTATTCATCCTCTCTGTAGAAACTCCGGTTGAGTCCAAGCAGATTTCAAATACAAACATTCCAGTACCTGAAGGGGACCTGTGAGAAAGCTGGGGAGGAACTTTTTACAAGGGCTTGTAGTGATAGGATGAGAGGGAAGGGATTTAGGCTGGAAAAAGGTGGATTTAGACTGGAGATTAGGAAGAAATTCTTTACAGTAAGGGTGGTGAGACACTGGAACAGGTTGCCCAGAGATGTTGAAGATGCCCCCTCCCTGGAAGTATTCAAGGCCAAGTTGGACAGGACCTTGAGCAACCTGGTCTAGTGTAAGGGGCTGGAACTAGATGATCTTTAAGGTCCTTTCCAACCAAAACCATTCTATGATTCTATGTTTCCAGGGTACAGACTGCATAACCTGAGAGATGTTGCATCATCCAGCGTTAGGTATGAGTGGAACAATGCTGGCTTCTAGTAGCTCAGCCCTTTATTTGTCTGGTCTTTCAGTCACACTGTGTTCTGACCTAGTCTGGAGGAGCAGGAGAAGCAACCCACATGGTTAACCACCAAAGGTTTGTTTGCTCTCTATCCTTTCTTGCTGCTGAAGGAAGGAGTTTATGTGCAGGGTTAGAGACCACCTCCTTCAGTAAAAGCAAGAAGTGCTTCCAATCCTAGAACTACAGAATTACAGATTCATTTTGGTTGCAAGAGACCTTTAAAGCCATGGAGTCCAACTGTTAAGTCAGCACTGCCAGGTCACCACTAAACCATGTCCCTCAGCACCACATCCACAGTCCTGGTGCTATTGTGCTTCTCTCCACCCCCAGCCATAGCTTTGAGCAGGCACAGAGAGGGGTACTCTGCTTTTGCCTGCTGCCATTAGCTGATAGGAGCTGAGAATGGTGAATATCTATACATTTCTTGTTCCTCTCCTTTTGTCCATCCATGCTGCCCCACACAGAGAACAGGAGCTCAGAGGGAAGGAACATACACCACCTCTACACCGGCAAGTATCACTGTGCTGCCCTTGTTCCAAGGCACGCTATAGGTTTCCTCTCTTTCTGCCTGGGTTTACTGCTGCACAGCCTGTGAAACAGCCTCTTCCTGTGGTGTGGGGTGACAAGAGTCAACAACGAAAGGAATGTTTTCCTAAGGCTTGCTAGTTTTATTTAGTTTGGTTCCAAACAGACCTCAGACAAGGATAATAATAACTGTCTGCACGACGCTACGTTAAGGTGGACCTGAAGCTTGTGATGTGGGAGAAGTTTCCCACAACATGGGGGAAGCTTCCCATGGTGCTTTCTGTGCTGAGGTCTTTGAATTTCAGGGGTTTCATCCTGTAGACATGTCTTCATGGCATGTTGGATACTTTCACCTTTGTGAGGCTGAAGATGTTCCTTCTGTAGCCTTTCCCTTGGAAACACACACCCAGAGACTGCTGCCCTGGGGTATCCTCATGTCCTTGTCCTCAGGGATTTGCACAAATGGACTCTGATGTGGTTTTCTCTCTGTGGTTGCTCCTAAAAACTGATTATGATGCATAAGTGAATCATCCTTTCTTAGGCTGTTTTGGGTTTGTGTTGGTTTTCTGTTTGTTTGTGAGTTTGTTTTCCCCTTTGCCTTCCAGATCTTAATTTATCATTGTCAAGCCTTCTGGAGATAAAGAACTTACATACCCAATCAATACTATTTGCACCTTACATGTGCACAGAGCATGCAACTGCTGCAGCTCATCGAGTGTGCTCCAGGCAGTGCTACAATGATCTCAGGCAGGAGCAACCAGTAATTTCAGTGGGTTTTGATGAAAACTGTATCAGTACTGTTGGAAACCTGCTCGAAGGACTCCTTGCTCCACTGGAGAAAAAGACAGCTGCCTGGAAGACCCCAGAGCTTCCATTCCTGGCTAGCCACCAGGAAGATAATTTCCCTTCCTTCTTTTTTTCCTCTCTCTCCTTGGTTTGGTTACGATCTTGTTTTGGTTTTATTTCTTTGGGGGCTTTGGTTGGTTGGTTGGTTTGGGATGAGCTTTTTTTAGGTTGTTCTTCCCCCCCCCCCCCCCCCCCCCAATAGCTTTGAGGTTCCTGTATGCCATAAATGGTGGGCTGAGCTAAAGAAATAAGGACATTTGTGCACCTAAGCCTGCCACAGCTTCCTTTGTGCACCATTCTATGCCAAATCATCCTGTAAGCAACACGAATCCAGTCTGGTTTATGGAAGAACCCAAAGGTACAGCTGAAAATTGGTGAATCTCAGTGTTTTTTCCCGTTGCTAGTAACTGAAGATCTGGTTCTCTAGCTTCTGTGACTGGGCTGAGAGGGACAATAGCTCTGCTTTGAGCCAGGAGCTTGCACTGAAGCCCTGCAGAGGTTTTTTTACAAACTATATTACTTTACAATTCTCTGCAGTTTGCAAAGCTGAGGAACACAGAAGTGTCTAGGAAGATGGAGAGGGCCACTGGACAAGACAAGACAATATACCACAAATGTACTACTTTTGGATGCATTTCTTCAAGCCCCACCAAGGATCTTTTACTTCTAGAAAGTGAAAAAAAAAGACAGATTTGAGGTTTCCTGAAAGGAAATTAACTTTTACAGTCATGTTATATTTTCACTTGTTCAGTGTCCTGATGGAAGGGTTGTGCCCACTATGTCCACAACTAGGTTCAAAGCCATGGTTTCTTTTGAGCTCTGGAGATAAAGATAGGTATTACTGATAATTCACAGTGTTATCTCATGGTCATAGTCCATCTGGTCACTGCTTCACAAAAGGAATGTTGTTGAAACTGGTGGTTATTCTGCATACAAGCAGCTTTATCAGTCAGTCTATGGCTGTTCATACCTCAGAGCTGATGATTTTAAGCAGTGGTCAATCTACAGAGGGCTGGCTACAAGTGCTGGGCTTGAATGGTTTCCTTGGCTGAGGAAGTCCTGCTTCCTGAGGAATGAACAGGTCAGGAGGTGTGTGCAGTGGTATGTTTAGAAACATAGACTCACGGAATCACTTTGCTGGGGAAACTCCACCAAATCTGGTGCTAAACCATGTCCCTCAGCACCATGTCTCTGAAGCTTTTAAACCCCTTCAGTTATAGGGATTCAACCACCTCCATGGGGAGCCTGTTCCAGTGTTTGAGAACTCTTTCAGTGAGGATGTTTGTTCTAATATCAAACCTAAACCTCCCCTGGTGCAAGTCCCAGGTTTTCATCCTATCACTCATTCCTTGAGAGAAGAGATCAACACCCACCTGACTCCAGCCTCCCTTCAGGGAGTTGTAGAGAGCCAGAAGGTCTCCCTTTAGCCTCCTTTTCTCCAAGCTGAACAACTCCAGATCCCTCAGCTTTGCCTCACCAGTCCTCTTCTCCAGACCCTTCAACAGCTTTGTAGCTCTTCTCTGGACCCACTCCAACCCCTCAATGTCTTTTCTGTAATGGAGGCCCTGAAATTAACCCAGTACTTGAGGTGTGACCTCACCAGTGCTGCTTATAGGAGGACAATCCCTGCTCTGATCCTGCTGGTCACACTATTCCTGATACAGTCCAGGATGCTGTTGGCCTTCTTGGCCAGCTGAGGAAATTTGCCTGAGGAAGTCCTCCCTGCTGAGCAAAGACCAGGTAAGGAGGTAGGAATTGACTCTTGTACTGATTAGATAGACATAGAGCTGAAGTCAGCAGGCAGAGCTGCTCATCTGGCTGTTTATCAGAGCTAATTGTATGATGCCCTAATGAGAAGCCATTGAACGATGCCTGTCCAACCTCCCCAGAGCTCTCACGGTCTTGCAGCACAGCCCCTAATGCTGTCAAGCTTTCTGCAGCATTTGTTCCAGGTTTTATTGGCTCCTGGGGCACAAACCAGCCACAGCAACAAGAGGAGAACAGACTCTCCTCTGTGGCCAAGTAGGTGAAAGGCTCCGTTTGTTGCACGGTGTAGCTTTAATGGCACAAAGAGCTTGTGTAAGGGACATTAAAGCCCTGAGTTTAATCTGGTAGTCATGAGATGGGAGGGGGAAAAGGGTGAGAAACACACTAGGAAAGAAAGTATGGAGAAAGGACACCTAGAGAAGTGCAAAGTGGAAGAGTTTTTGCAGGGGGTCCATATAGATGGAGTGTGTTTGCTCTTCAAGGTGACAGAGAAACATGTAAGGTAATGAGTTAAGTGAAGGACACCTTGCTGGGCTTGGGGAATGGGGGAAAAGCAGGACAGATGGACGGTTCAGGTATCTTTGCACTGTGTTATGCATTGTCCAGAGAAAGGCCATGAGAATGAGTAGAGGACTGGAAGAGCTGCCATGTGAAGAAAGACTGAGAGAACTGGGTTTGTTCAGCCTTGAGAAGAGAAAGCTTAGGGAAGTCCTTATTGCTATGTTCCAGTACATAAAGGGAGGCTACCAAGAAGATGGAGACTCCCTTTATACAAAGAGTCTCGTGGAAAAGACCAGGAGTAATGGGTCCAAGTTACTCCTGGGGACATTCTGACTGGACTGCAGAAGAAAATTGTTCACTGTGAGGAGGCTCAGGGCAGACCTTATTGCTGTCTACGACTACCTGAAGGGAGGTTGTAGCCAGGAGAGGGTTGGTCTCTTCTCCTAGGCAACCAGCACCAGAACAAGAGGACACAGTCTCAAGCTGTGCCAGGGGAGGTTTAGGCTGGATGTTAGGAAGAAATTCCTCATAGAAAGAGTGATTCTCCATTGGAATGTGCTGCCCAGGGAGGTGGTGGAGTCACCATCACTGGAGGTGTTTAGGAAGAGACTGAATGGGGTGCTTGGTGCCATGGTTTAGTTGATTCTATTCTATTCTATTCTATTCTATTCTATTCTATTCTATTCTATTCTATTCTATTCTATTCTATTCTATTCTATTCTATTCTATTCTATTCTATTCTATTCTATTCTATTCTATTCTATTCTATTCTATTCTATCAGACATTGGAATCATCTCCCTTACATTGGAATCATCTCCCAAGGGAAGCAGTGCATTCCCCTGCTCTGTACAGTTTTAAGACTCTACTACTACCTGGAAAGGTTGGGCCAGATGAGCCTTGAGGTCCCTTCCAACCTGGCATTCTGTGATTCTATGATTTCTTAGTGTAAAAGAAACTGAGACCCTGAGGAAAATGGTTTAAAAGTGTCACAAAATCACCATTTTGGGGTTTATCTCCCTATCCCTTCACTGACTTTTATGCAGAAGTTGGTGAGATAAGAGAAGATTCTTTTAATCTGCCTTTTAGAAGGATTAGAGTCTCCATTAATACCAGGAATACCACTTTGTCAGCAGCACCCAGCCTGGCATCAGCATGTGGAGATGCACTGCAGCTGCACAGTTGTCTTCATGGATGTGGGGAACATTCTCCTCCTTCCTCACTTTAAATGCAGGAGATCCATCACCAGCCAATTGGTAAAGCTGGATGACTCCATGGGATGTGGTAGAAAAAAGAGGTATCAGGAGAGAGAAGTGGGCAAGGGGTGGATGGGAGGGACATGGAGCAGGCATGTGAAGGGGACAAAAAAGGGATGGGCCAAGACAGAAAGTGGGAATGGAGGATACTGGGAGAAAAACTGAGTGATGATCAAATTTAGCTACATCTTTAGACTCTTAGCTAGCTTTAGTTACTCTGGTAAGGAGGAATGCATGTAAGGAGAGAAGGACCCCAGGCTTAGTCTCCCTTTCCCTGGAAGGAAAGGCTCTGAACTTGGGTTGAGATGGGTGAACATCTGAAGGACAAAAACCATGCCTGGTTTTATCTCTGCTACCCCATCCCTTATGTATTCCTGGTTGCTTTTCCTGGCAAGATGTAAACGATTTTCTCTTCCTTCTCACACAGAACATTAGACCAGTAAATGCCCCCTGACCTTTAGAAACCTCTGAAAAAGAAGCAGTGTGAAGGGCCTTAGAGTCATTATTAAATGTAAAGAAAAGATACATAATTCCACTGCAACTGAGTGTAACTTTGATCAGAAAACTTTGGAATACATAGGTTTTGATCTATTCCCCCTGCCCCCAGCTGTTCTGTGCATTTTAATTCTCCTGCTCTGTTACAGAGCCCATGATGAAATGCCATTAAAGCTGGCTAACCAAGCTGATCTATTTAAAATGAAAACAAAATGCTCCCAAACATATGTTTGACTATTTAAAAGCTTTTTATTTTTCTTCCCAACCCTGACATATTTTGGCATCTTGAGTTGGTGACACTTTTTTCCAGTCATGGGACAGTGGCTGAGAGCTGACTGACTTCACAAGGCACCCAACCAAGAACCAAACAGAAATCCCCATTGTGCTGCCATCGCTGGCATGGGTTTCACATTCTGCAGTGGGTCTTGGCTTGGCTGTGGGAGATTATCAGGGTTAGGGCACGAACTGGTCAGGCTGCCAAGGAAGCACAGTACATAATCACACTTGTTTAGCAGAGAAAGCAGCAGACATTGCAAGTCAGGACAAGAATAAGGAGAGAAATGCTCTGCTCTTAATACTGCCTCATCAATACAGACTCATTGGTAATAATCCATAGTGCAAAGTCCAACCTACTGATGTTCTGCTGTTATCATCAGCTTCTTCCCTTTACTCAGACTTTGCTTTCAAGTGGGAAAAACTCTATAAACAACTATAAACTGCCTTACTCCCTCAATTACTAATCTTAATTTACATCTCTGGACATGCCCTTATTTTTAATCTCACCAACTCCACCCCTTATGTATAGTGATTGCTGGCTGCTTTATCTGGCAAGATGTAAACCCCTCCCAAATCACAACCTTCCACCTGAAAGCCCAAGTTGCCCAGAGAGTTGGGAAATGCCTCATCCCTGGATCCATTCCAGGTCAGATTGTTTGGAGCTCTAAGCAAACTGCTCTAGTTGCAGATGTCCTTGCTGACTGCAGGGGGTTAGACTAGATGACCTCTAAATGTCCCTTCCCACCCAAACCAGCCTGGGATTCTATGATTTTTGATGATCCTTGACAGCACAGGATGCTGGGTGACAGCTGGTAAGGAGAAATGGAGACAGGTGCAGTGGAGGTAAGACAAGGAGCCAGAGCACTGAACAGAAAAATTGCTGTTTGAAGAGCAGGGTGGTCAGGTCTGGTTTCACCTGGTTAATTGTCTTCCAGCAAAGATTGGCTCTGCTAATGCCAACAGCTGCAGATGGATGCAGGATGCTACTGAGTGGTTCCCAGCTGGTTTCCCCTCACTGTCTTCATTACAAAGACCTCATTCTTGCCCCTCTGAGACCCGTTAGAGATCGTGAGGATGGCAAGTGCAGGACAACCAACCGCTGTTGACAGCCAGCAGCTTGTAGCAGGCCATGAAAACCTTCACTGCTCAGAGATGGATGATTCAAGCAGGCTCTACGATGTCTTCTCTTGGCCTGAATCATCTACTGAGGGGAAAAGAAACAGAGCTGTGGATTTTATGTCAGAGGAAGCTTTGAAGGTAATTTCAAGGACCGTTGCATCGTTTGTCTGAGAAAATCTGTTCATAAGCTGTTAATAAGCTCTTAACAAGCATCACAGCTTCTGGCTCTGCTGAAATCAGAGGAGGCACCTGAGGGGAATGCAGTTCATCCAGCTGAGGGGATATTTTGGTTTGGGATATTCTTTAGGGTTGTTTTTTTAGCTATTCTTACAATCCCTCCAAACAAGGTTTCTTGCACAGGAAAAGAGAGTTATTGCTTTATTAAGTGTGGTGTAGAGGAAAAAGAAAACTGACCAGTGCCTCCTGGACTCATGATGGAAAGTCAAACTATAGAATCATTTTGGTTGGAAAAGACCTTTCACAACATTGACTCAAACCATTCTCCAACTCTTTCAAGTCTGGTGCTACACTATGTCCCTTAGCACCATTCCTCTGCCTCTTTTAAACACCTCCAGGGATGGGGATTCAGCCACCTCCCCTTGGAGCCTCTTCCAGTGAGCACCCTTTCAGCGCAGAAGTTTCATCTAATATCCTACCTAAACCTCCCCTGGTGCAACTGGAGGCCATTTCCTAACTTTAGGACAGCTCTTTTTCTGTGCAACAGACACTCAGACAAACAACAGAAACGGAAATAATTGCTGCACTGCTGGCTGAATTTAAAACATATGCTAAGTGTTTATTAATGTCCTTTATGGTTCTGTTTGTGGGGTGGTCAGCATTCAACACACAAAGCAACTTATGTCTTTTGTTGTGTTTTGTTTTTAAGTGAGCTCAGGAGAGAATCTTTCCTTTCATGGGTGACATTGAAGATGGGTAGAAGCAGGGGTGCCCTACCTGGTGCATTGGCATTGATAAAGGGAGGGAATGAAAAGCTGTTTGCTTCGGTGTTTAGCAGGCATCGAATTCCGAGCTCGAAAGACACGCTGTAGCAATCGGGTGGTGTTCAGAATAAGAAGGGATGCAGTCTGGTGGGTCTTTGTTTCTATGGTTACACTCAACTGGAATTGCTGCAACTAGGTCAGCTGGGAAGGTGTGAATGAAAACAAAGCGATTTGGAATCGGTAATGAGAGTTCAAAGAGAAGGTTGCTGCTGCTGGGGAAGGGGAGAAGGGAAGAAGGGAGCTGAGTGTGGAGAGAGGGATTTTAATGTACATTTGTAATGCATATGTATGGAGTACTACACAGCTGGATCTGTGGTTTAGCATCATTCACTCTTTCAGCACTATGCAGCAGGCTATTGTTTGGAGAATCACCTGCAGAGCACCATCGAACGGGCATGCTCTGTGCTGGTGACACCTTTCCTCCCTCTGGCTGCATATCCAGACAGCAGCAGCCGCAGAATAGAAGAGGCTGTGGCAGCTGGAAGACAGAGGAAGAACAGATGGAAGAACAGTTGGGGATGTCTCATGGGTTTAAGTGGTTAAGACCAGGCTGGATGATGCTTTGAGCAACCTGGTCTAGTGGGAGATGTTCTCGCCCGTGGTGTAGAACTAGATGATCTTTAAGGGGAAACAAAACCAAGGGCAGGGAAGGTGAGGCATCCTCAGCCCGCAAGTTAGGAGAAACAGGCTGTAAAAGCAGACTAAAAGGAAGCAACTTGGACATGAAGGGCTGCAAAGTCCTGGCCCAGGCTGCGCAGGGTAGTGGTGGAGTCCCCATCCCTGGAGCAGTTTCAAAGCCATGGAGATGTGATGCTGAGGGCCATGGTTTAGTGGTGACCAGGCAGTGCTGTGTTAATGGTTGGACTTGATAATCTTCATGGTGTCTTCTGGTTAAACTGATTCTATAATTGGCACTGCAGAGCCTATACATTAATCCTCTGTTGATGGCTTGGATCCTGGGCTTTTGTGTTTTCTCCAAACCAGGCATGGTAGGATGTCTGTCTGTATCCCCGTAACTCAGAGTACTCCTGCATAGCAGATGAGTAGTGCCAGAACAGAAAAGTTACACAGCATACCCATGTGGGGAGGATACTTCGAGGAAATAGGAAGCAGCTGGTAGTTCAGTTTTGTCAGCAGCACTGACTTTAACACACTTGAATTTCTACATTCCTTCCCTTTTAAATGTCACCCTGTTCTTCACATGGACCTGTTGCGAGTGGGGCCGGAGGAGGACACAGCAATGATGGGAGGGCTGGAAGCCCTCTGCTGTGAGGCCAGGCTGAGCTTGCTGAGGCTGCTCAGCCTGGAGAAAAGAAGGCTCCAGGGAGACCTTCTGGTGGCCTCGCAGTACTTGAAGGGGCCAAGAAGAAAGTTGGAGACAGACTTTTGAGCAGGACCTGTTGTGAAAGGACAAGGGGTGATAGCATGGAACGAAAAGAGGGAGACTCAGACTGGAGAGAATGAAGCAGTGTTTTTACAGTAGAGCTGGTAGTGATACTGGTCCAGGTTGCCCAGAGATGCCCCATCCCTGGAACCAGGTTGTTTGGGACTGAGCAACCTGCTCCGGCTGACTGCAGGGATTGGACTAGATGACCTTTAGAGGTCCCTTCCCACTAAAGCCAGTCTGTGACTCTCTCTATTTCAGCCCATAACGTATTACAGCCTGGACAGTCGAAGCTGCCGGGACCGAACTTTAATCCTCCTCCTCCATAATCCCCATCACCAACCCTACAGGGGCTCTATCCCCTGGCGATGCATTCCCAACGCCCGGCGGAGGCAGCCCCACTGGCCACTCACTGCGCGCAGCCAAAGGGGCGGGCGCAAAGGGGAGAGGGGCCCAATGGGCGTGGGGGAACCCCGGAGAGGTGGGGCTTGGTGGCGCGGAGAGCCAATGGGAAGCGAGCCAGCGGGCCGGTGTTCAAGGGGGAGGGAGCGCGGAGGGGGGACTCGGGCGGTGCTGGCGAGGGGGGTCCGGACGGCGAGGGCCGAGCCGAAGCGAACCGAGCCGCCCAGCCGAGCCTCAACGAACAGAGCCGAGTCCCGTCGAACCGAGCCTCACCAAGCCCCGACGAGCCCAGCCTCGCCTGGCTCCGACGAACCCATCCGAACCGAGCCATGGCAGGCTCCGACGGCGGTCGGTCGATGCGGTTCTTCACCTGGGAGGAGATCGAGCAGCGCAATGGGCGGGGGTCGGCGGGCCGGGAGCGGTGGCTGGTGATCGAGAGGAAGGTGTACGATATCAGCCAGTTCCACCGGAGGCACCCGGGAGGCTCCCGGGTCATCAGCCACTACGCCGGGCAGGACGCCACGGTGAGTGGCGGGGCAGCGGCGGGGTGACCGTTCCCAGCCCGGGGAGGGACGGGACAGAGGGGCAGGGGACAGCGGTGCTGGGAGCAAGGGCAGAAGTGCGGTCCCCTCTGGGAGAGGAGGGTCCCGGGTGACTGACTTCACAAAGACATTTCTGAAGGAACAACAGAAACTGTGCGGAAATGTGTGCAGCCAGCCTTAAATCTGGGGGAAAACAGTGATTTTCGAGCACGCACACTATATAAGAATGCTCTATTTTTATACCTGCCTAGCCACAGACCAGAACTGAATAGACGCACCCGAGATATTCGTAGAATCACAGAATTGTTCTGGTTGGAAGAGACTTTCAAGATCAGGGAGTCCAACCCTTAACCCAGCACTGCCAGGTCACCACTAAACCATGGCCCTCAGCACCACATCTCCATGCCTTTGAAACCCTTCCAGGGATGGAGTGTCCACCACTGCCCTGCGCAGCCTGTTCCAGGTCTTGACAACCCTTTGGGGGAAGAAATTGTTCCTCGCGTCCAACCTAAACCTCTCCTGGTGCAACTTGAAATTGTTTCCTCTTGTCCTGACACTTGTTACTAGGGAGGGAGAGGACGTTCCCACTACATGGACTCATTATTCACAAGTGTATGAGCACACAGAGCTTCCTCCTGCTTTAAAAGTCCAGCTCTGTGTGTCCAAGAGGTGGCACTAGTGCAAAATCTTGCTGAAAGTCGTATTTTGGTCTTTAAAAACATAAATCAACCCTTCTGAATGCCAGTGGCTGTTGCAAAGTGGAGCAATCATTGTTTGAATTGGACCTGTGGGGTACTTTTGTCAGTGGATTTCCTTCCTGTGCCTAATTATGCCTTGCACTAAAGAAAATGCAGTTCTCCAAATGTGAGTATTTAGCCCCAAGGGCAGGTATGAGACGTTGAGGCTGCCTCAGGAGTGGTTTTGATGGGCTGTGTTTCAGTCCTGAGCAGAAAGGAGGGACTTGAGATGTAGTGCTTTGCCTCATTTCTCATTTCATTGTATGTGTGCAGTGTAAATCTGAAGAGAAGCTGGGCTCACACAGACTTCATGAGGTGAGGATGAGCACCTGCGTTTTTGAAGCCCCATCAGAAGTGGGTCACTCACAGTGGCCAGCAGATAGGGTATTGTCATGTGTCACTGCTGGGTGCAGCTGAACTGCTGACCACTCAGGAACCCCAGCCAAGTGAACTCCAATGTTTCCAATAGTTTTTGTCCTGGAATTGTAAAGAATGAAACTCCTCTCAAACAGCAAAACTGGGAAGGAAAGAAAGAACACTTTTGCTTTGCTGAATGCCACCAGAATGTTCTGATTTCAAGGAGGTGCAATCAGCACTGCCAGGTCTCACAGCCTCCATGGAAGGGATTGGTCTAATTGGGTGGTACCATCCTCTGATCTGCCCACATACTCCTCCCCATTTCCCCCCCTCCCCCCTTCCAGTGAGAACATGCAAATTACAAACCCCTCTTCTCTTCCCCTCCTTTATTTGTATAAGCCTGAGCAGAGAGGATGCTACAGCTGAAATGCAACAGGGCTGCCCAGAGCTGGCAACATCAGCTGGGCTTTTAACCCCTTTCTTGACAAGAGATCTTTTAATACAATTTACTTTAAAACCCATGTGATTAGGAGCTAGTAACAACAGTCCTGAGCAGTGCGTGATGCAGAAAGCTTACAGAGTGATGTGCAAATACTGTCTCAGGAAAGAAAAAGCACTCTTAGGCTGAGGGTGATGGGTAAAGTTTATGCTAGTTTGGACACAGGAAGAGAAATGTGCAAAAGGAGGCAAGTGGGGGATCATCAGCAGGGCTGTCAAACTGCCAGAGGGATTTAACTCTAAATACAGTGATGAAAATCTCTAGTGATAACAGCCAGCAGTGAGTTCTTTTTTCTTCTGGCTGCCTGGTTGCCATGGAGATCGACAGGACATTTAAACGATGCAAGTGATTTCTCTAACAGGGATTTTCTGAATGGTAAAGATGAATAAGAAGCAGTGGACTCCTGAGAAACGTGAGGAGGACTCAGATGAGGAATAGGAGGCAGGTAGCAAGAGAACAAAACTTCTAGGAAGATATAGACAGAAGGACCTTGGGAATTGCCAAGGAAGCGTGTTTGGAACAATGTAGAGGTTTTGAGAGAGGGGGGAGTCACCAGCAAGTGCCATCACCTATCTGTGTCCTGCATGTCCCATTATTTTACCCAGTTCAGCTGGTTTTGTGCCAGCATCTTACCCTTCTTCCTAGTCAGACATTCACTTCAGGATGTGGGGCTTGAGGAAAAAAGTGGAACCTAAAGGCAAAGCAGAGACAGAGTTGCTGAGGGCACAAATCTTTTGAGGAATTGGCTGAAGGGTCTGGGATTGTTCAGCCTGGAGAAAAGGAGGCTGAGAGATCTTCTGGCTCTCTACAACTCCTTGAAAGCAGCTTGAAGCCAGGTCGGGGTTGGTCTCTTCTCCCAAGGAGCAAACAACAGGACAAGGGGAGCCAGCCTCAAGCTGCAGCAGGGGAGGTTTAGATTGGACACGAGGAACAATTTCTTACCCAAAAGGGTTGTCAAGGCCTGGCCCAGGCTGCCCAGGGCAGTGGTGGAGTCCCCATCCCTTGAAGGGTATCAAAGCCCTGGAGATGTGGTGCTGAGGGCCATGGTTTAGTGGTGCCCTGGCAGTGTTGGGTTAAGGCTTGGACTTAATGATCTTAATGGTGTCTTCCAGCTAAAACGGTTCCATGATTCCACACACCTTGAGCTTCAGTGAGATACAAGATTTTCAGATTCCTAACTGGGTTATGAGTTCATGTTTCTTGCACTTAACCACATCCAGGTAGAAAATGATGCATAGAATTTAGCTTCATTTGTTCAGACCATTTATGGTCTGAACAAAGCAGCAAGATCTGGGGCAGTAAAATCTGTCTCAGCCAGCTCCGTTAGCTGGGTTACTTTGTACTGGGTCCAAGATATGGTGAAATCTATCTCTTTTGCTGTCACCTGAGCAATCATTTTGCTTCAGCCTTCTTCCTTTTTCTGTGTTTCAGGATCCTTTCACAGCATTTCATCTTGACAAGACACTGGTGAGAAAGTACCTGAGCCCACTCTTGATTGGAGAGCTGGCACCAGATCAACCCAGCTTTGAGCCCAGCAAGAATGTAAGTATCTTAAAAGTCTGGTACTTGGGTTGAAATTGTGCTATTTAACTCCTCTTAATGGTAGCCAGAATTTCCTGTATATAAAGTGATAAAGTCTCCTGGAATCTCTGTGTTGACCTGTAGCTTCTCCTTCACTTCCTGTCATTATTAGTACTTTCAGTGAAGATTTGCTCTCCAGGTGACCCTTGGCTTTTCCCTCTTGCCACACTAGCTTCTTGACAGGGGAAAGTGAGCTCCTCTTTGAGGTTCTGAGGCATTTTCAGACCAGCAGATGCTCTTGGGTCTCCCCACAGAAAAAGCTGGTAGAAGATTTCCGTGAGCTCCGTGGCACTGTCGAGAGGATGGGGCTTCTCAACCCCAACCCTGCCTTTTTCATCCTGTACCTCTGTCACATCTTGATGTTGGATGTTGCAGCCTGGCTCACCATCTGGTATTTTGGAGCATCCACAGTGCCTTTCCTCTTCTCTGCAGTGCTGCTAGGCACTGTCCAGGTAAGCAGCTAGGCAAAAAAAAAAGAAGATGACCCAAAAATGCTAGAAGCCAGGCCTTTGAGATGAAGGCCAAGAGCATCCTGGTCTGGATCAACCAGAGTGTGGCCAGCAGGACCAGGGCAGGGATTGTACTCCTGTATTAGGCACTGATGAGGCCACACCTAGAATCCTAGGTTCAGGTTTGGATCCCTCACTCCAGGAAGGTGGAGTTGCTGGAGTAGGTCCAGAGACAAGTCCTATAAAGAGTGGCTGAGGGAACTGGAGTTGTTGAGCCTGAAGAAAAGGAGCCTGAGGGGAGTCCTTCTGGCTCTCTACAACTCCCTGAAAGGACGCTGGAGCCAGGTGAGGGTTGGTCTCTTTGCCCAAGGAACAAGCTACAGGGCAAGAGAAAACAGCCTCAAGTTGCTCCAGTTGAGATTTAGGTTGAGATTTCTTCCCCAGAAGTGTTGCAGATCATTGGAACAGGCTGTCCAGGGAGGTGTTGGAGTCCCTGTCCCTGGAAGGGTTTGAAAGCCCTGGAGACGTGGTACTGAGGGCCATGGTTTAGTGATGACCTGGCAGTGCTGGGTTAAGGGTTGGACTCCATGATCTTAAAGGTCTCTTCCAAGCAAAATGATTCTGTGATCTTGTGATTCCTTTAGGTGCTCATTGCCCTAACCACAAGACAAATCTTATCTTCACATACTCCCCAGAGATCTCCTTCTCCCTGGATTTCACCAAAGGGGCAACATTAGAGTGCCATGACATGCTGCTTTGGCTGAGCAGACTTTGCCCTGCTTTTTCCTTCCCATAGCCCATCAAAGCCCTCCTTATTCCTAGCCTTCTTCCTACAGTGAAAGCCATGCTGCCCTTCTGAGGTCCCTTGTGCCAGAACTCCAAGGCACTGTGCAGGGGCCAAGCCGCCGTGTTCCCATGGGAACTTGCAGGGAGTTAGAGGAGAGGGCAGAGCAGCTCTCAAAGCCCCAGCTCTTTCTCCTGTGGCCAGCTGATCCTCTTGGAATTACAAGTACTCAGAGGAGGCAGCAGCAAGCAGCTCCTTAAAGGAGACTTTGTTGCTGATTTCTGTGCAGTTTTGTGAGAGAATCAATGCTGGTTCTGAGCTCTCTGCCTTTTATTTTTTTAACATGATTTTTCCCCCCTCTTCATGAGAACACCTATCTGGGACTAAAAGTCATTAGGCAAAGTCTGGACTGTAGTGGTACACAGTAAAGGAGAAGTGTTTGGATGGGGTCTTAGTAGTAGAAATGCTCTCACTAGCCAAGGGTGTGTGTTGAGGAGCATGGGAGTAAAGCAAACCCTCTTCTGAGCCTCTTGATTCTTCTTTTTGCCCAGCAGCACTGTTGTGTGGTTGATTTTTCCTCCCCCTATTTTATTATTTATTCCAGGCCCAGGCTGGCTGGCTTCAGCATGATTTTGGACATCTTTCAGTCTTTAGCACATCGAAATGGAACCACTGGGTCCACAAGTTTGTGATCGGCCATCTGAAGGTGGGCGCTCAGTGCTGAGAGGGGCTTGGCCCAGGGTGCTCTGCAGTCTGAGCTTGAAGAAACCAAATACAAGGAGCTACCGGGGAGGGAGGACTAAGGGCAGAAGAGACAACTTCTTTATGGCACTCTCTTCTCATCCCTTCCTGCAGGGAGCACCAGCCAGCTGGTGGAATCATCTCCACTTCCAACACCACGCTAAACCCAACTGCTTCTGCAAGGACCCTGACGTGAACATGCACCCCTTGTTTTTCGCTCTGGGAAAAACACTCTCTGTAGAGGTGAGACCTGGGGAAGGCTTTTGGGGGGGGCTTACAGCATTAGGATGCAAACCTGGAAAGCTGCTTGGAGACTAGTGAGCAGTTGGCTTGGTCAATGAGCTGTCTGAGTATTCTGGGGACTTGGAGAAGGCACAGGCTTGGCATTAACAGCCTTTGAAAAGCAAGAATTAAAAAGATCCTTAATGTTAAAAAGATCCTTCATGTCCTTAACTTAGTGTTGCATCTGTTTGGGTTTGGTTTGGGTTTGTTTGGGTTTGGGTTTGTGTTTGGGTTTGGTTTTGTGGTTGGCTTTTGGTTTGGGGTTTGTGTTTGTGTTTGGTTTTGTGGTTGGGTTTTGGTTTGGGGTTTGTGTTTGGGTTTGGGTTTTGGGTTTGGGTTTGGGTTTTGGGTTTGGGTTTTGTGTTTGGGGTTTGTGTTTGGGTTTTGTGTTTGTGTTTGGGTTTTGTGTTTGGGTTTTGTGTTTGGGTTTGGGTTTTGTGTTTGTGTTTGGGTTTTGTGTTTGGGTTTTGTGTTTGGTTTTGTGTTTGGGTTTGGGTTTTGTGTTTGTGTTTGGGTTTTGGTTTGTGTTTGTGTTTGGGTTTTGGTTTGTGTTTGGGTTTTGGATTTGGGTTTTGGGTTTTGGGTTTGTGTTTGGGTTTTGGTTTGTGTTTGTGTTTGGGTTTTGGATTTGGGTTTTGGGTTTTGGGTTTGTGTTTGGGTTTGGGTTTGTGTTTGGGTTTTGGGTTTGTGTTTGGGTTTTGGGTTTGTGTTTGGGTTTTGGGTTTGTGTTTGGGTTTTGGGTTTGTGTTTGGGTTTTGGTTTGTGTTTGGGTTTTGCTTTTGTGTTTGAGTTTTGCTTTTGTGTTTGGGTTTTGGTTTGTGTTTGCGTTTTGGTTTGTGTTTGGGTTTGCTCTTGTGTTTGGGTTTGCTTTGTTTTGTTTTCCCCTAATACAATCTTCCCTGGCTTCAAATTATCCAATTTGATTCTGAAGGTTAAAAAAAAAAGCCCCAAAAACACACAAAACTTGCTTCTGGTAGAATGAGAAGTACCTCCAGAGCATAGTTTTGAGCTGATGTGCTATTTTATACAGTGCAACCCTACCTCCTACTGGTCCCTGATATTCTTTAGTAATACTCCCAATCCTTCTGAGGTTTTTCTGCCCTTCTGAGGTTTTTCTATCCTTAACATTTCGGGAGGTTATTTTTGGTAGCTTTCAAAATAAGACCAAAATATTTGTCACAGTTACAAGTTCAGATTTCTCTGATGAGAGGCTTGCAGTTGAATGAAGAGAGGATTGCAAGTTGTTCTCATTATCAAGATCAGCTTTGACTCCTTGTGGTAGCTGGAGAAACAAAGCAGCAGATGACAAGCAAGGACACTCTGGAGCATTTACAACTAGTGTTCAAAGAAGCTGTTTCAGTGGTCTCAATCTGGCAGTGGGTGTCAGACTGGAGTCTAGCTTTATTTGTGGTGCAACTCTGAGGTTAATTGAATGGCTTCAGCATTTGCCAGTCCTTTAAAACAAACTAGTTACATAAATTCATGGCATCACCTGGCTGAAATGCTCAGAATGCAATGAAATTAAGGGCAGGCTGCTGTTTGGAATTGGTTTGAACATGTACAGGGATACAATGGAATTCCTGATGGAAGCTGGTGATGTTATGCTAATATAGTGAACACGGACACATAACTAGTCTCAGAGGGAGGATAATCTGTTCACCTCTGTTCCTGTGAACACAGTTTAATGCCTAAGTGCTCATTGGAGATTAATTGCAAGAAGGTGGGAGTTTATGAATAGTATCACGAGCTTTTCTGTTTTTTTCTGAAGCTCGATTTGGGCAGCAGACTCTTCCCTCATGGATTTTTGAGTGTTGAGCAGCTGTGCCCTCTGTAGGAGAAGAGCTTCCAGTGCATGTCGCTGTCTGGGGTGAAAGAGACTTCCCACCAGCCTCCAGTGCATCCAAAGCAGGGATGAAAAGTTATCCTAGCAGTGATAGACTGAAGTTCTAGGGGATGATAAAGCCATGGTGGATGGTGGCATGGTTTGATAGGACATCTCTTTGAAAGGTTAGGAGGTATCTCAGACTTCATTGCTGTGACAGCATAGGTAGGAGTGTATGCACATAGGTCTTGGGGTGTCTCCATGGCCTGAGTAATTTGCTTACTTCAACAGCTTGGTGTGCAAAAGAAGAAGTTCATGCCTTATAACCACCAGCACAAGTACTTCTTCATCAGTGAGTAACCCTACCCTTTTGCAGTGCTGTGGACAGCATTCACTCAACTCCTTCCTTTTCCAGCCCATCTCCCTGTGGTGAAAGGGCACAGTTAATGTCTCTGCCATCTATTTCTCTACTCTAGTTGGCCCCCCAGCTCTGGTGCCTCTTTACTTCCAGTGGTACATATTCTACTTCGTGGTACAGCGGAAGCAGTGGGTGGTAAGTCAGCTCCAGTGGTGACTTCTTGTTGAACGGATGTGTTTCAGTGGAAGGGAATCGCTGGGAGGAGCTCTGGGATGTGTCTCTCTGTGGCAAGGGGTGTGATGTGGCACATGATGTAGTGATAGGATGAGGGGCAGTGGTTTCAAATTAGAGAAGAGGAGATTTAGACTGGATGTTAGGAACATGTTCTGCACCATGAGGATGGTGGAACACTGGAACAGGTTGCCCAGGGAGGCAGTTGAGGCCCCATCCCTGGAGATATTAAAGGTGAGGCTCAATGAGGCTCTGGGCAACCTGATCTAGTTGAGGATGCCTCTGCTAACTGCAGAGGGGCTTATACTAGATAACCTTGGAAGTCCCTTCCAACCCAAGCCATTCTATGTTTGCTGGGGGAGAGAGTACCTCCCACACAGCCCTTCTCTTTAGAAGATCAGTTCCCAGTTGGGTAACAGAGGATGTTCTCTGATGTCCTGTCTTGGTCTGGTGTGTCTGAATGTCTGGAGGCATTCCTTCTTTTGCAGAGTTGATGTTCCTACAGAACTTGTCCTTCAGGTAACATGAGAGTTTAGCTGAAGGTAGAAGTGGTCATTCTGGCCACTCTTTTTTGTTTCCCAATCACTACAGTAAAAGCCTTTGGGCAGAGAAAAAAGGGACAAGTATCGGGGGGGTTGGAAGAGGAGTCAGTGAACCTCCACTTTGCAATGTGATCTTGAAATCAAGTAGCTTTCAGCCTAAAACTGAATCCTTCTTACCAGTAAAAGATATTATGGGAGAATTTAAAGGGAGTGCCACCTAGAAGGGGTGCTAAATGCAGAAGCCAGTAATCCATCCTCTTAATGAAGTTTTGTCTGTTCCTTTTACTGCAGGACCTGGCCTGGATGTTGTCATTCTACATCAGATTCTCTCTCACCTACTGGCCCTTGCTGGGGTTGAAGGGTTTGCTGGGGCTGATCATATTAGTCAGGTATCATTCAGTTTATCATTCCTCCATTCTCTTTCCCAGTTTATACCAATCCTTTATGTCAGCTTTTGTTCAACCTCCTGCTTTATCTCTCTCCTCAACCCCCTACTCTTCTGTCTCCTCGTGCCTTGCAGCAGGGCAGTGGTGGTTGTCTGTCAGGCATGTCTTTGGAAGGTGTGTGTGATCTGGTGGTCCTGGTGTTCATTTTGTTGGGCAACAGATGGCTGGTATCTCTACCAGTGTCTTGTCCTGACTTGTCAGGGCATAGGTGTGACATCAGTAATGGTTTTGGGTGTTTGTGTGTGCAGGTTTATAGAGAGTAACTGGTTTGTCTGGGTTACACAAATGAACCACATCCCAATGCACATCGACTATGATAAGAATGTGGACTGGTTCTCTACCCAGGTAAGACCTTCCCTCCAGAGACCTGTGACTTAAAAGGTGAGAACTTAAGAGCTCTGGATATGTAATGCCCAAGAGAGGTGATCACAGAAGTGGTGGGAACTGAGAGAGGAAAACTTGAGCAGCTTGTCCTCACTGTGTGAAAGGAGTGATTAGTGCAGAAGTGGGATGGAGGCTTCAAATGCTGAGCAGAGATGCCTCAAGGAAAATAACTGAAGGTGCTGCAATGCTCTTCAGATAGAGAGCTTCCTGTGCATGAACAGTGCAGAACTTTCATGTGCACCCTGTTTTATTTGAGTTCTGAAGCCATGACACAGTTTTTTCAAGTAGAAGAGCTGAAAGTCATGGAGGTTATGACTTAATCTGACTGGGGAACTGAAGTCTATGCTTCTGAATTCTGTCCCTAACACTCTTGTATCACAGCATGTCCATCTCCTCTTGACTGGAGATGGCTCTTGGAGTTGCTGTGTTCAGCCAGAAGACACATGATGATAGGAAGCCTGTACCTGCTTACTGTTGTGTTGGACACATGTGTGAGAAGGGACATTTCTAAACCAGTGCTTAAAATGTTGCTGTTTTTCCTCTCAGCTCCAGGCAACCTGTAATGTTCACCAGTCTTTCTTCAATGACTGGTTCAGTGGACATCTGAACTTTCAAATTGAGCACCAGTGAGTTGAAGCATGGGTTGGGGGTGTGAGGGAAATTCAAGGAGTACTGATTACACTAGGTCTGAGGAGCCTACAAGGTCCCTGTCTCTCTCTATCAGCTAACACAAGAACAAGAGATAATGTGGGTCAGTGTTGTGCTCTTTATGTGGGGATGGAATAGGAACTTCAAGATAGTTTTTGGAGTGCTGGTGTGCAACAACACCACTTTAGATATGAGTGGCATGGTACAGGGGTGAGAGTTAGCAGCCTTCTGGTTCGTACAGATGCTGACTGAAGTGGCATGAGACAGATCAGTACAGAGCACTGATGGCTATGGGCCAAGGGAAGGTTGAATCTTAGGTACAGGAGGGCAGGAAATCTGTGGGGTTGCCCAAAGAGGTGATAAATTTCTCACTCCTGGAATCAGGAATCAGGTTGTTTGGGCCTCTGAGCAACCTGCTCTAGTTGCAGACCTCCCTGCTGACTGCAGGGGGGTTGGATTAGATGAGCTTTGGAGGTCTCTTCACCCCAAACCAGTCTGGGATTCTATGGTTCTTCATGATGACAAATGCCACTGAATGATGATATTCTCTTCCCACAGTCTTTTTCCTACAATGCCTCGACACAACTACTGGAAGGTGGCCCCTTTGGTGAAGTCCTTGTGTGCCAAACACGGTGTTGAGTACCAGTGCAAGCCACTGCTCACCGCCTTTGCCGACATAGTGCAGTACGTATCAACCCACTGCAGACTGTAAGTGAAGGGTTCTCCACTACCACAGAGTGAACAAGGCAAGGGGAAGGGCAGCCAGCTCATATCACAGAAGTTCTGTGAAGAGCCTCTGGTAGTATAGATGGCCATAGAAGGGTTTGGAAGGCTGTTCAGCCATGGTGCTGGTTTCAGTAGCAGCAGACAGATGGTGTCAGCAGGAGTCACCTAATGGAGAGCTGCTTTTCTTCACTTGTGAAGAGTCAGAGCTCAATAGGATGCCAGGTTTGGTGCCTCTGTCCCTGAGGATGCTCCAGAGGAAGAGGTGTTCTCATAAAGATGAGTCTGAACTGTCATTAATCTTCCTTTTCCTTTCTTCTGCTCCTTGCCCCTTAGATGTCTTTTACTCCATCAGAAAGCCATGTGGCTCCCTGCTGCTCTGCTTTCTCCTTCTGTTTTCATTCTAATGAAGTTGTTTCCTTTAGCCTTCCAGTCTTTGTCTGATGCAGCCCCCATGGTTTGAATCTTCTCCATCTTTTCAAGGAGCTGTAGTCTGTGTTTCTTTGCCTCTGATGATCTCTGAGCAGCTTGATCTAGTTGAGGATGCCCCTGCTCACTACAGAGGGGTAGGACTAGATGACCTATGAAGGTCCCTTCAGCACAAACCATTCTGTGAGCTCCTATAGACAGAAATTCTTCCCACAGGGCTGTGCTCTCTGGACACTCTGTTTCTTGACCTTGTTTTTAAGGAAATGTGGTTTTCTCTTGGCAGCTCTTTGAAGGATTCAGGGGAGCTCTGGCTTGATGCCTACCTACACAAATAAGCAGCAGTGGATCCTTGCAGAGGAAATCCCCACCCTCGTTGCCTCCTGTGGTGGTCGCCATGAAGATACTGCACAGAGGGGAGAGAGGTGGCTAAGCCAGAGGTGGGGAGGTGGTGGTGCTGCTTAATTCCATTGATGAATGTAATTAATATGATTTTTTTTTCCAAAAAAAGGTGTGTTCTTAATTCTTTTTGTGTTTCTGTCATTCCCCTTCTCTGGTGCTGAGTTCTGAGGAAAAAAGCTGAATGGAAGAGGTTACTGTTCCACCAAGCTAGGAGCAGCTTTGGGACTGGGAATAGCTTTCTTCCTGTCTGCTGGTACTTCATTTGCTGGAGATATAGAAGTCTCTTATCTAACACAGGCTTTGTGAGGTGGCCCTCAGGAGTGTAGCAAGAAAGATAAGGCAGCATGAGCTGAAAGAAGACAGGAGTGATTAAAATGTGGAAGCAATAAGGAATTGTGTGGGCACAGTATTTTCAAGTACCTGTATGTGCAGGGCCTGCTGTGACAGGAAAAGAGGGGATGGTTTAAAACTAAAAGAAGGAGATTTAGACTGGAGAGAAGGAAGAAATGTTTTACAGTGAGGGTGGTGAGACCCTGGCCCAGGGTGCCCAGAGAGGTGGGAGATGCCCCATCCCTGGAATCATTCCAGGTCAAGTTGTTCGGGGCTCTGAGCAGCCTGCTCTAGTTGCAGATATCCCTGCTGACTGCAAGGGGGTTGGACTAGGTGACCTTTTGAGGTCACTTCAACCCAAATGAATCTGTGATTTCTTTCATTCTGTGTAATTAACAATGGCAATAGAAGTGCCCAAACCAAGGGACAGTGGGGAGCATGTGAGAGCCCAAATTGATTTGCATGTATGTGTGTGAGGTGGAGAAGGTGCAGGCAGCAGTGCTGAAGGAATAAGCATGAGGAAAAAAGATCTAATTAAAGCCCTAACTGAAGCAGAGAAACAGAAGTGGAGGCTGTTCCACAGGGCTGCAGATGTGAGGGCTTGGCATGCTGTATTCTGTGGGAATGCTGCCCTCCACATCTCATCTGTGCTGAAGGCCTCTGAGTTACTGACCCATTGGTGCCCTCCCACGGAGTCTCTGCAGGTGGTTTCCACAGTGCCAGACTTGTGAGTGTTATTCAGCCTGTCACTGAAAGTCATGGGAGACAGAAATGTGGCATTTCCATACTTGGGGTCCCTACAAGGGTGACTAAGGAAGCAAAGGGATCTGTGTTCTCCTGAAGCTTCACTTTTCTTTGAGTTGTTAAGGGGAGAGAGCTCTTGACTTCTGGCCCATGGACTACGAGGTGTTGCTGTCTGAGCTGCAGACAAATTTCATGCTGATGTGAAAGTGTTAGGGGTTGGAGTGGTGCTGAAGTGTATTGATTTGACTCTGCAATCAACAGAAGTCAGCTGTGCCACAGGCACACATCTGCCCATACATTGCTGGTCTTTCTCCGTTGGATGATGTGCCTTCAGAACACATCCCAAGAGGTTATTTAGCCTTCCTTCATTTCCTGGTGTCTTTTCATGAGGCCAAACCAGGATATAGCACCTGGCACAGCGCTAGGTGGAGCTGGTTCCATCACTCTGTTGCCTGGGGGACAGGTGGCTTAGTCTCCAGAAGAATGGGTTGATTTGTGAGGAAGGTGAGGGTGCTTTTTCCGAATGACATCTAAAAGGAGGATGGCTTGCAAGGGAGAGGGGGGAATTGAATCCTCCCAGACCAAGCATGTTCTTAAGCACTGAATAAAATTGTAATGGAAATAATAAAATAATCCTGAAGTCCTTGATACCTATGGCTAAAGGCCATCAAGGAAATGGACCTTAGTTACTCTTTTACCTTGTATTTTCCTGCTCCACTTTTTCCCCTCTTATTATTAGAGCTGTTGATGGAGTAAAGTTTAATAATAAATTTTTTTTAATCTCACCAATTATTGCTGTTACCAGAGTGAAATATGTCTGCACAGGAGTCTGCACTGTCTACAATGTGGAGAGAGAACTGTCACAACCCCCAGCATTTGTATTTTGGAGGAAGGGAATCAGCTCTGTCCTCTTGAGAGAAAGTCTGTCGGATGGGGCCAGGCTCTTGTCAGTGGTGCTCAGCCACAGGACAAAGGGCAGCAGGCACAAACAAACCCAGGAGGTTCCAACTGAAGATCAGAAACCTTTTTGCTGTGAGGATGCTGAAGCAGGCTGCCCAGAGAGGTTGTCTCCTCTGAAGAGATTTCAAATCCATCTGAACGTTGTGTTCCTGGGCAAGCTGCTGTGGGTACCCCTGCTTTAGCAGGGTGGTTGGGCTGGATGATCTTCAGAAGTCATAGAATTGTTAGGGTTGGAAGGGACCTCAAGGCTCATCTAGTTTCAACTCCCCTGCCATGGGCAGGGACACCTCACACTAGATCAGGTTGCTCACAGCCACATCCAGCCTGGCCTTAAAAACCTCCAGGGATGAGGCTTCCACCACCTCCCTGGGCAACCTGTGCCAGTGGCTCACCACCCTCATGGGGAGTAACTTCTTCCTAACATCCAAGTCCTTTCCAACCTCCTTCATGCTGGGATTCTGTGATAAGCAAACCAGAATGGATCCTCACAAAACAAAAACCATACACCAGAATTAATTCTAGCACTATACAGCAGTTCTCCCTCCAGGGTGAGAAGGAAAGGCAAAAATGAACAACCCTTGACTTCTGGAAGTTGCATGGCTCTCTGGGTAGGAAGATGGATGTTTGATGACATCAAGAGCTCCTGTAGAAGGACATTCAACAATGGCACTATCAGAAGTTCCCTCTGAGCTTGGAGTATTGACCTTAAGCCATAAAGGGACAGAAGCCTTGTTAGGCTTGTCAGGACAACTGCTTAACATCCCAGCTCCACAAGGAGCATCGGTCCCCTAGGCTGAGCTCTTCATATGTACAGAGCAAGCTGGACAAATGGGGAGCTACCTAAGCTAGGGAAGAGAAAACACTGAAGAGAGGGAGGTCTTAAAAAAATCCTTTGGAGTCATTCTCTTTCCATGTCTCAAGCTTCACAGCTCTGAATTTCATCCATCAAAACAAGCCACACAAGTCTGTCCTGGTAGCAAGGACATTTCCATCTCATGTTTTGAGCCATAACTGCCAGGTTTGAGAATGAAGTTCACTCCTGCTGTGTCCCTAGCTCAGAAATGCAAGTAGAATGGTTTCATGAGGGAAGGAAGGTCCTCTTCCTCTTTTGTCAGGACAAGTTTTCAATCATCTCTGACAAAAGAGAGAACTGAGCCTAAGCTTTTCCGGTTGCTGGGTGTTAGTGCTGTAGCCATGGAGATACTTTAAAGAAGTGCAAGTGCTTCCAACATGTTTTGAAGTAAGAGAAGAGAGGCTTCAGTTCCTGAAGCTTTGGAAGGACTTACAAGACAGTTGGTGACAAGTGAAGTGAGCAGAAAAAATGTCACTTGCAGGCCAAGTGGGCCATAAATGTTGAGCTGTAATGAAGTTCTTGGTGTTGCCCGGACAGTGGCTTGTTTTGAATGCCCAGAGTCCCAACATTAATTATCTGAATGTTTAATTTTGAGTATTCAAGCAAATCTAAGCTACCCCCAGGGTTCTCTCTACATGTGTTGGGATACACCTTTCTGGAGCACCACCAGCAGCCCCAAATGTATCAAGAGTCTGGATAGGGTGCTTGATGCCATGGTTTAGTTGATTAGATAGTGCTGGATGGTAGGTTGGACTCAGTGAACTCAAAGGTCTCTTGCAACCTGGTTAACTCCTATTCTTCTCTTCTCTTCTCTTCTCTTCTCTTCTCTTCTCTTCTCTTCTCTTCTCTTCTCTTCTCTTCTCTTCTCTTCTCTTCTCTTCTCTTCTCTTCTCTTCTCTTCTCTTCTCTTCTCTTCTCTTCTCTTCTCTTCTCTTCTCTTCTCTTCTCTTCTCTTCTCTTCTCTTCTCTTCTCTTCTCTTCTCTTCTCTTCTCTTCTCTTCTCTTCTCTTCTCTTCTCTTCTCTTCTCTTCTCTTCTCTTCTCTTCTCTTCTCTTCTCTTCTCTTCTCTTCTCTTCTCTTCTCTTCTCTTCTCTTCTCTTCTCTTCTCTTCTCTTCTCTTCATCTCTTGGCTTCAAAGTTCAGCCTTGAAACTTGAACATTGTGAAACAGCCACAGGATGGCAGTCAGGCACCAGGAGGGAAGGAGGACATCCAACCTCATTGGGTACTGAACTGGGAGGGTTAAAGGCTCCGGTGTTGCTGTTGTCCTACTGTTCTGCTCACTTAAAGAATATAAATATGAAACTAATGCACAGCTCAACACAGCTTTTGCCTAATGTGAGACTGGAGCTCCTAAAACTCACTGGCCAAAACATTATGTTGTTCAGCCTGGAGAGAGAAGGCTCTGGGGAGACCTTCTAGCACCCTTCAAGTATCTGAAGGGGGCCTACAAGAAAGCTGGGGAGGGACTGTTTCCAAGGGCTTGTAGTGATAGGACGAGGGGCAGTGATTTTAAACTAGAGTGGATTTAGATTGGGCATTAGGAAGAAGATCTTTACTCTGAGATTAGTGGAACACTGGAACAAGTTGCCCAGGGAGGTGATGGAGGTCTCATCCTCAGAGACATTCAAGGTCGGGCTTGATGGGGCTCTGAGCAACTTGGTCTAGGTGGTTGCTTACCACAGTGGAGTTGGACTAGATGACCTCCAGAGGTTCCTTCCAACCCACTGCATTCTCTGATTCTGTTCCATCCACAGCTCACCCCCTATGAAAGGTAAGATTGTGCTAAAGTCCTAAAAGGACATCGTAGGCAGGTGGGGGTTGGTCTCCTCTCGCAGACAACCAGCACCAGAACAAGAGGACACAGTCTCAAGCTGTGCCAGGGGAAGTTTAGGCTTGAGGTGAGAATGTTCTTCACAGAAAGAGTTGTTGGCCATTGGAATGTGCTGCCCAGGGAGGTGGTAGAGTCACCATCCCTGGAGGTGTTCAAGAGGGGATTGGATGTGGCACTTGGTGCCATGGTCTAGTCATGAGGTCTGAGGTGACAGGTTGGACTTGATGATCTTTGAGGTCTCTTCCAACCTTAGTGATACTGTGATACTTGATGCCATGGTTTAGTAGTCATGAGGTCTTGTGTGACAGGTTGGACTTGATGATATTTGAGGTCTTTTCCAACCTTATTGATTCTATGATTCTAAAGCAGCCTTTCCCTGTAAGCAGGAGTAGCTTGTGGGGACTTTTGCCTTGGGGGTCTTTATTTTAGTTCAGGCTAAGCATCAGGAGATGAAAAGTGTGTTCAATACCTTGCACAGATTTAATAAACATAAAAATTCATTCCCTCTGCAGATCTCTCCAGTGGGTCTGAGCATGAGGTGAGGAAAGACACCTTAATTTTCTGCTGTTAGTAATTGTCCAAAGCCAAGTGACTACTGAGGTGGGGTGGTTCTGAGGTTTTGTGCCTTGCATTCATGCCTCCTGTACTTCCATGCTCTTTTCCTGCTTCAGCTGTGACAGGTTAGGCAATGAAGGATTTGAATTGCATGGTGTAAGGAGAGATTTCATGAACAGGATAGATGTTAAAACCCTGTAGCAAAGCTTATTCAGGGATGAAGATAGAGCATTTACCTCCAGGGTGAAGCCTGGTACTCTTCAGCCTCTCTGTGGGATTTGGATGTTGGAAAAGGATGTAGTCATGTTCAAAGGACAATCAATTCATCAGGTATTTGCATGGGATCTCAAAAGCTACAGTCTGAGGTTCTTCAGGCTTTGAAGATTATCCAGTTAAATGGACAAAGAGGAGGTTCCAGCCCACAATAAATTCCTTTTCTCAAATTACAGAGGAACCTTTTCAGCAATGGAGCAGCTGGAGTTGTAAAACCATTAGAGTGGTGTGAAAACCACCATTAGAGAGGGTGATGAAGCAACTGGAAGAGAAAAATGCTGTAGGTATCCCCTTCCCAGCACCCACTCATCTTGTTAATGTAAGGAAAGATCTGGGCTTACAGCCCTTGCCCAAGCCATGTGTTTGCTTCCATTATCCTGACTTCCTGAGGGATATGGATGTGCTGGAATAGGTCCAGAGAAGGGCCATGAGGATGATCAGAGGGCTGGAGCACCTCTCCTATGAGGGCAGACTGAAGGAGTTGGGGCTGTTCAGTCTGCAGAAGAGAAGGCTCCGAAGTGACCTCATTGTGGCCTTCCAGTATCTGAAGGGGGCTACAGGAAGGCTGGGGAGGGACTGCTCAGGATCTCAGGTAGTGATAGGACTAGGGGGAATGGAATGAAGCTGGAGGTGGGGAGATTCAGGCTGGATGTGAGGAGGAGGTTCTTCACCATGAGAGTGGTGAAACCCTGGAACGGGTTGTCCAGGGAGGTGGTCGAGGCCCCGTCCCTGGAGGTGTTTAAGAGCAGGCTGGATGAGGCTCTGGCCAGCCTGATCTAGTGTGGGGTGTCCCTGCCCTTGGCAGGGGGGTTGGAACTAGATGATCCTTGTGGTCCCTTCCAACCTTGACTGATACTGTGTTACTATGATAAGTGGTTAACCATGTTGTTCATAGATACGCTTTCACCTTTAAAAATGAAGGAGAAATGAAGGTGATGGTAGGTCCACAGAGGGTAGATTGTGGATGCAGCTGAGCCCCTTGGAACAGGGTGATCTGTTGTGTCCCAAAGCAGATTGGTTTGGAAGAGATATAACAAGATTTCTTAAACAGGTCAGGTGTAGAATACTGATGTACTAATGCAACACTGCTCGTGGGTGGGGAAAGAAAGAGGATTACATTACACTGGAAGAGAGGTCATTGGCATGAGGGTGGTTTCTGTGTGATTTACATCTGCTACAGAGATGAAGATTAAAGTGTCCAGAAAATGGGGAGGAATTTTGACAAAGAACATTTTGAAACAGCAACAGAAACTGAAGCCCCAGTGAGTGTTTCTGTGAAGGGCTGGTTTAGGATGGTGTCCTTCAAGCAAAATAGTTTGCTCCCACGGGAAGCACAGCCGCAAGCTGTGCCAAGGGAAGTTTAGACTGGATTTTAGGAAGAAAATTCTTCACAGAGAGAGTGATTGGCCATTGGAATGGTCAGCCCAGGGAGGTGGTGGAGTCAATCTCCCTGGAAGTGTTTAAAATAAGACTGGAGGTGGCACATCCAATGGAGAGCCATGAGGATGGTTAGGGGACTTGAGCAACTCCCCTGTGAAGAGAGACTGAGAGTCCTGGGGCTGTTTAGTCTGGAGAAGACTGAGAGGGGATCTGATCAATGCCTATCAATATCTGAGGGGTGGGTGTCAAGTGGAGGGGGCCAATCTGATTTTGGTGGTGCGCAGTAATAAGACAAGGGACGGTGGATACAAGCTCTAGCATAGAAGATTTCACCTCACTGTGAGGAGAAATTTCTTTACAGTGAGGGTGACAGAGCACTGGAGCAGGCTGCCCAGAGAGGTTGTGGAGTCTCCTTCTCTGGACACATTCAAAACCCACCTGGATGCATTCCTGTGCAGACTGCCCTAGGGGATCTGGCTTTTGGCAGCGGGGTTGGACCCGATGATCTCTGGAGGTCCCTTCCAACCTTTAACGTACTGTGGCACAGTGATACTTAATGCCATGGTTTAATTGATTAGATGGTGTTAGGTAATAAGTTGGACTTGATGATCCCAGGATCCCAGGATATTAAGGGTTGGAAGAGACCTCTGAAGATCATCGAGTCCAACCCCGCTGCTAGAGCAGGATCATAGAATCCAGCACAGGTCACGCAGGAGCACATCCAGATGGGGTTTGAAAGTCTTGAAGGTCTTTTCCAACCTGGTTAATTCTGTGATTCTGTGGAAGCAGTGGTTTTGTGGAGTTGGAGGATTGAGTAACACCATGCTATACCATGCTTCTTTACAGGAAAATTAGCTCAAAATATGCCTCAATAAATATCACTGAACAGTAGGATTTTAATCAGTGCATTGTGAAGGACAGAAGCAGCTTTAGAGCATCAAGTTTACATGTGCCTGACACCTCCACTAGATGTTCTAGGAATACTGTGGAGACATCCTCAATTGTAGTGAAAATTGACCTTCCATTTTGGTTGCTGGAGGCTCCTGCAGTACAGTGGTTCTGCAATACAATGGTAGCAAACAGGTTCTGCCATACAATGTGTGATGCTTGCCAGTCGGTGACCAAGTCATCCAGGTCTGGTTGAGGTGGGAAAAGTGGAAAATGTCTGATATGTTGCATGCAAAACAGGATTTGATAACCAGAGGGAAAGAAAGGTGAAGTGGAATCACTAATATATAGGAAGCTGTCAGGCTGATCCATCACAGTCTACCTTGTCTTTAGTCACAAGAACTAGCTTGCCCTTTTGGGCTTTGCAGCTCATCACAGGATCACAGGATGTTAGGGTCTTTAGTCACAAGAACTAGCTTGGCTTTTGGGGTTTTGCAGCTCAGCGCAGGATCACAGCATATTAGGGTTGGAAGGGATCTATGAACATCTCTCCTGCCAGAGCAGGAGCATAGAATCCAGCACAGGTCACACAGGAATGCATCCAAATGGGTCTTGAAAGTCTCCAGAGAAGGAGACTCCACAACCTCTCTTGGAAGCCTGTTCCAGTGCTCTGTGACCCTCTCTTTGCTCTCCCCAAAGCAAAGCAGAGAGGCAGAATCCCCTCCCTGGTCCTGCTGGTCACACTGCTTTCAAAGCAGTCCAGGACATGATTGGGCTGTATGATCTAAGCTCAACTAAGTTCAGCAGTCATGTCCTGGCCTTCTGGAAATCTGGAAGACTGTGTCAGGTACCTGTGCAAGGAGACTCTTAGTCACCAAGGCAGTGCTGTGGAGTATCTCCTGCACGTGTCCCATCTCCTGGGTGCATATGCCATGGCTCTGGGCAGGTGTGTGGGGAGTTGCAGAACACCAAGCATGGTGCAAACCAGATGATTTCTCAATAGTTTCTCTGGGTGAGCACGACTGTGGCTTTCACTGGGGATGCAGGCTTTGCCATGCAATGCTGAAATGTGATTGGTGACCTGGATAACAGGGACAGCTCCTGCTTGCAGGTGGGGAAAGGACTTGTTTGAGGCTTTTTAGTGTAATGTCATGTTGATGGGTGTCACAGGACCCTCTGGATGGGATAAAATATGCTGAAGAAGTCCAGACATTAAACACTCTGCACACTTCATATGGAGGATGATCATAGAATCATAAAATCAATAAGGTTGGAAAAGACCTCAAAGATCACAGTATCACAGTGTCACAGTATCACTAAGGTTGGAAGAGACCTCGAGGATCATCGAGTCCAACCTGTCACCACAGACCTCATGACTAGACCATGGCACCAAGTGCCACATCCAATCCCCTCTTGAACACCTCTAGGGATGATGACTCCACCACCTCCCTGGGCAGCACATCCCAATGGCCAACAACTCTCTCTGTGAAGAATTTCTCCTCACCTCCAGCCTAAACCTCCCCTGGCGCAGCTTGAGACTGTGTCCTCTTGTTCTGGTGCTGGGTGCCTGGGAGAAGAGACCAACCCCCACCTGGCTACAGCCACCTTTCAGGTAGTTATAGAGAGCAATAAGGTCTCCCCTGAGCTGCTTCTTCTCCAGGCTAAGCAACCCCAGCTCCCTCAGCCTCTCCTCACAGGGCTGTGCTCTCCCCAGCCTCATTGCCCTCCTCTGGACACATTCAAGTGTCTCGATGTCCTTCTTAAATTGAGGAGCCCAGAACTGGACACAGGAATCAAGGTGTGGCCTAACCAGTGCTGAGCACAAGGCATGACTTCCCTGCTCCTGCTGGCCACACTATTCTTGATTCAGGCCAGGATGCCATTGGCCTTGGCCACCTGGGCACACTGCTGGCTCATGTTCAGCCAGCTGTCAATCAGTACCCCCAGGTCCCTTTCTGTTTGGCAGCTCTCCAGCCACTCGATTATCTTAGAGTTCCCAAACAACTCATCTAAGAGCATTGATTTGGTGGATACTGGAATGCTCAGTGTGTGCTAACGGTGGAAGTCATGAGTGACCTGGTGAGGCTGCACCTGGAGTATTGTGTCCAGTTCTGGGCTCCCCAGTTCAAGAGGGACAGAGAACTACTAGAAGGAGTCCAATGGAGGCCACAGGGATGATGAAAAGACTGGAGCATCTCACTTACTAGCAGAGACTAAGAGACCTGGGATTGTTTAGCCTGGAAAAGAGCAGCCCAAGAGAGAATCTTCTCAATGCTGATCAATAGCTAAAGGGTGGAGGTCATGAGGGTGGAACTGGGCTCTTTTCAGTGGTGGCCAGTGACAGGAAAAGTGATGAGAACGGAGACAGGGACAACAGCACTCAATATGAGTGATAGAAATCATCCAACTTTATTGTTCCACACTTCATTATTTATAGTCTTATCTTATGCATAGTCAATTCTATTCTAATTTAACACATACTATTGGTTTCTCTCTAAAAGGTTACATCATTGTTTTCACTACTCTGTGGATTTTTTCTACTCAGTCTAATTGCTCTTCCTCCCAGATCTCGCCGCCTCCTTATCTTGTTTGCCTCTTCTCAGGGGCAGCTTGACCTCAGCATACTAAAGCAGTCAGCACTTTTCCACAACTCCTACTCCATTGCTATATTACCAACAGAGAATCCTTCAAGGCTTGAATTGCACAGGTGTTCCTTGGACTCATGTACCCTCTTGCTTAAACCAAACCCCAACAGACAAGGGGCAAAAGGCACAAACTGGAACTCAGGAGGTTCCATGTGAACTTAAGGAAAAACTTTGGTGTGAGGGTGCTGGAGCCCTGGAGCAGGCTGCCAAGAGAGGTTGTGGAGTCTCCTTCTCTGGAGAGCTTCCAAACCCACCCAGACACTGTGTTCCTGGGCAAGCTGCTGGGGGGGTGCCCCTGCTTTAGCAGGGGGTTGGACTGGATGAGGTATTTTCCAACCCCCCCATGCTGGGCTTCAGAGATTCTACTGACTCTGTGTGTATAGGCAGAGGACTCTGTGTGTATAGGCAGAGACATTCCATATTTGTTCACTCCAAAGTGTTCCTGGCTCTTTATAATGCAGCTATTTGTAGAGCAGAATCTAAGTCTGCTTTTTTATCTACTCTTCAGTGGCTGCTACACTTACAAGTCTGAATACAGGACAATGGGATCTTTTTTCTTCCTTTTTTTAGTACTTTTCAGCAAGCTACAGTTCAACTTGATAGTTTTTTTTCTCTCATATAAAAAACCCCCTCACATACACAAGAACTTGCAATACTTCTTCCATATCTTATCACCACCTCCTCAAGTACTGAGCACTGTAAGACTCTATCCATATCCCACCTTAGAACATGAGCACAGCTTTTATTTAGAGCAAGATAAAGGGTTACAAAACGCAGCATGACAGCCCAGCAGGAATTATGCCTCCCATTCTTTTTCTTGCTGGCTTCTGCTGAACACCGATAATCACATTTCTCTCTTCCCCGAGGGTGGTTCAACCATTGCCACATGTCAGGGAGTTTTAAACGGTTGTTTGGGGCTTGACTGATTAATTTGCAAGATGCTACATGAGTTAAAGAATTAGAGTTGTGTAATTTGCAGTTCTGTGTCAGCCAGAAAGACTTCCCACTCCATTCCGGGCTGAGGGCAAAGCAGGAGGTGTCTCTGCTACGTGAGATTCCAACTGTCTCCAGCCAGCCGGTTTTGGGCTGCTGTTAATTTGCTGCAGAGCACAAAGGAGGCAGACCTCAAAAACCTACATTTGCCACTGTGTTTGCACTCTGAGACTTGACCAGCATTTACTAAGAAGAAGAATTGGGAGCTGAGAAGTTTCATCATCATTTATATCACAAATAGCCTGCAAAATCCATTCCAGAGTCACAGACTCCCAGCATGGTGAGAGTTGTAAGAAACCTCTGGAGATCACCCAGTTCAACCCCACTGCTAAAGCAGGGTCACCCACAAAGGGTTGCTCAGCATCACAGTGCTGAGGTGGGTTTGGAATCTCTCCAGAGAAGAAGACTCCTGCTCCAGGGCTCTGGCACCATCAGTTTTATCTCATGTTCAGAAAGAACCTCCTGATTTCCAGTTTGTGCTCCTTTTTCCTTGTCCTGTCACTGAGCACCCAGCTCCATCCTCTTGTCCTCCACAGACCCTTTATCTCTTGCTGAGCATTGAGCAGATCCCCTCTGGGGCTGCTCTTCTGCAGGCTCAACAGCCCCACGGCTCTCAGCCTTTGCTCCTCACAGAGCTGCTCCAGGCCCCTCAGCACCTTCAGAGCCTCCCCTGGACTCTCTCCTGTAGTTCCCTGTCTCTCTTGAGCTGGGGGGTCCAGAACTTGACCAGATCTGTCCTGACTAGGACAAAGTAGAGGGGGAGGAGAACCCCCCTTCACCTGCTGGCTTCAATCTTCTTCATGCACCCCGGGAGACCATTTGTCTTCTTGGCCATGAGGGCATGGGCAACTGGCTCATGGGCATCTTGTTGCCCTTCTCTGCAGAGCTGCTTCCCATCAGGTCACCCCTCATCTGTACTGGTTCAAGGAGTTATTCCTTCTCAGGTACAAGAGTTTACCCTTGCTCCTTTTGAACTTCATGAGGCTCCTCTGCCCAGCTCTCCAGCCTGCCCAGATCTCGCTGAATGGAAGCCCAGCCTGGTGGATGTCAGACACTCCTCCCAGTTCTGTATCATCGTTTTTCCCAAGTGACAAACTCTTCCAACTGAAGTTATTCTACATAAATTAACCAGTGCCTTTCTGATGCAGAGGCCTATCAGATCATCTCTGCTTTGATCAGCTCTTGCCAAGTCTTCCTGCATGCCATCTGCTTGGGAGAGAGGCAACGCAGCCATAATTTCACCTCACCCTGCTGAAGTACCTTGTTCAAGAACGTAGTTTGGCTGCCTTATCTTTCTGTCCTTCCTGAAGTCTGCAGCTTCAGCTGAGTTTCTTCTGTCCTTCCCAGAACCAAGAGCTCGTCACAACAACCGCCTTGAATCACAACGTGTGAGCTGTCTGGGAGACTCGTTGGCACAAGAGAGAGTTGAGACCTAGAACTTGTTAGGTTTCATGCAGGGACTGGAAAATGTGGCAGCCACTGTTTGTGGTTATAAAGATCATGAATTACATAAATTAAACATAAATTAAAAGTTTGGGGGGAGGTGGAAAACTCATGGTTTGGGATTTAATTCAGGGTTGATTTATGGAAGGACAGGATGGAAGCCTAATGCAGGGCAGACTATTCCATATCTACCTACCTACTGCTTGTACCTTCCTCAAAAGCACCCGAGGTTAGGCACTGGGATTTTTAACAGTTAGAAAACTAAGAGGATCTCAAATCTCAAGCAGGGCAATAGTTCATACAAGTGGGCTTAGGGATTTTTTTTTCCCCTGCAAAAATGAGGTGAATTCCTAGGAAAGATGGCATTGCCTTCTCTTTTGCTGTTTATTGGTGCTGAGAACTCTCACCTCTTTGCTGACCCTCTCTGAAGATCAGAGCTATTTAGCCTCTGGCTCTACAAGTTCAATATTGAAAGTTAATTATGTAAACAGTGCCGTGAAATAGAGTTTTAGAGACTCCTAATCCATGGCCAAACTTGGTTTAAACAGCTGTTGCTGTTATTATTACTATTAGAGTTCATTTCAACCCCAGAATCTTTTGATGTCTGTGGTTGACTTGGGAATTGACTTGAACAATGAGATGATTGAGTGCCTAGAGGACAGACAGGAAACTATGGGAACAGCTGTATGCAAAATGTGGTCACAGTGCAAGCTCAACTCACTGGAGATAAAGAATGTTTTCTTTATGTGTCCCTTCTTCACCCTCACCTGGTGGTGTTTTGTACAACAATGATTTAAGAGAGGGCCATGAATTTAGAATGTTGGGTTCAGCATGGCAAAGGACAGCCTCAAGTTTTTGGGTAGTGGCTAGGCCATTAAAGATGCCCAGCAGAGAGATTGCAGACCTTGGAGCATTCTGCTGGTTTCTCTCTGCCAGTCTACAAGCTGGCTCCATGCCTTGAAGGTAGGAATTGCAGCTGAGTGTGAGATGTCAGCAAACATATTTAATAGCAGCTCTTGGCTCTCCACACCAGCTTCCTTACAGCCTTACATGACATGCCATTATGAAGCTCCACTTGATGGCAAGAGCAGGGCTTCTTGATGTTGGTGACCGATTAAAGGATTACAGGATGCTGACAGGGCTTCAGTTGTCTCTTACTAGGCATTCAGAAGGTCACTGACGACTTGCTGCAGAGTTGCCCTACAGCCTTCCTCAGATTTCTCTTCTGAGTAACCCCCATAGTGACTCAGCAGTATGGAACCAAGTTAGCAGTTTATCTTATCTGGAGAGCTGTGAATGGGATAAAGGACCTGGGGGTCCCAGTGGATGGGAGGTTGTCCAGGAGTTGTGCTCTTGTGGCTAAGAAGACCAATGCCATTCTGGGTTGTGGTTAGTAGGTCAAGAGAGGTTCTCCTCCCGCTCTACTCTGCCCTGGTGAGGTCACATCTGGAATGTTGTGTCCAGTTCTGGGCTCCTTAGTTCAAGAAGAACCTCAGGGAACTTCCTGAAAGAGTCCAGTGCAGAGCCACAAAAATTATGAAGGGAGTGGAACATCTTCCCTACGAGGAGAGACTGAGGGAGCTGAGAGCTCTGTAGCCTGGACAGGAGGAGGCTGAGGGCTGAGCTCATTAATGTTTATAAATATGTAAAGGGTGAGTGCCAAGAGGATGGAATCAGGCTCTACTCGCTGATGCCCAAGGCCAGGACAAGGGGCAATGGTGGAAATTGAGGCACAGAAAGTTCCCTGGAAACATGAGGAAAAAGTCTTTCACTGTGAGGGTGACTGGAACAGGCTGCCCAGGCAGGTTGTGGAGTCTCCCACACTGAAGATACTCAAAACCCTCCTGGATGCTTTCCTGTGTGACCTGGTCTAGGTAATGCTAATCTGGAAGGAGCATTGCACTGGATGATCTTTGGAGGTCCCTTCCAACCCCTAATATCCCATGATTCTATAATGATCCATCAAAATGCTCACTTAATAGTCCTTTCTGACATTTTGCCATCTCATTTAACTGAATCATAGAAAATCTTCACAAGTTCTTCTATCTATGGATATTTCTACTCAGTGAACTAGTCTACAGCTCTCAGGAATAATGGGACCTTTCAGAGGCAGCTCAGAAACAAGAAGGAACAGAGCTTTTATGGAAGGGTGTGTCAGAGTGTCTGGTGTGAACATGGAAGGGGAGGGAGCTATGGAAGGGTGGGTCTGGGCAAGGGGAACCAACCAGCTCTAGAAGCACAGGGAGTGGCTTGGAGTGGGACTGTATAACGGGCGGGATGAGATGGTTCACCTGCCTGGACACAGTGCTGCAGAGCTTAGAGCAGTGAATCCCAGTGCTGACTACACATCTACCAGTACAGATGGCTCCACAGACTGGCTCCACTGAAAAGGAGGCACAACCTGTTTCAACATTTCCACAGCTTTTCACATGGGAAGAGATCAGAACCCACAACGGCCGTGGTCAAGGCCGGGAGCAGTGGCTGGTGATTGACAGGAAGGTTTATGATGTCAGCAAGTTTTCCAAACGCCACCCTGGAGGCAGCAGAGTTATTAGCCACTATGCTGGGCAAGATGCTACGGTAAGAGCTAGGAGGAGAGTGGAGGAAGGTGGTTCTATCGTCAGAACAGGTTGACATGGTGGGACTCCAGCCGAGAGTGCTCGTGGTGGTTGTCACTGTGCTTAGTCAGGTAACACAGTGGACATATTTGTGCCCTTCTGGTTGCCTTCATGGTCAGAGTTACCTGCTAGGTGAGCTGTAAAGCTCTGGTTTAGGACCATTACAACCTGCTGTAATGTCCATGCAGGTCATCTTGCCACCGGACATGACCAGGCAAGCTGTCTTCTAGATGTCCAAGAGCTGCCTCTGTTGTAGCAGTGAGGAAGGCAAGAGGCTAGAAAGCAGTAAGCAGGGGGGGGGGGGTTTATTTTAAAGCTGTTCTTTCAGTGTCACATGGATGTGATTAGTGATAAGCAAGTGACAATCAAAGATAGAGCTTGGGTAGAGAAGGAGGAGGTAATGTCCAAACCTAAATCAGTTTGGGGGGCAGTGAAGAAAAAGAAGGGGGTGCCCAAATAAGTGACACTATTTTGTGCAGGCAAGTGGAGGAGAATAGAGTCTTGAGCAAAGACTTTTTCAAAGGAGGAGAGGAAAGAAATGAAATGCAGGGTGGGGGGAGGGAAGACAGAAAGCAGCTGAATTTGGCTGCAGAAGAGGAGGGAAAATTCTACTAAATGAAAAAAAAATATCACTATGTGAAAAGAGATTTGGAGGATTTTGATTAAGAGGATTTCTCTAAAATAATGTATGCTTGTGGGCAGAAAGATCACTTTCTAAGCAGGTCTCACAGAGTGCTTGCTGACTGTAGATCCCGAGCCTCTGAATAGCCAGAAACACTCCCATTAGAAACGTGAGCAGGATTAGGGCATAAACTTGTGGTGTGGGAGAAGCAGATTTAATCCTTGTCACAACAAGACTTTTTAACAGCAAGGAGGTTGCTTAGGCTGCCTAATTCCTCAGGTTTCAGTTTGTACAAAGGGGTGGTGCTTCCTAACTCATGGCCCCAAAATGGACCAGATCAGGTGGTTTTCACATTTCATTCCTTTCACCGTCCCAAAACCCATGGCAGAAGGATACTTGGTGCTCTCAAGTGAGGAACAAGAAGTCTCATTGGGTTTCTTCTCTAGTTTAGAGATAGCCTTGATTTAAGGGGTTTGTGTCCATTAATGATGTGAGAGTACAAACAGTGCTGCTGACTGAAGAAGGGACACCATACCACACCATACCAGCCCAGAGGCCCCTGAAAGCCTGGTGCCATCTCCTGCAGTTTCTGAACCTGGACTTCAGCAAAAGCAGCCAAAGGAGTGCAGAGTGCACAGGATGATTTTTCCTCAGGCTATGTCCTCCCAGCTTCTGCAGCCACCAGTGTGAAGACTTACATTGAAGTTTTCATGCTTTACAGAGAGCCAGAGGGTTTTAACTACAGGGAATTTGTCTGGGAGGAACAAGTTTGGAGAGCAGCCTTTGATCTTACTCATATTTATCATTACAGTAACATCCCAGTTTGGCTTTGTTCGTTATTATTTTAAACCTACCTCCTGATCATTTCACTGTTGTGTTATGTAAACAGTGAATCATTTTCCCCCCCCCATTTTCTCAATGCCACTCGTGGGGTTTTCAGACTCTTTAACTTGGCACCTCTTTTCCAAGGCAGTTTTCTAGCATGAAAGCTGCTCCAGATCTCTATTCATCATTTTTTTTCCCCCCAGCTATGTAGAGTGGTACCACATCCCTTTGAAGATAAAAAGAGTGGTCAAGATTGTGGGTACACAGTGGATTTATGTTCCAGCCTGATAGCATTCTTCTGTCTTGCTCTCAGTTTTCACTCTGCTACTCTCTAACACTCTTTTTGCCTTTAAATGCTGCTAAAGTCATAAATATGCACATATATGTTCATATAGGTGCTATATTTTGCCTTTAAGTGCTGCTAAATTCATATAGATATAAATATATATTCATAGATGTGATCTATACCTATATATATGTGCAATATGGACATATATATGTGCAAAATACATACATATATGTATAATACACACATATATTCATATCTGTTGAGAAATACACACTTTGACAGACATGCAGGAATGGAAGGTGCCTCAGAAGGTCATCTGGTGCATGGCTTTGCCTAAAGCCAGGATGTTTTTTTCCCAAGTAGTCTTGGCTACTCTAGAGTTCTTAATTATATATATATATATATATATGGTGACAATTATCTTCTAGAGCTCATAATTGTATATAGATGGTGAGAATTGTCTTCTTCTAGAGCTCATGGTTCTGTATATATGGTGACAATTATCTTCTAGAGCCCATAATTACATATGCATGGTGAGAATTATCTTCCTCTAGTGCTCCTATTTTTATAGATATAGTGAGACATATCTTCTAGAGCTTATAATTGTATATATATATGATGATAATGATCTTCTAGAGCTCATAATTATATATATATGGCAAGAATTATCTTCTAGAGCTCATAATTGTGTATATATGGTGAGAATTATCTTCCTCTAGAGCTCATAGTTTTATATATAGTGAGGCTTATCTTCTAGAGTTCATAATTGTGTGTATATATATATGGTGAGGATTATCTTCTAGAGCTCCTCATTGTTTATATATGGTGAGAGGTTTTTTCCTCTAGAGCTCATAGTTCTATGCACATGGTGAAATTTATCTTCTAGAGCTTCTAATTGTATACATATATATATATATGGTGAGAATTGTCTTCCTCTAGAGCTCATAATTACATATATAGCAAGAATTTCCTGCCTTTGTGTGGCTGACTTTGTAAATGCAAAGTGCATTGCAGGCCCTTATGCTGATGTCAAATGTTGGAGGCTGAGTGCATTGTAGATGACAGCCCTTGAACTTAATCCCTCCTAAGATGATAATCAGGCCATAAGAGCAGGGAGGAGAAAGGAAGACTGAAAGGCTTGGGTTTCTGTGATAAGAATATGCCACTGATGTTGTGGATAGGTAATTCTGCTTAAAAGGATTTTGGCTCCTATTTCTGTTCTGTGGCATAGATACTTCCAGTCAGCCTGAGAATTCCTGGCAAAAGAGAGCTACACAAAGACTAACAAAGCTCTATAGGATGAGTGGCATGGGATTGTAATGGAAAGAGTTCTCCAGTCCTTTGGTTCTGGAGAGAGTTACTCATTTGGCACTGTGACAAAGGGCCACTAGATCACAGAATTACAGGGTGATGGGGATTGGAAGAGACCTCTCAAGATCTTCTAGTCCAACTCTCCTGCTACAGCAGGTTCAGCCAGCGTAGTTTGCCCAGGATCATGCCCTGTACAGGTATCTGTAAAAATCATCATCGGTCCAAAAGGTCACTGGACGCTGACTTCTTCTAGCCTGAAGTACTCAGAGATAGACTCTCTCTAACTGAGAGACTCCAGAGGAATGTCAGCATGCACAAGGGAAGTCTTCTGTCCTCCTCCAGGGAACTCCATCCTGACCGGGAATGTGCAGAATTTTGGTGTGTCATCATCACCCACATTGATTTTCAAAGCCAAGATCAGCAAGTACTCAGCTGCTCAGACACTGAGGATTTTGTTCTATCTGCTCTTTCTGGAAGACAAAAGACTATGGCCAGCCTCTTGGCCTTTCTTCTGGAAAACTCACTGAGGACATGAGCTAAAGAAGAGCTTTGCTTTATCTGGAATCTCATCCTTTATTCCACAGTTAATTTTTCCTTTCAAAACTGGTGTTTCAAATGATTTTGGGACAGACCTATTTCTGTCACTGGTGTTACCCAGTTCTCCCAAACATCAGCTGGTCTGGAAACTTGCAAGGGACTTAAGAGATACCAAGTTAGTCCTGCTGGGTGTGGAGCTTCAGCATGTGTTTCCTATAGCCTTAGCGTGATAAAGTGAGTTTAAAAACCTCATCCTCAGCATGGCAGAGACACACCTCATTCAATGGCATGTTTTCCTGCTCCTGAGTCCCATCCATAGGGCAGGGCTGCTGGCTAGAGCCTTCTAGGGAAGGCCTGGTCCAAAACAAGCAGATGAAAGAGTTTCCTTCAGCAAAGAGTTTTTCATCAGACACTCACAAGTTTATTGCCAGCCTCGCCCAGGTCCTTTTATGAAGTCTAGTTTCTTGACACTTCTCCAGCTTCCTAGGGCCAAGCTCCAGCTGATGGCAAAGAACTACAGGAGCAACCAAAGGGGCAAAAATGGACAAAGGAAACTGGATTATGTGTTATATCAGAGACCTGGGAAAAGGAGAGGCTCAACATCTGGTGTGTACTCACATACCCATTCTTACCCCTTTCCTTTGTGTGTTTCTCAGGATGCCTTTGTAGCATTTCACAGTGATAAGGCTCTGGTGAAAAAATACTTGAAATCTCTGCTGATTGGGGAGTTGGCACCAAATCAACCCAGCTTTGAGTCTAATAAAAAAGTGAGTGTTCTAGAATCCAGCTGTGGGAATGGCTTGGGGTTCAGCATGGGAGGAGAAGGAAAATAAATGCGCTGGCAGTAATAATTTCTGGAGCAACATTCCTGACGCTGTGCCATAGACTGGGTGGTGGGGAGGCAGCTGGCAGGAGTCATGCATAGAAACATGCACCATCCCAGAATCACTAAACCCACGCTGGGGTGTGAGGAACAAGCCCCAAAGCCCCAGATTCTGCTCAGTTCTTCCCCCTGTAGTGTCCCTGTAACAGAGTCTGCCAGCAAGTTGTTCTCCAGTGTCAAAGCAAACCCAAGATCTGTTGATCTCACGGTCATTTGTTCACAGAAACCTCTCTGAGGGAATTGGCCCTCTGACTTACATGGCTAATTAGGGGTTCCTGGGTCTGCTCTGTAACATTTTCAGTTTTCAATGCTCACTTCACCCTCAGAAATCCCTTTTGGAGGATTTTCGGGAGCTGCGCTGCGCTATCGAGAAGATGGGACTCCTGAGGCCGAGCTCCAGCTTTTTCTTCCTGATCTTCCTTCACCTCCTGATACTGGATGCTGCATCCTGGCTCGTGGTCTGGTACTTTGGGATATCCTTAGTGCCTTTCCTGGTGGGCATGGCACTCTTCACCACCGCTCAGGTAAACTGCTGGTAGTTGCTCAAGGCTGCAGATGTGTTTGGCTCTTCTAGATAAAGATTGATGAGATGTTCATTTCCCACCTGCTGCTGTTCTGCCTCCCCTTGGATGCTGTTAGCCAGCTGACAACAAGCAGCACATACTATGTCACAATTTTGGTTGCCTCTAGCAAATCTTGTTTTGCTGACAAGCTGCTCACTGGGGCTGGTGGGGTGTTGTGGAAATGGCAGTTTCACAAGATGGGTTGAACTGATCTAATCACCCAAGCAAAAGAGGGAACATTTCATTCCCAGCTCCACTTTTGGCTCCATGCTCCTTCTGCTTACTGTCTGATGGCTCTGCTCTTTGTTAGGTTCTTTATGAGCCAATTACACTCACTAGTCCTGAAGAGTTTTCTGCTGGATTAATAAATTGGATCATAGAAGGGGAATATGCATATAAAGGGCCATGTAAAGCAGAAAGGAACAGGAGTTTGTGGCTCTTAGGTGGGAGAAATTGGAGGATGAGGGGAGAAAGCAAGCAAGATGTTTCTTAGCAGCCTTAGATTTGCTCAAACATCCATGGAAGTGCAAAGGAACTAATTTTTAAACTAATCTGCTCCTTTTGCCTACTAACTGCTAAGGCAGATAGCCCTCAAAGAGCATTCTCATGTTTCCATGTGAGAGCTGGGATTGTTTAGCCTGGAGAAGCAGCAGCTCAGGGGAGACCTTATTGCTGTCTACAACTACCTGAAGGGAGGTTGTAGCCAGGAGGGGGTTGGTCTCTTCTCCCAGGCAACCAGCACCAGAACAAGAGGACACAGTCTCAAGCTGTGCCAGGGGAAGTTTAGGCTCGAGGTGAGGAGAAAGTTCTTCACTGAGAGAGTTGTTAGCCATTGGAATGTGCTGCCCAGGGAGGTGGTGGGGTCACCATCCCTGGAGGTGTTCAAGAGGGGTTTGGACACGGCACTTGCTGCCATGGTTTAGTCATGAGGTCTGTGGTGACAGGTTGGACTTGGTGATCTTTGAGGTCTCTTCCAACCTTGGTGATTCTGTGATTATGAATGAATTGAAGCTATGGGCTTGGAAATTCTTACACTTTTTAATGCTCTATCTGTGAGCAGGAGACTTCCATGCTGCAACAGTCAAATGAAGTGTAATGACTCTTTGCTGCTCTCCCTTAAGCTGCTACAATAAAATCAGTCTCTGGTATTGAGCAGCTCTAGGGGATAGTAGCTTGGAAGGAAGTTCTCAGCACCATAGGACAGGTAGTGTTTCTTCCCCAAACCAGAAAGAAGATGCAGTCACACTGTGAAGCTCCAGGGACTTTCAAGCCAAGTTGATGCAACATTGCTGTCATTCTGGTTCCTCAGTGACCCTTTTGTCTTCCAGATCCAGATGGGCTGGTTCCAACACGATCTGGGGCACTGCTCTGTCTTCAGCAGGCCTAAATGGAATCGAGTTATGCAGGTGGTTGTGATAAATCTTCTGAAGGTAATTGCCTTACGGTGGGAATATTCTCTGGGGCTAATCTGAACGAAGCAACGAACAGGAGTGTCCTGACATTGAGGCAATATCACCTGTGGGGGAAGGGTAGTGCAGCCCTCAATACTGGGTGGAAAAATAGTGATGTAATTGTTGATCTTGCTCAGGTTTGAATCTGTGGTCTTCAACTTTTCCCGCAGGGTTTATCAGCCAGCTGGTGGAATCACCTGCACAACCAGCACCATGCCAAACCCAACTGCTTCCGCAAAGACCCTGACCTCAACATGCACCCTCTCCTCTTCAGCTTGGGAAAGACTCTCTCTGTGGAGGTGAGCATAGGGATGTCTGGAGAAGCAAAGCTTTTAAAGACAGGAAGCTACAGCGTGAGGTACGATCATAACCTAGGTTGGGGCTTTCTGCACAAACTCGGAAGGGCGATTCCCAAAGTGCTCCAAGGGTCTCATGTGGTTGCAATGGTGATTATGGTGCTCAGACACCAGCTCCTGAGGAGCAAAGTCTTACAAATGAGTGCTTAAGTGCTGTGTGTCGCTACAAGAGCAGGGTAAGCACCTGAAGGCTGTCCAGACAATGAGTCACTCCTATTTGCATTATCATGAGATGTTCTTAGTGATCCTGGGGATAGTGAGTCAGATATTCTTCCTGGGTTCTTCTGGCTTTGGGAGCTGTTTGCCACTTAAATCCTTCAGGACCAGTATAGCTGCTGTGCACAAAACACAAGCATAGCAAGTGATTTCTTAATCACAACTTTTATGGCTTTCATAAAAATCTATGAACAAAGCCTCCCTGCACCCTTATGATATCTGACATCATCAGGATAGGCAAAGCCTCTTCTGCCTTTCCTTTCCCTGGCAGTTCTCTTTACTCATGAGGTGATAAAATGGCTTCTTTGCTAGATAAGTACCATAAAGTACCATCTTACTCAACTCTAGGTGGTAATAAGCAAAGAAATTCCAGCTTTCCAAGGCATGTGGAAAATTCTCTGCTGTCTCAGAGAGGCTCATGGAAAGGGAATTTGTACAAAACACTTATCAGAAAACTGTTAGTTGCAGCTGGGAAGGACTTTGGTGGTGGTCTCCTGACAGATCTCTCGTGGTTATCTCTGGGCATGAGCATCTAGAGAGGGATGGTGGTGCTAGACTGGGTTTGATGGCAGGGAAAGTGTAGGAAATGAGTCTTCATGTCCTCCTGCTTCTTAACAGAAAAGGGTCAGGAATACTATGTCTGGGCAAAATGGATTTCAGTGCTTCCATTGGGTTTGTTCCAGTTTTGATCCAGTGAAGGCATCTTTGAAGTGGTCAAGTCTTTTTGCTCAGCAATAGGAGAGCTCTGGAAATAGTTTGCTTTCCCTCCTTATTATTTTGTCCTTTGAAGAACCACAAGCACCAACTTTGCAGATGATGCTGAGGATCCTTTTGTGCAAATAGATAAACAATGGAATGTAAAGAAACAAACTTATTTGTGCTTTCTGTACACATTTGATCCCTTTGCTGTTTCATGTACCTGAAGGCAAATTCTTTGACAGAACCAAAAGGCAGGGCTCTTTATAGAGGATTTGCTGCTTTGATCTTGCAGAAATTATTCCATCAATATTAGAGGAGACAAACATAAATATTTCAGGGGAGCATCCAAATGTTTGTGTCCTTTCTGACCACTGCCTCCTCTGTTCCTCAAAAGCTTGGGATGTTCTGCACCCTGTGTGAAAATCAGATGTAGCCTTCACAGCCAACACATTCTGCATTCATTGCCCACTGATTTTCCTGTCTTAGTTTCCATGTCAAGAACTTCTTCCTCTCTCAGCATGAGGTAGTGAATACATGGGATTGGTTAGACTGGATTTTATTACCATCACTAGAAAGGTCTACAAAATTCAAATGGCTTCTGGGCATTTTTGTGATTTTTGAGCATTTTTGTACCCTGCCATGGGTTTTGGGACCCTCCTAAAAAATGCCCTTTCTTGTGACATCATCAAAATATTGATATCTTGATACAGAGGCTCAGGTGCAACCTGGTTCTCTCCATGCTTCAAAACTTCAGGACCTGCTTTTCAAGAAGAGAGACTGAATTAGAGAAAGGATAAAGTAGTTCTTGATGTGTTCATTAGAGAGGAATAAGAATTGTGGAGTCATAGAATCATAGACTAGTAGGGGTTGGAAGAGACCTCTGGAAATCATCTAGTCCAGCCCCCAAGAAAATACCTTGTGGAGAGTCTTAGGTCTCAAGAAAAAAAATCACCAACCAAGCCATTTGATTGTTGTAGAAGTTTCTGCTGATGGTAATGGAAGTCCAACCTAACCAGTCTGACTCCAGCAGACCCATGGCAACGTTTTGTTTTGGTTTGTTTTCCTTTTGCAGCTTGGAAAACAGAAGAAGAAGTTCATGCCTTACAATTACCAGCATAAGTATTTCATCTGTGAGTATCCCCACTTCCTTGCAGTGCTGTAGGGACTTCACCTGAAAATCATGACTGCTTCTCCTCCCCAAAATAACGGTTTGTAAGACACTACCCTCAAAGCCTCAGCTTCAAGGACTTTCACGTGGGCAGCCTTCGTATCTGTGGTGGTTTGAGCCTTAATTGGGGCTTAAGAGCTCAGATGGGGGAAAGGCTGAGAATCCCTCCACTTCCTCCCCCCCCCACCCCCTGTTTCCCAATAGAGAGAAAAAAAAGGGAGGGGAGGAAATCCACCAAGAAATAATTTGGGTTCAGCTTGGAAGTAGAGAGGCAAAGAATTTTTCTTTAAACACTATATATACATGTAACAATGACAGGCAGGGTTCACAAGGGTAAGGAACAAGGATGGATGGGGAAAGGAAAAGAAGTACGAGATTCATGAACCAGTCCTTTGCAAAGTGTGGAAGCAGCAGGGAGGATCATGTGGCCTAATGGACAGAAAAACCTCTCACAAGCCCTCCCCTCCTGTTTTCAGGATGGGTGTAGCCCACCACAGCATCAAAGAAAGTTCATGTGAGGAGGAAGTGTCTCTTGTAACAACCCTGTGGGGATTATGTGATGTTAGGCACTAGACAGAGGTGAACCAGGGTTGAGGAAGAAAAGGATGGGAAAGGGATGAAGAAGAGGAACAGATTATGTGGACACATGAAAGTTAGGATACATGGAAGACAGCAGTGTTTCTTCCACTGGAAAGGAGAATTCTTTCTCTTACAGAAGAATATTCCACATGACTTATGTTGCAGTGGAGTGTTATAAATATCTCTCTGTTTTCATTCTTCCCTTCAGTTTTGGCCCCTCTTGCACTCGTACCCTTCTTCCAGCTGTCTATATTCTACTTTACAATCAAGAGGAAGAAGTGGTTGGTAAGCACTACTTGTGTTGACTGAAAGACTTCCATACAATGTTGTCACTCTGTGGCTCTGTGAACCTTCACTTCAGGTGATTAAGGGGTTTAAGACAGAAAAGGATGATCCCGAGCTTGCTGCAGCAGGGATGCAGTCCACGGGTCCAGGGAGAATATTTTTAGAAGAGGCTTTTTAGCCTCTTAGCAGCTTAAGAAAAGTTGATTTAAAAATCTGTCAGCACTTAGCAGTGTGTCACAGGGATGTTTGCTGGTTGTTAGTTCATAGAATCATGGCACAATTTGGGTGGGAAGGGAGCTTCAACAGTCATTTAGTCCAACATCCCTGCCAGCAGCAGGGACATCTGCAACTAGCACAGGCTGCTCAGAGCCCCAAACAACCTGACCTGGAATGGTTCCAGGCATGGGGCATCTCCCACCTCTCTGGGCAACCTTTGCCAGGGTCTCACCACCCTCAGTGTCAAACATTTCTTGCATCTCCCTAGCCTATGTTTCCCTCTTTCAGTTTCAAACCATCGCTCTTTGTCCTGTCACAGCAGGTCTTGCTACAATGTCTGTCCTCATTTTCCTTCTCAGCCCTTTAAGCACTGAAAGGCCACAAGAAGGGCTCCTTGGAGCCTTCTCTTCTCCAGACTGAACAAGCCCAATTCTCTCAGCCTGGCCCCACAGCAGAGGGCTTCCAGCCCTCCCATCATTGCTGTGGCTTCCTCTGGCCCCACTCCAACAGCTTCATGTCTGTGTTGAGGACGCCAGGGATGGGTCCAGCTCTGCAGGTGAGGGCTCAGCAGAAAAGAGCAGAGGGGCAACAATCCCCTCCCTCACCTGCTCTCCCACACTCTGGTGATGCAGCCCAGGGCACCTTTGGCTTCTGGGGTGCAATCACACATTGCTGGCTCCAGCCCAGCTGTTTTACTGATGGTAATGTGACTGCTGTGGGAATGTTACACTCAACTTGAGGCAGGGTGGTGGCACAGAGCTTACTCTTGACAAGCAAAGCATGACAGAAAAGCCTTTTTGTTATGCTGCAGTTCTAGCAGAGAGGAGGGGATTCACCAACAAAATGTTATTCTAATATTTCCTCCTTTTTTAATTTTCTTTTTCCCTCCTTTTTGTTTTGTTTTGGTTGTTGTTTTTTCCCACAGGACCTGTTTCTATTTGTGTCTTACAACATCCGTGTCTGTCTCATGTATATTCCTTTAATGGGCTTTAACAACTTCATGGTGTACTACTGGTTGTCCAGGTAAGCTACAGCATACCCAGAGGCCCCATGACTAATATAAGTCAACAAGACTGAGCCTAAATGGAAAGTAATGAAAGTTAGTCACACTCACTGCAATTAGCTCAGAAATAAAGAGTTAGCCAAGAAGGAACAGTGTAACTTCAGGGGGGGTGGTAGGGATGCATGCTCAGGGATATCTGCCTTGCCAAACTGAGTGGTTCTCAAAACAAACTCCAGAAGCCAGGAGGAAAAAGGATGGAACTGAAGATCTTGATTTATGTGAAAGTGTTTTTTTACTTAAAACAGATTCACAGACTCAAAGGTCATCTTGTCCAAGCTCCCTACAGTCAGCAGGGACACCTCCAACGAGATCAGGCTGCCCAGGGCCACATCAAGTCTAATATTAAATGTTTCCAGGCTTGGGCACAGGTCCCTGGGCAATCTGTTCAAGTATTTTACCACTCTCATTGTGCAGAACTTCCTCCTGATGTCCAACCTGAATTTCCCCTGCTCCAGTTTCAAACCCTCATTGTCCCTCATCCTATCACTGCAAGCCCTTCTAAACAGCTCCTCCCCAGCCTTCCTGTAGGTCTACCTATAGTCTTCTCTTCTCCAGGCTGAACAGCCCAAATTCTTTCAGCCTATCTTCATAGGAGAGGTGTAAGACTCAGGAAAGTGTTTTAATGGTAAATTTGGGTATGGGATTAGCGATATGCTAAGTCTTTCTGTCTGTATCCATCCAGGTACCTAGAGAGCACCTGGTTTATTTGGGTGTCACAGATGAATCACATTCCAATGGACATAGACTATGACAGGAATGAAGACTGGGTGTCTACTCAGGTGAGAACCTAATTTCCTCTGGAAAAGTGGGTCTGCAGGTGTGAATCACAGGAGACAACATTGCTCCTCTCTGAGCTTTAAACAGCCATCAAGTGCCAATGAAATAGATGTGCATTTCTGTAGCAGGCAAGACATTTGGAATGTTACCTGGAACACAGGACATCCAGATTCTCAAAACCAAGCTGTTTTTACACTGAAAGGTTATTGACATGTTTCCCACTACACTTTCCCCTTCCCTTTATGAAAAACTACAGACAAACTCCTTTTTAGGCCAACTAAAGAGAAGCAAAGTGGGACTTACTACCTTTATGTTTTACCCTCCAGGTTACAGCTTTACTGCTGATAAGGCAAACCTGGCAACATTTAGGTCTGATCAAAAAAGGAATAATGTAAACACAACTTTCCTCACCTCTGTAGTGCCTCCATCAGTTTCATCCCACAGCATTTTCCCTTATGTTAAAGGAAAAAGACCCAGCTTGGCATTCATCTGACCAAATCTGGATGTCTACATCTGGACACCTGCTAGATCCATTGGAGAGAAAGAGCCTTTCCTAGAGCATGATTCATCTTACTCTAACACAGACATCCAAATCAGGCCAGAAGAATGGCACCACAAAAATGTCTATTTTTCTCCACTGCCTCTGAAGTGAGGAGCTCAGATGCAGATCTCAAGCTGTGGGTCTCTAAATTAGGGAAGATGAAGCCTGCACACAAATGTTTGCTCTCATTCTTTTGCGTCTGACTCACTGCTACCAGCTGGAGAAGGCCAGAAGAATGTTTTAAGTTCTTTATTGGGAATGTTTGCTTTCCATCCAAGAGCAAGATGTGAGGAGAACCTCTTAAAAGAAGCCTTCTTGGGGTTGTGGGTGTGACAGTGAAGAAGCTTGTCTTTCTGAGCCAAGACTTGGCTAAATTAATCTCCATTCCCTCAACCTGTTTCAATCTAGACTTTGTTTAATTCTTCAGGGCCATGATGGCTACAATCCCTGACTCTAACATGACTTTTATGCTAGATGAGGGTGGATAATTGCTGGGGTTCTATTATCAAACTTGCAGGAAAATGCTAAGTCATCTCTTTCTTTGCTCTTTTCTCCTCCCAGCTCCATGCAACATGCAATGTGAAGCAATCCTTGTTCAACGACTGGTTCACAGGGCACCTGAACTTCCAAATTGAGCACCAGTGAGTATGATAATGATGGGAAGAGTGAGAATAACATAGGGCACTTAAGGATGAGAAAGGCCATGTAGGCTTACATGAAACCATCTGAGGAGACTCTTCTCCTCCTGGGGGAGAGCAGGGAAATGTTTTGAAGAGAAGGAGCAGAAGATGCAATTCTGATGCAATGGCATGCATGGCAGGGGCTTGGAACTAGGTGATCTTTAAGGTCCCTTCCAACCCAAACCATTCTGGGATTCTATGAACTGATGCAGTTCTGACTGTCTCTCATTCAATTCTGCAGCCTTTTCCCTACAATGCCTCGACACAACTACTGGAAAGCAGCTCCTCTGGTGAAAGCCCTTTGTAATAAGCATGGCATTGAGTACAAAAGCAAGCCATTACTGACAGCTTTTCTGGATATTTTGCAGTAAGTATCAATTAACAAGATCATTTAGCACTGTGACAGCATGCAAGGGAAGGCCATAGGCTGCCATTTCAACCCAATGCCCTTTTAATCATCCAACCTAGAGTTTACTCAGGTTTTTCTATGGCACTTCTGATTTCCTACGTTTTCCAGGCTTCAAAGATTATTTACCCTTCCTCAAATCCTCTTAATTCATTCCTTGCAGTCAGATTTTGCCATGAGATGCCCACACAGTTTGTAATCTGCTTTTGCCTTTTGCTTTTTTGGGGGCAGCTGAACTACATTTGCCTCCCATCAGATTGAATACTGTCTCCCCCTAAAGCAATATTTCATTTTCTGTTCTTGCAGTTCACTCAAGGATTCTGGGGACCACTGGCTTGAAGCATACCTGCATGGGTAGAACCAGGGAACCTCTTCACCAGACAACTGCTGCAAAGAGTCAGAACAGGACAACAGGGTGTGTGTGTGTGTGTGTCATCTGGCATAGAAACTCCAGAGCTGGTCAAAGCTAATTTCAGTAAGAATGGGTGGGAATGTACCTTAAAGATGTACTTTCTCTTGTTCCAAACCATGAACCTCTATTTTTGCTGCTCTCAAACTCAGTGTCTAGAGTCATGATGAACTGGGCAGTCAAGCTCTTGAAGCACCTTGATCAGTTTAGTTCATTGGAGGGTCCAGCTCATTGCTTATGGGACAAGTTTGAAAGGAAATTCTTCATAGAGCCATAGAATGGGTTGGGTTGGAAGGGACTTTTAAAGATCATCTATTTCCACCCTTCTGCTGTGGGTAGGGACATATTCAGCTAGATCAGGGTGCTCAAACTCCATCCAGCCTGACCTTGAACACTTCCAAGGGTGAGGCATGCATGATTTCCCTGAGTGACCTGTTGCAACAGCCACTATCACAGCAAAGAATTTCTTTTCCTACATCTAGTCTAGATCTCTCCTTGTCCAGTTTAAAACTTTCACCCTTTGCCCTATCACTCCAAGACCTGATAAAACATCTCTGCCCACCTTTCTTACAAGCCCTCTTTCAGTATTGAAAGGCCACAGTAAGGTCTCCTTAGTGGTGGTGTTGGGGTTTATTTGGTTTAGTAGACTGGTGAAAATGGGATAAAGAGAAAGCAAACTGCAGGAAGTCAGAACATATTGGGTCAGGAGGGATCTTTAAGGGTTATTTTAGAGTAGATAAAATAAGTATGCAAAGAAGAAGATGGCCTGGGGTATGTCCTGCTGTGCTCCTGATAATATGTACACCACTTGATCTGCCTGCTGAAGTGTTATTGCAATAACTGTTCATAGACTGCAGAGGGGGGATTGCAGGTCCCTGCATGCTGAGTTTTGCACCTGTAGTAGCTGGTTTGAGTACAATTCAATGACTCTGTACAGCATGTTTTATTTATGTGGATCAATACATGTATATAATTTAATTGTGTGGTGACTGTGATGTCTGATGAGCTTTCTGATGTCAGCCAGCTTTGGATAAGAGTGAGAAGCCCAGGGACTGAGGGCCTCCTGTTTGGAAGAGTATTTAGGGTACTCTTACTTTTCTTGAGCTTCATATATAGTAGTTTTTGTCTTCATGTGGTCCTGGTGATTGCAAGGACCTGTGGGCATCCATATTGGTTATTAGGCAAGTAAGGACATTTGTAGCTCCTATATGCAGAAAATGAATTAAATCATACATAATTCTGTCACCTCATGCAGGCTTCTCTGCATCCTGCAAGATTTTCTTCTCTTTCAGCATCCCCAAGAACCATCTCCTTTCCTGGAACTGTCTTTTACCAGTTTTGTACCAGGTACTTTGGCCCCATGAAGGACCTAGCCTGTCCATGCTTATGGCCAAGGACAACTGCTGCTAGTAGAAAGTGTCATGACCAGCCCTGTAGAGGCATAGTAGCTCTCCAAGAACACTACCTGGTTTTGAAAGAGCCAACAGAAAAGGAAGAAGCTAGGAGTGGGCCTGCAGGAGAATATTTGTTGCTGAAAATGCTTTAAGCTTTATGGGAAAGGTAAATTGTAAATGAAGGAAAGATGAGCAGTGAATAACAGTCAAAAGAACTAGAGGAGGCATGAAAGACCAAGGAGATGTGTGGGTGGCTATCAATAGCAGGTGGAAAAGGAAGGAGAAGGAGAAGTGCTGAGTGGTGATAACCTGGTTCTTTGGAAGAGCTAGAAAACAGGGGAAAAGAGACTTATGATTTGTAGACTGAATGTGAGTACCTGGTTGAGACACAGTCTATGACCTCTCATTAATCTTGCTGAGGTTTACAAAGGAATGATGGCACTTTCTGATACCATTCATAGCTAATGTTGTTTTGCCATACTGCCAGACCTCCATCCACCTAACTAACCTAAACCCACGAAGACAGTCTGTAATTGCAGACAATTTGCCCACAAAAGCAAAGACCCTGTGGAAGAAAAGTGATGCTTCTCCTCTGCCACCCACATCCAGAACTCTGTGCCAAGGCTTTCAGTGGACAAACCACGCAAAGGAGGGGAAACATGAATGATCTTATAGTGAGATACCACCATGAACAACATGAGCCTCCTGCAACCCAGCAATGGGCAGCTTACATGTACTACAAGCTACAGTCAACAGCTACCTTCTAGGTATCAAGCCTAATGTACAGAGCAAAAGGAGTTTGGACTTTTTTTCCCCTGCCTTTGGTTTTTTCTTTGAAGAACATCTCCAATTATTCTTTTTATTGCCAATTTTGTGCATGTAGGTGCAGGTACTTATAACACTCTTGTGGTTATTTCCCAGCAACAGCTGACAAATGTCATGGAGAAAGATCCTGAATAAAAAGAAAACAAAAGTAGTTACTGAACAAGTGCTTTGAATGTAACTTGCAAATCCCTTCTAACCAGTACCTAGAACAATTCTGTGTTCTCAGGTCCAAGGTTGGTTAGAATCAGAGAATGAGTTTGTTTGGAAGAGACCTTTAAGGTGATGGAGTCCCACTGTGAACTCAGCACTGCCAGGTTACCACTGAACCATGGCCCTCAGCACCACATCTCCATGGCTTTGAAAGCCCCTCCAGGGATAAGGACTCCACCACTGCTCTGTTCAACCTGTTCCAGGACTTGGCAGTCCTTTGGGGGAAGACATTTTTCATAATGTCCAACCCAAACCTCCCCCAGTGCAACTTGAGGTTGCTTCCTCTCATCCTGTTCCTTGTTTCTTGAGAAAAGAGCCCAACCCCCACCTGGCTCCAGCCTCCTTTCATGGAGTTGCAGAGCCAGAAGGTCTCTCCTCAGCCTCCTTTTTTCCAGGCTCAACAACCCCAGCTCCTTCAGCCACTCCTCACAAGACCTGTGCTCTAGACCCCTCACCAGCTTTTTTTACCCTTCTTTACCAGCTATATTGCCATAACAACTCTGTAACCACCACATTGTGGAGGATCACCACTTCCAGGCCCGATTTTTGGAAGAAAATAAACATAAATGTTCTCTGCAAGGCACAGTCCTGATAGTATGTCAAGCATGTTCTGTGGGATCAGGCCCCTCAGGGGATATGGCAGAGAGGAACACTGCCCCACCCTGAGGTGGGTGAGAGGATGAAAATTGCTCAGACCAAGGCAGTTCTGTACATGCACAGAAGCACAGCTCAGCATGTAAGGAGCTTTAGAGTCAGAGCAGAACACACCTACAGAGCCAGCTGTAGACAACACCTGAAGAAAAGATACCTTAGGTGGTAAGCTGGAAATAGTCACCTGTGTCATCAGACTGCACTGTGGTTGATTCTTGTAATGGGCATACATTATATGCCCATTATGTGTGCTGGGATGGTCTTAAAGGTCTCTTCCAACCAAAATGATTCTGTGATTCTGTGCTGGAGTCAGCTGTTCAGATGTTGGGTTTGGTATCCTTTCTGAGGAAACTGCTGTCAAAGGGCCATACCCTGTGCACATCCTGCTGTCTGACAGGCACTAGGATGGGTCTCTGGTAGAAGGAAGAAGCAGTTGAACGTCAAGACAGGGCCTCTCCTGTCCCCACTTCCGCAGCTAGAAGGAGACAACACTGTACCTGGAATACTAGAGGATGAACAGTTGCGTGCAGAACAAACTGGGAGTGAGAACCAGAGAGGTTACTGGAGATCCTGCAGAAGCTTGGGCAATATGAAGTGGCAACTCACAAAATGCTGTTGTAAGAGCCAGTTGGAAGCATCTGTTATGGTACATGATGTCTTCTATTACACAGTAATGATAGAGGCAGCTACAAGCTAGGTTCTGCAGGCACAAGTTGGAGTTTGAATGAAGCCAACATGCTCATTCCCTGCTTCTTAACAATCTTTGGTGTTGAACGTGCCAACTCTGCCTTGCAACATCTTTAAGAGCCAGTAATGGACTCTTCAAAGAACTGCTCAATTCAAGTGAGCAGCTGGACACAGGGGATAAAGCAGGGAAGAGTCCAGCACGGTGGTTCTGTGCTAACACGATTCATCATCCAACACAGGCAGTCCATTAGGACTGGCAGTGCACTTGAATTGATAATGTGCACAGGGCTGTTGCCAACTGCTCTTGCATGAGAGCAGTGTAATCCCCATGCTTAATGTATGTAATTACAATGAGAACTAAAGATAAAGTCAGATAGGCTCTCTGTGCTGTCTGTGAGCGTAGGTAGCTTTTGTTGCCTCAACACTCTGAGGTGAACTTAGCAAATTATCTAAAGAGTGACAAAAAAGTGAAGGCATTTGTTCAGTTCTTGCAGATTAAACTCTGCTTTCATCACTGGGATTTTGCACATTGAAGAAATCAACAAATTTGGCTAAAATAAAGGAAAAGGAGGGGTGGGGGGAAGAGTGTTGTTCCTTGGGAGAAGAGACCCAACCCCCACCTGGCTCCAAGCTGCTTTCAGGGAGTTGCAGAGAGCCAGAAGGTCTTCCCTCAGCCTCCTTTTCTCCAGGCTGAACAACCCCAAGTCCCTCAGCTGCTCCTCACCAGCCCTGTTCTCCAGACCCTTCCTCAGCTTCTTTGCATGTTTCTGGACCTGCTCCAGCACTTCAATGTCCTTCTTGGAGTGAGGATCCCAAAACTGAACCCAGTACTCAAGGTGTGGCCTCACCATTGCTGAGTGCAGAGCACAGTCCCTGCCCTGGTCCTACTGACCACACTATTGGTGATCCAGGCCAGGATGCCTGCTCACTGCAGAGGAGTTGGAGCAAATGACTTTTAAAGGTCCCATCCATCCAAACCAGTCTGTGGTGATTCTATGATATAAAACAATCATCACCACTTTCTTTCTGTGTGGTTCTTCCCTCCTGCACACCCAGAGAATTCACACTTTTAGCTATACCAGCACAGCAGGAGCTGACCAACAAATAGAGAGCTATGCCATCAAAAGCAGCGACTTCAAACTAAGATTTCCCTGTGTTATTCCTGCCATACCACAGTGAGCAGAGTCAGCCAGCTTTGGAATGTTCTACCTTGCTGGGATTTCTGATGGCCTCTTTCAACACACCAGTCTGAAGCTCCACTTTGCTGAATCAGAAGTGCTTTCATTCAGCAGCCCTGCAGCTGCAAAGCACATGTGCTCCCCATAAAAATACTCCTTACAACAGCTTCCAATGTCAGCTGTGGGACATGGGCTGAGAGTTTGGTGTTGCAGCACACCAAATTTGCTCAGTGTAAGGGGTGGTGATGTAATTGCCTTAACTCTATGAATAAAGCTGCAAGCTGTGGGTGTGCAAAAATGGAAGAGAGAGTCTCAGGATGCTTTTAAAACCTATTTTTTTATGAACCCACTCCTCCTCCTCACTGACCTGGCTAACTTTAAAATAATAAAAGAATACCTTTAGTAAGAAGCTGTGACATGCTGGCAGCCACTGAGAGAAAACTCAGCCTTAAATCATGGAATTATAGAATCATTTCAGTTAGAAAAGGCCTTTGAGATCAGCGAGTCCAGCCACAAAACCACCATCCAGCCAACTCCTTTGGTCTCAGTTTCCAGTGTGGTTGTGGTGCATCTTAGAATTGTCTATTTTTCACTGCACCATTCTTGTGCAGAAACCAACCCAACAAAAAAAAAAGTCACTCCAACATGATTTAGTCACTCCTCACATTCCAGCCTCATCCATCACACATAATTTGCTATTTTTTTTGGTTTACAACTTACAGTTAGAAGCTGCTACAGACACAAGCAAGGCATGCAAGTGATGCATTAAATGATAGCCTGCATTGTGGGGAGAAGAATAAATTCCTATGTGCATCATCTTTTAGACCTCTCTTTGCACAAGGTTGCTCTGGTGGTTTTGTAACAGCAGGGATTGTCCTCGCTCTTTGCCTGCTGGCAGGTTTAAACTTGCAGAATTCCTGTTGTGATTAATTAATTGTGTCCTGTAATTAGCTTAGATTTCTAAACCCAAATTGAATATTGAAAGCTTCCAACTGAAATGAGATGCATGCCCCTGCTTTTTAATCCTTAGAAGTACATGGAAAGCCTTGATGTAGTCACTTAGTGGTCTCTATACATGGCATGAAGGATGGAAGAGGAGTGATGAGGATGGGAACTGAAAGTCTGCAAGTACAAGGCTGACTCTTCATAGGTCCTACATGAAGTTTTTCATTGCAATATCCAGAGGTTGTAATCCTAAGCCATGCATATGAATTTTATTCACTGTGCAAGGAGATTTCTAGGCAGGATTGTACACCAATTAGTAGTCCACACTGATTATTCACTGTTTAATGCACATGCTGAAAGGTTGGGATCAGCATGGTTGTTGGGAAAGGGATCTTCCATTTCATCTCTCTGGTTATAGCTTGAAATCTGTGGTATTTCCTGCCCAGGCTGTCCTTCTTTGCTGGATGTCAGCTTAAGTTGTGAGAAAGCTCCAGGTTTCTGCATTGGACAGACTTTGTTGTGGAGTTGGAGTTGTGGTGCAGTGGTTGGAGTTTGAAGGTAGGCCAATTCTAGTAGCAGCAGAAGATGGTAAGGCAGCAGACTGGTAGCACACCCTGACTTCTGTGCTCCCTGGCATGAGGTGAAATTAAGCCCTGAATAATAATGTAGTAGAATAAGTACTGAGAGAAAACTTCCCTGAGACTCAGTTTCTCTGCCCTTGGGACTCTGATTTACCGTTTAGCTATCCCTCTAAACGTCTCCTCTCCAATGAACCAAGGGACCTGTGTTTCATGAAACCTCTCAACTTGTTCTTGCTCCTTTAATCCTTCGAATTCTCTGGATTCTCATACCACCATAAATCACAGAATGCTTCAGGTTGGAAGGGACCTTAAAGACCCTCTGTAGGTGTGAGATCCTCATTCTAACTACTTACATTTAAACACATTTAGTGACTAACACCACCAGATTTTTACCTCTTCTTTTTAACTAAGGTCCTTTCTTTTTCTTTCTTTATTTTCTTTGTTTTTATTGATTGATTTATCTATTTATTTATTTGTTTATTATTTTTTACCTGTATGGACTGTTGATTTTGACTCTTGCTGCATTTACCAGATCAAAATCTGACTATTCCTAGACAGTTTCATTGTAGTTGTAAGTAGGACTGCTGTAAATTATCTTGCCACCCTCATCTCTTGCTAATAACAACTTGTGAAGAGATCTACCTCTGGGCTACTACCTCTGGTATTTTGCCAGTCTGTCTTCCCACTGTAAGCTGATTTGATATGAACACTGGTGGGATATCAACTATAATGCCTGGATTTAGGGAGTTGGACTGTTTCCATGTGAGCTCTCCTCCTCTATAAAGGTCTATTGTTATCTCCTACTACAAGTGTCCAGAGAAGGGCAACGAGGCTGGGGAGGGGCCTCAAGCTCTCCTCCTTATGAGGAGAGGCTGAGGGAGCTGGGATTGTTTAGCCTGGAGAAGAGGAGGCTCAGGGAAGCCCTTATTGCTGTCTACAGCTACCTGAAGGGACGTTGTAGCCAGGAGGATGTTGGTCTCTTCTCCCAGGCAACCAGCACCAGAACAAGAGGACACAGTCTTAAGCTGTGCCAGGGGAAGTTTAGGCTCGAGATGAGGAGAAAGTTCTTCACAGAAAGAGTTATTTGCCATTGGAATATGGTGTCTAGGGAGGTGGTGGAGTCACCGTCCCTGGATGTGTTCAAGAGGGGATTGGATGTGGCACTTGGTGCCATGGTTTAGTTAGTCATGAGGTGTTGGGTGATAGGTTGGACTTGATGATCTCTGAGGTCTTTTCCAACCTTAGTGATTCTATGATTCTATGATTCTAAGTACACTCAGTGTCTTATGTGTAGCTGAGGAGGAGACATCCCAGATAATTCTTTCCAAATTTATTGAGTGTATGCTGAGAGTAACAGAGAGAAGGGCAACAAACCCAAGCAGTTGCCTCTTCCAGGGTGCTGTACAAGAGACCTGTTCCCTGTCCTTGTATACAATGCCTTTCAGGTCTTGAGCAGCACTGGTTACTGTCCTTTTGTGTTGCCTCTCTTCATGCAGCTCAGGTGGTTCTTCTCCACTCATTTGCTTGTTGCAGCAGCAGAAAGAATCCCAGCTTTGGTTCTACATGCTCAAGTGGTTTCTCCTTTCTCACCAGCATTCTCTTTGAGTGATAGATTCCCCAGCATTCTCTTTGAGTGATAGTTTCCCTCCGTCATGCTCCCTATGTCTGTTTTGCCATAAGCTTTCTGTGTTCACCTCAGAGATCTTTTTACCTCCTTTTCTCATTCTACATGCCCAACACCATCCCAACCTGATTCCCTCCAGCTCCAGCCTTTCTTCAAACTCTGCTAATAGAACATGCCCAGCACAGACTGGAGTGCACTTTGCCCTGGCATGGACAGATTGCCTAATGTCTCTGGCTGGGTTGTAGGAATAAACTTTGCCTTTCATTTGTATTCTCAAGGGAAGTGTGACTTTGGAAAAATCCATGGAGTATAAATTCCTTTGCTGCTGCTTCTTCACAACTGCAATTCTTGTGGAGCAGAAGATTCCTTGAAAAGGAATCTCTTGATAAGCAGGTTTGAAAATATGACCTCAGATAATAAAAGCAAGGTTAAGGCATTGCTGCCTTGCTTGTGCAGAGTATTTTATTGTCTTCCATGTGCGTGTTGTCACTGTTTGGTTGCACGAACCAGGGTGTGTCTTGCGTTCCTGCTGCGGTGCCTGAACCTGCTGACAGCAATGTAATCCCTCATGCCTCTCCAGTCAAAACCTCTTCATATGTTTTCCACTGATAGACCTACCCTGGGGACAGGGCAAGGATGCATGGATTTTAATTAGTGACAAGACAATCAGGGGGCTGTCTCTAACCATAGAATGGTTTGTGTTGGAAGGGGCCTATAAAGAGGATCTAGTACAACAAGATCTTCCATGGGCAGGGAAATGTTTCACTAGAGCAGGTTGCTCAAAACCCCATTCAACCTGACCTTGAGCACTTCCAGTGCTCACAGAAACATTCAGGTTGGAAAAGACCCTCAGGATCACCAAGTCCAACCGACATCCCTGCTCTACAAGGTTCACCCTTACACCATATCCCCAAGCACCACATGCAAACCACCTTTAAACACATCCAGGCTTGGTGACTCAACTGCCTCCCTGGGCAGCACATTCCAATGCCTGACCACTCTTTCCATGATTTTTTTTTTTCCTCATGTCCAGTCTAAACCTACTTGATGGGGCATCCAGAAGATTTACTGATTGTTATGCCCAGACTACAGACTTTGGTTTGTTAGTATGAAAGGTTTAAGGGTAGAATTCTACAGACAAAGAAGGAGTAGGGAAGCAATTGCAATGACTAGAAGCTTCTGTAACTCCACAACAGGAGTATCTGATAATCTCATAAGTCTTTTTCATGCAGCAATCTTCATAATCCTTTTGGGACCTGGGGAAATGCTATACCCATTGGAGTGAGGGAAGTTTCATAGTTTCATTCAGGGTTGGAAGGGACCACAAGGATCATCTAGTTCCAACCCCACTGCCATGGGCAGGGACACCCCACACTACATCAGGCTGGACAGAGCCTCATCCAGCCTGCTCTTAAACACCCCCAGGGACGGGGCCTCAACCACCTCCCTGGACAACACATTCCAGGGTTTCACCACTCTCATGGTGAAGAACCTCCTCCTCACATCTAGCCTGAATCTCCCCACCTCTAGCTTCATTCCATTCCCCCTAGTCCTATCACTACCTGAGATCATGAGAAGTCCTTCCCCAGCCTTCCTGTAGCCCCCTTCAGATACTGGAAGGCCACAATGAGGTCACCTCGGAGCCTTCTCTTCTGCAGACTGTACAGCCCCAACTCCTTCAGTCTGTCCTCATAGGAGAGGTGCTCCAGCCCTCTGATCATCCTTGTGGCCCTTCTCTGGACACCTTCCAGCACCTCCACATCCCTCTTGTAATAGGGGCTCCAGAACTGGACACAGTACTCCAGGTGGGGTCTCACCAGGGCTGAGTAGAGGGGGAGGATCACCTCCCTCGACCTGCTGGCCACACTTCTCCTGATGCAGCCCAGGATCTGATTGGCTTTGCGGGCTGCAAGTGCACACTGAGAGCTCATGTTGAGCTTTTTGTCCACCAGCACCCCCAAGTCTCTCTCCTCAGGGCTACTTTCCAGCCAGTCCCTGCCCAGCCTGGATTTGTGCCTGGGATTGCCTCGACCCAGATGCAGGACCCTGCACTTGCTCTTATTGAACTTCATGAGGTTGGCTTGTGCCCACCTCTCCAGCCTGTCAAGGTCCCTCTGGATGGCCTCCCTTCCCTCCAGCGTGTCTGCTGCACCACACAGCTTGGTGTCATCAGCAAACTTGCTGAGGGTGCACTCAATGCCACTGTCCATGGCACCCACAAAGATGTTGAACAAGACAGGTCCCAGGACTGATCCCTGAGGGACTCCGCTTGTCACTGGCCTCCACTGGGACATCTGCCTTTAAATGACTTGAGTGTGCAGTGAGTGGTATCTTTATAAGAAGGCTGTAGTAGAGAAGGTAACAAAGGCCACATTTCTTGCCTCATTGGACCCTTTGTGAAAGCAGGTGGCCATACAGATGTATCTGTTAATAAGAAGTGATAGTCAGATGTAAAAAAAAGAGAAATAAATGCAAAATGGACAGCTAGAAACAGGGTGGAGACCTTTGAAGATGAGAGTTTGCCCCAGTATGAGGAGTGAGCTCAGTCCCATCTCCCTTGGCTCCGTCTTTGTCTTGTGTCTCAGCCTACTATGGGGCACTTCTACCATCTGCTTTCTCTTTAGGCACTCCAGTATCCTTTCATAGCATTATAGAATCATAGAATGAGTTGAAAGTGACCTTTAAAGGTTATCTAGTCCAACACCCCTGCAGCCATCAGGGACATTTCCAACTAGGGCAGATTGCTCAAAGCCTGTCCTGCCTGACCTGGAATGGCTCCAGAGATGGGGCACCTTTCACAATGTTTCATTGTGACATTAATGCTGACGTAAAAGTAAATGAACTTAGTGCTGACAGGTGAGCTGGCACCTGATAAGGCCAGTGCCAAGCCCCCCCAAATTCTGCATTTGTCTTAATGAGCATGGTAGGTCTGCCAGGAGAAAACCTCTTTCTATTTATTGCCAGATGGATCTTTCTATTCACCTTGCCCCATAGCTTGGATTCAGTCTCTGCTGAACTCACCTCCAAGCTGAACATGTCCTTTGGGTCACTGCTTGATGCTTTTTGCCTCATTCACATGTGGAACTGGAAGTCAAACCTATCTGCTCCAGGTGCTGTATCTAGCTCAGGTGCTTTCTAAAGCCAGAGAGTAGCAGTGGCAATGTGCTCCCTCCAGTGGCAGTGTGCTCTCTCCAGTGGCAATGTGCTCCCTCCAGTGGCAAGTGCATCCACATGAAGATGAGATACATGCCAGGGATTCTGCTTTGAGTTTTCTATGCCCCAAAAGAATTACAGAATCACAAAGAATCACAGAATATATCTGGTTGGAGGAGACCTCCAAGATCATCCAGTCCAACCTCCCCAGAAAGATTATGAAGTCTCCTTCTCTGGAGACTTTCAAGACCCTCTGGATGCATTCCTGTGCAACCTGCCCTAGAGTCTATGGTCCTGCTCTGGCAGTGGGGGTTGAACTCAATGGAGGTCATCTGGAAGTCCCTTTCAACCCCTTACAGCCTGTGATACTTGGAACCTGTGAACCCAGCTCTGAAGGGTCAACACTAAACCATATCCCTATAGCTACAGAAAAGAGAGGTCAGGGTGTTTAATCATTTCAACTCAGTTGTCCATGTGATCTCATTTTCTTTGTAGAGATAAGAATGAAGTGCCTGCCTGGGAGAAAAATGGCTCCTCTCTTAGGTTTGGGACCATCCTTAGGAGGAGGACATTAAGGTGCTGGAGCATGCCTTAAGGTGCTCTGCTTCCCTTGCAGAATTCTGAGCTGGCTTAGGTCTTGCTTATCTCACTTAGAACCACAGAGCTAGAAAGGACCCATAAGAATCATTGAATCCAGCTCCCTGCTCCCCAAAAGACTCCCTGGAAGTAAACCATATGACTAAGAGCATTGTCCTGATGCTCCTTGAACTCTGAGAAGCTTGATGCTGTCAGTTCTTGCTGAGGTGCTGAAAAGGGTGAGGAAGTTTATTTGCAATCCACAGAGTTTGGAGGTATAGCCTCTTTCAAGCAGAAAAACAGGAAAAGGATTAGGAAAACCATTCCAAGTTTGCCTCCTTGTGGTGCTGTCCTGATGTTACGTCCAGAAATGGAACCCCTTTTTTTTTTGGTAGGAATTCCTCTGTTTGCTGCTGAGGCTGGAGCAGCCCAGTGGCATTAAATCCCTGAGATAACCCCTTCAGCTTCAAGGTATTTCCATTATGTTGTCCTTAGCCTTTTGTTCCAGGACACTGGGAGACAGAAGGTCATATTTCAAGATCCCCATTTCCCAAGTATAATCCTAGCTGCTGTCCAACTTCATGTTTCATGCCCAGGAGCCAGCACTTACCAGCACTGGGCCAGCCAGCATATCACAGTGCTTGGCGTGCTTGGCACCACCACCTCCTTAGCTTCACAACCTGTAAGCAATAAGTATATAAGAAACCAGAAGCTGCCCAAGGCTAAGATTAAACATTCAGCACTCCACTTTGATCTTCAGAAGAATCCCACCAGCATGGTCCAAGGCCTTTCTTTGTCTAGTCAAGGATTAGGAGCAATTAGGAGAAGCAGAATGCAACACTTGCTTGATATCCACTTGCATCCCTCACGACAGGCTGGCACAAAACACTTAGGAAATGTACATTTAAAATACAATCCATTTCTTCCTGAGGTTAAGCCTCCAGGAAGGAACATGGTACACCCAAAGAAATTACCTTACTAGAACTTGGTGCCTGTAGACAGAGAAGGAAAAGAAACAAATAAATAAATAATCATTGCATTAGTTAATCTGTCCAACAGTAATCCATAAATCCAAGGTGTGAGCTGGTTTCAGCCATGAGAGGAGAGCTCTTGATCCTTCAATTCAAGGATGTAGAAGTGAAAAGGAATGGACTGCAGTCCTGTGCCTGCAATTCAGTGAAGGGCTCACCATGTAAACTCTGATTCACCTTGTGCAGGACCAGTTAGACCATGAGCATGAATCTTTGCTGACACAAGAGAACAGGGACGCACAACAAGAGGATCATAGAGTCATGGAGTCATTTCAGTGGGGAAAGATCATCAAGTACAACCATTATGTAATTACCAAGTCTGGACCTAAACCATCTCCCTCAGCACCAGCCATCTCCCTCAGCACTTGGTGCCATGGTCTAGTCATTAGGTCTGTGGTAACAGGTTGGACTCGATGATCTTTGAGGTCTCTTCCAACCTTAGTGATACTGTGATACTGTGAAATCTCTGAGTCTTTGGAACACCTCCAAGGATGAGGATTCAACCACCTCCCTGAGTAGCCTGTTTTAGGGTTTCAGTGAAAAAGCTTCTTCTAACTATCCTACCTAAACCACCCTCGTGCGACCTGAGGCCATTTCCTCTCATCCTAAATCTCATCCCAAGCTATTTATGAGGACACGCTGAATTCTTTAATGCACATGTGGCACATATTTACAAGGAAGTTCATAGAATCCCTTCTCTTCAGATGGCAGCATTCCAGGGAATCTTGGGAACTGGGAGATGGGAGATGTGCATTGGAATTCACCTCCTTAAATGCACATCTAACTTTATTTTTATCAAGCATTATCATTTTCCCAGCTCCTATTTTTTTTAGCCTGGGGAATACTTTTGCTTACCTTGGCAGCTGCTTTGTCTGCTTCAGTTGTGGCATTTCTTTATCTTTTAAGGATGCAACCATTTCCTGCCCTTGTCTGAAGATGTTTCCAATAGAATAACCCTCTTAACACTGCTCAACACCACTTACTTTGCTTTATTGTTATTAATACATTAATTATTCTATTCTTCTATTATTTATTATGATTATGATGTCTTTATTCTATTCTTCTATTATTTGTTATGATTATGTCTGTTATGATTATGCTATCTGTTATGATTGTGTTATCTGTTATTATTGTGTTATCTGTTCTGTACAGGTTGGCCCTCCACACTTCTATGAAGGAAGCATAGAATCATTTTTATGCTTCCTTACTGCAGTGTAAGAAGCTCTCCACAAACATTGACTGTCCTGTTGATAAGCCTATTGATTATTGATACATATTCAAGGCCCAGATGAAGGTGAGCTGTGTGTGGTTTATGTGGCATGGACTGATTGAGCTGTAGCTTTGGTTTAGGGCACTGAAGTTGCAGTTACTAAATCTATGCAATTTCCAGAGCTAGCTGCACTTGTGGGCCTGGGGACACCAAGTGAGGTGGTGTGAATCCTATACTTGCATCATCTATGCATTTCCAAACACAACTGCAAGCCAAAGTCACTGTCAACATGAGAGATTCTGTCTGGCAAGCAATGATTTGTGTGGTTTGGTTAACATGGAACATAGCATTAATATACCATTTCTGCTCCTTTTGCCTTAGCAGGGAAGCAGAAAGCAGAAGAGCCTAAAAGAAAGATGAGCTGTGATGAAATGTGGATTCAGCTACATCAGGTGAAGCAAGTCCATTAGGTAACCCAGCTGGTGCAAGGACCAGCCCAGCAACAACCTATAAATCTTCCCTTTTAATCTTGATAAGGGATCCTAACTGACAGAATAAACTATATAATTATATGGCCCTGCTTTTGCTCCCCCTCATTTCCCTCAAATAAAAGTGACTAAATTGTTCTCACAGAGTGAGTGGGTGTCTAGGATGTTGTAAGACAATTCTAAGTGGGCAAGAAGCCAATTCTGACCTGAGATTGGTTGAAGATTTTAATATTCTGCCTCCTTCAGGGAGAGTGCAGAAGAATCACAAAGACTCAGTACTCAGAATTGAGGGATGGTGAACACACAGTGCTAATTGTAAGAGATAAGCGCAAAGGGGGAGCTCTGCAGGTTGTTAAGGGGGTGATAAGAGCTGAGAGGGCAATTCCTTCAAGAACTGTGATGTTTCACTTCTGAAAGAGAAGGTGAAGACATAAATTGGTCACTGTCCATAACAAATGGAAGGGGGGATAAAAGGTGTGCAGACCTTGCACTTTGGGACATGGTTTAGTGGACATGGTGGCCTTGGATCGATGACTTGCTGACCTTAAGGGTCTTTTCCAACCCTAATGATTCTGTGATACTATGATTCCATGAATATAAAGAAAATCTGGGTAGGTCTCAAGTGCTTTGGTTTTCTTTACATCTTGCAGTTGAGCTGCCTCTAGCAAGGACTGTTTAGAAAAAGAGTGTTATCAACCCCAACACTGAAGGACTCATTAAATAGGAGTCATCTTACTTAGCTTTATGAAGTTAAGCATCTAGTCTAAGCTAGTGCCTAGGTTCTCTTATCAATGAAGGGAGGTAGGCATCTCTAGATGTACTTTATGCTGTCCATTTTATCAAATGATCATAGAGAAATAATTAATCAGTCATTCAGATTATGCATTTTAGGCAGCTAAAGCTAGGTGCATGAATTCATTCATTGTGTCTAAACTGTTCTGATGCTCACATCACCCTTTTTTGAGACAGAGGTGCCATGGAGCACTTTCTGTATCAGTATCACCATAGACATGACACTTCAGGACATGACTTAATGGCCATGATTCTGTTAGGTTGATGGCCAAATGTGATGATCTTAGAGGTCTTTTCCAAACAAAATCATTCTGTGATTCTATAGAGAGAAGCTTTCAGATACTGGAGAGCTTTATTCACTCTATGAACAAACAAACAAAACCCCCAAAGAAATAAACAAACAAACAAAAAACCCAACCAAAACCCAACCAAACCCAAACCACCCCAGACCTGGTCACTGAAGGATCCTTAAATAAAAGCTAAAGGATGTATTCTGCCTCAGTCATAAGTTGTTGCATTAATTGCAAGAGACCTGGTGTGCAATGTTCTAGTGAAAACACAGTCCCACGCCTGAAAGCATGATCCTTAAATCTCTAGATGATGAAAGGAGGTTAGTTTGTAAAAGGAAACAACCTACTTGCAATCTAGTGAAATACAGAGCAGTTTAAAATACTCACCCCCACCTACTACTGTGTTAAATCTTCCCTCTTTTTGTTATGATTCTGTAGTCATGTTTTCCAGGTCACTCTGTGTATTAGTCACTCACACACAAAGGGAGCTGCTCAAGTTAAGAGCACATGTTTATACAGTCTGCACATTCCTTCTCCTGTATGGGAATACCTTGAGCTCCCTTTAGTGTAAGAGGGGATTCTTGCTCCTTTAGAGTGTCTAGAGAAGGGGCACATGGGCACTGAGTTTTTCTCTGTCAACAGAGATGATGGTCCTTATGGGTCCTTTCCAACTTGAGATATTCTGTGATTCCTAAATGACCTGGCAGGGAAATTCAAAGGCTGGGAAAGAATACAATAAATTTCCAAATCCTGGGGTAAAACCCAGAGTGGTGTTTCCATTTGTGAGTTCTTGACTGGAACAGTGTTACTGTGTGATGATCACCTATGAGGAACACAGGGAGGAAAACCACGAGGAAGCAACAATATCTACAAGCCAGTGCTGTGGTGCACCTCTGAAGAAGACACAAAGCAAAAACCCCAAACTTATATCAGTCAAGGAGTTACCAGCAGTGGAAGAAATGTTAGTGGTCTTGTACAAGACTGAGGAAATCTCTTCTAGATGTCTGTGCAAACTCTTGTTTAGTTGCCCATTTCACGGCAAGATTAACTCAAAACTAAAGAGGGAGAGCTGCTTGGTAGATCAGAGAAATGCTGTGTTGATCTTCTCATTGGAAGCTACTTCATCTTCTAACCTTAAGCAACGTTCTGATGAGCATGGCATTTTGGGAAAGGCCACAGGAACAAACTGGCCACTCAAAGCCTGTTGCCAGTGGCAAAGGTGGGGAAGTGCAGAAGAACTTGGAATTACTCATGGTCCCAAATCTTGGCAGAAACTTTGTGGCAGTGTCCACAGGAAGACAAAGAGAGGGACAGTCTTTGCATATATGTCACTGCACCCCCCCTTCTTCCTCTGCAGAATAGGAACCATGAATTTCAGGAGATGAAGCAACCAGTAATGATTTCCTGCACATGGAGCTTATCGACTGCCCACACTGCACAGACTCGCAGCTACCATTTGTAGAAAGCTTTGTCTGTATTCATAGCTGGAGAAAACTGGTTATTACTACTTGCCTCAGAAGATAAACATCCACCCAAGCCTTCCCAGCTGAGCTTTGTCAGCAGGTACAGACAAGTCACATCACATAGAGGGTGAAAACATGTTGCACAATGCTACCAGTGATCTTCCTGAGAAGATAATTGGCTTCTATAACAATATGGGCATAACAAGTTCTTCTTCCACTGGATCTCATGGAAGGGACTTCCTCTCCTTAAGCACTACATCAAGAGCCAGTGGAGTATTTCTTTGTGTTTGCTCTACACATTTGTTGGTGGCAAGGTGAAAGTGGCCAGCAGGCTGGTCAAGAGACTAAAAGGATCCACATTTTGATTCAGTGAGGTAAGCAGTGGCCACATAAACTGGAATTACCCACTGCAAGTGTGTTATCTCGTTGTCCTGGCCAGGAAGAGACTAACTGACCTCTTAACACAGGCAGTTAGCTGACACTTGAAGATAGATATGATGAGCCTGACCACAGTGGTCAGGCATTGGAACAGGCTGCCCAGGGAGCTGGTGGAGGCAGCATCCCTAGAGGTGTTCAATAAGCCACATAGGCATGGCACTTTGAGGCATGGTTTAGTGGGCACAATGCTGTTGGGTTTGGTGGTTGGACTGGATGATCCTAGAGGTATTCTCCAACCTTAGTGTTTCTATGATTCTATAAATACTTGGCCTTGTAAGGAATATGCAGGCAAATCGTTCACTGCAATTCTAAAAGTGAGTGTGTGTGCAGGGGCAGAGGGAGGAAGAGAGGGACTGGTAGGTTAGGACATCATTCGAATGATGTAAAGATCTGGGTGTAAACTTCAAGCTGTTTTCAGAGTCCCATGACTGAGTTTGAACTACTTTAACTGTTCTCTGAGTTTCAGGTGTTTGAATTCGTGGAGCAGGATAACACAAGGGAAAATCATGTAGACTAATAAAGCTCTCAGTTGCTTGAATTTCCTACCAACAGGAGTAAAAGAGTAGTGCTTCTAGTAGGAGTAAGTGATCATGCACACAACTTTATGTAGAGGTGGAGTGTGTGATTCTGTCTCAAGTCTTCTCTTTCTGTCCTCAGCTGGAGCAGCAAGCTAACTGCTGCCATGCACTGTAAAGTTTGAGGTGTGAGAAACAAGGCTGATGAGAGAAATCACTTCCCTGTTCACGTTATCAAATTTATTATGTGGCAACTGAAGCATGTGAGTAGAGACATCTCCATAACCCTTGTGCCCAACATCTTTCTTAGTTTATCTTCCAGGTTTCCTACTAACAGCATTAAAAGTTTTTCCATATTTGCATACTCCAGGAAACAGTTTCTTGGGTGAATGGTTGATTTCTTTGCTGTGTTGCTTGAGCTGGAGAGAAACTTGACAAATGAAGTCACATTTTCCAGGTATTCAATGAGCTATACCCTTCCCCACTTGCAACACAGAGTAGGAGATTCCCCAAACTACCACTTGCAACATGTAGTAAGATTCCACAAACTACCACACCACGAAGAATGCTACTTTCTTCCTGTATTTGTTCAACTTCTTCTCTTCCCTATTCTTGCAATATTCACAGCTTGGCTCAAAGGACATGCAAATATGTTTTAAGTTTCCATGGCTCTGGGAAGCTTGTCCTTCATCTTGGCTTTCTTACCTGCCTTGTTCAGACATGCAGAGCCAGATCTTTAGTGCACTGACTCTGTGACAGAGAACTTTAGGTGGAAGCATGGTCAGCTGGTGCTTTGAAAAGCAAGTTGGAATGAAAGAAATGGGAATAAATGGGAGGAGTTTCAGTTGTCCAAAGCTGATGGGAAATTGCTTCCATATGTCTTCACAGTTTCTTCAAGGGGTTAAGGCATCTATCTCATGACTGTGGGTGCAGTTATCACCAGACCCAGGTATAATCAACTGTACCAGCTAAAAAGGGTGTAGCAGGGTATGATGGGAAAGAGATTCTATCACACCTTCTACTCAGCAAGTCTGTGCTGCAAATGTTGAGTCACAGGCTGATGCTTTTGGGGGCAGTAGATAAGATCCGTGATTATGAAAGGACTCGTTACATCACATGAAGATGCAAAGATACCATTCTGTCAAGGCCACCCTTCCATTCTTATGGTAAACCTTTCTATCTTGCATTTCAGCACAGGTATCTCATTGCAGCCACAGCAGCCACAGCTCTTTGTGTGACCATCTAGAGGGGGGCAGTAGCAAGTTACTAGGCATGGTGGAGTCACCATCCCTGGAGGTGTTAAAAAAGCATGTAGACATGGCACTTGAGGGTTTGGTGAGCATGGTGGTGTTAGGTCAGTGGTTGGACTCAGTGATCTTAGAGGTCTTTATGATTCTATGAGCTTAAGAAATCTTTCAGTCAGAGTACATTCCTTCTGAACTGCCAGCTTTTTCACCCATTCTTGGCTCTTTTCTGATCTCCACAAGGTCACATCACTTACTCTTGCAGAAATGTCTGCAAATTAGCACAAAGAGAAACTAACTTTGCTGTGGCATTCTCAAGAGGACCTCTCAACATGGTGCTAGATATCTAGAGGAGCACACCCAAACAATGGGGAACATCTGGAAACAACATGGTTAGCATCAGTTTTGATGGATATCTAGTTAACCATGAGCCAGCAATGTGTCCTTGTAACCAAGAAGGCCTGTGGTATCTTAGGGTGCACGAGGAAGAGTGCAGCCACCAGGTCAAGGGAGGTTCTCCTCCCCCTCTACTCTGCCCTGGCCAGGCCACATCTGCAGTACTGGGCTGAGTTCTGCACCTCCCAATTCAAGAAGGACAGGGAACTGCTGTAGAGAGTCCAGTGGAGACTGCAATGATGCTGAAGGGAATGAAGCATCTCTGTGAGGAGGAAAGACTGAGAGACCTGGGACTGTTGAGCCTGGAGAGGAGAAGCCTAAGAGAGGATCTGCTCAATGCTGATCAATATATAAAGGGCAGGGGGCAAGCAGACAGGGCCAGACTCAGGGGCAATAGGTACAAACTGGAACCCAGGAGGATCCAGTTGACCATGAGGAGAAATTTTGCTGTGAGGGCTGCCCAGAGGGGTTGTGGAATCTCCTTCTCTGGAGAGATTCCAAACCTGCCTGGCCATTGTGATCCTGGGCAATCTGCTAGGGCTGCCCTTGCTTTAGCAGGGGAGTTGGACTGGAGGGTGTCCAGAACTCCCTTCCAGCTGGGATTCTGTGACATTAAACTCTAACTTTTCAGCATCTGTTCAGGCTAAGAGAGGCTGCAGAGATACCACCTCATATGCTGGCCCACCTGAAACTTTCTGAAACCAACACAAGCTTGCATTCAGTTTACAAACCCACATGGCACCCATAACTGGGTGTGGCCCCATCCTGTTAAATCAGGGAAGGAGGGGATATGGGATAGGTAGTGATCCTTAAAACATCAACAGGACCAATCAATTGCAGCTACAACTGGCTGGTGACCAGTCACCAGTCATGTCCCTCAGGGCTCAATTCTAGGGCCAGTTCTGTTCAATGTATTTATCAATGACCTGGATGCAGGAGTCGAAAGCACCATCAACAAGTTCCCTGATGATACCAGACTGGAAGGTGCTGTTGACTCTCTCGAGGGACAAGAGGCCTTGCAGAGGGATCTGGATGGATTGGAGCATTGGGCAATCATTGATGGCATGAAACTAAACTTGAATGCACAACAAAGATGATGACAGGGCTGGAAGGCACGTCCTGAGAAAAGTGACTAGGGACTCTGGGGTTGTCTAGTTTGGAGAAAAGAAGGCTAAGGGGCAACAGGATAAAAAGTACTGGGCACAAAGTTGAGTGTAGGAAGTTTCATCTAAACATGAGAAGGAACTTCTTTACTTTGAGGCTGGTGGAGCACTGGAAGAAGCTGCCCAGAGAGGTGATAGAGTCTCCCTCTATGGAGTCATTCCAAGCCCAGCTGGATGCCGTCCTGTGCAACTTGCTGTAGTTGAAGCTGCTCTGGTGGGGAGTTGGACTAGATGATCCCCAGAGGTCCCTTCCAACCCTCTATCATTCTGTGAATTGGTGCTTCTGTGACCTCATTGCTTTCAACAACTGCCTAAGGGGTGGACATGAGAGGGAAGTGCTGATCTCCTCCTGTGAATCAGTGATAGAATGCATGAGAATGGTTCAAAGCTGCATCAGGGGAGGTTTAAGGTGGACACTAGGAAACATTTCTTTATCAAGGTGGTGGTCTAACACTGGAATAGGCTTTCTAAAGAGGTGGTTAATGCCCCAACCCTGGCAGCATCACAGTATCATAATATTGCCAAGGTTGGAAGAGACCTCAAGGATCATAGAGTCCAACCTGTCACCACAGACCCATGACTAGACCATGGCACCAAGTGCCACATCCAATCTCCTCTTGAACACCTCGAGGGATGGTGACTCCACCACCTCCCTGGACAGCACATTCCAATGGCTAACAACTCTGTGAAGAACTTTCTCCTCACCTGGAGCCTAAACTTCCCCTGGCACAGTGTTTACGAGGCATTTGGACAATGCCCATAATAACATACTTTAACTTTTGGTCCACCCTGAAGTGGTCAGGGAGTTGGACTAGATGATAGTTGCAAGCCACTCTGAACTCAACTCAGCTATTCCCCTCCCACTTCACCCTGATGTAAGGAAAGGAAGACTGGATTATAGAGCACAAAAACCTGGGATATACAGAAGAACATGTGGATACCAGGTAGGCATCAAGTCCTAATTTGATGTTTATCTTTTTAGCAGCAGAGATCTTTCATTGTGAAAGGAGAGATTGCAAAACCTCAGAGCAGCAAGCTGCTGTACTGGAAATTCCTATGTCTAGCTTAGCGGGGGAGTTCCACTGAAAAAAATAATGAGCAGCTGACAACTTGATGCAAGAGCTGGGGCTGAGATGAATGAAGTGTTTGTAACCAAATGCATTGTCCCATTGTGTACAGTGGCTGATATGATAGAAATCATCACCATTATCAGCATTTCTATCAGAGCAATGTCATGAGTGCCACAGATCCTTCTCTGAATGAGTTTGGTAGCTCATTGTTCGGCAATTAAAGCTTCAGTTCTCCAAAGATTTGGCAAGCATCTATGCAAGGGGTTACCAACACTGTTTTAGAGGCTTATTTGGATATTAGGAAAACTTTCTTTACTGAAAGAGTGGCCAGGCATTGGAACAGCCTGCCCAGGAGGGTGGTGGAGTCACCAGCCCTGGAGGTGTTCACAAAACATGTAAACGTGACACTTCAGGCCATGGTTTTGTTAGGGTTGTGTTGGGTTGATGGTTGGACTTGATGACCTTAGAGGTCCTTTCCAACCTTAACAATTCTATGATCCTGTGATCTGGGACATTGTTTAATGGCCTTTTGGTGTAATGTCCACAGCTGGACCCAAAGATCTTTTCCAACCAAAACAATTCAGTGATTCCCTGATTTTTAGGGAGTTCTTACAATCTAAATCTGAGCTAAGCTGTGCCCATCTCCTGAAAGCATCAGGTTCTCCATGCTGCATCATCTCTCTCACTGAATTTCCCAAGCTCCAGTTTCTGGACATTGCACAGAAGTTGGTTTGGGTGTTGTTTTCAGCCTCACCTGTGGCACTCTAAGGACACACACTTAGCTCTCTTCCAGATGAGAAACTGCTGAACAGCTGGGTGTTTAGTACATTAAAAACCACAGGGGGGGAAATCCTTTCCCTGCCTGTCTCACTGTCCTGTGATAGTTGCAGCTGTCCATGAAAAAGAAAACAACAAACCCAAACAGTAAAACCAACACAAAACTCGACCTTGTTAACCAGGAGCCAGCACTGTGCCCTTGTGACCAACGGGACCAATGATGTTTTGAGGTACATTAGGAAGAGTTTGACCAAGAAGTCAAGGGAAGTTCTCCTCCCCCTCTGCTTTCCCTGGTGAAGCCACACCTGTGGATCCAGTTCTGGGCTCCACAGTGCAAGAGGGACAGTGAACCACTGGAGGGAGCCTGGAGCACCTCTGTTAGGAGGAAAGGCTGAGAGCCCTGTGGCTGTTGAAACGGGAGAAGAGCAGCCTGAGGGTGGATCTGCTCAATGCTCAGCAACAGCTAAAGTGTGGGCGCACAAGCACATGGGGTCAGAATCTTCTTAGTGGTGCCCAGTAACAGGACAAGGGGCACAAACTGGAATACAGAAGGTTCCATCTGAACACACAGAGAAAATTTGGTGTGAGGGTGCGGGAGCCGTGGAGCAGACTGCCCAGAAAGGTTGTAGAGTTTCCTTCTCCAGAGAGCGTCCAGCCTGCCCTGTCCATTGTGCTGCTGGGCAAGCTGCTGTGGGTGCCCTGCTTTAGCAGGGGGGTTGGACTGGATGACCTCCAGAGGTCCAGCCTGTGAGGTGGTCCAACATTCCTCACCAGCAGCCACTGCTCCTCTTTCCATAGCTGGGTGGCACCGCAGCTGCCAGAATAGTTGCAGGGAAGGAGCAGGAGATGGGAGGGAGGGGGCAGGAGGTGGGAGCGAAACACCGGGCAGCTGAAGCAGCATCTCTGGAGCAGCCCTGCACCGCTGGCTTTCCCGGAGCTCGGTAACAGCCGAGCACCTCTCACTTTCCAGGCACCGGGAAGGGGACAGACGTAGGGCGGGGTCTCAGGGTGGGGCTGGGGCGGCCCCCCCATCCTTATAGGCTATGGGGGGAGCAGGTGCTGGTGCTGGCGAGACAGGAGGGAGGGAAGGAAGGAGGACGAAGAGGGCGGATGGCGGCATCGCTGCCGGGGAGCGGGAAGAGGGATGAGAACCATGATGGGGCCCTGGTTGGGACCCCCGCGCAGAGCCCGGCGCCGAGGTTCTTCACCTGGGAGGAGGTCGAGCGGCGCAACGGGCGGGGGCCGGAGGGTCAGGAGCGGTGGCTGGTGATCGAGAGGAAGGTGTACGATATCAGCCAGTTCTACCGGAGGCACCCGGGAGGGGCTCGGCTCATCGGCAGCCACGCTGGGCAGGACGCCACGGTGAGCGGCGGGGATCAGCGGGAGCTTGGTGCCGGCCGCTTGGAGACAGGGGGAGGAGGAGGCTGGGACCCGGGAGGTGGCTTCGGGTGAGACTGATGGGGCTCGAGGGGATGGAGAATCGTAGAACGGTTGAGGCTGGAAGTGACCTTTGGGATCATCAAATCCAGCCACTCACTGAGAGCTCACAATGCCTTTACTACTTCCAAGTCACTGTCACTAAACCACATCGCTCAGCAGCACAACCATGTGGTTTTTACATACCAACAGGGACAGTGACTCCACCATTCCAAAGCCTGATAAACATTTCCATGAAGCAGATTTCCCCTAATAGCCAACCTGACCTTCCCTTGGCACCACTTGAGAACATTTCCTCTTGTCCTACCACTTCTTGTAGTGTCACTGCTTACTCAGTGATCTTAAAGGTCTTCTCCAAGTAAAATGATTCTGTAATTCTCTGCTTTGTGTTAGTTTCCAGCCTCATGCTAGCCAACAGGCAAATGAAGAGGCTTAGCCCTTGGGACAACCAGACTGGAACTGTTCATCTAGCTATAAAGCCTTTAGGATTAGTTTTACCTTCTGATCAGCCTGGAGAAGAGAAGGCTCTGGAGAGACCTTCTGGTGGACATTCGGTGCTTGGGGGGTGAGGGTGTAAGATAGCTGTGAGGACAGGCTAATTATCAGGGTGTATTGTGACAGGACAAGGGGTGATGGTTTGAAACTAAAAGAAGGAGATTCAGACTGGAGAGAAGGAAGAAATATTTTACACTGAGAGTGATGAGACCCTGGCCCAGGTGGTAGACGCCCCATCCCTGGACCCACCGCAGATCAGGTTGTTTGGGACTCCGGAGAGCAAGCTGCTCTAGTGTCAGATGTCCCTGCTGACTGCAGGGCAGTTGGACTAGATGACCTTGAATGGTCCCTTCCAATGCAAACTATTCTATGATCTTGCATTTGCAGCTACTTTGAACTACAGTGATGGCTTACAGCCAGGGGAAAGTGGGGAAGCTGCCACAAGCCCCATGACAATGACAGTAGCTGCTTCCAGAAACATACCTTCAGGAAAGGCATTCCTCCTAACTGCCACTCTGCATAACCTGGATGGAAGACAAAGAGAGGAGGCTTTCCCAAGCAGACTTCCAGGCGTTTCTGTAGTTACCGCACGTAGTCCTTCTGACCCTTAAGGTGAACAAAAGCGAAAAGCCAGTTAACAAGTGTCCAAGTGCTGGTGAGTTACCACGTGGGCAGAAAGACTTCTGCTGGTCACATTTCCCTGTCTGACTGCTTTTTTTAAGTGCCATGGAAACCTGTGGTGAATATACACCAAGCCATTCTGGAAATTCCCTGGGTTCTTGCCTCCTGGTACATGCAGGAAGGGTAGAAAATAGTGGGAAGTTAGCATCTATGCAAATCCGTGACAGATGGGATTGCTGCCTTGTTGTGTATTTTGAAAGGGAAAAAAACCAACCCAAACCCAAGGCACATAGATCCCTGATCTTCCATTTGTAAGGGATGTTTGAGGCTCATGGAAATAAAAATGATTTACAGTACACTAAGCTTAAAAGTCAAATGCTGTATTAGCTGTGGGGTCTCCTTTCTCTGGGAGATTCCAAACCCACCTGGACATTGTGATCCTGTGCAACCTCTTCCAGGTGACCCTGCTTCAGCAGGTGGGCTGGACTAGGATGATCTCCAGAGGTCCCTCCAACCCTCACCATTCTGTGATTAGCTAAAGAACTTCCCTTTGTCTCACATCTGTTGGTAATAAACATTTGCCCAGAGTAACTTGGGGGCTGGAGTGCAGTGAAGCACCGAGTCTGGCGTGAAGCAGGCACACAAGCTGAAGGCATGGATGTACAAAAGCCATTTGCCATGGTTGGAGAAGCTTAAGGAGAAGATTTTTCCCTACAGACTGAATTTGCAGCTCAGCTTGGTCTCAGCTGTGCTTCAGGACTCCAGCTGTCCCCTTCCTGCTCTGCCAGTCAAGATGTCTCCTCCACTGTTTTTTTGCATCCTGTTCTTTCCTTCCCCAGCCCTGCCTAGAGGCTCTCATATCTTTCTTCATGCTCATATCTATAGGAGATCAGCATCACCAGGCCTGTGCTATGAATTGTGTCCTTGCCTTCACTTCCTTCTGAATATTTCCAAGTAATAGAGAGCAATATAAAGTTCTGTGGGATCTCTTGGTCCTTGATGAATTCCTTCCTGCCTTCATTCATTTGAGAATGAATTTCTCTACCCATTTTTCTTTTAAGCAGATGGATTTAAAGGGTAGGTTTCTCTTTTGACAAATTGCACAATTCAGAAGATTCTGGTCTGCTGATGAGAAAGAACATTTGGGCACCTGGATGTCCAGGAAGACAGAAAAGTCACTAATATTTGGGTTGAGAAGAGTTGGGAGAAGAAAGGCAAGGAAATGAGACTCTGCTTTAGGTGTACAGTAGAGATTCATTCTGGGTTTTGGAGCTTGCATTCTTGTAGTAATTGCAGTAGTGGTAGTCAGACCTCTTGTACTCATCAGCTGAAATAAAATCTCATTTAAGAGCATAGGACAAACACAACCCCCCAAAAAACAGTCAATAAAAGCTTGAGGAGATACAAGGTAAACAAGACATCTTTGCTATTTTGGTTCCTCCACAGTGAATGTGCACAGCAAGTGGAGGTTAGTAATGCAGGTTTTGTCCTTCTTACCTCTCCCTTTCCTCCTGTGCATTTGCAGGATGCCTTTGTAGCATTCCATGTCGACAAGGTGCTGGTGAGCAAGTACTTGAAGCCACTGCAGATTGGAGAGCTGGCAGCAGATCAGCCCAGTGTTGAGCCCTCTAAAAATGTAAGTCTGTCCTCCTAAATCAGATCAAAGGGAATTATTCTGAGGTTAGAGCTCGTTCTTCGGTGTCACTGTAGCTCCTGGGACAAAGAGATCCAGGTTCTTCACAATTTGCTGTGCTACTACTTAGAAAGTAGAATTAGTTTGTGCTGTGCTCATTCCTTCTTCCATTCTCTTTCCTCAGTGCCCACTGATATGAGGCCAGCTGGGCTTTAGGTGCCATTTTCATACAGGCATCTAACCCTCCCCTGTTCATCTTGGGAGGGGGGAAGTGAAGATATATATTGATCCATTGGAACTCCCTGGAGGTGTTCAAGAAACATGTGGACATGGCACTCTGGGGCATGGTTTAATGGCCATGGTGGTGACAATTAGACTCAATTCTCTTAGAGGTCTTTTCTAACACAAATGATTCTGTGGTGGCATGGGAGGAATATTTTCATCCCAAAGACCTACCACAAGACGGCATGCTCTGTCCATGCAGGACATCTTCCACTAGGTACCACTTCCATCTGAGCCCTGTGCTACTTGTCAAGAAGGTGATGGACAAAGCATCAAAGATACAGTCTGAGGGGGAGCAGACACTGTGCTCTACATGGCTGCTCCTTGCTCCTCTTCTCTCTGTACCTTACCAGGCAAAGACACCAGAGCTGTATGAGAGCAATGATGAAGTTTACCAGTATGCAAGCCCAGGTCTTGCCCATTTGAATCACAGAATCAACAAGGTTGGAAGAGGCCTCAAAGATCATCAAGTCCAACCTGTCACCCAACATCTCATGGCTACTAAACCATGGCACCAAGTGCCATGTCCTATCCCCTCTTGAACAATTTGGCCAGATCCTTTGCTCTTACTTACTTAATGAAAGCTGTCCTCAGCTTTTGAGGCTGCAGTGTGACACCCTAGAAACAGGCAGTGTGTAGCCCTGGTGCTTCTCACAGGAAATGCTGGTGAAAGACTTCCGAGAACTGCGTGCTACAGTTGAGAAAATGGGACTTCTGAAGCCAAACCAACTCTTCTTCTTCCTGCACCTGGCTCACATCCTCCTGCTGGATATTGCTGCTTGGCTAATTCTTCTCTACTATGGGACATCCTTAATTCCCTTTATTGCCTCTCTGCTGGTGCTGACCATTTCCCAGGTAAGAAACTAAGTCCACAGCACATGCATGTGGGCTTGCACCAACTGTCATACACACAACACTACTGCAGTTTGGTAGTCCTCCATTTCCTTACTTGGAATAGTTCTCCTTTGTCATCAGGAGACAACCACTCTAGCATGTGTTTACAGAACATGGAAAGAAGAGATTCTGTGTGTGGGAAGTTTCCATGAAGCCTTGTCTGGGATTCTTCCAGCAATGTATATTCTAAGGGAAACTCCAAGAATATCAGGATTTCATAGTTCCTTTCTGGTTGTGGCTTTGAAACACAGTCCAAGAATTAAATCCTGGTCTTTCAAAGCAAAGGAGGAGTGTGGCCCTGTCCTGGTCTCGATTTTTCCCTCCCCACCCCTCTCAAGATTTTCATTTCTCTCTTCCAGGTCCAGGCTTCCTGGTTACAACATGATTTAGGACATCTTTCTGTATTCAAGGAGACCAAGTGGAACCACTTGCTGCATAAGTTTGTGATGTGCCATTTGATTGTAAGTACCTGACCCTGGGATGGGAAAACCTCTTGGTTTTGATGGCTTTCCTGTAAAAGCGTGTTCTAAAGACTCTGTGGAGGAGGATGGTGTGTTCAGCATCAAGGGGAGGGAGGAAGGGAACTGGGCAGAACCTGGCTTTGACACTGTTGTACTTTTCATGCTTTGTTCTTCACTAAACCAGGGGGCATCAGCCAAATGGTGGACTCTTCTACACTCCCAGCACCATGCCAAACCCAACTGCTTCCAGAAAGATCCTGATATCGATATGCACCCTTTCCTGTTTACTTTGGGGAAGAAATTGTCTGTGGAGGTCAGTGGGTGTGGATGTGTATGATGTAGGTGCGTCATCAATCAGCAAAAAGATTATCAATTGTTACAGCAATTAGAAGAACAGCTTGGTAAATAATGGTTGCTAGATAATTTGTAAACATTGATCCAAAGCATGGCTGCAGTTGGCCTGGAATTATTGCTTTAATATCAATGTCTGAAGCTCAAGATAGAGGTGGCTTTGGAATGTCCATGCCTTCCAGGAGGAGGCAGAAGCTTTGCTGTGAAAGGCAGCCAGCGCAGCAGAGCTCAATAACCAAGGGCTGGTACCTCTGGAGGGCTCCCTCTGGTGGACAGAAGTAGTTTGACAACAGAGAATGTTCTCAGCGGGCGCTGCTGCGCTGCTTCCGGGAGTGAAAACTCAAGATACTGCTGAATTCGTTTTGCTGTACAACTTCATCAGGTCTTGAGGTCCTGTCAAAGTAGTTACAGCATGAAATATTTTTCTCCTGGGATGCCCAGGGAGGTGGTGGAGTCACCGTCCCTGGAGGTGTGTTCAAGAGGGGATTGGACGTGGCACGTGGTGCCATGGTTTAGTAGTCATGAGGTCTTGGGTGACTTGATGATCTTTGAGGTCTTTTCCAGCCTTATTAATTCTATGAATCTATGACCTTTGCCATCATGAAACCGTCCTTAAGTGTGTGGAATCATAGAATGGTCTGGGTTGGAAGTGACCTCCGAAGGCCATCTAGTCCAATCCCCTCTGCATCAAGCAGGGACATCCTCAACTAGATCAGGCTGCCCAGAACCTCGTTGAGCCTCACTTTGAATGCCTCCAGGGATGGGGCCCCAACAACCTCCCTGGGCAACCTGAATCAAAGAGGAAAGATGCTGGTAGGGAAGAGAGAGTGTACATGACTGGTTTTGACAGATAATGCAACTTAGCCTTGAAATAGCCAACATTTCACAAAATAACTTCTGAGTGTGGTAAGAACACCAAGAAACTTCACCAGTTAAGTCACCTCTATCTGCTCTCAAAATGTATTTTTAGTGCAACTTACAGATCATGCCATCTTTTAATGGATGAAATGTTCTGGTGTAGTTTTTACTCCAATCCATCCCAACTCAGACAATGGTGGCATCTGGGACAGCAGTTTCTTTCCTGCCAGCTGTCAACACAGGGTTTTTTTTCTTATGGGCTTTACTTCTGGTCTGGCTTGTCTTAAGTACCTCTAGAACCACTTTTCAGCATTCACTTCTTTTCCCATAATGAAGAAAAAAAAATCTCATGCTTGCTTAACAGGACTTTACAAAGCTGTAAGGCATGAAAACCTTACACTAAGCTTAGAGACAAGGTGTGGTATGTATGGTAAACTAAAGAGACAGGTACACAGGAGGGAGGCAGTAGAAATAAGAGCTGTGGGAAGTGTGAAAGAAGAGTGTCTTTGGAGAAGAAAGCAGCAGGTTACCTGTTGCAGGTTCCTTAGTTTCCACTCTATTTGTGTGCTCTTTCTTTTCACAGCTGGGGATCAAGAAGAAGAAGTACATGCCATACAATCATCAACACAAGTACTTCTTCATCAGTGAGTATCTCCCTTCTGAACTACCACAACAGGTACTAATGGGGCTTGCAGAACTGATTTCTGACCTGTAGGACTCGAGCAGAACTAAGGTGCCTCTATCAAAGAGCATAATAATCAGTTTGGATCTAATTTGGGGGGGTGTTGAAGACCTGACTGGATAAAACCCAATGTAACTTGGTCTGACCTCATAGCTGATCCTGCTGTGAGATCCTGCTTTCTTGCAAAGTGATTACTAAGTTTCTGGGGGACTTGTCCTCCTTATTTTTCAGGATTCTCTGCACTCCTGTTTGTTTTCAAACAACAGAAAGAAGCCATGCTCATAGGTCTCCATGAGGAAAGGGAAGGCAGGTGACATAAACAGTAGCAGATTCTCTGCATGAAGTGTCCTCCCTCAATCAAGCTTCAGCGAGCTTGTCTTACCTCCATGTAACCTCTTGAGGTCAGCAAGCACCCAGATTGCTCACTGTTCATCTGCCTTGGTGCATCCTGAGAGCTGAGGGAGTTGGGGTTGTTTAGCCTGGAGAAGAGGAGGCTCAGGGGAGACTTTATTGCTTTCTACAGCTTCTTGAAAGGAGGCTGTAGCCAGGTAGGGGTTGGTCTCTTCTCCCAGGCAACCAGTGGCAGAACAAGAGGACACAGTCTCAAGCTGCACCAGGGGAGGCTTAGGCTCAAGGTGAGGAGAAAGTTCTTCCCAGAAAGAGTAATTGGCCGTTGGAATGTGCTGCCCAGGGAGGTGGTGGAGTCACTGTCCCTGGAGGTGATCAGAAAAAGGACTGGATGTGCCACTTGGAGCCATGGTTTTGCTGTCAGGAGGTGTTAGGTGTTAGGTTGAACTTGATGATGTCTGACGTCCTTTTCAACCTGGTTGATTCTGTGTGATTCTGTGATCCAGAAAGTTCTGCAGCCCTAAAACTTCTGAGAGTGTTCTCTTTGATGAGTAGCTGTTCAGGGAATCTTGGTTTCCAGTTTGACTGCCTCTCCTTCAGTCCATGCCACCACCAGTGATGATGAATTCTCCTTTACAGCTCTTCCTCCGCTCCTGTTTCCCACCTACTTCCACTACCACACCTTTTACATTGCGTACACAAAACGGTACTGGGTGGTAAGTATTGCTGCTTGTGCAGCCAAGAAGAGGGCTGCAGCTGTGGGCCTTCAGCCTTTCTTCTGAGCCAGCTTCTGCCTGGAGCTTTGTGACACTGCTGCCATTCAGCTAAGCCTGATGTGACAGTTGGTTTGGCGCAGTGTTTGGTGGCTCTGAATGCTTTCTGCTAACCTCATTCACTTCCTCAGCTCCATGAGAAAGGCTTGAAAACAAGCAACAGGTTCATCCTGCTTTGCCTTCCTTGCAGAACACAGTGCTCTATCTCCTTTGGCTTGGGAAGGAGACTAGAAGCTCCACAGTGGTCAGTAGGATGTGGGTATAGGAACTGTTGTTCTTCCAACCCAAATGAGTTCAGTGGTCTAGCACTTAGGTCACTGTGGAGTCCTGGGCAGACTTGGTACAAGCCTTCAGCTCATGTCTCTGGATGCATAGAGATTGGCCATTTGGATGAAGTGCTTTACTATGAGGGTGGTGGAACAGTGGAACAGGTTGTCCCAGGAGGTGGTGGAAGCACTGTCTCTGTAGACATTCAAGGTCAGGCTCAATGGGTCTCTGAGCAACCTGCTCTAGTTGCAGAGGTCAGTGCTTACTGCAGGGTGGGGGTGGACCAGATGACCTCTAGAGGTCCCTTCCAACAAATGCATTCTGTGATTCTATATTTGCTAGTACATTACTCTGCTTACTGGGCATGAATGTTCAGATTCATCTTCATTATAACAAGCCATGAGGGGGGAAGTGTTCATTAGCTCAGAGTAACTTGGATTGCTCTAGATGATTCCATTCAGGCAAAAGCTACAGAAGCTGAATGGAGATTTTCTTGTACACATCACATGAAACTTAGGAATGTATTTCAGCAAATGTAATTCATTCTCTTCTTTTGTTGTCTCTGGTTTTGGTAGGACCTGGCCTGGATGCTGACCTTCTACATCAGATTCTGTTTTACTTATGGATCACTACTAGAAATAAAGAGTCTCCTGGCATATTATTTTATATTCAGGTGATATCTCTTTAGAAGGTTCCTCAGGCTTCCTCTACACCTTCTTTCCATTAGTCCCTGCCTGCCTTCCTCTGCCTTTGCTCATCTTTTTGTGTTGTCCTTGAATATCTTTTTTCTTTTCCTTGTAATTCCCTAAAACTAAGACTCTGTCTCTGTTTTTTGGCTCTGGCAGCACAGAGACTTCACAGAGTGCTGACCAAATTGAGAAACACCTTGCATAACATTCAGTGCTTTGGGTGTTGGGTCTGCTGCTGGTTAGAGAAAGAGAGCATGTAAGAAAAACAGCTTAGCCTGGGCTTGCAAATGCCCAGACATTAGCCAGCAGCATTGGCTTGAATGGACAACGTGCTCTCCACTTGGTTTACTTTACTGATTTTAATCAGTTTGGTCCTTGGCTACAGATAAAACAAGATGAATATCAGACTACATCAGGTTTCTAGCAAAACACATGAAATAATCATGAGTTTCATAATGAAGTATGACACTTGCAGGGTTTGGAAGCTCTTCCAGGTCCTGGATTAGCATGGCTGGTGTTCAGCCACGTGTTTGGAAGCTTGGTTGTGCTGTTCTTCCACTGGCTCATTGCTAACTTGCTTCCCTGTTACTGAATCCTGGCCTCTTCTCTGAACAGGATGCTGGAGAGCAGCTGGTTTGTCTGGGTGTCACAGATGAACCACATCCCTATGGATATTTACTATGACAAAAATCTGGACTGGGTGTCTACTCAGGTAAAATATTTCCCATTCTTGAGAGCTGTGCCCATACAAATACAAAATCCAACCATAAGACAAGCAGCTCCTCTATTGCATGAAGAGTGAAAACCCGTTGGTAACTGGGAAGTGAAGGTTGATAGCATAGCAGGATTCAGGTATGGTAAGAGTAAAGGAGTCCCCTCCTTGCAGGCACACTTATAGGAGTCCAGCAGCAAAGTCTGACCTCCACAGGAGGACCCTTCCATCTCTGCTTTTTCTGCACATGTAGGCTTGAGGAGGAACTTTTGACTCTGTTCACATGAATTCACAGGTTCACAGGGCCAAGTCCTGGTTTTACCATGGGCCATATTATCCAGTCTACATACATCTGCTGGTTCACAAAGCTGAAGGAGGATAATGATCCCTGGCTTGTTAATAAAGCAGAGTAGCAGAGCATCCCATGCTCCTCAGGCAACAGGGAAAGGCTGCAATCATCAGCCAGGACTGACTTTGCTTTCCTTTCTTCTCCTTTAGCTCAAGGCAACATGCAATGTTGAGCAGTCTTTCTTCAATGACTGGTTTACTGGGCATCTGAACTTCCAGATTGAACATCAGTGAGTACACATCCAAGAGAAAATTTTCTTCCCCAACCTTTTGCTTTCTTTCTTTTAAAATGTCCCTTGTTTTTCTGGATTCTGCAAAGAGTTGAGGGGCACCAATGAGTTTATCCCTAAAGAGACATATAATGTAATTAAAAACCTTTGAAGGGAGGTGAGAATGACTAGCAAAAAGTGAGCATGGACAGGATCTCTGAAGCCAGACAGCCAGCAGAGGGTCTCTCCAATGGAGGAACTTGTAAGCATTAGTGAAAATTTGCATGCTAAGGAACCCTGTTTATAGTTTAAGGCCACCTATACTGATCACTTCTGCCATTACTCTGGAACCTGAGACATGCAACTGAAGGATGGGTTCATCTCCTGTGCTATGGAGATGGTTAATTGTGGAGAAAGAGGAGAGGAGGAAGCAGTTCCTTCCAGTTTATATGCCATGGGGTCACTTGGAGAAATATCACTTCAGAGACGCTGGAGACAACTTTGGAAAATAATGGAGGGGAAAAGCAAGAAGGTCTTATGAGCTACCTGGGCTAAAAGCTCACCAAGGGGAAAGAAGAGCCCTTTAGGGTCTGCTGAAGATTCTACTTGGTGTGAGCTGGGTGATTCCTGGGAGGTAATAAAGAATGTGAACTTGTGCTCCATAAGAAATACTACCTTTCACTGGAGGAGAATTTGTCTGTCTCCTGTTCACAGCCTATTCCCCACAATGCCAAGACACAACTACTGGAAGGTGGCTCCTCTGGTGAAGTCTTTGTGTGCCAAACATGGCCTTGAGTACCAGTGTAAGCCGTTGCTCACAGCCTTTGCAGACATTGTGCAGTAAGTACCAACACGCTGGCACAAGCTGGAATCTCCACAGCAAGACTTGCCTTGCTCTTCTCTTAAACCTGCACACACAAACCCTCACTTTCCCTGACAACATTCCCCTGGGTCCTCCCTGCATAATGTGGCCTCTCTTTCTCTCTCTCAGCTCCCTGAAGAGCTCAGGAGAGCTCTGGCTTGATGCCTACCTACACAAATAAGAAGACAAGGCTTGATGGCACCGTTCACAGCCTGCCGTGTCTTTGCACTCCCAACAAGCTAAGCAGCAGGGACCACAAAGGACTCCATGGCAGAGGAAAATGGATAAGAACTGAGGGATAGGATTGCAATGGATAAGAAGTTGCCTGAATTTTACTTCTGGTCTTTCTGGGTATTTTGGTTCAGATATGTCATGAGTGGATAGGGCAAGCAGGAGATGAATGATCAGAGCAGGGAGAAACTCTTTGCCAGCTGTCTGAGTAACTATGGCCAGGAGCATTTCTGAGCCTGAGTATGGGTAAAGTCAGATGATGGACTGGTGCAGCTTCACACATTTAACTTCCTGTCAGAGTCCTCTGACCAGTCTTGCAGGTACTCTTCATGTGGAGGGTTTCATGCTTAATAGGTTTGCTTATTTGAAGTCCTTTGAACTTGCACAGGATTTTCAATTACCAGTGGTCCAGCAACGTGCTTAAATCACAGTAAGTTATAATAAGCTACATCTCACACTTGGAGCAGAGCAGTTGCAGTGTGCAGTGAAACAACCTAAGTGTCTTTACCACTACTGTTCTCCACAGCATCCTCATCCTCACAAGGCCAGACATCCCCAGGTCTCAGGAATCAATAACACGAGGTGAAAACTCTCTCTTCAAAGTTTGTTTGTTGTTTATTTTATACTTTGAGTGGGGCTGAGCCACATTTACCCTCTCCAAGCTGGCCTAGTTGAGTTGTTTATAGCCACTCTCTAGTCTGTGCCCCAAAATGCTCTTAAGCACTTCAAGCCCATGCTCTTTCAGGCCACACGTGGAGGAAGGAGGAGCATCCTCACCACCAGTGACAGAACTCATTCTGGGGCATGGGTTTGCTCATAGGTGCATGAATGAAGAGGTACAGGTTACAAGGTATGAAATTCTATGACCTGAGTGGTGAACATGTGAATTCACATGGTAGATCAGTCCAGGCTAGAGGGGCTTGAACCCCAGATTGTTGTGGGTCTCTGGGCTGTTTCTTAATAAGTTCATGAAATAAAGCTTAAATCACAGAATGTTGTCCTGTAACTTTGAGAGATCCAAACAGACATTGAGGCACTAACCCTAACCCAAATCCTGCAAGTCCCTAACACTGACTGACCCTTACCCTCCTCCTAATAGGCTCTGACCCTAAACCTAACCCCAGTCCATTCAAAGAAAGAAATTAAGGAGTATTTTGACTAAGTGAAGTAAAATGCTGCTCTTTTTTTACCTCATAGGCCTTGATACAGAGATGGGGGAACTTCATGTTCATTACATTATACTGCCATTTTTGGAGCTCATTCATGCTGTAGAGTTACAGAAAGTCACATCATGTTTCTAAGCATCCTAGGAAGCTAGAATTCCTTGCTTCCCAGTGAGGTTTGCAGCTGGAAATGAACCTGAGCATTTGGATTACACATAATACCAGGTGAAGAAGGTGGGACAAGAAAGCTGAACAGCTTAAGCTCACGAAGGCAGTTCTGAGAGGTCAAGAAGAAACTGACTTGCTTGTGTGGGCTCTGATTTTGGCTCAAGGTGAGTCAGAGCTTTGTGTAGGTACTTTAGATCACAGCTGAGAGGAGACAATGTCTTTCCATTAATCAGTAAGAGAATGTCTTCTTTGTCTGCAGTAAGAACCATCATGGGTACACACTCAGATCCTGAAATAAAACCCCAACTTTTTGAAAGGGGACTTGGGAACCAATACATTAATTAGCAGTTAAGATCACTTTCTTGCTAAAAGCAGAGCAATGAGGTTAATAAACAGACATCAGGCCTGGTGGAAAGCAAGCCACATGGAAAGTGTCTGATTAGGTAAAGAACAGACTTTGCACTGTTTGTGCAATGATTAGACATGCCATAATCAGCACTGACCTAGTGAAAAACCTTTACCCCAGTACAATCAGCCAGGGCATAGAAAAAGATTTGTTATCAAACCATTCTGTGCCTTGGAAACCGTGCTATTATGTTTAGAGGTTACCAGCCCAAAGTACAATTTCCAAACCATGGGAGTGAAAGAAACGATTCCAAAGAAGACTTTGGGAGAAGGAAGGAGCAAAGCAGGGCTCAGGACATTATCAGTTGGTCACAAACATTATATATAATTTTAAAAGCCTTTTAAAATTACCTTAATCAGTCCCTGAAGATTATTTCCTTGGGTAGACAAGAGGCCTGATTTTGAAGACCAACATCTGAGTCTTGACCAGCACTGAGCTCCTAGGGCAATCTGCAGTCAGGACCCTTGTAAATCAAAATGCAATTGAAAAAAAGAATGAAAAGCTGCAAATGTTTTCAGTGGCTGAGGACCCATCAGTGAGGGGAAAGCGTGCAGGGAGGTTGAACAAAACTGAAAGGAAGGGCTGTGGATGAATGCAGAATAAAGCTAAAGCAATATGGAGCGACAGCAAAGAATACAGGAGGAGCTGCCAAATTCCCCCCCCCCCCCCCCAGTATGGAAGGTAGATGAAGGGATGCCTGTGTTACTTCAGGAAAACATTTAGCAGCTTGGTGAGATTTAGGGGGCCTACAGGAAGGCTGGGGAAGGACTTCTCAGGATATCAGGTAGTGATAGCACTAGGGGGAATGGAATGAAGCTGGAGGTGGGGAGTTTCAGGCTGGATGTGAGGAGGAGGTTCTTCACCATGAGAGTGGTGAAACCCTGGAATGGGTTGTCCAGGGAGGTGGTTGGGGCCCTGTCCCTGGAGGTGTTTAAGACCAGGCTGGATGAGGCTCTGGCCAGGCTGATCTAGTGTGGGGTGTCCCTGCCCATGGCAGGGGAGTTGGAACTAGATGATCCTTGTGGTCCCTTCCAACCCTGAATGATACTATGATACTATGATATTCTACAAGGAAGATGGACCAAAGAATTCACAAATTAGTTTTACAACCCAACAGAAAAGCATTAAAAAAAACCCAAACCCAAGGCTCTTACATAATGAAACTATGGACCATGAAAACAGAGTGGAAGTAAAATGAGCATCACTGCCAGAGAACCTTCTCTGAATGTGAAGAATGAGGGCAACAACAAAAAATATTAATTGATTTCCAGCCCTTATTCCTGCCACTCTGAAATGCAACTTTTATTGCTTTCCAATGGTCTAATCTTGAAATTGTAGGTCCAGCAGAGACTGATTCCACTGGAAAGAATGAATGTGAAAGTTTGAACTTAAAATGGAGGTTTGTTGGGTTTGGGTGGGGGTTGTTAGGGGGTTTTTGGTGTTTTGGTTTGGTTTTGGTTTCCTGATGGAATGGAATGGAATGGAATGGAATGGAATGGAATGGAATGGAATGGAATGGAATGGAATGGAATGAACCAGGTTGCAAGAGACCTTCAAGATCATCGTGTCCAACCCATCGACCAACAACATCTAATCAACTAAACCATGGCACCAAGCACCCCATCAAGTCTCCTCCTAAACACTTCCAGTGATGGTGACTCCACCACCTCCCTGGGCAGCACATTCCAATGGGCAATCACTCTGTGAAGAACTTCTTCCTAACATCCAGCCTAAACCTCCCCTGGCACAGCTTGAGACTGTGTCCTCTTGTTCTGGTGCTGGTTGCCTGGGAGAAGAGACCTGCCCCTGCCTGTCTACAACCTCCCTTCAGGTAGTTGTAGAGAGCAATAAGGTCTCCCCTGAGCCTTCTCTTCTCCAGGCTAAAGTTTTGAGGTTCTGTTCTAGTTCAGGATAATTTCAGCTGTGGGAATGGGTCACCTGGCAGGGGGATTGGACTAGATGATCTTTTGAGATCCCTTCAACCCCTAACATTTCTTCCTAACATCCAGTCTTGTCCTCCCCTGGCACAGCTTGAGACTGTGCCCTCTTGTTCTGGTGCTGGAAATTTCTGTTCATGATGAATTTTGAGTTGTATAGGGATATATATTTTCTTTCACATATGGATATTTATTTTCCTGTCTCACATGAAGAGCTAGATATTAAGTAAATTAAATAAGCACACTTATAACACTGCTGTGTTATAAAGCTGAATGGCAAATAATAATGATTTAAACAAAATCTTAATCTTTAGAGAAAAAAAACCTCTATTAAAAAGTTGACAGATCTCAGCAATATTTTTATAGTATAATCCTCCCTGGTCATGTCCCTGAAGTGTTGAAACTGTTCCTCAGACTGCAGTCTTCGAAAGCTTCTACTTCTATGCCAGTCAAAAAGTGCTTGTAACTTACTTGTTTTCAATCCAAAGAGCCAGCAGCTCTTAGGAAAAGCAATGAGTGCCAAAAGCAACTTGGGCTCTGCACACACACACACACACACACACAAGTAAAGCAGAGCAAATGAGCAGAGATTTCTTTCCAGCTTCTCCCCACAAAGTAAAGAGCCTTGTCAAGACCCTGTAGACTACATGAGAGCTGGGATTAGGCAGAGCTCTGTGGTTTCACCTCCTTTGTACTATCCAGTTTTGATTTTTCTCCTTCATTTCAAGCCACCCAAAAGGTCACACTGGACTTACTGGTTTATTTAACAGGGTTTGAAAGGAAGATTAGAGGGGGAAAATGCAAGCAAGGCAAAATGTGTTAGACTTCTGTTAAAGATTACATTTTCAGGGAGAGCAGGTGTTGCATAACTTAAAGCAGCACTGATGTGGCCAGCTTGCTTGCCAGGGTCTAAATACCTGTGGCTTGAACAGAGCAGGTTTGGAACAAGCTCTGCTTGGGCAGGGGTCAACTATGTGCCGTTTAGGCAGCTCTTCACTAAAGGAGTGGACAAAAGTTGATGTTTGGTCCAACAGGCAAGTTACTGTGCATATTTTTCATAGAATAGAATAGAATAGAATAGAATAGAATAGAATAGAATAGAATAGAATAGAATAGAATAGAATAGAATAGAATAGAATAGAATAGAATAGAATAATAAACCAGGTTGGAAGAGACCTTCAAGATCATCATGTCCAACCCATCAACCAATCCAACCCACCTAAACAACTAAACCATGGCACCAAGCACCCCATCAAGTCTCCTCCTCAACACCTCCAATGATGGTGACTCCACCACCTCCCCAGGCAGCACATTCCAGTGGGCAACAACTCTTTCTATGAAGAACTTTTTCCTAACATCCAACCTAAGCCTCCCCTGGTGCAGCCTGAGACTGTGTCCTCTTGTTCTGGTACTGGATGCCTGGGAGAAGAGACCAACATCCACCTGTCTACAACCTCCCTTCAGGTAGTTGTAGAGAGCAATAAGGTCACTCCTGAGTCTCCTCCTCTCCAGGCTAAGCAACCCCAGCTCCCTCAGTCTCTCCTCATAGGGCTTGTATCTAGTACACCAAAGACAATGCTAGTGTGAAAAAACTCAACATTTCATTGAGTTGTTTTCTGAAGGTGAGGAGGAATGGATGTGATCTACAGGGGTGAATTAACTGCAGTGGTCTACAAGGGTGAAATAACTGCAATGGACTGACTAAAGCAAGCTGAAGGGGAAGTGGGAGCTGGGTCCTTCTCTCCTAGGCATCCTCACCCCTTCACACTCACATCCCAACACAGTCCAACTGTGGAACATTATATTCCAGCTTCCACAAGAACTGTTACTGGCTTCTCCACACATTTCCAGTGGCACCCCCAGCAGCATCTGTGAGTGAAAGACAGATGTACAGCTGAACACTCACCCAGCTACCACTGCAGGGAAAGATGCCTTAAAGGCATTTTGTTCTTTCTGCGTTTGGGGAGTGCTACACCTGCAACTTTACCTGTAAACTGTGTCTCCCATCATCCTAATTCTTCAATAATTCTTACAGAACATATGCACAAGATCAAAGATAGATTCCTGGAACTTCAAGGTAGAAAACAGAAAAAGAGATGATTCTTCCCTAGCTATTTGTAGAAGAGTGTTTCCACTTGTGTGTCAATGCTCTTTGCTGCCAGTCCTGAACCAACAATCACTGTGAGACTGGGGGCGGGAGGGAGGGGGGAGAACACACCAAAACAAAGAATAAGCAAGGCAATCAAAACCAAAAACACCAACAAAATTCCATTCCCATTCCCAGGTTCTAATGAATGGAAATAAAATAGAAATGGGTAGATTCAGATTGGATGTTAGGAAGAAGTTGTTCCCCACGAGGGTGGTGAGACACTGGCACAGGTTGCCCAGGGAGGTGGTGGAAGCCTCATCCCTGGAGGATTTTAAGGCCAGGCTGGATGTGGCCCTGAGCAATCAGATCTAGTGTGAGGTGTCCCTGCCCATAGCAGGGGGGGTTGGAACTGGATGATCCTTGAGGTCCCTTCCAACCCTAACAATTCTGTGATTCTATGATCTGTGAGGATTGAGCAAGGAATAAACACAGCAAATCTGTATAAAGCATTTGTGTGATTTAGCACTACTGGAAGCATGGAAACAATGGGAAATTACTGAGCCAAATCACCTGCTCTCAAAAAGGAAGCTAAGTTTTTCTTCTGACTTGTTCCATTAATGGGGTCACTGGATGCAACTTTGTTGACAGTATCCAAGAAAAATGCCCCCCTTTTTTTGTCTTTTCTTTTTTAATCTTGGAAAAGACAGAATGAGATCAAGGTGACCATTTCCAAGGTTTTCAAGAGGCTATGAAGACACTGCCTGCAAGTTCTCTTTTCCCAGGCAACCAGACCAAGAGGACACAGTGTCAAGCTGTGCAGAGGTAGGTTAAGGCTTGAGCTTAGAAAGAAGTTCTTCCCAGACAGAGAGATTGCCCTTTGGAGTGGGCTGCCCAGGGAGGTGGTGGGGTCGAGGTCCCTGGAGATGTTGAAGAAGAAGCTGGATGAGGCACTTAGTGCCATGGTCTGGTTGATTAGACAAGGTTGGGTGGTTGGTTGGACTTGACGACCTAGGAGGTCTCTTCCAACCTGGCTGATTCTGTGATTCTTCCAAAAATAAACAACAGAAAATAAAAGGCAAAGTAACTGGTGTGCACTGAGTGGTGTGTGCTGTTTTGTCCCCAGGTAAAGAGCAACATACTATTATTTAGTGAAACAGGTCAGGCTGCAGCTTGGAGGCTGAAAAATGTCACCATTAACCCTGGAACAGCATTAGGCCTCTCCCAGGCCACCTACTCCACCCTGCTAAGCAGGGTATAAACATATTTTAGGTTTTTAACTAAGAAAGTGCAACTCACTTCACCAATTTTTAGCATGGGACCTGAAAATTAAATATTAGCACAGCTCTTGAGTGTCTGTTTGCTCTCAGACTGCAATGCAGGTGAGGTTGCCAGCTGCACTAGGGTTGAAGTTTGACCTTACATGGAACTCCACTATGACAAAGTTCAAGCTTTGATCACACAACAGAATCATTCAGGCTCTAACACAGCAATCCAGGCTGTAGAATTGTCATTGTCACCAGGGAGCTGAACACCAAGAGACTTCACTTGTTGATTTTACACCATTGCCTCATTATTTAGCCTTGAGCAGCTTCCCCATACCAGAAACACATGGAACCCTTCACAAGTTCTTGCAAGCACCATGTTTTTCAGGAACCTTCTGTAGTCTAAACAACACAATCACAGAATGTTAGGGGTTGAAGGGACCTCAAAAGATCATCTAGTCCAATCCCCCTGCCAGATAACCCATTCCCACAGCTGAAATTATCCTGAACTAGAACAGAACCTCAAAACTTTAGCCTGGAGAAGAGAAGGCTCAGGGGAGACCTTATTGCTCTCTACAACTACCTGAAGGTAGGTTGTAGACAGGCAGGGGCAGGTCTCTTTTCCCAGGCAACCAGCACCAGAACAAGAGGACAGAGTCTCAAGCTGTGCCAGCAGCTGGCTGGGTGTTAGGAAGAAATTCTTCATAGAGAGAGTGATTGCCCATTGGAATGGGCTGCCCAGGGAGGTGGTAGAGTCACCATCACTGGAGGTGTTTAGGAGGAGACTTGATGGGGTGCTTGGTGCCATGGTTTAGTTGAGTAGATGCTGTTGGATGATAGGTTGGACACAATCTTTAAGGTCTCTTCCAATCTGGTCTGGTCTATTCTATTCTATCCTAACTTCTCATGTGGGAGAAGTTTTCACAGGAAAAGTACACTGGTAGTTTGTTAATGGGAGAAAAGAGAATGGGAATGTGACAGATGCCTTGCAGGTACCTTGAATGGCTACTTGTGATATGACAGAACAGCACAGATTATAAAGGTCTTTACCTCTCAGTCTGGCTTCAAGAGCTAAGTGTGAATTTAGCAATTACTGATAGACAAAAACCCCAAAGCAAACCAAAAACAAAACCAAAAAACCCACCAGAAATGTGGCACAATTGCTTTAATTTCATTTATGATCACCAAACCAGAACTTCAGTTCTTTCCCCAGTTCTGTCCAAAAAAGGCCTTATGCAACTGCTTTGAGTTACATCATCAACGGCTGAGTCAAGGCTATGCTTGAGTTCAACTCTGCCTGGTCACACAACTGTGAGTCCAAGCGATGGTGCAGATTGAATTCTGGAATATTATCTGTGAGGAAAGGTCAAACTTCACCCTGCACTGCCTGCCTTCATGCAATCCACTGTCAGTAAGAGATAAGAACATAAAAACATGTCACTGTATCCATGCACCTCTGCAGCACTGCTTTAAAGGCCCAACCCACCCAGCAAACAAAACTCAAAAGCACAGAACCATAGAATGCTTTGGCTTGGAAGGGACCTTTTGAGGCCATCTTGTCCCCTGCAGTCAGCAGGGACATCTTCAACTGCATCAGGTTGTTCAGACCCCCAAGTAAATCTGCCCTGCAATGTTTGCAGGGATGGAGCATCTCTCAGGTCTCTGGGTAACCTGGGCCAGTGTTTCACCACCTCTAAATCTCCCTCTTTAGTCCCAGACCATCACTTGTCCTCTTGCAAGCAGCCCTGCTCAAAAGCCAGTGCCTAGATATCTTAACAGTACTGAAAGGCCACAAGGAGGTCTCCAGAGAGTGGAGTCTTCTCCAGGCTGAAACAACCCCAACTCTCAGCCTGTCCTCATAGTGACTCACACACCTGATTTCAAGTATGATGGCAAACAGCCAGCCTTTTCCTCCATGATGAGTAACAAGCATCTAACAAAACTTGGTAAATCAAAGTAACTGATTTAATGGACACAAAAGCCCTGGATACCTACACACTACCTAGGACAAAATTTCCCTCAGTGGCTTTTTCTGGGTGATGAGTAAGCTGGGACCAACAGAAGAATTCAAGGCTTACGTTTTCCAACACACAAAGCAGGGAGTATCTGACCCAAGCCCACCTCATCTTTTCCTTACAGAAGATTAGCAATCCCATAGACTCACTCATCTCCCAGCACAGCCCACTTCAACAATTATTCACTGAGATTCTGGAATCTGCTCATGGGTTTTGGCTGCCCAAGTCCGAGCCTCTTGGGAAAGGAGGGGAAACAACCTGGAGATAAAGGGGAGAGGGCTCAAAAGAAGGAGAGGTACTCCAGGAGAAGCTGCAAGTTCAAAAATGTATGTTCCAAATACATTTCCACTTCCACTGTCCTTCACACAACTGCAAGAATATTTGATTTGGCTTGAATAGACACAAAGTCAGAACAGGAATGAGGCTGTGTCATGTCCTGCCACATGAACAGCTTTTATTCTCATGGTAGAATCATAGAATTGTCAGGGTTGGAAGGGACCTCAAGGATCATCCAGTTCCAACCCCCCTGCCATGGGTAGGGTAGATGGGGTTGCTCAGAGCCACATCCAGCCTGGCCTTTAAAACCTGTAGGGATGGGGCTTCTACCACCTCCCTGTGCAACCTGTTCCAGTAGAAAGCACATAAATGTATCTATCACCTTGTTCAGTTGAAGAAACAGCATTATGGTTCTTCTCATGTAGCTCAATGCCCTCAGTGCCTTCTGAAACAGCCAAGTTTCACCATCTAATGCTTGTCATGGGCAGTTGAGCAGCACAGGACCTAGGTCAGACTTGCAATCAACTACACTGAAATGGTGAGTTTTCAAAACAAAGGCAGCTGCAGAAGGTACACACTACCTACCCAGCCCATTCTTTGTCTTCTCAACATCACTGCAAACACTTCCTCTCTCTTCCCACCCCTCTAGCGCTTGATTTTCTTTTCAGGCTTGTCCCCATCCAAATTCCAGCCTAACCCCTACTCTGGTGTAACTTAGGGTAGAATTTTTTAGTGCTCAGCATTTGTGGGCATAGTCAGATAAAGGCCACCTGGAGAAATAAATAAACCAGCTTCCATGTTAAGCACACTGAACTCTCCACATGTTCATGTCACAGTGCCCTTTCCACCACGTGGGAACCTGTTTGAGAGGGTTACCATCCATTGCAGAGTGAGGCCTAAGGCACACAGTTACAAAGGAAAAGTAAGGGTTGAGGAGCAAAGTAACTGCCCTAAAGCAAACAGAACTGAACACTTGGGTAGCATAGATGGCAGAATAAATCTCTGTACTGACAGCTTTTTGAAAGGCTGTGTGGTAGCTTTGAGACACTTCCTGTGCTGTACCTCAACTCCACATGAACTGTCCACCAACAATTGAGTGAACCGATGATAAAACTAGGTAACTATCTGCCCTTTCTGTAAACAAAGTTTTGATGCTGAAAATAACAAAAGGGTCTTCCACAAGTAAGGGCTTAAGAAAGGGATCAGCAAGAAAACCCAGAGTAAAAGCAGGACTGTCCACACGGTATACACAATCATAGGCAATGCTGTATCACAGGGGAGCAGCACTCCTTCTTCTGCAGGCTTCAAAAATTCAAGAGAAGGTTCCTAAAATGTACTTTCACCTATCAAAGCCAAGCAGAATTTAGTGCTTGGGCCCTGCAGATGAATTCCAAGCATCAATCTCAAGTCCCAAGGCCTTTGCTGGCAGTCACAGCCTGCAAAGGCCAAATAACCAAGTTCTGAAGGAGGAATGAAGTTATCCAGAAGTACAACAGGTCCTCCATGACGTCCAAAAGCAGGTGAAGGCATCAGCTTCCTAGATTATAATAAACTGTGGGAAAGCATTGACACAGAAAAGAGACAGCATCTTGCCCCCAGGTTGTTAAACTCAGTTTTATTTCAGAAATGAAGGACAACATTTAGCAGACAACTGAAATTAAGGATTAAGCCTTATGTAATTCTTTCTGTGTTTCACCAAGAAATATTCCCACCCATTCATGGATCTCTTTCCACTCACACATGCCTGATCAAGCACAAATCCATCTGAATCCCAGAACAAAGCAGGCTGTCAGTTCATACTGGTTTACTGCAGCTTGTCACAGTCAATTGTGCCCCACAGGTTAGTAGGTAAGTGAGCTAGAAAAGGAGCTTCCTACAGTTTCATGGAACAGCTCTTAGTGTCTACTCTTATGTATCTCATCTGCCATCACTTCCTGGAATGCAAATTTACAATCCAAAGCCAAACCAGAAATACTCCAAAACACAACTCAAGGCAGACCCAGAACAGTTAAAAACCTGATGTGATTTGAAATTTGTGTAACATTTGCTCCAGCTACGAGCTAGTAGCTGGGCCCTGAAATCCTTTGTATCAGCAGTCAAGCTTCTTCCAGTCTGAGGCAGTGTCAGCAGGCACACAAGAAAAACCAAGGAATGAGAGGAAACTAACATTTTACCCCAACTGCTATCATTTTAATCATTAGGTATCATGTTAATTCTGGAAGGACAAAAGTGCAACTCAAAAGAACTGCCTAGAAATGCATACAGAGATTTGTTTTATTGAAAGACTGAGCAACTTTGAGTTGAGCTGTAAGGATAATCACAGTGTCATTAAGTTCTGTTGTGTGATTTAGCCAGAGAAGTTTACAATTGAAGAAAAAAAACCAAAGTAAAGGCAGTTTGATTTAAACTTGTGCTTGCTTCTAGACATGAAGACAATGCTTCTTCATGAATTTCCTTAACAGCGCACCACATGTTGTTAACAAGCAGTTAAAGCACTAGTGTTGAGAGGCACCAGGATCGTCAGTTTGCATTACCAAGTATTCCAATACTGATGCAGGCACTTCAGAGTTTTAAGTGAACCAAGCCTGCAAAGCACTTCTGCATTTGCATGGAATTCTGCTACATTCAGGAAGGTCTTCAACAGGTGCTCCTGCAGCTGGAAGGACGGAGAACTGACAGAGCAAACCTCTGCAGCAGGTCGGGTTACAAGTTGGACCGATCTTTGGCAGACATCCGAGATGTGGACTGTGTGTACGTCCTGATTACATCCTAAAAGTAAGAAAAAAGAAATATTCAGAGCAAGTTCCATCAGTCTTGAGAAGGGAAGGCTGAGAGGGGATCTTAGCAGCATTGATAAATATCTGAGAGGCAGGTGTCAAAGCAAAGGTGCCGGCCTCTTTTGGGTGGTGCCTAATGACAGGACAAGGAACAATGGGTACAAGCCAGCATGCTTGAGGTTCCACCTCAGCGTGAGGAGACAATTCTTTACCCATGAGGGCCAGAGAGCACTGGCGCAGGCTGTACAGAGAGGTTGTGGAGTCTCCTTTCCTGGAGACTTTCAAAAACTGCCTGGCTGCATTGCTGTGTGGCCTGCCCCAGGTGACTCTGCTTTGGCCAGGGAGGTTAGACTTGATCTCTGCAGGTCCCTTCCAACCCCTAACATTCTGTGATTCCATTAAAATGCAGTTAAGGAAACTTCTGAAAGAAAACAAGTATTTGAGGCAGCAATGCTGTTATTCTGTACAGCAAGCACTGAGGCCAAGAAAGGCTTGTGCAAATGTTTTGTTGCCATTATGAAGAGTGGGTAATTATTTGGTCTGAAGAATCAACATGAACACATGACAGCTTATCATGTACAGTTATCTTCCAGAAGCCTTACCAAAAAAATCAACTGAAACAAAGTACTGCTGCACCATTGCTTCATCAGCACTTAATCAAAGGTAAACAGAGAGGGATGTTTCCTCATTTTGTAATTCTGCATGCACTGAGTTCTCCCACTTGAACCACGTGGGAATCAAGACCAATTTCTCACTGACAAGGAGCTAAGATAGTTCACAACCAGTCCAAATCCAACTACAGAAATAATTTGAGTACCTTTCTCCCACTTTCAGCATTGTATTTGTCCAGCAAAGCCTGAATCCGGGCACCATAGTCAGGATGAACGTCAGTGAAGTTTTTCACCTGAACAGGAAGACAGAGAAGGCAAACAGAATATTCACCTCCACTTCAAATACATTCTTTAACACATTTTCTGCTCTGTGGCCTACAAGCAATACAATCATGATGAAGAAAAGGATGAAAACTCTTTTATGACCAGCCAGGAAAGATCTGTGAGCATCTTCACACACACTATTATCTTACATAAAGCTCTTTCCCAGTTTAAGCAAAGTTCCACTGGGAAGTATAAAGATCCAACCCCTCCCTGGCCCTCACTGCCTTTTCTTTGTGTAGAGAGCAAAGTATTACACTGCCAGTTTCATGATTTTTGAACACATAATGACATCCTTAATGTTCAACATTAATCCCATTCAACATTAACCCCATTCTACTCATTCAGGATCTCAGGTAGTGGTAGCACTAGGGGGAATGGAATGAAGCTGGAGGTGGGGAGATTCAGGCTGGAGGCAAGGAGGAAGTTCTTCCCCATGAGAGTGGTGAAGCCCTGGAATGGGTTGGCCAGGGAGGTGGTTGAGGCCCCATCCCTGGAGGTGTTTAAGACCAGGCTGATGAGGCTCAGGCCAGGCTGATCTAGTGTGGGGTGTCCCTGTCCATGGCAGGGGGGTTGGAACTAGATGATCCTTGTGGTCCCTTCCAAGCCTGACTGATACTATGATACCTATCAGGAAAAAGTTACTTTAATATGTTCCATGTTACTAATACTGTTAATATATAAACAGAACCAGATTTTGGTGTTTCACCCCTGCATAAGTCCAGAAGTTGTCTCATGTGAAGAGCTCCTGAAGTTCCTTCCCATGGCACACTGCCATTCTCACAACATCATAAACTGCAAGATAAGCTGGAACAAAGAGCAAAGGCTAAGCAACCAAAACAAGCCACTTACAGCTCTCTTCTGAATGAAGAGCTGTGCATCTTTAAGGTGGTCAGCAATGTTTTTACACAGCCTCTGGCGTTCATCCTCCTTCAGCACTTTGGTGTAGAATTCTCGCACCTGGTGGTTGGAAACAGTGAGTGAGTTTGAAATTCCCACAAGCAAGTCACTCTGGTGCCATGGTTTAGTTGATGATGAACATGTCCAGAGAAAGGCAACGAGGCTGGGGAGAGGCCTTGAGCACAAGCCCTGTGAGGAGAGGATGAGGCAGCTGGGGTTGTTTAGCCTGGAGAAGAGCAGGCTCAGGGGAGACCTTATCGCTGCCTACAACTACCTGAAGGGTGGTTGTAGCCAGAAGGGGGTTGGTCTCTTTGCCCAGGCACCCAGCACCAGAACAAGAGGACACAGTCTCAAGCTGTGCCAGGGGAAGTTTAGGCTGGAGGTGAGGAGCAAGCTATTCACCGAGAGAGCCACTGGAATGTGCTGCCCAGGGAGGCGGTGGAGTCACCATCCCTGGAGGTGTTCAGGAGGGGATTGGATGTGGCACTTGGTGCCATGGTTTAGTAGTCATGAGGTCTTGGGTGACAGGTTGGACTTGATGATCTTTGAGGTCTTTTCCAACCTTATTGATTCTATGATTAGATGGTGTTGGATGATAGGTTGGACTTGATGATTTCGAAGGTCTTTTCCAACCTGGTTAATTCTATTCTATTCTACCTGCAGCAGCCAAGAATCCTTGCTAGACTTAGGATTCATTACAACTGAAAGTGAGCAGCTTTCACTTCCCAGTCAAGAAACACTTAAAATGCTTAATCACAAAAAGCAGCCCATTTGTGGAGTTGTTGGGTTTTGGGGTTGGTGGTTTGGGTTTTTTTTTAATGCAAACCTGCTAACAATTCCTTCCATTTCTAGCTTCTGTAACTACATTTCTAACTTCCACAAACATTTCTAGCTTTCTAATAACTGTGGCTTATTAAACTGGTAACAACCAGGAGGATGAAGACTCCTCCTTTTGCAAGGAGACACATGGAAAAGACAAGGGGGAATGGGTACAAGTTACTCCTGGGGAAGATTCTGACAGGACTCCAAAAGAAAGTTTTTTCCCCTCCACGAGAACAGTTGAACATTGGAATCATCTCCCAAGGGAAGCAGTGGATTCCCTTACTTCAGACAATTTTAAGACTCAGCTGGAGAGGGTGCTGGGCCATCTCATTTAAAACACACTATCACCTAGAAAGGTTGGACCAGATGATCTTTGGGGTCCCTCCCAACCTGCCATACTGTGAAATATTGCTGTGGGGGGGCCAATTCAGGAACTGATGACCATGACATCACATGCACACTCAAGTTTGCCTCTCTGCAGATGCTAATTGCAAGAAGACAAAGTCACAACCTCTAGATGTATGCGCTCAGAATGTGGATGGCAAAGGTCTGTCGGCAAAATCTCAGTCATGAAGTTGTACAGAGATGTTGCAAGCTCTCATGAGAGCTCAGCTTCAGGTTGGCACAGGTGCTTCAGAGAGAAGCCATGTTTGAATTACTCTCATTTACACTCTAAACCCATCCCACAAAGCCATGTACCAAGCAATTGAAAGCCTCTTCGTACACCATACCTGAGTCACGTTATCTTCATTTGCGCTATTGAAGCGCTGCACGTCTCCTGAAACGCAGGCACGGCTCTCCTTCAGCATGGGCTGATCTTCTGGACCAGTAAAACTATTGGGGTAATAGTTTGGAGCACCACCTGCAAAACAAAATTAAAAAAACACACACCCCCCAAAAAAACAACCCCAGTCAGATGCCAGCTCTCTGGTGGACTCAGAAGACAGCAAATGTTCTATTGCTTAGAAGAACCTAAATCAAGGACTCAGCTGTGGTGCCCTTTGTCATAAACTGTCACTAGTGGTTTCCTGCCAACATACAGCTGAACACAATCATAGAATGGCTCAGGTTGGAAGGGATCTTAGAGATCATCCACTCCAACCTCCCCACCATGGGCAGGGATGCCTCCCTGCTAGATGCAGCTGCTCAAGGCCTCAACCAACCTGGTTTCAAACACCTCCTGGGAGGAGGCATCCACAACCTTCCTGGGCAGCCTGTTCCAGAGTCTCATCACCCTTGTACTGAAGAACAACTTCCTAAGATCCAGTCTAAACCTGTTCTCCCTCAGCTTCAAACTATTCTCCCTTGTCCTATTGCTACACACCCTTATGTAAAGTCCCTCTGCAGCCTTCCTGTAGGATCCCTTCAGATAGTGGAAGGTCCCCAGGAAGTTTTACACAGAGAGAGTGATTGCCCATTGGAATGGACTGCCCGGGGAGGTGGTGGAGTCGCCGTCACTGGAGGTGTTCAGGAGGAGACTTGACAGGGTGCTTGGTTACATGGGTTAGTTGATTAGGTGGTGCTGGATGATAGGTTGGACGCGATGATCTTGAAGGTCTCTTCCAACCTGGTTTATTCTATTCTATTCTATTCTCTCCTCTAGGCTGAACAACCCCAGCACCATTAGCCTAGCCTCACAGCAGAGGTTCTCCAGCCCTTGCATCACCTTTGTGGCCCTCCTCTGGACTCACTCCAACTTCTCTGTGTCCTCCTTGTGATCAGGAGCTGCATCTTCATGCTGATACTTGAAACAATTTCAACAGTGGTTGGGCGGGGGGGGGGGGGAAGAAATTGCTTTGGTTCAGAAATAGGGAGGTCTGGCCACTCTTGCAGTAACACTGCTCAGACCATTTTGATAGACAAAGTCATGGAAGCAATCTGAAGTTTAAGTCTAAAGCACCATAAACCTACACTTTTTGCTACGCATTTGAACTATACTCAATTATGTTGAAGTCTTCTTTTAGACATACAATACAGTGAGAGCTGCACAAAAATAAACTTATCATCTGTCCTTGGACAGGAGCAGCTCTCTTCAAGTTCTTATTTTACAAGTACTTCCCTCTCATCCCTTAGCAAGCATCAGAATCCATAGCCCAGAGGGACACAGTGTTTGGCATGAAGCACAGCCTAAGCAAATCCTTTGTTTATTCTTTGGTTTAAAACAGTCACTATTGGGCAAACACTGACAGAACATAACCTGCTGAAGGCAGGTGAAATTGCAGCTCTAGCCTTGGCATTCATACTCTTGCCTTCTGCAATCTCTGGGCAATGAGAAAGCAAAGCAGTTTGACAAAGCAGACTGAGCCTACAGAAGTCAATCTTTAAATCTAAAGCCTGCAAAGGCAGATCTCCCAAAGCCATCTGAGCCATCTCTGTGATTTGTAGGTTATGGTTTTTTTGCCTAGAAGTACAAACCAAGAGGTTGCAGTTCACTTCTGTGAAACCACTTCTCTAGCATATTTCACTTTCATGGAATCAGAGTAGCTTGAATTAGAAGGGACCTTAAAAGATCATCAAGAAGAATTAATTCTAATTTTAATGAATATTTTAGAGCTTGGGCAATTAAGTCTCCTTTAACAGGCATGTTTCCAGAAGTCTTTACAGGCACTTAAACTAGGGACATTACTGAATTCATTTGACTAGGGGTGTACCAGCACCAGAACAAGAGGACACAGTCTCAAGCTGTGCCAGGGAAGGTTTAGGCTGGATGTTAGGAAGAAGTTCTTCACAGAAAGAGTGATTGGCCATTGGAATGTGCTGCCCAGGGAGGTGGTGGAGTCACCATCACTGGAGGTGTTTAGGAAGAGACTGGATGGGGTGCTTGGTGCCATGGTTTAGTTGATTAGTGTTGTATGACAGGCTGGACTCAATGATCTCAAAGGTCTTTTCCAACCTGGTTAATTCTAATCTATTCTCCTGCAAACCCTTTTAAAGGGTTTTAAAGTTTTTTTTAATCACATTTTAAGCTTTGTTTTCTACCCTTTTAAACAAACTCCCCACCCTCTGTCCAAAAACCCAAAGAGCCTCCCCTTTTCAGGGTTAGCAGAAGACTAACACCCACCTCCTACTTTTCATGAAGCAAGAAAACTCCCTTTTTTCCCCTTCCCTATTACTTACAAAATTTTAAATGAGTCTATTTGTAGCAAGTTACATACATACAGCTGAAAAACATTTACAGTTAAGAGACTATCAGCCACTATGAGCTGTATAAGGAACACCCTCTGTTTGCTATTAGAGATGCAGCTAGTCTAATTCTGTTACCTACAGAAGCAAGTTTGGTTTAGAGCAAAGTTTTGACTCTCAATACTTGCACAGCATATAGTAAGGGATCATTACATGTAAAGATGCTTTCATGACTACCTTGGTTGTCAGAAACACACATTGGGCCATCCCTCTGGTAATTGGCCACCCGAGCTCTGTAGGGGCAGTTGACAGGGATTTGTAGGTAGTTAGGTCCCAAGCGGTGTCTGTGAGTGTCAGGGTATGAGAAGAGACGACCCTAGAACAAGGATCACAAGCATTAACATGACCCCTGAAAAGGATCACTTGAGTGGTATTATCCCAACTCAAAGCACTACACATTAAACAGTCAAAGGAAGAAGACTGTTTCCCTTTTATCTATACCCCTGACATACTTCAATTTATGTCCAAAGTGACACCCAGCCACTGACTTCACTGCAATACCAGTGAAGGCAGGCAGGTGAGCTACATTTATGCAGCTTGGCTATTCCCTACCCATTTCAGATGGGGATTCAACAACCTCCCTAGGGAGCCTGTTCCAGTCTTCAAGAACACTTTCAGTGAAATTTATTCTAATACCAATCAAAACCTCCCCTGGCACAATTTGAGGCCATTTCCACTTGTCCTGTCACTTGTTCCTTCAGAGACCAGACCGCCTAGCTGCAGCCTCCTTTTAGGGAGCTGCAGAGAGCCAGAACATCTCACCTCAGTCTCCTTTTCTCCAGGTAGAACAACTCCAGTTCCCTCAGCTCCTCCTCACCAGCCCTGTTCTCCAGACCCTTCACCAGCTTCACTGCCCTTCTCTGGATCTGCTCCTGCCCCTCAATGTTCTTCTTGGGGTGAGGAGCCCAAAACTGAACACAGTACTCAAGATATGGCCTCAACAGTGCCAAGTAAAAGGCAACAATCACTTTCCTGGTCCTACTGGTCACACTATTCCTGCTCCAAGCCAGGACGTTAGTGACTTTCGTGGCCACCTGGGCCCACGCTGTCTCAGTGGATGGAACTGCCTTCCATCTGCCAGCTTTACTACAGCTACAAGAACAGGAACACTTTGATAAAGCAAAGCAAACATAAGATTTCCCTGGAGAGGCTGCTGTGCAGTGTGGCTTACCTGCAGCATTTTATCAGGGCTGGGCTCAATCCCAGGCGGCATGTTGCTTGGATCATACGCCATCTGTTCTACCTCTGCAAAGTAATTGACAGGATTCCTGTTCAAGACAAGCTTTCCCACAGGGATAAGTGGGTAGTCACCATGTGGCCAAATCTGTAAGACATCAGACACACACATACATATTAAACCCAACATTATTATTGCATTATACAGCTTAAATAATTACTGGGTAGCGTTTGCCTGGTTTAAGTCTTGGTGGAGAAAATGCATCACTGAAGATCTTCTCTTTTTTGGCTAACAAACATTTTAAACAAATGTCTCATTTTAAAGAAGTCTTTTGCAATTAATGAAGACAACTAATGCAACTTATTTCATCATCTTGGCACTTGACTACTAAAATGAAATGCCCACAGGCACTTGAAAACCTGCCTAGGAATGCATTATTGTAGGTGGAAGTGTAGCAGGGTTGTTTTCAGCTACTTCAAAACTGAAGCCAGCTTAAATAGCCTTTTGTCATCTCAGCCTGTGCTTTGAAGTTCCAAAGTCTTGAGCCAGTTTTGGAGAGCAGTATTAAAAGGGAAACAAAGTAATGTAATTTTACATTAGGTTCTTCCAACAAGCCATTCCTTGGAACAGCAACTGAAAGTCTGACAAAGGCAGATTAACAATCAGAAGCTACATAGCAACAACAGTTTAAACTAGTGAGCTCAGGGTGTGGCTGTATCTAACAATGTGACCATATCTAAAGGTCAAGTAGATTGGGCCAGACTCTTGTCAGTGGTGCCCAGTGACAGGACAAGGGGCAACAGCCAGAAAGTGGAACCCAGACGTTCTACCTCAAAACAAGGAGAAACTTCTTTCTTATGAGTTTGTCAGAGCCTTAGAGCAGACTGCCCAGAGAGGTTGTGGAGTCTCCTCTAGAGAGATTCCAAAACTGCCTGGACACTGTGATCCTGGGCAAGCTGCTGTGGGTGACCCTGCTTTCACACAGCTGTTGGACTGGACTGCAGAGGTCCTTCCAACCCTCACCATGTTAGGACACTGCAGTATGATCTTCGGAACCACTGTGTGGTCATAATCTACAGACATGGAACGAGCCCTGTCCATGCTCCAATAAGAGAGTAACACCAGATATAACATCAGTGTGATTTTACCTCCAGAACTGCTGACTCATCATGACCATACAATAAAGACCACACTTAAATAGAAGGGAAGAATAAAAAGGACAGACCAACTGAGAGGGACTGGTAAACAAACAGTGCAACTCAGTTCTGACACTTGCTACATTTTGATCTCATGACATTTCTCAGCCTAACTGAAATTGGAATATTCACCACAGCCTCACAGATACCTTGGTTAAATCAAAAGGATTAAATGGAAACCTCTCTGCTTCTTCAAATGTCATCACTTGAATGTAGAATGACCATGTTGGGTAGTTTCCCTTGGCAATGGCATTGTAGAGATCACGTATGGCATAATCAGGATCAGTAGAAGCCAATCTTCCTGCTTCTTCCACAGGAAGGTTTTTGATACCCTGGTCAGTCTAAAAACAATAAACACAGCAGCACCAGTTAAAAGGTGCAGACAGTATTACAGAAAGCATTAAGTAACACTTTAACAAGACTTAGCATCCAAGAATGGGATTGTCCATGCTCCCATCTCAAAGAATTTGAGTTCAGAAAAGTGGTGCATTCAACAGCTGCCTTCCAGAGAAAGATTAGCTCTCTGATCAAGTGGAATCAATATATAACACTACCCTGCAAAATACAAGGCATCAACTGTGAAGTTGTGATCCCTGCAGCACATCAAGGAAAGAGGATTCTCCTCTCCCCTTCTAAGGTGACATGCCACGTCACTGTCTTATCATCCCACTTTTTCCTACAGATCACGTGCCAACAAACAGTGAAAAAATTGCTGCAGCCCCTCAGGACTGAAAGTTCTGGATTCTACATGAATCTCAATTTCCCACTTCCCACCCCTAGTTCTGTGACATCTTTAGCACTAGAATTTCCATTTTAATAAGCTTTTGACAGCTAGAAGGCTAAAAGCTGCTATAAAATCCATCATAACATAATGGTTTCCAAAGTCTTATTTCCAAGGTAGATGTGCAGCTTTCACTAAAGTCTAATGAGGTAAGAGGCATTATGACCTTTAAGACTTTAAAGGGAAGTTGTTTTCAAGTGATGTTATCTTCAAGCAGTGCTAGAGACTGCTTTCTGATCTAAGTGTGGAAGTTCTGTGAGCTTCAGCTGCAGAGCTCCTACATTTTGATACACAGCTGAGGCCATCTTAAAAATACCAGATCAGCATAGCTCATATCCAGAAAACACATGGGAATGAAAACCAGATCCAAACAGAGAACCTCTACCTCAAGAATCATGTGTTCAGCCTATACTACTGTGTAGCCATGAACATGAAAGAGGAACACACACACTGAATGAAACACATTACCAATGGGCTAGAGGACTCTTGCATCTGAACAAAACAGCAGCAAGGAAGTCCAATAGCAAGTATGAGGCTGAAGTGCAAGAAACTGACCTGGGTGCTCAAGAGCTCACCAGACAAGTAAGCTGAGTTCTCTAACAAGAGACAGCTCCCCAAGGAACAAGAGCAGTGATGCTTACCATCTGTGTAAAGGCATGCAAGTGGTACAACCCCCTCCACCAATATTGTGATTGAGTCTATGCACTCTCAAGTCTTTTCTGAATTAAACTTCAAGTCACAGAACATCTTCAGACAATCTATTAGAACAGTTTTTTATCCAGTATGAAGGAGATGTATAAATATAGATCTATCTTTCTAACAAATAACTAGGGGAAAAAACCATCAGTACCTTGGCATGAAATTTGCAGTAAACTGCTTTTCCATCAGCATTAACCAGTTTGAAAGTATGGGATCCATATCCATTCATATGGCGATAGCCATCAGGAATCCCACGATCGCTGAACAAGAAAGACACCTAAAGAGAAGGAGCAAACAATATGAATGGGCTCACCAGGTCAGGGATAGGGGGATCACTCAAGACAAAATTTGTTTGTTGCACTAATCTGCATCATAGAATGGTTTGGGCTAGCAGGGACCTCCAGAGGCCATCTAGCCCAACCCCACTGTAGTCAGCAGAGACGTCCTCCATTAGATCAGGCTGCCCAGAGCCCTGTTGAGCCTGACCTTGAATATCAACAAGGATGGGGCATCAACAATCTCCCTGGGCAACCTGTTCCAGTGTTTCACTGCCCTCATGGTAGAGAACTTCCTCCTAACATCCAATTTAACTCTACTCTAATTTCAAATCACTGTCCCTCATATTACTCCAGCAACAATCACTCTCCAGCCTTCTTGTAGGCCCCCTTCAGGTACCAGAATCTATCTCAATGTTATGAGCTCCTTAAGGAATTTTCTTAGCTTAAGAGTGTAAAGGAAATAAGACTCCTTTGGTATTGCACAAAGAATAATTGTGCATTAAATCTATGTGAAGTTTTATGCCCAGGTGAAATATAAGACATTAACCTAGAGAGAGTGTTGTGACTTCCCCCTGTAAGCACAGATCATCTCAGGTACAAACAGAAGGAAGAGTTTTTTCCAGGTTGAAGACAGAAATCTGTTAAGCTCTTAACAACTTGGAAATCATCAAGGAGTACAAATATGATCAGGCAAACCTTCAAGATGTTGCATTTCTTTAGGTTTAGGGTCACAAACCCTGCTTGTGGTACTTGTTTCCAGTGAGGAGTTACTGGAAGGCTTCTGTATGAGCTTGTTTTCTTTAAAACAACCAACCTACTGCATTTTTCATTTTCTATTATCCTTCTCTTTTGGTTTTTTTCCCCACAACCTTCTTAGACACAAACACATTTCAGAACAATTGGAATGCCCTGTGAATTCTAGGCATTTGTGGAGTTGATCTAATGCACTGCATTATACATAGCTTTAAATAAACTCCTGTGATAGCATTACTTTCCCAGTATTTTACTGTTCTCTGACACTAACAGCTTCTTGTTCATCAGTATCTCCACTGTTTTAGTGCTAGAAAACTTTGCAATCTCCCCTTCATCCCTATATTAAATATGGTTATGAAAATGGAAGAATCCCATCCATTTCACAGTCACTTAAAGAAAAAAAGGGCCAGATGTGTGTACTAAAAGCCTTGAAAGTTATTTTAGGCCTTTCACCTGTACTGTTCCTAGAAGGTTTTGTAGGCTTCCAAATAAAACATGGGAAAGAGATAGTTAAAAACCACATGCTGTGATAAAAATCACACTAAAAATAGCCAAAGGAGAATCTTACTTGATGCAAAGACTCAGGGCGAAGACTCCAGAAGTCCCACACCATGTCTGGATCCTTCAAGTGAGTCTGAGGGTTCCTCTTTTGGCTATGGATGAAGGATGGAAACTAATTTGTCCAGAAGTGGAGGAGAGAGGAAAGAAGAGGGGAAGAAAAAGTTCTGTAACATGCCCAAAGTATATAGAATAGAATTAACCAAGTTGGAAGAGACCTTCGAGACCGTCGTGTCCAACCTACCATCCAACACTATCTAATCAACTAAACCATGGCACCATATGGTGTGTATTAAGCAACTCCTGGTATAAAATGACAGTGTTTTCAACAAACTGAACTGTACACACTGGAAGATGAGACAAAGTTGTAAGACCACCAAGAAAAGCCCAAACATGCTCTATTGTCATAGCCTTCCTGCAGCCAAAATTCATTCACAGAGCAGTACAATTAGGGTAAAGTGAAATCAATTTATACTAAAAGACCACATAGATCAGGTTTAACAGAATTTGCAAGCAGCTTTTAAATCCTAGAATGGCTTAGGTTGGAACCCACCTGGCCTTGAATACCCCCAGGGAGGAGGCATCCACAACCTCCCTGGGCAGCCTCTTTCAGAGTGTCACCACCCTCATACTGACAAACTTCTTCCTAAGGTCCAGTCTAATCCTGCTCTCCCTCAGCTTCAAACCATTCCCCTTTGTCCTACTGCTATACACCCTTATGAAAAGTTCCTCTTTCCAGCCTCCCTGTAGGATCCCCTTAGATATTGAAAGGCAGCTCTGAGGTCCCCCCAGAGTCTTCTCCAGGCTGAACAACCCCAGCTCCCTTGACCTATCCTCATAGCAGCAGTGCTCCAGCCCCTTGAGTATCTCTATGGCCCTCCTCTGGACTTGCTCTAACAGCTCTGTTTCCTCCTTATGATGGGGACACCAGAATTGGACACAGTATTCAAGGTAGGGTCTCACCAGAGCAAAGGAGCAGAATCCCCTCTCTTGCCCTGCTGGCCACACTCCTCTAGATGCAGTTCAGCACACAATTTGCCTTCTGGGCCGCATGAGGGCACGCTGAGCTTCTCAATCAATCAATACATCCAGGTCTCCTTCTTCAGAGCTACTCTCAATCCACTCTGCATTATTTTCCCCTTCCAAACAGCTTCAGAATGAAAAAAACTCTCTACAAGCAGCTGATGGAACATCAGTGAAACTGGTCAGGTCTGACGTTAACACAGGAAGGTACTCGCTGGCTTTCTGCTGTGATACACGCACCAGCAAACACATTTAAGGTGTATGCTCTTTCTGGTGTGAAAGATAACTAACCAAGCACCAACTCTTAAATTTTTCTTTCTTTTCCTTTAGTAACACCTTTTCAAGTCAATAGTGTTGAAAACAACAAAACTGAAGTGCACCAAAACACCAGGTTTTGCTTCCCAGCAAAGCAAGAACAAGACCTAAACCAACTTTTGGGCTCCTTCACACAGAGACCTCATCCTTTGTGCTTACTCACCAGCATTGCATCCCGAATGAAGAAGATTGGAGTGTTGTTTCCCACAAGATCCCAGTTACCCTCTTCTGTGTAGAATTTCATTGCAAAGCCTCGAGGGTCACGGACAGTATCAGCTGACCCAGATTCTCCAGCTTGAAGAACACACAGAAGTGTTAGGATAGGAAACCCAACACAAATTGTAAGCATAAAAAGCACAGAATGAGAGAACATGCCATAAAATCCTAAGAGGGCAGAGTTTAATAAAGCCTTTTCTATAGTACGGAATTTTTGGCATACTTTTAAGAGTACTTCAGGCAGTGCAAGTTTCCAAAGTGTGAGCAGTTACTCACCCAAGCATTCAGACCATAGTTAAGACAAAGGAAAAGCAAGTATATGCACTTGAACTAATAAAGGATAGAATTTGCATTATCACTAAAAGACAACATCAGATTATAATGCTGAATAGCCTAAAAACACCTTAGTTTCTATGCATCAGATCCCAGTGGGAAAGCTCTCACTTGGAAGGTAGGAATCTAAACAGTGTGCCTAATAAAACAGGAAGGGAAATTCTTCTTATGGAAGAGTAAACCCTTTGAATTCCCCTCCTGCTTTACCCAAAATAGTCCTTTCAATGGGTAACTTTATACCACAGCAGAAGTACTGCCATAATACCTGAGCAAAAGCCTTTCAGAGGTGTTCCGGAACAGCTAATGCTAAGCATCATGATAAAATAAAGACTCATTATCTCTCTGTGCACTGCAGAGCAGCTAGGGAGAAACACATTCAAACAGAGCAAGGAAAGGAAAGGTAGCAATACAACAACCCACTTCAGCACACAGTCCACAGCTCCAACTCAGCAGCATGTCTTTCCCTCATAGAGCACTGCATGACCCCTTCAGTCTGGGTGACACAGGGAAAAGACAGCAGGCCAAATCCAGCAGCTCCTTGAGCATTGCTGGAACCACTTCTTTTCAATACTATTTCCAGAACAGAATCCCCATTAGGGTTTCTTTTTAACACAGAGATTTTTGAAAGATCATTTTTCTATCAGACATTGATCATAATTCATGTTACAACTAGCATCACCCAACATTTTGCTAGTTGAATGCATTCAACTCTAAGTAAGAGTTTATTTATGGAAGGCTGTTTATCTTTCATTGCTTTAGTATTTACTTCACACATTCACTTCCCAAAACCTTCCCACAACGTAAGAGATAACACAGGTATTTAACTTTCTAGTCTTGGATGATTATGACCTAGTCAGAAACAAAGCAAGCTTTCTGTCAGAGAAAAAATAGCTCAGGCTATCCTCTCACACATTAGAGGGAAAAGCATCTGCAGCAAGCTCTGGCAGGAAGATGCACAAGCTGCTTAAGGTCATACAAGTTAAATGAAATTCACAGAGGAGCAACTGCTTGGCAGAAAGCAATTGGAAGGAAGCACCTTAAGCACGTGAAGTGCTCCACAGTGCAAACATGTCTATCAGGGTAACTATAGTACATGAGTAAGAAGATAAGACAGCAACTTTAGAGCCTTACCAACAGTGGAGAACCGTATAGCAATGGGAGTTCTTTTTCCAATGTGTTCAAACACTTTTGCCTTACAATACTTGGTGATATCATGGGTGACTTCAAAATAGCCAAAGGCTCCTGAAAAAGTCATTGCAAAACATCAGGTCTAGAACCCTTCCTTCCAATCAATCACAGCTTATCTATCATTCTATTGTGGTCCAAAACACAAGTCAAAAGGAAACGTGGGAACACACCAGCTTAAGCAGTTCATATCCATGCACTGCAACAATTTATAGTCACAGTATGACATTTACTTAAGACAGACCACTAATTGCAGAGTACTCACTCTTCCCTCCTTAACTGACTGTGACAACACAGACCTTGCTTCTACTGAGAAAAATAATAAACAGCAGCTTTTTGAATGTTACTCTGCCATGATTTGCCAGAGTTACCTCAGAGCAGGATCAATATATCTTTCATCCCAATAAGTGTTGCAGAATTTTTGGTCCACCTGCAAGCTGGATGAAGCAACAAAATTCTTCCCACCCCCACACAGAAGGGAATTTTTCCCATGTACACTCACACTAGAAATTCAGTCCCATATTTTCTTCTTCTAGGGACAACATGCAGCTAAACTCAAGAGGTTCCAGTTCCACCCTACTAAGATCAATAACCAATTTTACAGGGAGGTGATTTAGGGTGTTTTATTTAAATCAGCTCATCATCTCTCTTTGGCAGAGAGAAACATCAGATGACAAAGATGATAATCTCTATCAAACAGCAGGCAAACAAGCACTAAAAAAAAAGCCAGAGAGATGGGTAAGGCTATCCTTCCAGAGGAATGGAGCACTCTGAAAGAGGAAGCAGAGATTACAGCAAAGACAATAAAAACCCTAAGGGCTAGAACTCCATTTTCTCTCCTTCTTTTAACAGTCTTTCAAGTTCTGGCAGCAAGTTCTTTTAAACCAAGCCTTACACTGCTATTGACATAGAATTATTTGTTACAATCTGGAATATGAAATGGCAGATACCATCATGCAATGTGTCTGCCACAATCTGCTTGTTAACTCAAGAGCTTTTAGAAGTCTAGTTCTACACACAGAGGAAAAAGCACGTGGGTTTGAAACATACCTGCCCCTTTTGCATGCACAACTCTTTCAGGGATCCTCTCTCTGTCAAAATGAGCCATCTCATCAGTGAAAACAACATCCTGAACCAGAAGAGGTCCACGTGGTCCGACTGTCATAATATTAAGCTTATCCCCTATGGGATTCCCAGCGCCGGTGGTCAAGACATCTGGTTTCTAAGAGAGACACAGGCAGTATCACACCACCAGAACTTAAAACCCCCTCTGTATTTAAGCTACACAATGCAGATGCCTGTTCACAGGACATATTAACAAGCACAGAGCAAAATCCTTAAGATTCTGGAACTAGTGCTAGGATATCTGTATCTTTAACTACACCATAGTGCTATGTCTGGGGCTATTTAAGAAGAGGAGTCCAAGTCTGGTACATTCCAAGGACATTTGCCATGGTTCAGAAATACTACTTGTTAAGATTGTGTTTTTCTTGAAGACAGACAAAGGCAACCTTAAAACATGTACTGAGGTTCACTTTGCCCTCACATCAACACAAGAGGATGGAGATAGGAAAGAAGTAATTGCTGGAGAGTCACAAGGGAGAAAAGGAGAGGAAGAAGGTAACATCAGTACAGGGATGGAGGCATAAAGAGCGAGCTAAGGTCATACAGCATAAAGACTAAAAGGGGGCACCCATGACTACTGTTGCTCTGGAAAAGCTATGGAAAATAATACAAGCAGAGGCACCTGAGGAACCATCACAGAATAGTTTCAGTTGGAAAAAAAAATCACTGATTCAACCCATTTAGTAACTCAACCAAGTCTGCTGCTAAGCCATGTCACGACGCTCAGCACTACATCTATATGTCTTTTGAACGCTTCCAGGGATGGTGATTCTTATTCCAGGCTCCTGAACCATGGAAGACCTGAGAGGCAAAAGCTCCAAGAATCCCTAGTGGCAAACACCCTGCCCACAAGGGCAGGAAACCACAACAATTCTCAGCATCACATCTCTACTGCTTTGAAACCCCTCCAGGAACGGGGACTCCACCACTGTCATAGGCAGCCTGGGCCAGGCCCTGACAACCTTCAAGGGGAAGAAATCGTCCCTCATGTCCAAGCTAAACCTTCCCTGGGGCAACTTGAGGCTGTTTACTCTTCTCCTATCACTTGTGCCTTGGGAGAAGAGACTGATCCCCACCTTACTCCAACCTCTTTTGAGGGAGTTGTAAAGCATGATAAAAGATACACCCCTTTGTTTAACTCAGGTACATGAATAACCACATCAAAGACATTTGACAGGAGAAGTGAATTTCCAGTGTGTTCTTACTAATAAGCAACACACATCAGCTGGCTCAAATTCCCAAAATATGTAGGTTCTTTATCCTTTATTCACCACTTCATTAGCATGAAGCAACAAGCATAAATTCAACTCCTTCAGTACGCTCAAAAACCCAACCTACACTGAAAATTGTACAAACATTTAGATAAGACACCGTGGATCTGGTTACAAACAGGAAAGTGATGTTAGAAACTCACAGGAAAGTCACCACTCCAGTTTTATTTACAGTATCAAGTCAAAGCAACATCTGCTTAAAACTAGCTATTGCCTAAATTGCCATGACAAATTAACTCTGTAAAGAAAGAGTTTAATTTGATCTATTAAAGCAACTAGAAGGACATGATTACATGTGAGGAAGTTTAGGGCAAAGCTCACTGATCCATTTCATGATTTACACCTGGAAAGTGTAAAGTATGCTACTTCAAGATAGTCACACAAATACCAGCACTAATTAATGTGATTTTATTACAGACTGACCTATTTTCTGTACTGCAGTATGGAAGCTACAAGCAACCCATCCTGACACCTCTTCTAAGCATCTGCTCTTCAGAGCCCTTTCTTAGGGCATGGTATATTCTGCAGATGAGACTGTAAAATGCTCACACATCACAACACTTTCAATTCAACTTTTTGGTCAGGAAACAATACTTTTTCTTTCCCAGCACTGCCAATGTTTTCATTTCCCTTACTTTTGCTGTTTCAAATACATAGAATAAACCAGGTTGGAAGAGGCCTTCAAGATCATCGCGTCCACCCCATCAACCAATCCAACCCACCTAAACAACTAACCCATGGCACCAAGCACCCCATCAAGTCTCCTCCTCAACACCTCCAATGATGGTGACTCCACCACCTCCCTGGGCAGCCCATTCCAACGGGCAATCACTCTTTCTGTGTAGAACTTCTTCCTAACATCCAACCTAAACCTCCCCTGGCGCAGCCTGGGACTGTGTTCTCTTGTTCTGGTACTGGTTGCCTGGGAGAAGAGACCAACATCCGCCTGTCTACAACCTCCCTTCAGGTAGTTGTAGGGAGCAATAAGGTCACTCCTGAGTCTCCTCCTCTCCAGGCTAAGCAACCCCAGCTCCCTCAGTCTCTCCTCAGAGGGCTTGTGTTCCAAACCCCTCACCAACTTCATTGCCCTTCTCTGGACTCATTCCAGCAAGTCAACATCCTTCCTAAATTGAGGGGCGCAGAACTGTTCAAGTTTCTCACAGATAAAACTTAATGTACTGTTTTTTTCTAGTCACAAATTATTTGATTTTTTTTTTTCATATCAGTGGCTGTCACACTCATTTGAGATGGGCAAGCTCACTGTGACAGGATGAAAATGAACAGATCCTACCGATGCCATCCTAAGCCTCTGCATTTTCCTCTCCAACCTCCTTCCACTGCCCTACAGGCACTTCCACTCTGCCCACGTGTTCTACATGCACACTTCATCCTCACTCAAGGTAGCCCATGACACAAAACCCTTTGAACAGCTTCAGCACCATTTATGAATTTGGACTAGTGTAATTCTAAGAAAAACAAACTCAGGGACTGGATTCTGGTAACTTTCTAACATGAGACATAGCTCTTAAGACCTCTCCAGTCCATACAGTGACTTTAAGTCACTAATGCTTACGTCATCTTTATGACCAAGTTTCACTCAGTCCACTGAGAAACACAAAAGTCATGTTGAATTAGAGCCCTGTTTATGCTGGAGTTCCTCATAAATTCCAAGCAGTAGAGTAAGATTAACCATGCAGGGGCAGGACTACACTGCATATACTTACACCTACGACCTCCTCCTCTACGGAGCCCTTGCAAAAGCTTGGTAAAAGACAAGAAAAAACAAGTGGATCTTTAGGCTTAAGGAGACTTTGAGTCATTCTAATTCTCCTGTACCTCTATAATACCTTTCCTGTGATCACCTCAAAGGCAGGAAGAATTGTGATGTATTACTTGCAAACTGTGCACTCAACACAGCCCCTCCCAAACTGCTGTCTAAAAGCTTCTTCTACAGCACTAAGTCTACTAGAAGCAGCAGCTATAAATCACAACTTTCTGACACTAAATCTATCTCAAATTGAACAGCTTTCTGGCTGTACAGCCTGTTTTGTGTAGGTACTTTCTTAAAGGGTCTTTCCAGCATTCACACTAGAAGGACAAGCTTTTTTGTTGTTGTTAATTAATGGTAGGATACAGTCACTTCAGTTTCAGGGTAATGTTATGTGGGGCACTCAAAGTGAGTTCCATCAGCATGAAGGGAGAAGGGAAAAAAAAAAAACCCACAGAAGTTTTAAGAAGAATTTTCATACTGCTTTTGGACTTGACTCTGTTTGATGCCTGTATTTTCATACAGTTGGGAGCTGCATACAGTCAAAACCAGAAAAGATAAGAATGTTTCAATCTGCATGTGTATTTCATTACAGCACCAACCTGCCACGACAGCAAGGAGGGAAACAAAGCCAGGACAATTTTAAGTCAGAGCTGTTGTAAACATCATACATCAAAGTACATACTTCCAGGCATTCCTGATACTTTGCACCTTATACAAGTCACTTTAAAATTCTAATAAGCCCTCCCTCCTGTCTATCTTAAGGTCTCATGACTTCTTATGCAACATAAACTTTGGGTTGCCTCCCAATCTTCAAATTAACCTGGGCCTGTATTCAAATGCTGCTTTGTTACAGAAACCCCAACGTCCATACAAAAAATATCGCTCACAGTACAAAATTATTAAGCATGCTAGAATATGAAGAAGTCATCCTTCACTCCTGGATGGTAGCTTTCATACAGTATCTTTTAGAATTGAGGGGGGAGGGAATCCACATTACTTAATAATAATAGCTACAGACAGTGGAAACCGAGGCATCCATTTGTGTCTTGTGAGACTGCTGCTTACGCAGCAGAAAAAGTATTTAATGCCCAATGCATATCTCTGTTAGAAAACAGAGTAGCAACTGCCACAGAAAGTATACTTTTACCCAAGTATTCTGGGGTATATTCTATGCCTTCAGAAGAGGGAGTGCTATGCTGTTGACGAAGTCTCTTTATCCTGTCAACCCCTTGCCCCAGTCCACTCCGACCTGGTAAACAAGTCTCCACATACTGATGAATGTAATCCATGTTCGGCGTTATTCCTTAGCTGCATTTTCACCAGGTTCTAGCAGTGTGACAGCAGAATGAAAAACGGGAGCAACAGACTATTTGATCTGAGACCAAAAATAATATCCCTGCCCAGGAACTTGTCTGTTTGATGGCAGGCATGCCCCATTCCTGCCTAAATGGAGAAGCTGTGGGCACAGCAGCAGTGCTGACCGCCCGTGTCCCTCCTGGCAGCCGCCAGCCCCTCCGTTCTCTGCTTCTCCTGGGCCCGGCACCAAGCCCGGAGCTCCGTGCGACGCGGCGAGGTCACCTCGTCCTCCACCGCTGCGCCCCTCTAAACTTCGCCCCGCTTGCCCCGAGCTGCTCTCCGCGGGTCAGACACCGGGCCGGAGGAAGCCCCTGGGCACCGGGGTTCACCCGCTCCCCTCAGCGCCCCCCCGCAGGAGGGGTAAGGCCGCCCGCAGGCTCATTGTCGCCTTCTGCCGTGCCCCTCGTAGCGGGCCGGACCGTCACCGCCCTGTGACCCGGGACGGACAGAGAGTGAGCCCCCGAGGCGAGCTGGGCGCCGAGGGGCAGGGTGCTCTCACGCCTCAGCGTGCACCGGGGGAAGCGTAACACCCGCCCCGGGGAATCTCAGCGGGTACCTGCGAGCCCCGCTGGCTCCGCCACAGCTTCAGCTGGTCCGAGGCGTCGTCCCGGCTGTCAGCCATTTTGCAAGAAAAGGCGACCCCCGAGGCAGGAAGGCCGGTTGCAGAGACGGAAAAGCAAAGCACGGAGCGGGCGGACGAGGCTGTACCGGCCCCAAGCGAAGAGGCAGCACCGAAGAGGTGACCCCGCGGAAAACAGCCCCGCGCCCTGCAGTACCAGCAGGTAGCGGGAGCTACCGCACCCGCGGCTTCTACCCCGGTGTTGCGCCCACCCCCCGCTAGCTTCTAAGCCAATAGCGCCGCGTCCGCGGCGGGCAGCCCCAGCTGTGAATGGGTGATCGAAGTGTCAATCAGATACTGGGGGAAAAGGCTGGGAGAGGGGGTGTGCCACCATCCCGCCACCTCGGCTTCAGGGCTGCGCTGGGGTTGTCCCTATTTACTCCAATTTGACCATGTGTAATTAGCCAAGTAACTTATTTTTTTTTCCCTCTGTGTATTTTCAGCCTTGAGGTGTCGGA